>NC_081411.1:428357996-428976996 GCF_030272615.1 Cryptomeria japonica
TATAAACCCTATGGTCAAGTATGGTCAAAGGGACTTAGGATGAGTAGAATTAGGGAGAAAACTTTGATTTGTTATATTTAGATACATTTCAATGTGTTTAGGTCCCTAGATTGATGATAAAATTAATTTGAATGGCAAAATGCAAAAAATGTCAAAAATTGATAAAAGTTGTCAATTTGTAAAACAACTTTTCAAAAAGTTATTGTAATTGGTTTTCCAATGTTCATAACCACCTCCAATTGGTTTGAAAATATTGGTAAAACTATAAAATTCCTCAACAAACTTGTGTGGGGATTGTTGTCGGTGGAATTTGTAAACTTGATATTTGAAATCAATAAAAAACTGCATTTTTCTAGCAAATTTGTTGTTCTTTCGATTGGTATGGAATTTCACGAGCTCCAAAATGAAAAATATTTCATGGGGAATTAGAGTGGTGAAAAAAAAGTCTTTTTAATCCAACTAGAGGTCTAGAGGTGGAGTATTGAGGGAGAAAAATTGTAACAAATCCAAATAACCCATAAAAGTGCCTTTTCCTAGGGTTTCAACTTCAATTTCCCATTTCTTCCAAATTCACCATGAGAACATTATATAACTTGGTGAAATGGAGTATTTGAGAGTTTATTTTAATATCCAAAAGGTTTCAGACTGAAAGGATGCAGTTTGGGTGATATTTTGTTAAATTTGGCCAGGCATCTCTATGTGACTAGTTGTGGGAATTGAATAAAATTCATGAACAGTCCCCATAACTTTAGTTTTAATCCAAAACAAAAGCTATAACCTGGTATTTGGTGATGATTTTGATATCCCAAGGTTCTCCAATATTTATTTTGGTGGATTTGTAGGTTTGGAGGGTAGTTCCTCTGTTAAGTACTTAAATTAGTCCTTATTAGCCTAGATGAGGATTTAATAGAAATGGTACATGCAAGAGGTTCCAGAACTTTTCCTTTGGTATAAAGTGCTGCCCTAGGTTTTTGTTTAATAAAATCAAACAATATTGTACTATCCTTTGGATTTTTTTGGTGGGAAGCCAAAAAGTGAGTTTTGAAGGCTAATAGGTCTAAGGAGCCAATTTGTACTTTGTGACTTTTGGGACTTGAACAACCAAATCAGAGGGTTGTTTAGCATCATTCAAGTTTGTAGGAACCTATCAAACCTATTTTGATCCTTTTTTGGCCTATAAAACCATTTGGAGGGGTTGTGAGCAATTTGACCCATTTTTAGCACTTTTGCCTGTGGGGTTTGAAACCAAATATTGATAACCTTGCACACTGTCCCACTATGGGGTTATGGGAATGGAAATAGGTGATATGGGATGTTGAATTTATAATATTAAAGGTGTGAGGGTTGGTTGGAGTGAATCCTTAAAAGGAGGGTTTGTCGTTTGATTGAGAAAGTGAGGAACTTGGAGCATTTTCAGGTTGTTTGAACTATACCTCTGCATCAATTGGTATCATAGAAAGTGTGATCCTTAGGAGAAGGAATTTTTTATTTTATCCATGTTAGGGTAAGAAGAAGAGGGTGATTTATCCTCAAGGATGACTAATGCACAGATAGTGAAGTTTTTGAAGGATCAAAACTTGGTTCACAAGATTGATTCCTTGCAGAAGGAGGTTGATAGACTTAATGGGGAAATTTGTAAGAAAAGTGGTGGAAAATATGATGTTTTTGAAGAGGGGAGTGATGAGGAACCCCTTGGGAAGAGTGATGAAGAAGAAGTTCCTATTGATCAGAGACTACTTGTGAAGACCTTGAAGGCCATGGAGAGAAGGACAATGGATGTTAGGTTGGGCGTACCTTCCTATGATGGAAACTTGAATCCAGATGTTGTTGTGGATTGGATTGATGCCCTCAAAAGCTTCTTTGAATGTAAATACATACCTGAAAGTCAGAGAGAGATTTCTAAGTCCAAGTTGAAGGGATCAACCCTTATGTAGTGGAATTTCACTCAAGATGATAAGGCGAAGGAGAAGAAGAATCCAATGACCACTTGGAAGAAGATGGTTGCATTGATTAGGGATGCATATGTTCTTGATTATTATGAAGTCCAACTTCATAAGAGGAGAATGAGTTTGAGACAAAAGGAGATGAGTTTCTTAGATTATACTCAAGAGTTCCATAAATTGGTGATGAAGTCCAATGTAGTGGAGCTTGAATGTGTGAAGCTTGCAAGATACTTGCAAGGGTTAAGAGTTACCATACAAGATGAACTCAATCTAGGCAACCCTTCCACAATCCAAAAATGTTTTCAACTTGCTTTGAAGGTTGAAGAAAAACTCAAGAGGAAGAGTGATCAAGGTGGAAGAGGGAGAGGACAAAAAGACTTTGGAAATAGGGGTAGAAATATGTCTCAAGGAAGAGGACAAGGTTCCAAAGACCTTGGTGAATCAAGTCAAGGGAATTAACAAGGGGAAGGAAGCTCTAGAGGATCTTTTAGAGGAAAGAGAGGAAAATTTAGAGGAAGAGGTGGTGGAAGAGGCCTAGAAGGCATAAAGTGCTATAGATGCCATCAAATGGGGCATGTTGCATCCAAATGTCCAGAGAAGGCAAACAAACAAGGTGAAACGAGAGAAATTTTGGTGAGAGATGAGGACACACATAATGTTCACTCTCATGGATCCTTTGTGTAGCCTAAATAAGGAGAGATCATGATGATGAGATAGACATTGATCAAAGCACCTAGTCCACCAGAACCACCCCAAAGGAAGACACTCTTCAGGACTACTTGTAGAAGTGGTGACAAAGGATGTAGTGTGGTGATTGATTCAAGTTCTACTGATAATTTTTTGACCATTGAGGCAGTAGAGAAACTGAAATTGAAGAGGATTAAGCATCCAAGATGCTACAAGGTAACATGCCTTACAAAGGGGCAGCAAATAGTCATTGAAGAGCAAGCATGGGTGGAGATTTCTATTGGAAAGTACAAGAAAAAGGTACTTTATGATATTGTACCCATGGATGCATGCCATTTTCTGCTTGGAAGGCCATGGAAATATGACATGAAGTCAAAAAATGATGGTGAGAAGAACACATACACCATCCAGTGCAAAGGTGAGAAGGTAACATTACTACCCCTACATGATAATGGTGAGAAACCAAAAGACTAAAGTTTTGTTTGTAGGAGAGATATTTTTTAGAATGTTTCAAGGAGGAGGATACTCCCTTTTATGCTTTAGTTGTATTGCCAAAATAGGAAGAAAGAAAGGTGCACAAGAAAAAGGAATAACCTAGGATGATAGGACCAAAAGAGGTGGCGGATTTGATTGAGAACTATAAAAACATTGTAACCAAAGAGATGCCTGATACCCTACCTCCAATAAAAGAGATTAGCCATAATATTGATCTAAACCTAGGGGATACACTCCCAAATAAGGAAGCCTATACGTTAACACCCCAACATAATGAGGAAATGGCAAGACAAATCTAGGAACTCTTAGATAAGGGTTTGATTTCTAAAAGTTTGAGTCCATGCATTGTTCCAGCCGTGCTAGCACCTAAGAAAGAAGGTACATGGAGGTTATGCATGGACTCAAGGGCCATTAACATGATCGCTATTAGGTATAGGTTCCCTATGCCTAGGATTGAGGACTTCTTGGATCATCTAGGGGGTGCAAGGTGGTATTCAAAGGTGGATTTGAAGAGTGGGTACCATCAAATCAAAATAAGGGCTGGAGATGAATGGAAGACAACCTTTAAGACTAATGAAGGCCTTTATGAGTGGAGAGTGATGCCATTTGGCTTGTCCAATGCACCTAGTACAATAATGGCACTCATGAATGAAGTTCTAAAATCATTTCTTGGTAAATTTGTTATTGTTTACTTGGATGATATTCTTATTTTCAGTAAGAACAGAGATGAACATATGCAGCATTTGAATTTGGTCCTTAGGAGATTGCAGGAAGAATTGGTGTATCTTGGTTTCATAGTTTCAATTGGAAGCATCAAGATGGATCCTGAGAAGGTGAAGAGAATCTTGAATTGCCATTCTCCAAGGTCAATGACTGAAGTTAGAAGCTTCCATGGCTTGGCTTCCTTTTACATGAAGTTTATAAGAGATTTTAGGCAAGTTTGTGCACCTATCCTGGAAACAATCAAAGGGGGTGAGAAGTGCAAGTTTGTGTGGACCAAGGAAGCTAAGGAGGCTTTTCAAAGTCTCAAACAAAAGGTAGTAAAGCAACCTATACTTGTTTTTCCAGATTCCCATAAGGTTTTTACAATTGAGTGTGATGAATCTAATGTCGCAATAGGGGCTGTTTTGAGCCAAGAGGGTAGGCCCTTTGCATTTTTTAGTGAGAAACTCAATGAAAAAAAGAGGAAGTATTCCTCACATGATTTGGAAATGTATGCCTTAGTTCAAGCCTTGAAAAAGTGGAGGCATTATCTCCTTCCAAAATAATTTGTTGTTTTTACTGACAATCGGGCACTTAGCTTCTTGAATATCCAGGAGAAGTTGAGTCACAAGCATATGAAATGGGTAGAATCTATCCAATAATATACCTTTATAATCAAACACAAAAAGGGAGTTGGAAACAAGGTGGCAGAGGCCTTGAGTATAAGATCCTTGACAATGCAAGAGGTGAAGTTGCAAAGTGTGGAGATTGACTCCTTGAAAGGTATATATGAAGGTGATGAAGACTCTCATGAAATTTATAAAGTTTGTTTTGTTTTTTCTAAAGCATACTATGTTTAATATGTTGATTACTTGATCCAAGATGGTGTATTGTTTAAAGGACATCAACTATGCATTCCTAGGTGTTCAATGAGGGAGAATATTGTGAAAGAAAAGCATTGTGGAAGCATGAGTGGGCATTTTGGGCTAGATAAAACCCTTGATCAGGTAAGAAGACACTACTATTGGCCTAAGATACAAAGTGATGTGAGAAGATTTATTGAAACATGCACTATTTGTCAAAAGGCCAAAGGTACTTCCACCAATGCAGGTTTGTATCAACCATTACCCATACCAACAAGGCCTTGGGAAAGTTGTATTATGGATATTGTAATGGGATTGCCTAGGACTCAAAAATGATTTGATAGCATCTTTATTGTTGTAGATAGGTTCAGTAAGATAGCATATTTCTTTCCATGTAAGAGTACAAGTGATGCAACCTATGTAGCAAATTTGATTTTCAAAGAGATTGTAAGGATACATGGACTTCCTCTAACAATTGTGTCTGATAGGGATGTGAAATTCATTTGCCATTTTTGGAGAACCTTTTGGAAGAGGTTGGGAACAAACTTGAACTTTAGTTCAGCCTACCATCCACAAACAGATGGGCAAACTGAAGTTGTGAATAGGTCCTTGGGAAACCTATTGAGATGCTTGACAAATCAATATGGAGAGAAGTGGGATGTTGTACTTCCACAAGTTGGATTTGCATTCAATGATTCTATGAATAGGAGTACAAGAAGGAGTCCATTTTAGATTGTGTATGGGCAGAATCCAAGAGACATCTTGGAGTTGAGAGACCTTCCACATGATGGGCAAACAAGTGCTCATGGTGAACAATTTGCTGATAGCATGAAAGAAATTCATGATCAAGTAAGGATAGCCCTCCAAAGGAGTTCACAAAAGTACAAATAACTTGCTGATAAGAAAAGGAGGGATGTACAATTTCAGATTGGTGATATGGTGTGGGTTTACTTGAGAAAAGGAACATTTCCAAAGGGGAAGAAAACAAAGTTTCTCATGAAGAAAGTGGGTCCTTGCAAGGTTTTGAAGAAACATGGGTTGAATGCCTATGAGATATCCCTTCCCTCTAACCTTGGTATTTCTTGTATCTTTAATGTTTGTGATATAACACCCTATAAAGGGCATGTTGCTATAGGTACAAAATTTCATGTAGAGGAGATTCAAGAGGACATTGTTGATATACCTCCTCATGCACCAAAGAAGCCTAAAAAGATCATTAATGAAAGGGTCATCTAGAAGATGAAAAATATAGAATACAAACAATACCTTGTGAAATGGGTAGGAACTCTTGTTGAAGAGGTAGTATGGATGGATGAGGCAGAAATTTTGAAGCATGGTACTTCATTTGACCAACTTATCTCATGTGGAAATGAGATCAGCCCACCCTGGGAGTATGGTGTAGGGGAACAAGCCTCAATTTCATAATTTATTGATTCAACACTTCATTTTTTTTATAGAAATGTGTTGGGAAGGATCAAATAATGCTTTGTTTATGTTTTGTTTTGTAATAAGATCCTAATTGTCCATTTTGTAAGGCCTAGTGGCCTAGGGTGCATTATAAACCCTATGGTCAACTATGGTGAAAGGGGCTTAGGATGAGTAGAATTAGGGAGTACATTTTTTTTTGGTATATTTAGATCCATTTCAATGTTTTTAGGTCCCTAGGTTGATGATAAATTAGTTTGAATGGCAAAATGCAAAAAATGTCAAAAATTTATAAAAGTTGTCAATTTGTAAAGCAACTTTTCAAAAAGTTGTTGTAACTAGTTGCCCAATGTTCATAACCACCTCCAATTGGTTTTAAAATGTTGGGAAGAATATAAAATTCCTCAACAAACTTGTGTGGGGGTTGTTGTAGGTGTAATTTGTAAACTTGATATTTGAAATCAATACAAAACTGCATTTTTTCAGAAAATTTGTTGTTCTTTTGGTTGGTATGGAATTTAACGACCTCTAAACTGAAAAATTATTTCATGGGGAGTTATAGGGGTGAAATACCTTTCTTTTTAATCTAACTAGAGGTCTCGAGGTGGAGTATTAAGGGAGAAAAGTTGTAACAAATCCAAACAACCCATGAAAGTGCCTTTTCCCAGGGTTTCAACTTCAATTTCCTATTTCTTCCTAATTAACCATGGGAAAATTCTAAAACTTTGTGAAATGGAGGATTTGGGAGTTTATTTTAATGTACAAAAGGTTTCAGACCGAAAGGATGCAGTTTGGGTGAGATTTTGTTAAATTTGGCCAGGCATCTTTATGTGACTAGTTGTGGGAATTGAATAAAATTCATGAACAATCCCTATAACTTTAGTTTTAATGCAAAATAGATGCTATAACTTGGTATTTGGTGTTTATTGGATACCCCAAGGTTCTCCAATAGTTAATTTGGTGGAGTTGCAGGTTTGGAGGGTAGTTCCATTGTTAAGTGCTTAAATTAGCCCTTATTAGCCTAGATGAGGGTTTAATAGAAATGGTACTTGCAAGAGGTTCCAGAACTTGTCCTTTGGTAGAAAGTTCTGCCCCAAGTTGATGTTCAATAAAATAAAACAATATTGGCCTGTCCTTTGGAGTTTTTTGGTGGGAAGCCAAAAAGTGAGTTTTGAAGGCTAATGGGTCTAAGGAGGCAATTTGCACTTTGTGACTTTTGGGACTTAAACAACCAAATCAGAGGGTTTTTTGGCATAATTTGAGTTTGTAGGAACCTATCAAACCTATCTTGAGCCTTTTTTGGCCTAAAAACACATTCGGAGGGGTTGTGAGCAATTTGAGCCATTTTAAGCACTTTTGCTTATGGGGTTTGAAACCAAATATTGATAACCTTGCACACTATTCCATTGTGGGGTTATAGGGATGGAAATAGGTGATATGGGATGTTGAATTGATACTCTTAAAGGTGTGAGGGTTGGTTGGAGTGAATCCTTAAAAGGAGGGTTTGTTGTTTGATTAAGCAAGTGAGTAACTTGGAGCATTTTCAAGTTGTTTGAACCATACCTCTGCATCACAAGAAGGCTTGAGTTTGTATGCAAACTAGAACCTAATTGGAAAATAGGGAAAGAGACTTGATGTTAGCACAACAAATCGATAATTAAAGGATGAACGAGTAATATAAAATGCAGTGGTATACTGGTACACTGGTGAGGCAAAATGAAGATAGGTGATCACCATAAATCTTGGAGTGGTGATTGATTATTTATTTGTAGTGGTAAAAGGTGATTTGGTGAGCTTGTGTCTACGTCAAACTAAAATTTGGTGAAGTCAACTTCAATCATCATGCTATCAAGCCATGATTACTTGTGGATTTTCTGGTTTGCATTTATATGACTGAACTCAACCTAGAAGTCACTATTTTTGGGGGATGTGGTGGTAGAATTGGTTGAGTAGTTGGCGAAGTTGCTATTGGGTGTGTAGAGAAAGAGTGGGAGATTTTGAATTTGAAATCCTCCAAAATATGTGATTGAATTGATTAAGGAAACACCTGAACGTGATGACAAAGAATGTATAAAGTATTTTGAGTTCATTCAAAATATTCTTGATCATAAAATTTGCAAAGTACAGATCCTATAGAAGGTGATCCAAAGTGTAGACTAGAGTGAGAGGTAGTTCTAAAAGATTTAGAAAAGAAAATATGTGTAAAAACCCAATGATGTGTCACTTTTATCCAATTTAATATATTTAAATACAATTACACACATAATATAAATATTAAAACATTATTTATATTAATAAATTAAAATTAACATAATAAAATATTAAATTGAATTAGTATTTACCTTTAAAAGTCACCCACAAAAATATGTTCAAATGACCTTCAAATTAACCATGTTGCCTTAATTAACCTAGCCAATTGACTTAGTGAAAAAGCCAAAAAAAACACAAAAACATGACACTTTGTCCCATGGTCAGTTGGGGGACTGAAGTTGACGAGAAGTAGTTTAGTTTGACTGAACTAGCCTAGGTGTCATGTGATGTGCCACAAAAAATGTCTAAAACTTTGCATTTCAGAAAATTTTAACTTCTACCCTACTTTTCTTTAGGCTGATTTTCTTTAGAAAAGTAAAAAAATACCCTTTTGCAGAGCTCGAAGTCATGAATTTGGTCATATAATATTTTTGGTATTTTGGTTATTTTTAATAATTTTTATTATATAAACATTGCGAGTAGGTTTATAAAGTTCAAAAAGAAGTTGATTAGAAATTTTAAAAAATATTAAATGATATTAAAAAAAATTAAAAACTATTTTTCACTAGATGAGAGAATCTTCTCTAAAAGGGTATAATGTTTTTTTTATAATGATAAATTTAGTAGTCAAAAAGTGACGCAGAATGAAAACTACAAAATTTAGCTATGTTGCATTTCAAAATATTATTATGAGAAAAATATACATCAAAATTTATTTATTATTTTTTTAAGACTGCATATATGTGTCCTCTATTTGGAAAATAAAATTTAGAAAAAATAAGTTTGTTTTCATTTTTTTGAACCCACGATTTTCAACATTTTTCAACAATTAAAAATCTGTCTTCGAATTTATAAAAAAAAATGTCAATTTAAAAAAAATAAAAAATAGACATAAATTTCATTAATATTTCTACATTTAATCAGTTTACATCATTTCGAAATTCAATTTAGAAATGTCACTTTTATGTAGTCGAAGTTAAACAGTTTTAGTTGCATTGGGCACATCCTTTATAAAAATGTAACACAACATTGTGCTTTTACCCATAGAGGGAGTGAGACACCTCTAAGGAAGGAAGAGATTTAGAGTTGAGGGGAGAGATAAGAGGTGTAAGGGGGGAGGGAGGAGGAGAGCTAGAGAGGGGGAAATTAAAGAGGTGAGATACCTAGAGAGGCAGAGGGAGGTGAGAGACCTAGATGAGGAGACAGATGGGTGAGATAGATAGTGTGGGATATACAGAGGTGGGTAATGAGTCATGGATGTAGAGGTATAGAGGCAAAGAGGGAGATAATGATAAACCTAGAGAGAGAGAGGTGATGACATAGATAATGGAAAAAGGATAAGAGAAGGAGAGAGAAAAAGAAAGAATGGGGGATGGAGATAGATATTGGGGTAAAGAGGGATGAGGAGATAGAGAGGGAGAGAGAGGTGGATAGAATTAGAAAGAACTAGAGAGGGGAGAGATATAGAGGTGAGAGAAGTAGAACCTTTAGAGAGGGGTGTGAGAGACATAGAGGGAGAAGTAGACATGAGAGTAATAAAGGGGGGAGAGTGCTATAGATGGTGAGAGAGAGAGAGGGTGAGAGAGACCTAGATAGAGGATAAAGAGAGGAGAGAGAGAGAGATGAGAGGAATATTGAAAGAGAATTATTAGTAGAGAAAGGAGGCAAAGAGAGAATGAAAAGTATAATCTCAACCATCCATCATCAGTCATAAACCCTAAACTCTAAGCTTTAATAAAGGTGGGGGGGAGAGATTAAAAAAAAGAGAGGATTTGGTCGAATATAGATAATTTAGCTCTAGCATTCTAAAAACGCATTTACATTTGCCTAGCACAAAATTTGGCACTAGTCAAATGTAAATACAATTTTACATTTGGTGAAAAATGAAAATGTAGAAACTAAAAATATATTTACATTTGGAACTCACCAAATTAACTACATCGAGAAATTCCAACCCCTTGGGTTATAATTTACCCTAGGCATTCAACCTAAAGGGTTAGATGACCATTTCATGTCACAGATGTGTTTTTTTCTGACAAGGTAAAAATAATTAACAAATTTTTGGTTGTGCTATCCATCAGGTTTGCATGTTTGTCAATGCAATTTTTTTAAAACACCACAGTGATGTTAAGTGTCCCTTAGCTATCTAACCATATATTATGTTCAACATTTTTATTATGTTAAGGTTTTAATCTTTAATTTCTTTTTTTAGTGTGTTCATTTTTTGTCAAAAACAAACATGTTGTATTTTAGGTATAGATTTTTACTTGTTCGACCTAGATAATGGAGAGAGAGAATAAGAAAATAAGGAGTTGGATACCTAGGAAATATTGATTATAGAAGAAGAGAGGTGAAAGACCTAGAGAGAGAGAGAGATGGGGTTTAAAGAGGGAAAGAGAGATGGAGAGGTAGAGAGGAAGAAAGGGATATGATGTCCTTGAGAGGGGTTGGCTAATATAAGAGACAAAAGAATAGAGAGAGAGAGAGAGAGAGAGAGAGAGAGAGAGAGAGAGAGAGAGAGAGAGAGAGAGAGAGAGAGAGAGAGAGAGAGAGAGAGAGACCTCTAGGGAAGGAATTACAGAGGTGAGGGGAGAGAGGGGGACAAGGAGGGGTAAGTTTTAAGGGAGAGAACTAGAGGGGGAAATAGAGAGGTGAGATAGATATAAAGGGAGAGATATGTCAAAGGCCTAGATGTGGAGAGAGAGGTGTGAGATAGATATAGTGAGATATAGAGAGGTGGGAAATGAGACATTGATAGATAGGTATAGAGGTGAAGAGGGAGGAAGGGTAGGAGAAACCTAAAGAGGAGGGAGAGAGAGAGAGGATAAAATATGGAGAGAGAATAAGAGAGGGTTGGGTATGGAGATGGATATGGGGGTAAAGAGGGATAGGGAGATAGAGTGGGAGAAAGGAAGAAAGGGAGGTAGATTTATCTAGATATAGAGGTATTGAGGATGAGAAATAGATAAGGAGGGTAGACATATAGAAGTTAGAGACCCAAAACTTTGTGAGAGAGTGGCTAGAGACATAGGGTAGAGAGATAGAGGTGAGAGACCTAGAGAATTGGGAGATAGGGGTGAGATAAAGGTGAAAAAGATAAAGGATGGAGAGAGGTTAGTAATAAGACAAGGAGGGAGAGGTGGAGAGGCAAATATGGAATGAGGAAGAGACCTAGAAATGGGGGGAGAGAGAGAGGGTGGTAGATACCTAGACAAGGGAGAGAGGGGTGAGAGAAAGAAGAAAGGGAGTGAGAAAGAGAAGCATCAATAGAGAGGGAAGGAAGCAGAGAGAGAATGAAATGTATAACCTAAACTATCCATCATCAATCGTAAACTCTAAAATATAAGCCTTAATCAAGGTGGGATACAAAGGGAGAGAAAGAGAAAGATGATTGACCAAATATAGAGAATTTGGCTCTATCATTCTAATAATGCATTTATATTTGGCTAGTGCCAAATTTTGTGCTATCCAAATGTAAATGCATTTTGTATTAGGTGGCAAATGAAAATTAAAAAATTAAAAAACACATTTAGATTGGGTGCTTGCCAAATTATCTGTACTGGAAAATTCCAACCCCTTGGATTGGAATTCTTGGGTATGACCATTCCAAGCTACAAATGTGTTTTTTGAGAAGGTAAGAGAATTAACACATTTTGGGTTGTACTATCCATCATGTTTGCACATCTTTCAATTCATATTTCAAAAAATACCATAGTAACATTGATATATCTCTTAGATATCTAACCATATAATTTTTCACACTTTGATTATGTTAAGGTTTTCATCTTTAATTCCTTTTGCTAGTGTGTCCATTTTTTTTCAATAACCAACATGTTATTTTTAGGTATAATTTTTTACTCATTCATCAAATTTGGAAACAAATTACATTTTTATAAACTAGACTCCATTCTAAACACATTGAATTTTTTTTAATTTTTTTTATTAGTTTTCAAAAACTTTAGGGGGGAACAACTCAAATTTCTATTTTTCAAGATGTGTCTACTTGAAAAATTAGTAAAAATCATATATTCATTTAAAAATTGGGCATAAACTACATGGTGTTATTAATTTGCCACTCAAGCGATTTTTGAAATTATAAGAATGTTAACATTTTAGGTGGGCAACAATAGACACTATGTTATGTTTTTTGATAAAAACACATGACAAATGTTATGTTTGGAAAGTATATTTGAAGCACTATAACTCTTGTTCTTGTTGTATCTTCAAATTTAGAATGTAACTATCTTCAATTTCTTGTTGAAGCTTAAAATTTGTTGATTTTAGGAAAAAAAAAAGGGGCATTATAAAATCTCCTTTTTGTTTCACATATTTGTGCACTTACCCCCATGCCAACAATTTTCATTACACATCAAGATTAACAACTAAACAAGTTTTAGAATATAGATCCAGAAAACATTAGATAAATTCTATATCCAATACATATTTTTGTCTCATCTTATCCATAAGGAAATAAAACAATTGAGGCTATATAGGTAAGAAAATCTTGTAAAAGTAATTGATAAATATGGCATAAAATGACATAACTCATGCTCACATTATGGGCATATCACACTAGCATTTGTACTTCTTCAATATTTATACACTACTAGTTTGTATATGGTATAGAGGTCATCACAATAATTAAGATTGAGATTCCATTAGCATGTGTCTCCTTTTATGATGTATTGTTGGTTATTAAACATATTAATGACGTCATTTATAGGGCCTTGAGAGACTTGATGAACAAAGAGTAAACATTTATTTTTTCACAAGAAAGCATTCATTTATTTTAGCCATTTCCTCTCTTTTGTTTTTGGTTTCATGCCAATTTAGATTTGTTTGAATCTATTTTTTAATATTATTAAAGTATCTTAAAATTGAAAATAATAAAGGGAGGAGCACATTGTATGTTTTACATGGGTGTTCTATTCTAGTTGCAATAAGCCTATTTAAATTGTGTGCACAAATCTATTTGTCATCCAATCAATTTAGTAGTCTATGTAATGGAATGCAAGTCCTTAAGGAATTATTTCTTTCTAAGGGGTAAACCATTTTCATATGTTGTTGTATTTTTTGAGCCATCATTATATATGCATTGAAATGTATTTTCATGCTATATATTCACTTGCACCTCAATATGGTGAAGGAATATTATAGAGAAATACACTAATGCCAATTCCCATTTATTTTTTAGTCCATTTTGATAGAATGACTAATTATAATTGAATATCAATAAGTGGAGCATCCATGTGCCAAGTTCGGCTCATTCCCTAATCCTTATCTAGTCCAATTTTACATATACCCACACCTATCTTGACACATTTTACTTGATGTCATCTCTAGATGCACACATTGCCATATATTCACCATTATTAGTCCTTTACCACACTTGACATAACACAAATAGTCAATCCACACATTGAGATATGAGATTTCAAGTCCTTGGTTAATCCCATTATAGTAAAGATTAATCCTTGGCTACTTAGGGTCAATATTAAGTCACTCCTCAAATTTTACACTAGACATTAGGAGTTGAGATTACATATGTTTGGTCTCAATATTTACAAGCAATCATTTATGCAAGCAAACATATCCAACAACTTCATGAAAAATTTATTCTAGAAACATTTCAATTTGTAGCTTAAAATAAACTCATCGACATTAGAATTAGAATATAAATTTAGTCCATTTTCATGCTTGAGAGTGTTGACTTTCAACACTCACCTAGCACATAAAGTAAATCTAAATAAGTGGGATGACCTAGGAGAACGTAAACCTATCAATTTTGGCAACCACCCTTAAGTTGTTTCTAAATAATGTTGTTCTTATTTCTATATATCTAATATCATAATGAACAAAGCTGTAAAATATTACTAATAGTCAAATCAAATATATACCTCAAAATATAAATCTATATTACATAGGATTCACCTCAAACTACTTAAGAACAACCTAGATAAAATCCCCAATCTATTTAACTTTCCAAACATTGAACACATTAACAATATTTTATTTTAAGTATTGATAATTGATTCATTTTATATGATATTACCCTTATTTACCATAATTTCTAATCAGTAATGTAATCATTTATCATTCCTCTCACTATAATCTAAAAAATAAGTATATATTTTTACACTTAAAATAACATATTTCAATCCATACATTTTAAAATGCTATCCCATGTAAAATCAATTTATTTTAAATTTGTCATCCCCCGAATCTCCTTAGGATCCGAATTACAAACAACCGACAATAAAACACCAACCAAACATGGCCCATCACTTGGCCCCTCAGATCTCCATTGCATATCTTAATCAATTTCAACATACAAAAAGTTGTTTTCCACTTTTCATAAATTGTTAAAGTATTCCTTGTGTTGCCTGCTTTACACATTTAGAGATAGACTAGTCCAGACTATTATTGTGTGTAATGTGGTTCTTATTTTGACACATAGCTCTTTTTACTTTATAATCCACTTTTTCTATTCAAAATTTCTTTTCTCGACCTTTACTATTACTCACATGAATCCAAATTTGCACAAAAAAACATATGGCAGCATAATCTTGTTTTGTTTATATTGCAAAACATCTCTTGATTAACTTTTCAATATTTAAGCCAATAGGATTTTAGTGGGGCCTTTTTGCCCACCGAAGTGTAAGACATTTCGGCGAGGGGTCTTTCCCGATGACCGGTCACTTTTCTCAGCGAGTGGTCAGTGGTATCTTGGTTGTTTGACTTGGATTTGGATGTGTGTCCCTTGCATGGTTGTTTGACTTGGATTTGGACGTGTGTCCCTTGCACAAATCTCTAAGAAGTGGCGAACAATAAGTGATGGGTTGTGCTTTGTTTGGTTTTCATTTCGCATTATCATTTGCAATGTTTTTGGTCTACAAGTTTTTTTTTTAGGGTTCCGTCTGCAAGTTTTGGCTTCATTAAGGTTCTGTTTGCCATTAGTTGAGTGCAATCTTGAGCTACGAGTGCATTTGTTGAATGCATTAGAGTAGTTTGGTTTGTGCATTTGGTGAGTGCCTGTATCTATCTGCAAGTTAACTGATGGGTTGTGCTTTGTTTAGTTTTTATTTCCCTCATATCTCATTATCATTTCAAATGTTTTTTGTCTGTAAGTTTTTCTTTGTTTAGGGTTCATTTTGAATGTTTTTGGTCTACAAGATTTTGTTTTTTTAGGGGTTTCATCTGATTAAGTTTCCATTTGGCATTCGTTGAGTGCAGGGTTTGGTTGTGAGTGCATTTGACAAGCGACAGGTGGCATCTTGGTTGTTTGACTTGGATTTGGACATGTGCCCCTTGCACGATTATTTGACTTGGATTTGGACATGTGTTCCTTGCATGAATCTCATAGAAGTGGTGAACGGTAAGTGATGGGTTGTGCTTTGTTTGGTTTTCATTTTGCATTATCATTTGGAATGTTTTTGGTCTGCAAGTTTTTTTTTAGCGTTCTATCTGCAAGTTTTGGCTTCATTAAGGTTTCATTTGGCATTCATTGAGTGAAGGCTCCTTGGCATTCATTGAGTGCAGGCTTGGGCTACGAGTGCATTTGATGAATGCATTAAAGTAGTTTGATTTGTGCATTTGGTGAGCATGTGCATCCGTCTGCAAGTTAAGTAATGAGTTGTGCTTTGTTTGGTTTTCATTTCTCTCATATCTCATTATCATTTTGAATATTTTTTTCTACAAGTTCTGCTTTGTTTAGGGTTCATTTTGAATGTTTTTGGTTTGTAAGTTTTTGTTTGTTTAGGATTTTGTCTTATTAAGGTTCCATTTTGCATACGTTGAGTGCAAGGTTTGGCTATGAGTGCATTTGTTGAATGCATTAAAGCAGTTGCAGGTGAGCTATTTTTACCACGTAGAAAGGTTTTTGTTTGTTTAATTTCATGGTTGTTGGTAGTTTGATTACGGTTTGTTTGTTTATTAGGGTTCTTGGACGTTGGCTTGGTGAAAACCTCTTAAATTTTTCACTTCATTAGTGTTTTATTTGGTGTTCACTAAGTGTTGAATGCATTAGACTGCGTGGACGTGAGTTAATCCACCACCTAGAAAGGTTTAATTTTTTTATTTAAGGGTCCTCTGCAATTTTTCATGTTTGTTTTTTGATTAAGGAATTGAAATGGTTTCTGTAATTTCTTTTGTTTTGTATTTCAACCCTCATTTTCCTATGAATTCTCAATTGATTAGGGTTTAGTTTGGTGTTTGTCATGGGTACTAAAACACTCCTTGCATACTTCAACAATGTTCTTTATTTTGGAATTGGTTGCCTTTTTCTCTTCTATTCTTACCTTTTTTGAGGTAGAAAACGGTGGTCAACCCAAAATAAAACTCGAATATTGAATATGCATTTACTAATATGCAACGTAACATGTTTTAATGATATTTGGAAATTTTCTTATTGATTCTTTTTCAGTTGTTAGTTCCCACATAATAGTGACACAAATAATTGAACAAAATTTTACAATGAATAAAGGGATCCAAAAAAGAGAGGATGTCAACACTGTCATCAAGAAGCTTTTGGAAGAGAGCAATAGGATAAACGAGAACCTTAGAAGGGTTCTTGATTAGCTAGAATGTAGAATGATTAGTTAGGCCAGAAAACCTCCTCCTATTGCTTCCACTTTTGTTTCCACCATTCCCACTATGGGGGATGATGATGATAGTATTAATGAACTCAGTCTTCGACCTCTTCCTATACCCACTATTGAACAGTTAATTGATCCAGTAGGTGTTTTTGAAATAGGAGATAAGATCCTTAAGTGGAATAATAACCAAGATGTGTGGGTTGCATGGGTAGATACTGATTAGAGTTGTTTAGCCATTGTCTCATGGGTTTAGTTTTAGTTTGATAATATTTTGATAGTTGAAGTGATCTTCATACTTTTCATACTCCATTCTTATATGTAGAACTCATAAATCAGTACTATGACTTTTTGTCTCGGTCTACCTATTACAATTAACATAAAAGAAATATCCATATGACAGTATGTTATTTCTCTTTTGGTTTACTTTACTCTATTTTGGGTTTCCTTTTGGTCCATTGTATGTTTTACAATGAATGTTGACATTTTCTTTGGTTATAGGGAAATACAAATACATTGGATTATTTGAGCTAAATAATTGTAATATTGAATGCTTTGGATGCTTATAAGTACCTATAAGATATGTTAAAATAATTAGCAAATGTTTTTCTCACTTTAATGGTGTATAGTTCAGTATATTAATATATGTTTTACATGACTCTCTAAGTGTGTAGTTTTAATGAGTTGAAGTACTTTTAGACAAATTTAAATTGTGGGAAAAGGATAACTTGATTTATTTTCCTATTTTAGTGTAGTGGCTATTATTTAGCAATTTTTTACTCATAAGATAGAAGCAATTACCATTAATGCTAGATGCAATACCCATCACAATTTAGCTTCTTAGTTGAAAGTTGTTCTAGGTTTTATAATTTTATGGTATGCTCTCTAAGAAGTGTAACCCCATTTTCCTAAGCAAAAGAAACATAAATATGAATATATTGCTAAGACAAATGCTCTTTATAATAGTGTATGACTTTGAATCTGTTTGGACACATAATTCTACATATACAATGAAATCTAGATAAATACCTGATATAGCCTTGCATAATTCTCCCGTCTTTCAAGTAACTAATAGAGACCAAGTCCTGGAATGGAGTCAACCAGTTTCTCAAAACCTATCAAAATATTCAAAACTGCATCAAGGGGAGATTATAGTTTAATTTTTTCACTTATATTCCTTTGTTTTTTCTCATTATTTTCTACTCGTAAGATAGAAGCAATTACCATTAATGCTAGATGCAATACTCGCCACAATTTAGCTTCTTATCTGAAAGTCATCCTAGGTTTTATACTTTTATGGTATGCTCTCTAAGAAGTGTAACATTGTTTGCCTAAGGAAAAGAAACACAAATATGAATCTACTGCTAACACCGACACACTTCATAATAGTGTATAACTCTAGATCTGTGTCGATACATATATCTATATATACAACGAAACTTGGATGAATACCTAATATAGCATGTCATAACTCTCCCATATTTCCAGTCACTAGCAAAGAGCAAGTCTTGGAATGAAGTCAGCCAACTTCTTAAAACCCGTCAAAACATTCAAAATTGCATTAAGGGGAGATTCCACTCCAATTTTTGTAGTTATCTTTCTTTGGTTTTTCCCATTATTTTTAATAATGAGCTTTCCTTGTAATGTTGCATACAAGTTCCGGTCTTCCATAGAATCTTTCACTACTCTATAAATTGTATTGCCTTTCCTCAACCTTAACAATTGAGCAGAAATATACTGTAAGTGTCCTTTTATAGATGATAATTAGAGTTTAAAATGAGAAATGGGTGTGTAATTAATAGCTTTGAGGAGGAGACATGCACTTTGATTATCGAAAATGCTAATCAGTCCATCCTAATTGAATTAGAATGTGGCCTATTTGGGTGCCCTTTATACAACTATACTGAATAGTTTAATATTGAAACTAGTACCAAACGATATGAAAATATGTGAGATATAAACATGGAACAATATCTACAATAACCTTCTGATACACCTCCCAATGAGTTTTTAATTAAGTCAATTATTGAAATAAATGGGTGTCTACAATTTTTTGTGTGTTTTGGTTTCCATTCCTCATTTGTGTGTGCAATGTTTTTGGTTTGCAAGTTTTCGGTTCATTAAGGTTTAATTTGGTCATTTTCCTCAACACAAAATTCCTCAATCCATAAGTAGTTCTATGTCTTCTAATAAGGAAATTTGCAACCTCCTTACAATGTGTTTTCTAATAGGGTCAAAATCAACTTTATTCTGCAAGGCAACATACCAGTCCAGACGACAACACTCCTTTCCTCACAGTGAAACTGAAATCATTTTTCCATTAAAAGTCAGGTAATCTGCCCTTCTCTTTCGATGTGCATCTATCTTCTCTGCAAATGAAATGCCTTCTTTTCTGTGGTTAAATAAGAACACAAAAAATTATGTCCATATCACTAAGTTATTAATTTTTGCACATCTTTATCTGTGAATAGCTTGGTTTCAGAAAAACCTATGCAATATTCAGTTTTTAGATAAAATTAAATATGCCTGCAAAATATTATAAGAGATTGTTAATAAATGTGTACTCTTATGCACATTTAATGCTCCCATAGAAGAGCCCTCCTCTTGATTTGAAAGATGTCATTTCAATATGTCATCTCCATTAGCTCCCTATGAATCTTCACAATAGTCAACAACTGACTCTTTGGTAAGTTGATACGCTCTTCCTTTTCAAAACCCCAACTTTGTGGTCATTACTTTCATAATATATTTTAAATTTATTGCATGCCTTTCATTTGTACATTCTCTTTATTTTATACCATATAAAAATATAGTCATGCATTCTTTAATTAATGCTTTTCTATACCATTGCTGCATTCAATGTTCAATATTCTTTAATTGTGTGCATTCCAAAAAACTCAACTCTATGTGAAGGGATGGTCATATATATTTATTACCACCCCTTCACATTAAGTCCTTAGTGTTGATATTATCTTTTTGTAGGCACTTGCCCAAGCCTGTATCCCAACCCCATGTGTAATTCAATATATCAATGCTGGAGATGACCTTCCTTCTGCATTGCTCCAAGTTTTGTCATTCCAAAAAATGTAGGGTACCAAAGATGACACACACTGATATAAACTTGTGTTGTCTTATGGCACATACATGTAGCTGGCAATTCTGCCACCCAAGTATGCAGATCTGATACTTTCAGACAGTCTAAAAATAGGTTCTATAGTTCTCTTGACAAGTTATACTTGTAGATATGTATGGAACACAAGGTAGGAAATATTCTTTGTTTGTAAAAATATCCTTCTTTTATATTGAATCCTTTGTTGCAACAAACTTCACAAACTTAAACAAAACTATTTTCATTTTACAGGACGATTATAATACTTAGTCTAGAGGTAAAAAGAAGTAATTGTCAATTCCTCGGTAAACCTGCATACCTATTCAAAGAACAACAACCAGAATTATTGGGCCAAGAAACACCTTCATCCTCTAAATGTTCCCTTCAGTTTGGTAATGCACTACCATCTCCACAAAGAGCGGCCTCTAATAATATAAGCCCTATCAAAAGTTTAAATCCCTATAAAAAAAATGGACAATCTTTTAGGATTCCCACAGATACTGAGAGGGGGGGGTGAATTAGTATCTAACCGGTTAATAGATTTTCTTGACTTAAAACATGTAGATCATATTAATACTGTATACCGGTAAACAAAAAGTAATGCAATAAACAAAGATAAAAGCAACCACATGAAAAACACACCATAACACAATTATTTAATGAGGAAACTTGGTGTGGGAAAAAAAACCTCAGTGGGATTTGTGACCCACAATATTCACTTACTGGCCAATAAGAGAATATGACTGCTACAAGAGGGGCCTACACATGCAGGAAGGACAAGTGCCTAGAGCTCACTGCTCAATTACAAAATCAGAAGTCTCACTAACTTACAAAATGGATTATATTAATCCAATGTCTTGTACTGCTTCAAAATAGCATCTACTATGCTAGATTTAGTACTAGTTTATAGCTCTGCTTCATACATAAACCCTTAACCTATAATTTGCATAATAGGTCTGCCTTAATTCACCTGATTACATTCCTCCATTGATTACATAATACCTACAATGAACTCTCTTATATAAGAGTCATTTTACAACTTTCCAACTTGGCTTACAATGATTTTACAATAACAAACAAAATATATTATTAACAAAATTCTTGTCGGCCTCTATGTCGGTATGCTTCCTTTCACTGACGGTGTCGCTGGTTTGTGTGCTGGTGTAGAATCTGACTTTGCTAGTGCCAGTGGATTGCCTTGCCAGTGTCATAGGATTGTAAGGTTACCATCAATGACAAAACCTTCAATCACCTACAATGTCTCATTAGAGTGTGCTTTTGCCAACAATCTCCCCCTTTGGCATTGATGGCAACACTCATGAGAAAAATTCAAAAGTGTATCCAAAAATTGAAGTCCAAAATTTTTTTTACCAAAAGAATATGTGAACTCCCCCCCCCTGAGTAGATGAGTCTTTTGCTGATTGATTTTTCTCATACCACTACTCCCCCTTTGGCATCAATGACAAAGGTTGTCAAAGTGTCAATAGAGTGTGGTTTCCTACTTCACCCTTGTAACCAGTTGGTTACAATCTAAAAAAAGATCTACCAAAACTAAATTTAGGCTTTCAAGAAACTTTTTGCTATCTTTTATTGTTGCCTCTGTCCTCTGAACTGTACTGGTGAGGTGTTGCATTTGCTTTGCTGGTGTTTTCTGTCCTTGAACCAAAGCATCAGATATCTCTTTCCTTAGAGATGCGAGGTAGTCCAATTTTGGACTTAGTCTCCATTTAAGATCCTTAGTGTTACTTTTTATTCTTTCCTTTTCTCTTTCCAACTTTAATAGTTCTTCCTCAAAACCTATTATCTTCTGCTCAAAAATTGATAATGAATCAGATGAATTAATAAAATTGTCAGATAGTTGATTTATTTCCTTCTGTATCTTGCTCATTTTTCTATCTATATCAATTGTCAAAAAGTTAGTTTTACAAGTATCCCTGTACAAAATATTGATTTCCTTTAGTGTACTACATAATTTCGGTAGAATTCCTTTAGTGTACTACATAATTCTAGTAGAAGTGTTCCTCAAAGAATTTGTGTTTGTCTTTTTCTAACCTCTCATTGAATGCATCCTCTTTTATTTGTTCAACTATCACAATGTTGTCAGTAATATACTTAGACAATGTGTCAAGTTGACTCAAAGAATCCTTATTGTCTACATTACATTTTGGAGCTAACATCTTCAAAATTGGAATTGTGTCATCTATAGCTTTGTATGCTTGTGAGCTACAATCTATTATTTTCTTTATGGAATCCAAAAGAACTTTTGTTGCATTAGTTGATTTGAATCCTACAGTTGAAGGGCCAACATTCTGAATTCCGCCAATGGGAGCAGAATCCTTGCTTATGGTGACCTTAGGTAGGTCAGTCTGTGTTTCCATTTCTTTAAGAAAAGGTTTGTCTTGCTCAGTTATTGTCGATGGCATTGACTCTGTATTAACATGTTGTTGTGATGGAGCCTGTTGCTCTGCTTGTTGCTCTATTTGTTACTTTACTTGTTGATCAACCTATTGTTCTTCTAATAACTCAATGATGAATGAATAGTACCAAACCAGTATTGAGAGGGGGGGTGAATCAGTATAAACAATAATACAGTCCAAAACCGATTTGACAGTAAATACTCCAAATGACTGGCAAGCAGTGATACTAGTTGAAACAGAGTGCAACTGGTAAGACCCAGAATAACTAAAACAATCATAAATTGGTCACTCACTAAGCTTTCCTCTTAGCTCAATACTATAGTACCATTACACCCTCATGCATGAATAGGTAAACTATCATCAGATCTTCATAATAGTTAGTTCAATATGTTTTATAGATAGGCATAAAACATAGAACCATCATATGCTCAACAAGAAATAACAAAGCATCACAAGATAAAAGTATCACACATGACACACATATTTTTCATGTGGAAACCCAACTGGGAAAAACCACAGTGGGGATGAATACCCACAATTTGCTTTTTGAACTCTTTAGAAGTTTGCTCTATTAGGAGCCTTATCCGGTTAAAGACATTACAATAGGTTCTGCTAGGAACCAATCCTGTTAGGGATCACTAGGTTAAGGGATGGCTACAATACCTAGTTAAGGGTTAAACCCGGTTAGGGTTACCTTGTTAGAGGATTTCAAGAACTCAATAGCTAAAGGATCTCCAGAGCTCTATAGCTTCCCAGAACTCAATAACTTTGAGTTACCCTATTAAGGGATTTGAATCAAGCCGGTTAAAGCTACCTTGTTAAGGGATTTGTAGCAAGCCGGTTAAAAACTACCCTGTTAAGGGATTTCACAACTGTTGAAGTGGTTAAAGATCAATAAGAATTACAATGATCTGATAACAACACTCAATGCTAATGTAGATCCATTTTGGCTCCTCTTCACCTTCTACACATTCACTTTGTAGGTATCTCTTCTCTCCTTTGGTCTGGCAAGAATCACGTATCACTTCCCTTGGATACACACACACAACTTTTTCCAACAACCTTAGAAAGAAACACAACATCAACCTTATAGGAAATAGACAGGTCAGTAGCAAAAACCCTAAACCCTAAACCTGTTAGGCTAAGCAATTCAAGCAGCTCAATCCAAACCGTTGAATCATACTGCATTAAATGCAACAATCTTGAATCGATCTCAAGATATTCTCCATCATCCATTATCCACCGATTTCATGGTGGCTGATAACCCATCATGCATTATCACCATTTGACAAACTTCACACATTCCTGAGGTAGATAGGAATAATGTTCTTCATGCAAGATCCTTCATGCGCATAGGGCTTATGTGGCAACATGATCTGTTCTCTGTTATACTCCTAACTCATCACACAAATATCACCGATTGAGTCACACAGGCTTGAGGTACTCCAACCAAAAATCCTGAAGTGGAAACTACCTACCAACTGGTAGCCATATAATGCTTCCATGTGCTGGTTCCCATAACTACATGTTGATTCACCTTGAGCAAATACACCACTTCACTTTGGCATATATATATTGGTTCACACATATGCTGGTTCTCTCTTCTCACATATCACATATGCCAGTTCACTTCATATCACATATTGACATCAATGACAACATACAATATCATTATGTCCTTATACCGGTTCACATAATGCCAACAATATCCCCCTTTGGCATTGATGGCAATATACAAAGATATCTCTCTGCTTCACAGCTTCTCCCCCATTTTTTGCAGATATCTTTTCTGCTTCACTCCTTCTCCCCCTTTGACAACAATGCCAAAGTGGAGGCACAAGCATCCTTGTTCCATTATGCTGCTCCCCCTGAGGAGTAGCATCCTTCAACAACAACAAAAAAAATTGACTATGCAATACCTGACTGATGTGGAACAAATATGTTTAGTGCACCTCCTCAAGGGGTAGTACCCCCAATTCACCTCTTAAATGTAAAAATGTAGTCTTTGGGAGAGGCTTGGTGAATATGTTTGCTAACTGCTCCTTACTGGAAACATGTTCCAGTGCAATCTCTTTATTCTAAACCTTTTCCCTCAAGAAATGGTACTTAAGGTCAAAATGCTTGGTTCTAGAATGTAAAACTGGATTCTTTGAAATATTGATAGCACTTGTGTTATCATAGAATATACTTACCAATTCAGATACAGGGATTTTGAAGCCTTCCAGTACATGCTTCATCCAAATTGTCTAAGTGCAGTTCATGAAAGCTACAACATACTCCGCTTCCATTGTAGACTGAGAGATACAACTCTGCTTTTTACTCATCCATGAGACCAGTCTACCACCGAGAAAGAATGCACCACTAGTTGTTCTTTTCCAGTCATCCACATTACCTACCCAATTAGCATCTGTGAACACTTTCAGATTGAAATCATTGCTGTATGGGTACCACAATCCATAGTCAACTGTTCCCTTCAGATACCTAAGAATCCTCTTGACTGCAACCAAGTGGGATTCTCTTGGACTTTTTTGGAACCTTGCAGTAATGCCAACTACATGTGCAATATCTGGTGTGCTATGCACTACATAATGCAACTTACCAATCATTGATCGGTATTTCTTCTCATCAACCAGTGAGGAATCATCCTCTTTTGTCAATTTGCAACTGGTCACCATCGGTGTACCAACCAGTTTGCTATCTTCCATGCCAAAGGTCTTCAACACCTCTTTGACATATTTGGATTGAGTGATAAATATTCCACCTTTCATCTACTGGATCTGTAGTCCAATGAAGAACTTAATCTCCCCTATGAGTGACATCTCAAACTCTTTCTTCATCTCATCAGCAAACTCATGACTCATCTTGTCATCTCCACCAAAGATAATGTCATCAACAAAAACCTCACAAATCAAGATCTGATCTCCTTCCAACTTCAAGTAGATATTGCTATCTTCACTTGTTCTCTCAAATCCAATCTTCACAAGATGGGAATGTAGGAGCTCATACCATGCCCTAGGTGCTTGCTTTAGACCATATAAGGCTTTATGTAGCCTACATACCATGCCACTATCTTCAAATAGGGAAAACCCATTTGGTTGCTCAGTATACACCTCCTCTTTAAGTTCACCATTTAGGAATGTAGATTTTACATCCATTTGATATACTTTGAAGCCTTTAAAAGCTGCATATGCAAGAAGCATACGAACTCCATCCAATCTGGCTATAGGAGCAAAGGTTTCTCCATAATCTTCTTCTTCTTCTTGAGCATATTCTTTGCACACCAATTTGGCTTTATTCCTAATTACTGTGCCATCCTCATTTAGCTTGTTTCTGAACACCCATTTGGTGCTAATGACATTTTTGTGCTCTAGTCTGGGTACCAAGGACCATGTACCATTTTTCTCTATCTGGTCAAGTTCCTCTTCCATTGCCTTGATCCAGTCTTCATCTTTATGAGCCTCTTTGAATGATTTAGGCTTAAATTCAAAGATCATGCATGAGTTTTCTTTGATCTTTCTTCTTGTAAGGATTCCTGCATCCTTATCTCCTATGATCTGCTTGGGATTATGATTCAACTTGACATACTGAGGAATGGTCTTGACTAGTTCTTCTTGCTTTTCCTCTTCATCCTCATCTTCATCAGTATCAGCATTCACTAGTTTAGTAACACTGTTACTGGTACTTGGTTGACTGACAACCGGTTCCCAGAAGGTTGCAACTGCTTCATTTATAGCTTGCTCACTACCGGTTTCCTCAATTTTCTCAAAGGATTCATCAACTCTTACATTGACACTTTCTATAATTCTCTGAGTCCTGTTGTTGTAACACTTGAGAGCTTTACTCTTGGTGGAATATCCTAGGAATATTCACTCACCACATTTAGCTTCAAATTTTCCTTGATGTTCACTCCTCTTGATGTAACATTTGCTGCCATATATCCTAAAGTAGCTAACCACAGGTGTCTTACCAGTCCAATACTCATAAGGAGTTTTGTCCTTACCTTTCTTGGTGAGTACCCGATTCATAGTGTAGACTGCAATGCTCACCACTTCTCTCCAAAAGGTGTGAGCTACCTTTCCTTGAATCAACATGGTTCTAGCTGCTTCAACCATAGTCTAGTTATTCCTCTTTACTAGGCCATTGTGCTATGGAGTCCGGGGGGCAGACAATTGCCTTTTGATGCCAAATTCTTCACAATACTTGTTGAATTCACTGGAAGTGAATTCCCCTCCTTGATTAGTTCTGAGACACTTGATCCTTTTACCGCTTTCCTTCTCCACTAATGCTCTAAAAGCTTTGAATTTCACAAAAGCTTCAGACTTGTCTTTCAAGAATGTGACCCACATCATTCTTGAGCAGTCATCAGTGAGAATCATGAAGTACCTATCACCCTACACACTTCTAGTTTTCATAGGACCACACAAATTAGTATGCACAAGATCAAGCAAGTTGTCAATAGTGAAAGATTTACCTTTGAAGGTTGAGGAAGACATTTTCCCCAATTGACACTCTCTGCACAAGGTATTATCCAGTTTGCTTAGCACTGGCAACCCTCTAACTGCCTTGATCTTACTAGCCTTCACAATGTTATCAAAGTTTACATGGTAGAGCCTCTTATGCCATATCTAGCTATCATCAAGCTTAGCCATAAGATGTGTACTTATATTTTCATTTAGATGAAATAGTTTACCTTTGGTCTACATGCCGGTGGCTACCAATTCACCATCCTTTCCTTTGATTCTACAAACTCCATTCTTGAATTCCAGAGTGAGGCCACTATCATTTAGCTGGGAAACACTCAGAAGGTTGTGTCTGAGACCATCAACCCAGTACACATTGTCAGCATTGCTCTTTCCATTCAGAGAGATGGACCCTTTGCCTTTGACCATGCATGGTGCATCATTGCCAAAGTGAACCACACCACCATCATACTCCTCCAAGGATAAAAACTTGCTCCAATCACCTATCATATGGTGAGAACAGCCACTGTCAATGATCCACTCATTGGAATTATCAAACTGGGAGACAAGAGCCTTCTTGTCTACCACATCTTCCTTTATAGCAACAAACATAATGTCTTCATTCTCTTCATCTTCTGATTCCTCATCTGTGACACCTTCATCAACTACCACAAAATAGTTTCTCTGGTTTCCTCTTTTGAATTTCTTGAACCTTTTTGGTTTGTCCTTGTTATCACCATTAGGATAGTTTATAGCAATATGTCCTATCTGGTTACAAGAAAAGCATTTCAAAGGTAGCTTACCTTTGTATTTACCAGTTCCTTTAGGAAGCTTCCTAGCAAGGAGAACTTCAAATGCCATCAGAATCTCCTCATCATTCATTTCTCTTCTCTGACTAGGTTCACCACTAGTGCTAACTTCTTTTCCTTTTCTAGATGGTAAAGCAAAGGCTTTAAATGTTGATTCAGTCTTTTGAACACTGCCATCAAAACGATTTAGCTCATAGGCTGTCAGCTTGGCTATGATGGAGTCCAAGGATACCTTAGTATTGTCTATTGATCTTAGCTCCTGAATAGAAGCAACCCTTATTGCATAGACCAGCAACAGGGATCTTAGGACTTTTCTTACCATAGTGGAATCTTCTATTTTACCACCTACACTCTTGATTTCTCCAACAACCGTTTTGATACTTATTCCATACTGTTGAATGGTCTCACCTTCAACCATCTACATATCTTCAAACTTCCCTCTCAAGCTTTCTTCCTTAGCCTGTTTTACATGTTCATCACCACCATAGATATTTTCAAGAGCATCCCATACCTCTTTGGAATTTACCTTGTCCTCAACATCAATAAACTCAATGTCAAATAGACTACTAATGAGGGCTCCCATGACTTGCCCATTTTCTTGAATCTCTCTCTTTTGGTCATCGGTGAGAGTACTGGTAGGGACAACATAAACATTCTCAGCATAACTCTAGTGTTGAGCACCCATGCTTCTGATGAATATCTTCATCCTATCTTTCCATATACCAGAATTTTTCCTATTAAACTTTAGACCTTCCCTCTTCATCATTTGACTAGGAGCTTTACCTCAAGCGGTTAAGCTTACAACATAGAGGACCTAGAGTGCTCTGATACCAATTGATAACTCAATGATGAACGAATAGTACCAAATTGGTACTAAGAGGGGGGAGGTGAATTAGTACAAATAAAAATACAATCCAAAACTAGTTTGACAGTAAATACTCCAAATGATTGGCAAGCAGTGATACTGGTTGAAAGAGAGTGCAACCGATAAGACCCAGAATAACTAAAACAATCATAAACTGGTCACTCACTAATCTTTCCTCTTAGCTCAATACTATAGTATCATTACACCCTCATGCATGAATAGGTAAACTATCATCAGATCTTCACAATAGTTAGTTCAATATGTTTTATAGACAGGCATAAAATATAGAACCATCATATGCTCAACAGGAAATAACAAAGTATCACAAGATAAAAGTATCACACATGACACACATATTTTTCATGTGGAAACCCAACTGGGAAAAACCACAGTGGGGATGAATACCCACAAGCTGCTTTTTGAACTCTATAGAAGTTCGCTCTATTAGGAGCCTTGTCCAATTAAAGACATTACAATAGGTTCTGCTAAGAACCGATCTTGTTAGGGATCACTCAATTAAGGGATGGCTACAATACCCATTTAAGGGTTAAACCCAGTTAGGGTTACCTTGTTAGAGGATTTCAAGAAATCAATAGCTAAAGGATCTCCAGAGCTCTATAGCTTCTCAGAACTCAATAACTTTGAGTTACCCTATTAAGGGATTTGAATCAAGCTGGCTAAAGCTACCCTGTTAAGGGATTTGTATCAAGCTGGTTAAGGCTACCCTGTTAAGGGATTTCATAGTTGTTGAAGAGGTTAAAGATCAACGAGAATTACAATGATCTGGTAATAGCATTCAATGCTAATGCAGATCCATCTTGGCTCCTCTTCACCTTCTACACATTCACTTTGTAGGTATCTCTTCTCTCCTTTGGTCTGGCAAGAATCACGTATCACTTCCCCTGGATACACACACACAACTTTTTCCAACAACCCTAGAAAGAAACACAACATCGACCTTATAGGAAATAGAGAGGTTGGTAGCAAAAACCCTAAACCCTAAACCTGTTAGGTTAAGCAATTCAAGCGGTTCAATCCAAACTGTTGAATCATACTGCATTAAATGCAACAATATTGAATCAATCTCAAGACATTCTCCATCGTCCATTATCCACCGATTTCATGGTGGCTGATAACCCATCATGCGTTATCACCGTTTGACAAACTTTGCACATTCCCAAGGTAGATAGGAATAGTCTTCTTCATGCAAGATCCTTCACGTGCATAGGGCTTATGTGGCAACATGATCTGTTCTCCATTATACTGCTAACTCATCACACAATGATCACTGATTGAGTCACACAGGCTTGAGGTACTCCAACTGGAAATCCTAAAGTAGAAACTACCTACCAACCAATAGCCATACAATGCTTCCATGTGCCGATTCCCATAACTAGATGTCGGTTCACCTTGAGCAAATACACTGCTTCACTTTAGCATATATATATATCGGTTCACACATATGCTAGTTCTCTCTTCTCACATATCACATATGTCAGTTCACTTCATATCACATATTGACATCAATGACAACATACAATATCATTATGTCCTTATACTGGTTCACATAATGCCAACATCTTCTTTTTGCTCAGTGTTACCAACTGTCAGTTTACCTTTTGTGTTATCAGTTACTGGTGGCTCACTAGCCATATCTTTCTTACCTGTTATGTCCTTATCTACCACAATGTTAACTTTCTAAGTATCAATGTCTACTATGTATAGTACCTCAAAATTTGGATTTGTGTCCTCTTGTGGTACATCCATACTCTCATTTGCCGGTTGATCTTCAGTAGTTGCTACCGGTGGAGTATCTAAAGGTGGTGGGGGAAGATTATCTGTTATTTTAATGCTTGGAGGTCCACCAACCTTGATTTTTCCCTTATCCTTGTCTTTCTAATACACTTTGATAGCTTTAGGATTTCTATACTCTTCCTATTTTTCCTTCTCTACAAGGAATATATCCCATCCATTTGCAGTTTCCTCAACAACCTCATTCACTCTACCAACCATCAGTGCTATATGCTGGTGTGCAGTTGATAATACTGATCGGTTAGCTTTAGATATCAAGTCATCTATTTCCTTTGGTGAGTTTACAAGATAAACAACAAGTATTTTTTCCACTTTTATTTTCTTGTCAAGCTCTACAACAACTTGCCTTCTTGCTTCAAGTCTTTTAAATAGTTCAGCTGGTAATTCATCCACAACTTGCATCAAGAATTTCTTGTAGATATCCAAGTGTAGAATTACACTATTTTCAACTTTTTCCTTGTCATCAACTGATAGTGAGTCATACAATTTGTTGATGTTCTTTAGCTTTCCTTCCTCTATTATTTCATCTAAAAGTCTGTCAATTGGAGCAATATTTTGTTGAGTCCTTTTCTTTAGTGTTAACTTTTTCTTTTTAGGAGTTATCTTCCTAGTCGAGGGCCTTACTACCTGTTGTTTTTGTCTGGTTCTTCTAGGTGAAGGTGTAGATACTAGTGAAGGTTCTCTTTTCCTCACAACTCTTTTAAATGTAGCTGGCATATCACTTTCTGCAGAAGTTGCTACTGGTGAAAGGTGAGTTTTTGGCTGTAGTGCTTCTAACTCATCTTCAGTGATACCAGTTTGTTTAAGTACATCTTCTTTGATAGCGTAAGCCTACCTTGATCATCTTCTTACTATTGCTTCTACCTTCTTTACTCTTTTCTTTGATTGAATTTGATTCTCAATGGTCTCAACACTTCCAAATACCTCTTCCTTAGGTTCCTTGGGTGCTTCCAGAAGGGCTTTTGCATATGTTTCAATTATATGATCATCAGTTTCATAACCCATCTCAGTAACCCAAATTGTTCTTGGGATAACTACTTCCATCTAAATCTCATCCTTCTTAATGACAAAACATATTTCATCCTTATATTTATTTACAATTTCTTGTTATAATCTGATTCTAGTGTTCATCCGAGCCTTCAATGCTTGAAAGTATTCATTAATATTATTTTATTTGTTTTCACCCATGTTTTTTAGTAAATCGGATAGTTGTTTGCCTACCGATATGTCAAAACCAAGATTCTTGTTACCTATACCAAGCACCTATTTTGTTATATGTAGCATTAAATAGACAAGTAGGTTACCAAATCTAAATGTCCCCTTTTTGTCCTTCTTGATCTTTCCAAGATTGTCAATTAGTTCATCCTTCAACCATTCATACACATGAATTTTTGCGTTATCATTGATCATGTCATAAGCACTCTTTATGCATAAACTAGAAACTAAATTTAGCCTATTTGCATGTGTGGTTTTATAGCCTAGAATAATACTGATGAATCTGACATTGATGTCAGTTACATCATTCACTCTTAAAGACCTCTTGTTGGATGTTGCACCTGTTAGGTTCATCACGAAGTCATTTGAGACCTTCTTTGTTTTGTCAGGTCTGTTACTGGTGGAGAGTAACCTTGTTACAACTTTTACTACCTCCTTAGTAATTTTGTGAATCAAATCCAACCAGAAAAATGCACCATGTACCCTGCTTAATACTATCCTTATAACTTCCTTAGGGAAATCTGGAATGATGAGAATTTTAGTGAATCCTAGGGTTTCAATTATTTTGTGTTCAGGTTTCACATTTCTAGAATCATCACAAATTACAGTTTTATACATATTCTTAATTTCCTCATCTCCTAATTCTTCTATGTGGCAATGAATATACATTTTAGGGTCTTCTGCAAAAACCACTCCTTTGGGAATTTGGGAGAATGCACAAACATTATCATCCTTCTTAGCTATTTCAGGAACTAACTGAAATATGGGCCTAGGGCATTTGATTACTTCGACTACAGTAGGGTTTTCTATGAATTCAGGTATAGAAGAAGATGCCATGATTATAAATACCTTTCTCTGCCTTAGGAATGATTGATTGCTGAATTGCTTTGCTTCTTTGCTTGAAATGCCTTAGCTCTGGAAATTTTGTGCTCTTCGAATGTTTGAATGCTCGGTGAAGTAGAATGGAGCCAAAAACACTAATTTATAATGTCAATTTGCCAACAACCACATTTAATGCATGTCAGTTAAGTAATAACTTAACTTTATCTGCCCGTATAGAAGTAATTTCAACTTCTTACCATCAATCGAGGGAATAATAGCATGTTTCACATTTGTTTGCCAAACCCTCAAGGGAATTTTCTTTAGTTGGATGAAGAGTCTCTTGCCGGTGGAGTACTACTTTGTTCTACCTGCGGAGGAGTATTCCTTTCAATATTCAGTTCTGATTCTTGATCCATTGTTTTTGAAAATTCATGGTTAAATTCTTCAACTTTTTCTTTTCCTTTCAAACTAGGACCTTTTTTATTTATCGGCGAAGACTTGCTTCTACAAAATTTTGCAATATGTCCAATTTTATTACATGCATAACAAGTCGGCTTATTTTTCTGAATAGCCTTTCCATATCCTATGTCAGTTTGTATCCTACATTGATTAGATAAGTGTCCAAATCTTCCACAAACATAACATCTCACATTCATTCTGCAATTTTTAGAATTATGACCAAATTTGTTGTATTTTTAACATTGACCAGTGGGTGTATTGGTATTCTGATAATTTCTAGATCTACATTAATTTTCTCTATGACCATACTTATTATAGTTAAAACATTTTCCATTGAATTTATAAGCAGTAGGTTGTCTTACTGGTTTGCTCTGATCTTGTGTGTTTGCAATATCAGAGCATTCACCAATTTCAAAGCCAAGTCCACAAGTGTCACCATTAGGTTTCTGATTCTTCAACAAGTCACCAAGTTCTTCTGAGCTTTTCTTGAATTTCTCTTTGTGCTGATTTGCAGTATCCAGTTCTCTTTCTAAAATTTCTTTCTGTCTCATAAGTTCATTGGAGTCATTCTGTGTATGCATCAAATCTGTCTTAAACAAGTCATTTTCATAGCTAAGTCTTGTGTTCTCATTTACAGCATCACTTAGTCTTCTAGTCAAATCTTCTCATTCTTATTTCTATCTTCAATTTCCTTACAAAATCTCAATCATATCCTGCATCTCATTTTTTATTGTCATGTTTTCTTGTTTCATTTTGCTTACTAGATGACTAAGAGTTTCGTTTTCATCATGCTCATTTTGCATCTTTTCACAAAGTTCTCTTCTCTTGTTTCTTGCAATGGTAAAATTCTCTTGAAGTGCTTGAATAATTTCCTGAGCAGCCTTTAGATCATCTTCAAGTTTGATATTTTTTAACTTTTTTGTATCATAGGTTGAGAGAGTTGCTTCTAATTGCTTCATCAAGTTTTCCATCTCTACCGGTGTCAAGATCTTCCTCAAGTTGTTAGGCTTATGAAAAATAGAGGACCAAGCTTTGATACCAATTGTTAGGATTGCCACAGATATTGAGAGGGGGGGTGAATCAATATCTAATCGGTTAATAGATTTTCTTGACTTAAAACATGTAGAGCATATTAATATTGTATACTGGTAAACAGAAAGTAATGCAATAAACAAAGATAAAAGCAACCACATGAAAAACATACCATAACACAGTATTTTAACGAGGAAACCTGGTGTGGGAAAAAAAACCTCGGTGGGATTCATGACCCACAATATTCACTTACTGGCCAATAAGAGAATATTACTACTATAAGAGGGGCCTGCACATGTAGGAAGGCCAAGTGTCTAGAGCTCACTGCTCAATTACAAAATGGGAAGTCTCACTGACTTACAAAAATGGATTATATTAATCCAATGTCTTATACTGCTTCAAAATAGCATCTACTATGCCAGACCTAGTACTAGTTTATAGCTCTTCTTCATACATAAACCCTTAACCTATAATGCGCATAATATGTCTACCCTAATTCACCTAATTACATTCCTCCATTGATTACATAATACCTACAATGAACTCTCTTATATATAAGAGTCATTTTACAACTTGCCAAGTCAGCTTACAATGATTTTACAATAACAAAAAAAAATATTATTAACAAAATTCTTGTTGGCCTATGTGCCGATATGCTTCCTTTCACTGACGGTGCCGATGGTCTCTGTGCTGGTGTAGAATCTAACTTTGCTAGTGTTGGTGGATTGCCTTGCCAGTGTCATAGGATTGTAAGGTTGCCATCAATGACAAAACCTTCAATCACCTACAATGTCTTATTGGAGTGTGCATTTTCCAACACAATCAAGGGAAAAGTCACTGACAAACACCAAATATGTCCATATAGTACAGCTACCAAGAATGGCCAAGTCTTTAGCTTTGACATTGCACACATCGAGGGTTGTGAAGTTAGGGTCACATGCTTTGATCAAATAGCTCAACTGCATTGTGATCATGTTGAGGTGGATGCTCACTATGTCATTTCAAAGGGCTCCATAAAGGAGGTGAACACAAAATACAATAAATTAAAGAATCCTCTAGAGATCTTCTTATTTGATGCTTCAATATTGAAACATTGCACCCCTGATGTTGATTCTTCTCAGAGCCGCTCCTCTTTCACCCCAATTAGTGAAGTGGTTCAGTTGACTAATAATACATTGGTTGACATTACCAGTTTTGTTTTATATGTTGGAGATGTCATCACAATCCATAGAAAGGATGGAAGTCAAAATAAGAAATGAATTGTTAGAATTAATGATCTCTCTACTTCCACAATTGATGTCAACATATGGGGGCCAACATTGGAACAAAGAGGCTATGACTTAAAGAATATGTTAAACCCTGATGTTGTTCTTATCCTTGTTGTATGAAATTCCCATGTAGGGTACTTTAATGGGAAGGTTGTCAATATGACATCTGCAACAACAGTACATATTAATCCTCCTTTCCTAGAGGCAGAACCCCTCATGCTAAGAGGACATGTTCCATTGCAACCTCATGATTTTTTTTAAGGATTTACTCATATTGATGGAAGATACTAAACCAAGGGAAAAAATCCTATGCAAGGTCAGGTTGTCAATTCGAATCCAAAAACACAAAACATACAAATGAAAGACATGAACAATAATCTATTATACCTTGACAAGAGAGTTCTCTTGTTCATCCGATTTGGACTCTTGATGAAGCCAAGAATGTGCCACTCCTTAGCTTGATTGGATTGGTCCAATGTGGATATCCGGTTGGCTCTCCAAGATGTGCACAAATGAGGATGGAGATGGATAGATGGATGAAAGAGTGAAGTTGTGGATGATGATCAAAATAGTTAAGCATGCAAATGAGGATGATTTGACTATAATTTGGGTACCTAGATGGATTTCACTAAGAAAATTAGCAGCATGCACTTACAAGATTTCAAGACGGGGAATGGTAGAATGGAGTCCTCAATTTATAGAAGAGAGGGAGGATAAATGGAGGGCTAAGATTGACTGAAGATGAAGGGCCAAGATTTCTTGTGAGCCCATACAAGGATAAAGGGAGGTTGATATGATAAGTGTGGAGACCAAGAGACATGCCATAAGGCTTTTCTTGTCTCTGCACTCCTCAAGATTCATTGGGAAGACTTCCCAATGTGCCTTTGAGAAGAGAAAGGAATAAAATATTCATTTCTAAGTGAGGGTGAGGAATTAAAAATTCCTCAAAAAATGGAGCCATAGGGATTGGAGGAATAGAAAGGAATTAAAAATTCCTTGGAGGAAGAGATGCCTAGAGGAATGTGAGATTTTTGAAAATCTCACACTCACCCAGGAAAGAAGCATTTAAGGTAAGTGGTTGGATGGGAGATGCATGGAGAGATGTGAGAAGGCCATTTATGGAAGGTGGTTGGATGAAGGGACACAGAGGTTGACTTTGTGGCTAATCATGAGGATTAGCCACTAACAACTCATTAGGAGAGGGTTTAGAAGAGTGATTAGGTGAGATTAGGGTGAGTGGGATTTGTAGGAGTATTTTTTTAGACACAATGCAACACTCAAAGAGGGAGGGGGTGAATCAGTGGTTCTCAAAACTCTTTCATCTTTTGCAATCCTACATGAGCATATCGGTTGATAGATTTAACTCAATGTAGACTTACCAGTTATGGAGAAAACTAACTTAAATGCAAACACACTCACAAGGGGACATCACATAACACCAACATATATGAGGAAACCCAAGATGGGAAAAACCTCGGTGAGCAATGTTGTTGGAGTCTACTACTCCAATCCAACCTCACAATAAAACACAATTATAAAGTTTAGGGCAACAACCCAGGGAGCTACAACCCCTGTATTAAGCTACAACTTAGTGTTCACAATGTAAACATTAAATACATAAGTAGTTATCTTGTTACAAGTGAATCTTGCAACCATTATACATATCTTATTCTATCAGTGAAATACCTTCTTTTCTTCACCGACTCACTTCTTTGTTGCTTTTCACCTGCTTCTTCTCTGCTGGTAACCCCTACCAGTTTATCTGTCTTCTAAACATCTCTCACTGGATCTCCTCCTCACTGCTCTACTCTTCACTGATTCAACTCTCTACCAGTTCTCTACAGCCTCCTTCACCTCTATTTTGCTAGTATGAACACTATCGGTTCTTCTCTCCAACCAGTTGAAAGATTCAACTAGGTTCTCTCTCACTCCCACTCTCTTCACATCTATTCTGCTAGTATGAACACTATTGGTTCTTCTCTCCAAATAGTTGAAAGCTTTAACCAAGTTCTCTCTCACTCCCACTCTCTTCATAGATACTTGTTGAGTAGTTGGTTGATTTGTTCTTCCTTGCAGAAGTCTTTCACTTTGCAATAGCATAATATTCTTCTATTCAGTAGCAAAAAACATTCTCTTCGGCCTCCACACTTATAGCCAGGTTTTCCCTCCAAAAACCAATTCAAAATCTAGGAGGTTAGGGTTTCCTCACCATCCTCTAGGAAAACCAAATCCAATCAGATCTTGCATGATCTGATCTTTTTGACATATAATTGCATAGCTCCACTATTTTTCGTGTCTCCTAGATCACACCTTTCATCTATGGTGACTTGCTTTTTACCCTCATAGTTGATCCTTTGGTCAATCATGAAATATTTGTCATGTTGTTTCCTCCATTGCCTCTATCTTCTCAATCACTCTTAGCCGACTCGTAGTTGTCTTCCAGACCTTGAGCCTCAAACCCCTATAATAGCTTTGCAACATGTCCCATGATTTGAGTGACTTCTCATTAAAGTCGACCAACCTTGCAACAACCTTGTTGATGTACATTCCATCTTTATCCAAATGCATGTTCACCATGTTGACTCCATGTGGCATCCATATCAACTAACTTCCAGCTTGGCACTTCATGTTGGTCCAAATAGGATCACTGATCAACCACTCAACCAGTTCCTCTTTCCTGTCGATTCGTTAACCTTGTCGGTATCACACACTATACTGGTAACGTCATCATGTTTGCATTCTGCACCTTTCTCATATTACCAATGGGCTTACACACCAGCTATCTCTCTTGATGACACCAATTAGCAATCATCATTAGAATCCTTCATCAGTCAGACTATTCTCCTCTAATTGTATCTATTCAACCAGTTTGTTTGAATGAAATACACACCACTCTTCTTTAGCATGCCTTCTCTGTCAGTCTAGTGTATAACCTTGATCTTGTGCACTCAAGGAATTCCCTCAATTCACTAGTAGATCTAGAGTTGTGATGCTAAAAATGTGGCTAGTATAAGAGGCATACACATATAATGAGATAATAAAAACATAATTGAAAGGCTTAATTTCATAACTAAATCAAAGATGCAAACCATAAGCCTTCCTTGAAATGTCCCATTTTCCTCTATTCTTGAGGACCTTGAAGGTCTTGGATTGATGGGCTCTTAGTGGAGCAATGACCTCCAAAGTGAAAACTTGAGAGTTGAGTTGCTAATTGATCATGATTGACTATGGAGATGATATGAAATTCATGATTTAAGAAACTAGATTAACATGCTATGACAAATCCAAAGCTAATTACTAGATAATTGAAATGCAAATTGCCTATAGTAATGATGCCTAAATTGATATGAGATGGGATCGATATGCCTATAATAACAATGCATAAATTGATATGAGATGGGATCGATATCCCTATAATAACAATGCATAAATTGATATGAGATCGGATCGATATGCCTATAATAACAATGCATAAATTGATATGAGATCGGATCCATATTGCTCCAAAATGAGGGGTATTTATAGGAATTCCAAGGACAAAGCTGAGGTGGCAGGAATCGACGGTCCAGATTTGATCTGAAGATATGAAGGGCCAAGATTGAGGAAGTTGGAGAAGAGGTCGAAGGAAGGGACACTTGTCATCTCTGTGGTGACAAGTGTTAAGGAGCCCTTCTCATGAGAGGGCAAGTGTCCAAGGGAGGAGACATGTGGCAAAAGTGCCATGTGTCTCTAGGAGAGAATATCCACACCATGAGAGGTTAGAATAAGGAGGTTAGAATGTGCAAGATAGGATAGGGTTAGTTAGACCCAAGATTAGATTTAATGGGTTAAGTTAGGGGATGGTTAGTTTGGGTGGTTAAAGTTAGGAGCCATGTGCTCATTTGAATTTAGAAATTCAAATAATAGAAAAATGGTAATTAATCTCAACAAACTTGAGTTTGTTAATCTTAATTAGGGATTAGAAGAATTGATTAGTATGGGGAGATATTAATTAATTGAGAATTGATTAATCAAAGGGGGATGTGAGATGAACTATATAAATAAATCATTTAGATTTATTTACTAGTAGATGAATAGAGAAATTAATTAAATTACTTGTGAATTCAATTAATTGGGAAGGGGAATTAATCAAATAATTGTGTATTTAATTAACTATCTTCAGACCATTTTTAGGTGTATACAAGAGTGATCCTTCAAGTTATTTCCTTTACCTATTTACTCTTATCCTAACAAACTATAATGCACTTAATGCATATAGGAGATAAGTTCCACTTACTTGGTGGAATAACACCTTATCATATGCTCATGTGAGTTCCCTATTTGTGCAACATATCTTCAAACAGGCATATGTGAACCGGTGTGAGCACATACACTATCAGTCATTGCTTCTCATGATGACTACATCTTCATCCGGTGGGGGTCCTATTTTTCAGCAACCCCACAGCATATCGGTGACCTGTTCAATCTTCTCTTCTGGTGTGGATGTGATTCAGATAACATTCTGCCTCTTCATCACAAACAACCATTCAAACACCTCTCTATCTCATCACACAAGTCAGGCATTAACTTGTGTATAGGTGACTTATGAGGTCATCTTCCTTACCTTACCAGTGTTCTACAACACAAGGTTATATCCAAGATATCACATCTTGTATTCCTTCATAGCAGTGTTGTACATACATGTCAACTACCGGTGGTCATCCCATATAGGTTGACATCAATGACAACATAATACCAACAGATTTGACTAGGAGAGAGAATGAGTGGAGGGAATAAAAAATTAGAAGAATATTGGTAAGTAAGATTAATGGTGCTTCTAGAAGAATTCAATAGGCTAATGATGGATTAGAAAAAGGTGATTTGTAGGAATCACTTGGATAAATTAATTAATTAAGATTAATTAATTAAAAGAGGAATTAAGAGAGGATTAATTTAGGGACTTTAGAAGAGTGAATGTAGATTTGATTTATTAGATAAATCAATTATTGGACTATAGTGATAATATTAATTATATTTAATTAATATTAAGTAGAATAGGGATTGGCACAATTAATAAATTAATCATGGCAATGCAATTAAATTAATTAATTGAAATAATTGATTTCAGTGTCTACATTTTGCCCCTCTTTTATGCAACGAAAAATTTGGTGATGGGTAAAAGATAGAAGAAAAAGAGATGCCCTAGTGTAAACGTGGGTGGTGTATGCCCCCTCGAGAAGTTTTTAGAGTTTTTGGAAAGAAATGACAAAAAATTCTTGAAAATGAAGGAGGAGAAATGACCAGAGAGAAAAAGAATAGGAGGAGAAGTAGAAGGATGAAAGGGCGATCATGAAGGGAGCAAGCCTACAATGGGGGCCTACATAAGCCCTATTGGATCTAATGAAGGGTCACTTTCACACATAAGCCTTGGAGAATTTTGGAGCTTAGAAGAAGAGAAGGAGAAATAGATTGCATTCTGACATGAGAGCATGACACTCAAAGGATTCGTCGATATGAGAGACCTATGCCTTATGGACCATTGGTATGTACGACTATCCTTTCTTGTGAATTTATAAGATTTAGGTAGGATTTTAAGGCTTAAAATAGGATCAAAAGTGTCGTGATGCAGTCATGTTGATCATCATTTCAGCGTGTGCACCTCTGGGATAGTGTGAGTGTTAGCGGCTAGCGTGAGCAATCGTGTTTGGTGTGGGCGCTCACCCAGAAGAAAAGGATTTAGGATTTTGTTAATGTCTAAGGAGAGGATAAACTAGTGCGTACACTCACACTATTGTGGGTTAGGTGTAGGATGCAAAGATGGGAAATGCAACACAGTGCATACGTGCATGCTATTCCAGGTTAAGGATTCTGTCAGCGCAAGCACCACGATTTGGGTACAAGTGCCAAGAGTTTGGCATGAGCGCTGATTAAATCAGCATGAGCACTAAGGAAGAAAGGGATGGGAAGATGGCTTTAGGATTTGGTTTAGGTGAAGTCATTGGTGCATCGAGAGATGGGATAGGGCTTGATAATATGGAATAATGAAATGGATTGCTTGGATGTAGGCTGATTAGGGACCATTGACATCAAGAGAGCACTGGCCAACTACCATGAGATTATATAGGCAGTTGCAGGTAGATGAGTTGGAGATCTTAGCTACAATAGGATTACATTTTGTCGGTCGATGACCAAGGATTCAAGTACATACAACTATGATGACTACCCTTGTAGAGAGGTGGGATAGTAGGTATAACACCTTCCACCTATCCATCGGCGAGGTGACAATGACCCTACTAGATGTATGGAGGATATTGAAGGTCCCCATTCATGACATCATCCTTGAGCATCGGCTAGATGTGATAGAGTTTTATCTTTAGGAGATTTGTGAGTATGGGACATTGTTGATGCCAAACAAGAGAAGGATGCACCTAGGGTGGGTGATGGAGATCCCACACATCCAATGGCTAGTACTAGTGATTTGAGGATTTCTGAGTGGATGGATGATGTTGGATCTAGAAGGGCACAAATTTACTATTAGATGGAGCCATTGTGTTTATTACATGGTTCAGGATTGTGTAGAGTATGCTTGGGGAGTTGTGATGTTGGCTCAATTATATCATGACATACATCTTGAGGTATATTGGGAGTATGCCAGGTTATTTGTAGGAGTGACACTTCTCCATATCTGGGTGTGGGAGCATATTGCAGTTACTTAGCCACTGGGATCACAGGATAGATGGGCTCAACACCCTTACATTGACAGCTATAGGGGTTTACTGCATTATCATCAGATAGGGTCTGTATGGTTTTGGTGCCAAATTTTTTATGAGCTCTTGCAGTTCACATGGCGGTCATTTTTGGATAGTGAGACATGGAGAGGGGATTGGTAGCTGCACTGGGCAAGGGTGGAGATGTGGATTTTTTGCCGATCGATATATGTGATGGAGTAGTATGCCCCATATAGGGTGGCGAGACACTTTGGCCTAATTCAGGATATAGTGGGGGATATACCACAATATCCCTAGATGACACAAAAGGTGGTGAGGTGGGGTTCGACAGTGAGTCCGTTAGAGGGGCGGACCAGTTTTCAAGCGGCACCATATTTGATATGGGATGAGTAGAGGCGAGCGGGAGAGGATCTTGGGTATACAGGTGGATACCAGAGTCGGTGGGAAGGACATTTTCTAGTGTTTCTGACCATTTCAAGATTTTTAGAGGAGGATGAGCTATAGTTAATGGTAGATGAGATAGTCGGCAAGGAGGATGATCCACTTGGCGACATGATTTTGGCAGGAGTAGGTAGGGGTGCTTCCAGACAATAAAGGGTATTGAGGGTAGAATGGAGGAGAGAGTCTTAGGTGGAGGTGGGATAGGTTGGAGGACCATTGATGGGTATAGTGGCTGGGGGAGATGAGGGTGGAGCAAAGGAGGTCATAGGCATGGACATTCCAGCGGCACATGGATAGGATGCAGGAGTGGAGCTTGGGGGAGGAGTGTCACAGGATGATTTTGACAAAATCTAGTAGGAGAGGGATTCCACTCGAGAGAGGCTACACTCACTCAAGGATGAGCTACAGATTAAGAGAGCTAGGAGATAGAGCCTTGAGGCAGAGGTGGAGCAGTTGCGGTGGGAGATATCAGATTTGGCGGAGATCCTCCACACAATGAGGACAGAGGTAGATGATGCGAGGGAGGATAGGGAGGAGGTAGAGAAAATGATAGAGGAGGCACAATCAGGGACCACCATTGGAGCCTTATGGGATTCTCTCCACTAATAGGATGATGAGCTAGAGGAGCTATAGGTCAGGGTGTAGAGGTTAGAGGTAGATGCTATGTGCCTGTGGGGGGAGAGAGATACAACACATCAGATGTTGGTCCCTGTAGTTCTAGGGTAGATGTATGCCTATATGATGCATCTAAGGGAGAGGGCAAAGAGGGTAGGTCAAGAGATGGCCTATTACAAGGGGTTGTACCATGAAGTAGTACCTGCAGAGCAGCAAGAAGCCTCATACACAGAGTGTGAGGTCTCACAAGAGACACAACTAATGACCCACACAGATCCAGGAGATTGGTGGATCGATGGGTTTTTGGCCACCTAGGGAAGGAGGTTTAGGAGGATCCAGGGGAGGAGAGGATGAGGAGGGGGCTGGGGAGACAAGCAGAGAGAGCTAGCTCCATTTTGGCTCATGTGTTATATTTTTTACCCTTTGGGGTGATCATTGTATTATGATAGACATTAATTTTTTTCAGCTATACATATGATTCTTTTGGTGGTGCCGATACATGTATTATGATGGAATCTATATTTTTATTGATGCATGATGTATGGATGATTATTATGAATGTATTGTGTTAACATATTTGTGATGCAGGATGGATGTTTATATATGTTTATGTTTATGATATTTTACTGACATGTTAATAGATGCAGGATGGAGACATGTGTGTGTGTGTGTGTGCATGATAAGGTACTAATTATTTGGTCGATGCAGGATGGATTGTGAAAATGATATGATTTTGTGGTTTACAATGATATGTATCGTAAAAATCAAATGTATGAGATGAAATGATGATCTGGATGCAATCTAAGTGGGAAATGACATGGTAACTGGCATGTAATCTAAATGAATAATGTAATGCAATGAATTGGATCAACATGGATGATAAATATAATGAATGATAAATACAATGTAAATAAATGGAATATAAATCCAAATGGGTGAGAAATACAATTTAAATGAATTGAAATTAGTGGGTGAGAAATGTAGTGTAAGTGGATTGAATCTAAGTGGATGGTAAAGGCAATTTATGATAAATGCAATGTAAATGAAATAATGAACAAATGAATGTATAATGCAATCTAGGTGAATAGGTAATGCAATCTAAATGAAAATGATGTAATTTAAATAAATGCAATCTATATGAATAATACAATCCACATGGTTGACGCAGTAAAAATAAATGGATAATGTAATGAGTAATGTTTTTGTGAATGCGCTGACAATAATACAATGATCTTAGATGGGGCTTTAGAAGAATTGGGGGGGTATTGAAGACTCAATAGGATTATTAGGTGCGAGGAATTTGGAATGATGGGTGGGAGGTTTGTTGTGCACAAAAGGAATGTGGAGAGGAAACCTAGATTTGATATTTCCCTAGGTAACCCACACCACTAATTATAGGAATTCGAATGCCATGAGAAACCCAAGGCATGGACTAACTCACAGTCAAATGGGAATTCCTTACACAACTATGTAAGTGTTGAGAAACACTAGATACAGAGTTATGGGTATGTGCAAGAAAAACCCTCAAGCACACTAATATCCCTTGTACTTGAGAAGGTAAGTATTGATAAATACAAATACCAAGTCATCGGTTCATACAAGAGAGATCCAAAACACATCATATTGTAAAATATGTCCTAGTATGCATCTATTTTAAATATTCCAAGATATGGAAGATTTGATCAGTCATAGATAGGTGTAGTCATAGGACAAAAGATGCAAGTCAAAAAGTTGAAAATCCATGAAATCAAACAAGTCATTCATGCATGACCAACTTGTGTCTCTTTCCAAGAGTAGGAATAATGTGGAGGATTAAACTACCACGCAAGGGAAGGAGTCATCCCAAGGGCAAAGGATGGAGCGAGTGAAATTTGTTTAGGAAATTGACTAGATGACCATGAGGACTAACCTTCAGATTCAAGATTGACATAAGGACTTGAAGAAGCTCACACGGATGCACAAGCTCAGGAAATGAGAGACAAAATATCTATTGGATAGGACAATCCTTATTAATGATTTGGGCAAAGAATCATCATCATACGTGTGATTATCCTGACAAAAGTGGGGAGGATAAGACCATCTTGGTGAGTGGATTGGATAGAGAGGATCATGGATATGAGGTGGGGAAGCAATGGAGGGATTCTTGATTTGATAGACGATGGGTTTGGATTATCTATTCAAGTGCCTGCATGTACATTTTCACTAATGTACTTGTCCATAGCACCAAAAAGTGGTTTTCACTAATGAACGAATTAAATTTTCTTTAGGCTTTTTTTTGATATTAGATTTTTCTTTATTTTTTTATTTTTTCATGATTTTGACAATCGATGACCTTCTGAGGACTAGGCATAGAATCTTTTTAGGTACATGATTTTCATTGGCTCATCTAAGGGATTTCCTTCAGGGGTAGCCAACTAATATGAACCTGATCCATATTTTGTTGTGATCACATATGGTCCCAACCAATCAGGCTCAAACTTTCCTTTCTTTTCTCTTTCTCAAAGATTTCTCTAATTTTCTATGAGGACAAGATCACCAAATTCAAATTATCGGGTTTTGACTTGCTTGTGGTAATTCAAGCGTAGGTGATTCTAATATACCTGAAGATGGTTTAAGGCCTTGAGGCACCTTTCATCTAGTAATTCTAGCTCTTGTAATCTGGCAACTCTGTATTCTTCATCTGGGAGGATATTTTGTAGTGACACCCTCAGTGAGGGGATCTCGATCTCAAGAGCAAGGACAAATTCAGAACCAAAGACAAGGGAATATGGGATGGCACCTGTGGGGATGCAGATGGAGGTGCAGTAAGACCATATAACAGGGTGGAGCTGGAGGTGCCAATCATGACCAACTTCATAGTCTATATTTTCAATGATTTTGATTAAGGTCTTGTTAGAAGCCTTAGCTTGACCGTTACCTTGTAGGTAGTATGGGGTGGAAAAGCGGTGTTGGATATCAAACTTCTAACAAAGCTCTTTTACATCTTGATTTTTGAAGGGTCTACCATTATCTATGATAAATACATTGGAGATTCCATATCGATAGATTAAATAATTTAGGATAAATTTGGAGATATGTTTACCAGTGGTGAAGGTAAGAGGAATATACTCCACCCACTTGGTGAAGTATTCGGTGGTGGTGATGATAAATTAATGACCATTAGAGAATGTAGGGTGGATTTTCCCAATGAGATTGAGCCCCCACTATGAGAAGGGCCAAGGTGTGATAAAAGGTTGTAGATCTTATGATGGAGCATGGATTTTGTCTCCATGCTTCTAACAAGGAATGTATTTCTTCACAGAGTTGTAGTCATCAACTTCCATTGTAGGTTACTAGTATCCTGTGCACAAGAGATTTTTAGCTAGAGTAAGTGAGTGTGCCCCACAAATAACTTCATGCACTTCATGTAGTGCCCACTCAGCCTCTTGTTTGTCTAAACACATTAGGAGGGAACCATCAAAATTCCTTCTAAATATGGTGTCTCCAAGGATATTAGAGCGAGCACATCAGCTGATGAAGTTTTGTTGTTGGGTTTTAGTAAGGTGTGGGGGAATGGTTTTGTCTTTTAGATAAGTGAAGGTTTCTTGATACTAGGGGGCTTGGGGATCAACGAGTATGCACACCATCTTAGACTTTGGTAAGTCATATGTTTGTATGAAGAGTTGCTCAACCAAGAACACACATTTTTTACTATTTGTTGGCATTTGAAGTAGTGAACCAATAGTGGCTATTGCATTTGTTGTTCTATTGTTTGTACATGGATTTTTATCAAATTTGATTAATGTAAAATGTTGCTTGAGGTCTTCAACCATACTTTGGTAAGGAATGAGCTTATCATATTTTGTTTGATATTCATCATTGACTTGTTTAATGACAATTTGGGAATCACCATAGACATGTAATTCCAATATCTTCCATTGGATAGCTAGGCATAATCTAGTAATTAGCACTTCATATTCTACGATGTTATTGGTGCATTAAAAGGATATCTTGTATGATTTAGGGATGTAGTCTCCTTTGTGGCGTGATCTGCAATATTCCTGCCTTTGATCCATTTTGGATACAAGATCCATCAAAATACAACTACCATGTGGATGATGTGGTGACAGTCATTATAAACTCATCTGGAAACTTTGTGAGGATGAGATGGTCACCTGGAAGTGGAGTATCATCCAATTGATATGCTATTACTTGTCCTTTGATTGCTTTTCTTTCCACATATTCAATGTCAAATTCACTTAATAATATGACCCATTTAGTCATTCTGCCAATGAGGGCAGGTTTTGACAAGAGATACTTAAGAGGGTCAATCTTAGCAATCAAATTTGTTTTGTTGTTGAGCATGTAGTGTCAAAGCTTTTGTGTAGTAAAAATAGGTTCTAGGCATGCTCTTCCAATCGGGGTATAATTGAGTTCATACCCTATTATTGTGTGACTAATATAGTATATAGCATTCTCCTTTCCCTGATCATCCGTCTAGGCCAATAATGCCCCCAGTGCCACTGTGGTGGCAAATATGTACAAAAGAAGCGACTTTCCGCGAATGAGAGGCATAATAATTGGAGGTGATGCTAGATATTCTTTGAGTTTCTCAAAAGACTTTTGAGATAGGCAGTCCCATCTAAATTTTGTGTCCTTGCATAATAGGTGTGCAAATGGATGACATTTATCAACAAGTTGTGATATGAAGCGCCTGATAGATTAGAGTTTTCCTTGAAGATTGTGCAGTTGTCTAAGAGTCTTTGGGGGATGAATTTCCATGATATCCTTCACTTTTGCAAGATCAACCTCTATACCTCTATGAGAAACAATGAAACCCATAAGTTTTCTCGAAGTGCCACCAAAGACACATTTCTTAGGATTAAGACACAATTTATATTTTTTCAACCTCTCAAAGATCTTCCTTAAGATAGGGATGTGTTCATGTCTCGTCTTAGATTTACCTAGAAGATCATCCACATAATCTTCCATAATTTTGTGCAAGAGGCCATGAAAAATTATTGTGGTACACGTTGATATGTAGCTCCGATATTTTTAAGACCAAAGGGCATGACTTGATAGAAAAAGGTTCTACATGGTGTTGTGAATTTTGTTTTGTGTTGGTCTTCTTCTGTGATCTTGATCTAATCGTATTTGGAGAATCCATCCATGATAGAGAGCATCTCATGCCCTTTTGTGAGGTCCACAATCATATCTATGTTGGGGAGTGGGAAATCATCCTTAGGACAAGCTTTGTTCAAATCATGAAATTCAGTACAAATGCAAATGCCCCTAGTAGGTTTATTGATAGGTACAATGTTGGAAACCCATTCAAGGTAATCTATTGGTTTGATGAATCTTGCATCCAACATCTTTTGGAGCTCTACTTTGACCAAGAGTGTAATGTGTGGATGTATCTTGCATAGCTTTTGTTTCATTGGCTTTGCATTTGGATGAACAGTGAGATTGTGGACCACCAAGTCAGAATCTAGGCCTGGCATGTCAGCATATGACCAAGCAAAGTTGATTTTTGTTTCAGTGAGAAAACTGATGAAGTCTTGTTTTTCTTTATCTAGGGACTTGGCTATGAGCACATTCTTTGGACTATCTTTGGTGCCCATACTGATGGCGTCTGTTTCTTCTATCAATAAGTTTGACCAGTCTTGTTGGAGAGGAAAAATACTAGGGAGGTCAAGGCCCTCATTCTCAAGTGCCTAATCCAGTTTTTCACTTTCGGATATGCCCTTTATTTTTTCTTTTTCTTCATCCAAAGGTGCCTCATAGAGGTTTTCATCCAAGGAATCATGATTTTTCTCTTTACTGTCTTTTTTGTGACTAAGGGCATTGACGTGGCTACCAAAGTATCTATTTTCATGCAATTGAATCTCATGCACTCTATTGCAGTCTTCCAAATTACACATAGTCAAGAGAGTTATGAGAGTGTTATCATCGACACAGATGTCTAAAGTGGGCTTGTCCCATTCGTCCCAGTCTATGAGCTCGAGGTGGACAAGTTGTAGTTCATGTGAAGTGAAGTGGAGGGGACACATGTGATAGTGATTTTAGGTATTGGGGTATAACCCAAGCCCCTATTGTATTTATATGAGATTGGATTTATTGATGCTTTGATTCCTTCTTCTTTTGGCCCTAGGCCATGGCCTTTGTAGCCCATCTTTTCCAATATCATGGATGCTTTTGGATACATCTTCATTGGTACTTTTGCTAGGTCCTCATCCTCTTCATGGTACAACTATGCAGAAATATCTGCTTCAAGACTTTCTTCATCAAGTGGGCCCCATTGTTTGAATGAGGTATCTTTACATTGTATAACAAGTTGGTGGTCCTTTTTTATCTCCTTGGGTTTTCCAAATGATTTGGAAACAAAGGGAGATTGCCTACTAGTAAGACATCTTCAAGTTTATATTCTTCACAACCATTGTCTAGGATCTTGACCATGGGATCTTCTTGGGATGAGGTAGAGGCAACATTAGATGCGTCGGATGGAGGTGTAAGAGCAGGCCTGTTTAATGGGTAATGATAGGGATGTTTCCCCTCTAGGAGTTTGCAATATTAGAAGGTTTGGGGATCACCTCTGATAGTGATCTCTCTGCCTTTGTAAGGAAAGTTTAGGCATTGATGGTAGGTGGATGGAACAACTTGCAGGGAATGAATCCATGGGTGACAGAGAATGATATTATAGGGCAAGCCAAGATCCAAGACTTGATAAGGGGTCTCAATTGTAATAGGGCCTTCTTGAAGAGGTAGGGTGATTTTTCCTTTAGAAACCCTTCCTGCATCATCATATGCTTTTATTGTGATTCTTCCTGATGTATCTAGTAGGTCCTTTGAAAGGCCCAACTATTTTATTAATTTATATGTATATAAATTGAGTCCGGACCCACCGTCTATGAGGATACGCTTAACCTTGTGCTTTTGGATAAGGGCATCAATGTGAAAAGGTTTGTTATGATCTTCATCTATGAGATCATCATTGGAAGTGAATACAAGGTGTTACTATGTGACAAGGTTTCCAATAAGGGCTTGAAATTGTGCGACTTTTATATCATTGGGGATGCGAGACTCAATGAGTGCTTGTTCTAAAAATCTTCTTGTGGATGAGAGAAGTCTTAAGAAGATCTAGGATGGATATTTGCATGGAGTCTTCCCAAGATGGTCAAGGAAGTTTAGTAGTAGGTGGAAGACATGGGGGAAGGATTTGGTAGGGGAGGAGCTCCTTGGATGGTTACTCTCCCATGACGGGTAGTGACATTGCAGTCATTCTAAGAATGGGAAGGTGGAGCACCTTGAATGACTATCTTAGGAGGGTTTGGTCAATTTTCTGGTAGGGGTGGGGGAGGACCACATTGGATGGTAATCCTAGGTCTTTTTTGGGATGATTTATGAGTAGCTCCTTGTATGGTTATGACATTAACATGAGTATATGTGGGCTTAATATGACCTATCAAGGAGTCAGAACCTATTATATGGTTGGTGTAATCATAGTTCACAGTGTTTGATGATGAGCCCTTACCTTTTTCATACTTTGGGAATGGTTATTGTTACATTTTGAGCTTGTCGTTGTTATTATGAGGTTTTGAAGTTGCGACCTCAATATCACCCCTATTAATGAGATCTTGTATGTAAATTTTTAGCTTCATACACTTTCATGTATCATGCCCATTCATACGGTGATATTCACAAAATTCGTTCTCATCGTACCACCTATGTTTTGATTGATTTGGATCAAATGGGTGAGTTATCGGGAAGACTACTGTGCCTGCTTGGAAAAGCTTTTGGAATACAACCTCGATGGGATCAACAAGAGGAGTGAAGTTTCTTGGAGTCCTATCATTAGATCGGGGTGGTCGCCCCTGAACAGAGACATTTTCGGGAGGCTTTTGGGATTGATTTTGATTATTTAGATTGTTGAATTGATGATTGTTGGTGATGGGATTTGGAGGAGAAGCGACGGTCTAGACCCATTTTGCATTAGTAACACTATCATTAACTACATTCTTATTTTTGGACCAAAATTTTGGTTTATCATTATGATTGAAGGAAGAGTTTTGACTTGATGTTTGGTAATGTTTTAAGGTTCCTTCCTCTAAGAAGACACGTTCAAGGGCTAGGCCCTTGTCAGTCAATTTTTGAAAAGACTTTTATACATTGGGATGTTAAAGGTCTTGAAAGTTCAAGCACTGGATTCTTTTGAAATAATTCAATTTGGTGTTGTTCTAGCTTGTCCCATTGAAATTTACTAATGAGATGTCTCCATCTTTTCAAGAAGTTAGTGAAGGTCTCTCCAGGCCTTTGTTTTGTGTTACAAAGGTCCATCATAGAAACATCATTAACAATATTATAGGCATAGTGAGCCACAAACATTTTTGTTAAGTCTAGGAAGGAGGTAATATAACCTCGAGGTAAAGATGAGAACCATGCTAGAGAATCTCCCATGAGACACTTAGGGAAGAGGCTTCAAAGATATAAGTCACTATAAAAGACTTCTTGACATAAGATGTGAAACTTTCGTACATGGTCTTGGAGGTCCCCCCTCATACTTTGAAAACTTTGGCATTTCAAACCTTGTTGGGTATGGTGCAACTGATATAGATGGGTCATAAGGACAAGGACAAAATTCCTCAAATGAGTTAGGCTTTCTTTTATTAGTCCCTTCCTTCATGTTTTTGATAATGCTTTTCATGTCTTGGATTTCTTTGATGATGTCTTGTTGCAAATTCTGAACATGAGGAATCGTGTTCACCCCTAGAATAGGATGAATCATAGAAGATGAGCCACCACTACTAACATATTTATATGGTGTTGAAGCAAGGATATGGGAGGTGACAACTGATGAATAATGATGAACAAAAAATACCCTAATCGGTACTAAGATGGGGGGTGAATCAGTATAGACAAAAACTTTCTCAATAGCTTATCAAGTTAAAACAATTCCAACTGGTTGTCTTCATCACTGAACTTAACCATGGCAATACTGGTTAAACACAATAAGACTTTAGACAACATAAATTGATAAGTTTGATCACTTCAAATACATTCAATACTTGATAACAACTTCACCCATAAACATATGCATGTGGTATACCAATAATACCATAACCTATTAGCTCTGCATGCATAATCACTAAAACACAGAATACTTAATCATCACATGAAAAGTGCACAACTCATGACACACAAATTTTTCATGTGAAAACCCAAATGGGAAAAACCACGGTGGGGATGAATACCCACAAGCTTGTTTTGAACTCTTTTGAAGCTCACTCAGTTAGGATCCTAGTCCGGTTAAAGACTTTAAAATAGGGTTCTTCTAGGAACCAATCTTGTTAAAGATCACCTGGTTAAGGGATAGCTATATACCCTATTAAAGGTTGAAACCCTATTATAGGTTACCTCACTAGAGGATTTGAAGAATTCGATGATCTTGAAACACCCAGTTAAAGGATTTACAATAATCCTGTTAAAGCTACCCAGTAAAGGGATTTTCCAATTGTTGAAATGGTTAGAAGACAACAGGTAAAACTTTGATTTGATAACAACACTACATGCCAAGGTAGATCCTTTTCATTTCCTCTCTTCTGCAATCACACTCTGTAATTTTCCTCTTACTAGTTTGGCAAGTATCTCATCACTCGGATACACACACACCATTTTCTAACAACAAACAATAACAAAGATCATCAACCTTATAGACAACAATTAGGTCTATAGCATAAACCCTAAACCCTAAGCATTTAGGTTTACAATATAGGTGGTCCAATCCTGACCATCCAAACACTTTGCATAGAGCAATACAATCTCAAATAAATCACAAGACAATCTGCATCATTCATTCTTCACTGCATATGGGAATCAGTAACCCGTCATGCTCTCTTCTCATATCGCCAAGAAGAATGTTCATTCCCGAGGTAGAATTTTGACTCTTTGCATGCACAAGGCTCATGCAATACCTCGATCGAATTCACATTTCTTTGATAACTCATCACAAAATGTCTTTGGTTTCTTCACACAAGCTAGATTGCCAAACCAGAAACCCTAGACCTGAGACTACCAACCGGTAGTCACACTTAGTGAAACCTCGACACCGGTTCACTACATATCTTCATATTGGTTCACCCTCTTCTTCCAATCTGCATAACTTTTCACTTTCACTTATTGAAATCAATGACAACATACATTATCATCATATCATCATGTCAGTTCATCATATGCCAACAATATCCAACAATCTGATGTTGTGGGGACTTGAGTGATGATTGGTTGCGACCCCTGAATCATTGTAATAGGTGGAAGTGAAGCTTGTATGAAATTAGCAACATTATTAAGAGAAATAGAGGATTATGGATAGGAGACATGTGGTAGGGTGGAAGAAGATGGCATAGAAGAATGTTAGAGGATAGATGTGATTATATTAGATGTTAACACAGATGTTAGGAAAGAAGGTGAGATAGAGATTATGGGGATGGATGTCGTAGGTGTTATTGATGGGGGTTGGATAATGGATGGGTGTGCAATTAATTGATGTTGAAGGATAGGTGTGACAATTTGAGTGGGAGAAAGTTCTCCTTGGGTTTGTTGATCAAGGATGGATCTATCAAAATTGGAGGGAAGGCAAGCTCCATTTTCAATAAGAGTTCTTAGGAGAGAACACAGATTATGCCGAATAAATTTCTCCATCATTTCTTGGTTATAAGAGTCTTCTAAAAATTTCCACACTTTGGGAGAGAGTTTATCTTGATCAACCATATTAGGGTCTTCTTGTGGTTGATTTTGGTTACTACGTCATGCACTTTGAGTAGGATCTTGGTTAGGGTCTTGATATAGGACACTAATGTTTGGCATGCCATATTTTTGGTTGGCCATTTTTTTATTTTGAGATCGAGTTGTGACCATATAAGAATAGCTAGGAGACATTTGATGAAAGGATTTAGCAAAGGGTTAGATTTGATAAAATTGGATTTGACTGATTGATGGAATCCCTGGATTAGGAGATGAATTTGATTAAGATGGTACCCTAGTTCTAGATGAGGACTTTAGGTAGGAAATGTTGATGAAACCACAAGCAAGGTAGCAACCACGTTGGGTAAAATTTAGACCTTAAGATTATGATTCAAAATCTTCCTTCTACGAAGGATTGACTAATGATCCTAAGAAAAGTAAAGACATGTGATAGGAGTCTTGATCAACTCAAAGGATGGGGAAAAGGTACTTGGAGTAGATTTTTATCCAAAGCACAAAAGCTAAATGATTTATTGATTGAAGATGAGGTCTAAATAAAACTTCACAAGGTAAAAAAACTAAATGTGAGGTTATTTGGATTAAAAAGATGATTTAATTGAAGATGTTTGATTGAGAATTGATTTGAGGATTGATTTAATTAAAGAGGATTGTTTGGAGATCAATTGATGTGCTAAGTCCTTAGAAATGATCGATTATGAAAGATTAAAGAGAGATAATAGTGATGATTAGAAGAAAACTTGATGATTAGACTATTCTTGGCATGAACATGAGTCAATAGATGATTGGTTCAGATAGAAAATTATATGAAAGGTTGTGACCACCTTGATTTTGATTGTAATTGGTGTTAAAGGAAAAACCTAAACCTTGGTGGAGGGCACAAAATCTCAATTCATCACTAGCATCAAACTCATTGCTATGACCATGGATGTAATCATGGTAATGATGCAAAAAGGTCCTATGTTTAAGTAAGAGCTTATGGTTGGTGTACCAAAATTTTGGACATCTAAGGAGTTGTGATCGTGTGAGCTTCTTTTTCTTAATTTGGTAGTGGACTGAATTCTTGGGATGCTTATACAACTTGGGTTTATGAAACATGAAATAGATGGAGTTTTGACGCAATTGGGACTTTGTGTGGAAGACTACTAGGATGTGACTTGGGTATGACTATGATTGGAATGGTGACTAGGACTTTGACTTGGATGGTTGTTTGTTTTAGACAAGTGTTTTACAAAGTATTTGGGGATAATGATGTGTTTCGTCTACTCTTGGCAAACAAATGTCAAGAAAAGAAAACACAATAGTCAAATAAACTTGAACTCAAAGACACTCATGCTCATATACAATATTCCTAGGGATAGCAAGGAGAATAGTCAATGGATCCCAATTGGTTTCCTAGCTATGCTTACCTAGAGAAGATGCTTAGATGCTTGAGCCCACTAGCTTATGTCCATGGAACTCACTACTCTAGGGCATCCAAGCATCAGTTCCCATAAAAACTGAATGATCAAAGGAAAAGGAACTATATCATTGGATGGTAAGAACAATATTGACAATATTTATTATGTTGAAGGTTTGAGGCATAATCTTTTGAGCGTAGGATAATTGGTAGACAAGGGTTTTCAATTATAGTTCAAGGATGAAAAATGCAAAATCATTAATAGAATGGGCTTGGAGATTGCAACCGATACATAGACAAAAGTTAATATATTTCATTTGAAATCTGGTGAGAAGACATGTTTGATTACATAGATTGATGAGAGTTGGATATGGCATAAAAGACCGTGTCATGTAAATTTTGATTGCATTGTGAAGATCAGTTCAACTAAGGTAGTTAGGAATATACCTAAGATTATGAAGCCCTGTAATCTGATATGTAAAGAATGTCAAATGGGTAAATAGGTGAGAACCTCTTTTAGGAGTATACAAGATAAATCAAATGAAGTTCTTGATCTTATTCATACTGATTTGTGTGGCCCTGCTAGAGTTAAAAGTTTTCATGGTGATAGTCATTTCATGCTTATGATTATTCTAGAATGATGTGGGTTATGTTTTTGAGAGAAAAATCGGAAGCATTTGAAAAGTTTAAAATCTTTAAGGCTAAAGTGGAAACTTAGACACGATTGAAGATTAAATGTTTGAGATTAGATCATGGTGGTGAATTCACATCTGGTGAGTTTAATAACTTTTGTGACAAGCATGGTATAAGAAGACAATTTTCTTCTCCCCGAACACCTCGACAGAATGGAGTTGAGGAAAGAAAGAATAAAACTATCTTGGATGTTGCTAGAAAAATGATGGTGGAAGATATTATACCTCATATCTACTGGAGAGAAGCAGTGAGCACAACAGTTTATACATTCAACAGAGTACATATCAAAGGAGAAACCGATAAGACACCTTATGAATTATAGTTTGGCATTACACCTCCAGTTAAGTATTTCAGAATTTTTGGTAAGAAATATTATATCAAGAGAGATGATTTTATTGGGAAATTTGATCCTATATGTGATGAAGGCATATTTCTTGGCTATTCTAATGAAAGCAAAGCATATAGATGTTATAACAAGAGATTGCAGAGTATTGTAGAGAGTGCTAATGTCAAAGTAGATGAGCTGAACATAAGTCAAATCAGAGTTTATGAGAAGGAACCAACAGTGGAAATGATTATATCTTAACCGGTAGCACCTTTACCAGAACAAAGAGTTGAACTAGTTACTCCGGAAACATCAGAGAATTGTATAGTAACTGAAGAACATGGAAGAGGAATAGAAAGTCAGAAGACTCTTAGGTATGTGAGATTGAATCATTTAGAAGATCAAATAATTGTGATAAGAGTAATGGAGTGATGACAAGAAGAATACTCACAACTAATGAGGTATGTTTAATTTCACAAGTTGAACCGATATCAATAATTGAGGCATGTAAAGATGAATATTGGTTGAAAGCTATGGAAGAAGAATTAGATCAGATTGAGAAAAATAACAAATAGACCTTGGTTCCCCGGCCTAAAAATAAAAATGTTATTGGAACTAAATGGTTTTTTAGGAATAAATTGAATGAGGATGATAAAGTTATAAGTAATAAGGCTAGATTAGTTTGTAAAGGATATTCTCAGAAGGAAGGAATTGATTATGGAGAGACTTTTGCACTTGTAGCTAGGATTAAAGCTGTAAGATTATTTCTTGCCTATGTTGCTTATAAAAACTACAAGGTTTATCAGATGGATGTTAAATGTGCATTTTTGAATGGGGATCTTGATGAGGAATTTTATATTGAGAAAATTGATGTTTTTTCACTATCAGATGATATAGATATGGTTTGCAGGTTAAGGAAAAAATTATATGGATTGAAACAAGCACCTAGAGCTTGGTATGCAAGGTTGGATAAATATGTTTTGAAGTGTGGTTTTACTAAGGGAAGTGCTAACAGTAATTTATATTATAAAATAACTAATGATGGTGTACTGATTATTGAAGTATTTGTTGATGACATTATTTTTGTAGGTGAAGATAAGTTATGTGTATAATTTTCTAAGCATATGGAGAAAGAATTTAAGATGTTTATGATTGGTGAGATAAAAATTTTCTTACGTTTGTAGATTACTCAGACTGACAAAGTTATTTTCATCTGTCGAACTAAATATGCTAAGGAGTTATTGAGGAAATTTGGTATGGGAGATTCTAAACCGATAAGTACTCCTATGGTTACAAATGAGAAATTGACAAGAAAAGATGTTTCTGCACCGATAAATCCTACAAGATATAAATCTATGATTGGAGGTCTACTTTATTTGACTTAGACTAGGCTTGACATTATGAATGTTATTTGTATTGTTTCAAGATTTTAGGGTGATCCTAAAGAAAATCATGAGATGGCGGTGAAAATAATTTTTAGATACTTTCAAGGTACATCATAATATGGTTTGTGTTACCTTAAGGATGATAACTTTACTTTTATGTGCATATACGGATGTTGATTGGGATAGAGATGTTATGATCATAAAAGTACTTCCAGTGGAGCTTTTTTTCTTGGAAAAAAGTTGGTTTCATGGATCAGCAAGAAACAGTCATGTACTTATTTATCTACTACTGAAGCTGAGTATGTTGTTGTTGTCACTAACTGTACACAAGTTTTATGAATGAAGCAAATGTTGAAGGATATAAAGGTGGATTGTGAAGCACTGGTAGTTATTCACTGTGATAACTCTGTTGTTGTTGATATATCAAAGAATCAGGTAATTCATTCTAAAACAAAGCACATATCTATCAAGTATAACTTTTTGAAGGAGAAGGTGGAAGCAAATGAAGTTAGACTAGTTTATGTAAACACTAAAGAGCAGATTGCAAATATTTTCACTATACCTTTGTCCAAGGAATCATTTGAGTACCTGAGAGATAGATTGAGATTTTTTGCCCCTCAGGTAGAGACTTGAATGATGTGGTTTAGCATCAATCTAACATGCATTATCAGAGATACTATTCATTATGACACTAATGTGCGATGCTACTCCTCAGGGGGAGTAGTCAGATTTGTGATTCAGACACTTATGTTTCTACTTTAATATTTTTGTCAGATTTCTGGCATTGATGTCAAAGGGGTAGTGATATTGATGTGAAAAAGGAAAAGAAAAAGGAGATATATTGATTTTTAGAACTATCTATGGGATATTGTTGGTTGTCTTCCACAGGGGGATAGTTGTTTGGCATTTCTTGGTACTTAGATGTTTTTCACATCTAGTGTTGCCATCAATTCCAAAGGGGGAGATTGTTGGCCATTTGGTGGAATTGATTATGTGTTGTATTGATGTTTTGGCATTGATGTCAACACTAGTTGTTTGGATGCTTTACCGACACCCTTTTGGTCTCGGTAGGTTGAGTGGTTTCTGGTTAACTTGGATCTAGCATAATTTGGTAGGCTCTGGTATAGTTTGGTGATGGAATTGGCTTGTTCATGATACTTATGATCATATTTGGTTAATTGGTTTTGGTCTAGAGATCAGATGCTATTCTTCTTGCTTAGAAGATTGAATTCTAGTTTTGACAAGGGTTTCACTGACATAGCTTTTGATAGAGATCTTTGATGAATTACATAAGTGGTGTTGGTGTAGCTTCTAATGGAGTTTTAGGATATTGTTGGTGATCATGTTCGAGACTTGGTGATGGAGACCATTGTTGTGGCATTTGGACCTATTCTTGGTCTCAGTTGATCTAGGTTATGGACCAACTTTAATGTAGCATGTGGATAGGACCTACTAATGTATTTTTGGGATGTCTCATGTGTTGGATATTATTTTTTTGGCCTCAAGCCAACATGGTTTGTAATTATGTAATTGGTTTATTGTCTGGTGGCTGACCTGATTGTTTAGGGTTGAGGGTTTGTATATATAGATGTAAGATCTTATTATAAATCATCATGGTTGTTGTAAGAGGTCATGGTCAAGGAATGTAATGTGCAAGTAATGTAATATCATTAAGGAAGAGGATTTCATTGATCATTGGAGATTGAATTGGGTTTATGTAAGATGATTCAGTCCTCTGGTATTGATCTTAACTAGAATTGTACTCAGGGATAGGAGATGCTATCTTTTGCAGTTCAACACTTCTCCAAATTGTAGTATGGATTTATATGTAGTCAGTGAGACTCCTTTTTGTGATGAGTAGTGTGCTCTAGGTTGTTGGCCTTCCTGCATCTGTAGGCCCCTCAATTGTAATTCACATACTTACTACAAAAGTATTATTTAACTGTGGGTAGGCTTCCCACCGTAATTTTTCCCTTTACCGGATTTTCCACGTACAAATCTTGGTGTTATGTGAATGAATTTTATTTTGTGATTATTATTTATGCTTAATTGATTTAACTGCTATTCCGATATTAATGTTTTGAGTTCTGGTATTAAATTTTAAATTGCTAATGGTTCCTGTAATATGTGACAACTGATTCACACCTCCCCTCTAAGTTGTCATCTGGTTATCTGAACCATTTAACAATATATATATATATACATATATATACATACATATATACATATGTATATATGTATATGCATGCATGTATATATGTATATTTATGTGTAGATGTATATATATTCATGTATGTATATATGTATATATGTATGTATGTATATGTATGTATATATGTGTATATATGTGTATGTATGTGTGTGTGTGTATATATATATATATATGTATATATATACATGTGAATATATATACAAACATCTATATGTATATATAGAAATATATCTATGCATATATATATACATATACATATACATATACATATATATATATATAAATACACATACATACATATACATACACATACATATATATATATATATGCATATATATATATATGTCTATGTATGTATGTGTATGTATATGTATGTATGCATATATACATATACATATACATATACATATACATACACATATATATGTGTGTATATATACATATATATACATACATATATATACATACATATATATATACATACATACATACATATATATATATATATATATATAAGGCTACCATTGTTAGATAGTTCAAATAACTAGAAGACAACTAAGAGGGAGGGTAAATACATTATCTCAGATTATCAGAACATTAAGCAATTAAAACTTTAATACCAGAACCAAAAAGATCAATACCGAAATGCATAAACCAACTACTGAAATAGCAGATAAACCAATTAAGTATAAACAACAATCAAAAAATAAATACCATCCACATGACACCAAGATTTGTACGTGGAAAACCCAGTAAAGGGAAAACCATGGTGGGAAGCCTACCCACAATTAGATAATACTTATGTAGTAAGTATATGAATTACAATTGAGGGGTCTGACTTGCAAGAAGGCCAATAGCCTAGAGCGTACTGCTCATCACAAAAGGAGTCTCACTGACTACATAGAAATCCAGAGTACAATCCAGAAGACATAATGAACTGCAAAGATAGTATCTCCTATGCCTGAGTACAGTTCCAGTTAAGCTCAATACCAGAGGACTAAATCCTCTTACATAACCCAACTCAATCACCAATGATCGACCAAATCCTCTACCTAAATGATTATTACATTATTCACTCATTACATATCCTTGTCCTTACCACACCTATGATCTACAATAAGATCTTACCTCATATATATACAAACCCTCGACCACAAATAATAAGTTCAGCCACTAGACAATAAAATAATTACATAATTAAAAATAATATCCAACCGATAAAACATCTTGGAAATGCATCAAGAAGTCCAATCCACACGTTACATTAAGTCAGTCCATAACCCAGATAAACCGTGACCCAATTGAGGTCCATACATGCTAAGGAAATTATCCTAATTAACCAAGTCTTGAACATGATCACCATCAGCATCCTAAATCTCCATTAGAAACTACACCAACACCACTTATGCATAAACATCAAAGATCTTTAATAAAGCTCTAACAGTGAAACCCTCATCGAAACAACAAACCAAGCTTACTAGCATACATGATAGCATCTGATCACCATAACAAGATCAATTGATTGAACATGAATCTAAGTAGCATAAATAAGCCAATTCCATAACCCAAACATACTGGATCTTACCAGATCATACCAGATCTAATCCAACCAAAAACCAAGCAACCTACTAGGACCAGAAGGGTTTTGGTAAAAAAACCAAAACAATTGGTGTTTCCATCAATGACAAAACATCAATGCAACACATAATAAATTCCTCCAAATGTCCAACAATCTCCCCCTTTGGCATTGATGGCAACACTAGATGTGAAAAACATCTAAGTACCAAGAAATGCCAAACAAATCTCCCCAATGAAGGACAACCAACAATCTCCCATGCAAAGATATAGAAACGAAGTTCTGAAACATAGACCAAACTCCCCTTGTGAATGATATCTCTATAAAGCTTTGTTTTTCACATTTATCTCTCTCCCTTTGACATCATTGCTAGAAATATGGAAAAAACATCAAAGAAAAAACCAAACACCACTAAATCACAAGGATAACTAATCCCCCTGAGCAGTAACATCCCCACATCAATCCAGAATGAATGATATGTCTGATAATACATATTGGAATGGTGCCAAAAAGAATCAATGAGTTTTCTGTCAGAGGGGCAGAAACCCCTAATCTATCTCTGAGGTCCTTAAATGATTCTTTAGGTAAAGGTTTAGTGAAATTATCTACAATCTACTCTTTAGTGTTCATATAAACTAGTGTTCATATATACTTGATAGATATGTTCTTTGTCTTAGAGTGAAATACCAAATTCTTTGATATGTCAATAGAAACAAAAGTTATCACAATAAATAACTACCTATCCAATGCAATGCACTTTAATGTCCTTCAACATTTTCTTCATCCACAGAACTTGTGTGCAGTTAGTAGCAATAACAACATACTCAGCTTCAGCAGTAGATAAAGAAGTACATGATTATTTCTTGCTAATCCATGAAACTAACTTCTTTCCAAGAAAGAAAGCTCCATTGAAAGTGCATTTCCGGTCATCAACATCACTAGCCCAATCTGCATCTATATATGCACATAAAGTAAAGTCATCATCCTTAGGGTAACACAAACCATATTCATATGTACCTTGTAAGTATCTAAAAATTCTTTTCACAACACTCTCATGATTCTCTCTAGGATCACTGTGATATCTTGATGCAATACAAACAACATTCATTGTGTGAGGCCTAGTCTAAGTCAAATATAACAAACCTCCAATCATAGACTTGTATCTTATAGGATTTACTGGTGTAGATACATCTTTCCTTGACAATTTCTCACTAGTAACTATTGGCATTTGCATGAATATTGCATTAATGATATGTTTTGTTGTCTATGATGTCAATTAGCTAGTAATTATATTACTGATATTGTCCTTATTGTTCATATTGTCTTGTATGAAGATAAGTTCAAAATGTTTTCGCACATTTTTTTGTCTAAGGAATGATAAAAGTGAATTGCATCTAATGCAATGCGCATGCTGAGTTACTAAGTTTGATGAAGCGGTGATCAAGGAGCAGTTGAGGTTTTCTTGATTTATGTGATGAGATTTCTATGTAATCCAATGGTCATACTTGAACCGAATTTATTTGTAATCTCTATGAGAGAATTAGGTTTCTGTTGTGTAACCGACCTAATTGATTTGCATATAAGGTCGATGAAGTTGTTGTGTAAAAGGTGTTGGAAGAAATCAGTTGAGTGTGTGGTTGTTGAACTAGGTTGATGAGTCTGTAGTTTGAGTAAAGGCATATGGAAGCTTAAAAAGGATCTAATCAAGCAAGTGTAGTGTTATTCAGATAGACCAAGCAAAAACCCATTGTTTTCTAACAATTACAATAGAACTAAAATCCCCTAACCGAGTAAGCTCTAACAAGCTTGGTTTTTTATCAAATCCTCTAACAAAGTGTTCCATTAGTTTGGGTTTTCAAATCCTCTACCAAGGTTACTCCTAATAGGGTACTTGCTTCTAACAAGGCATTTGTAGTCAATCCCTTAACCGGGTGATTCCTAATAGGATTAGTTCTTAACATGACTTTTGTAAAGATTTAACAAGCTTGGCTCCTAAGAGGCGAACTTCAAAAGAGTTTAGATAGTTATCTTGTGAGTCTCATCTCACCATGGTTTTTCCCATTTGGGTTTCCATGTCAAAATACTTATGTCATGTGGTGAGTTTTTTTGTGGTTATGATCTTATGATTGATTTGATTAACTACTTAACAATTCTGATAAGGCATGATAACCGGAAGCATTAAGAAATGAAATCTGTTGCCATATGATAAAGCATTTGGATGTTTATAACTTTAATGTTGTTTACTGTTAAGTTGTTATAACAGTCAACCAGTTTTCTTATGAGCTTTTATCTTGACAATGGTATTTCATTGAAAAGTTTACTTTGTGTGATTGATATTGAGTTTGGAAAATGTTTTCTTAAGAGAGGTGATTACATTATAAAATTTGAGGCTAAGAGTGATGAAGGTATATTTCTTGGCTATTCCACCAAGAGTAAGGCCTACAAGTATTTTAACAACCGGACACAGAGAATTATTGAGAGTATTGATGTTCGAGTGGATGAATATCTTGAAGTTTCAAAGGAAACCAATTTGGAAAAGAAGGATTAAGATCCTTGCATCTTGTTTTTGGAACAAGAAACTCTGAAATCTGAAACCGACAATGTAAATTCTGATGCACCTATACAACCAGAGTAGTTAAATTCAGAAGATGATGATAATGATGAAGCTAAACTTGAAGATAATGATCATGTCATTCCTAGACATGTGAGACTAAATCACAATCCTAAACAAATTACTAGGGATAAGGATGTTGGTGTGTTAACTAGAAGGAGAATAAGAGAGAACACTTGTATGAGCTCCACCATTGAACCAAGAACTGCTAAGGAGGAATTTGGTGATGATCATTGGGTTAAAGCTATGGAAGAGGAATTGGATCAAATTGAGAAGAACAACACTTGAACCCTAGTACCTCGACCGGTAAATAAGAATGTTATAGGTACTAAATGGGTATTCAGGAAAAATTTAAATGAAGATGGTATTGTAGTTCACAACAAGGCTAGGTTGGTTTGCAAGGGTTATACAGAAGAAGAAGGAGAAGATTATGGTGAAATGTTTGCACCAGTAGCAAGACTAGAAGGTGTCACAACTTTACTTGCATTCACAGCCCATAAGAAGTTCAACATGTACCAAATGTATGTTAAGTCTGCATTTTTGAATGGGATATTGGAAAAAGAAGTATACATAGAGCAGCCAGATGGTTATGCTTTGACTGATGTAAAGACATGGTATGCAGATTGCATAAGGATTTATATGGATTAAAGAAGGTACCCAGAGCATGGTATGAAAGGATTCATACACATCTAATGAAGATAGGGTTTCTGAGAACCAATGATGATAATAACATATATCTCAAGTCTAAAGGAGATGAAATATTGGTCAGTGAAGTATTTGTTGATGATATCATATTTGGAGGTAATGATGTCATGAGCAATAGTTTTGCAGATGAAATGAAAAATGAGTTTGAAATGTCTTTAGTAGGGGAAATAAAAAATTTCCTAGGCTTGCAGATACAACAAATGAAGAATGGTATTTTCATTACACAGTCTAAGTATTAAAAGAGGTCTTGAAGGAATTTGGCATGAGTGACTATAAACCAATTGGGACTCCAATGGTTACAGGTTGTAAGTTCTCCAAGGAAGATGAATCTAAGTCTGTTGATGAGAAGGAATATAGGTCAATGATTGGAAAATTGCATTGTGTTGTTCACAACAAATCGTATATATCCCATGTAGTTGGCATAGTTGCCATATTCTAGAATAATCCTAAGGAAACACATCTGATAGCAACCAAGAGAATTTTTAGATACCTGAAAGGTACTGTTGACTATAGATTATGGTATCCATATGGAGGAAACTTTGATTTGAAAGTTTACACAGATTTTGATTGGGTTGGAAATGTTGATGACTGGAAAAGCATAACCGGTGGAGCATTTTTTCTTCGAGGAAGGCTTGTTTCATGGAGTAGTAAGAAGAAGAGTTGTACTTCACAATCTACTGCTGAAGCTCAATATGTTGCAGCTGATATGAATTGCACATAGACTACTTGGATGAGGCACATTTTGGAAGGTTTTAAGATAAAGATTTCAGAACCTATAAAAATTTTATGTGATAATATAAGTGTCATAAATATTTCCAATAATCCTGTCTCGCACACATGAACCAAGCACATTGAATTGAAGTATCATTTCTTGAGGGAAAAAGTGCAAAGCAAAGATGTTATCTTAGATCATGTTTCTACCAAGGAGCATCTTGCAGATATTTTTACCAAACCTCTACCTAAGATTACAATTGAGTATCTTAGAAGTCAACTAGGGGTTGAACCCCTTCATGAGGTTAGTTGAGCATGATGTTGATTGCATCAGTCCCTGAACCACTTGCAGAATTTTAACAGAAGGATTGGTGTAGTAGTGGAAGCTATTCCACAGGGGGATCATTAAGTTGTAAAATATCATTGTTGCATAGTAAAATTTGACATTACATGTTTTACTTTCAATTTGGCATTGTTGTCAAAGGGGGAGAAGAATTATGTGATTATGAGGAAGAGAACCAGTGACAAACTGAAGACATGGAGCACATGGTGAATACTTGGTAATGTAAACCAGGATTCCTATTCACAATCACAACAACAATCAATGGTGTTGATATTTGTATTGCCATCAATGCCAAAGGGGGAGATTGTTGGCATTTGCATGAAGATTGCATTAATAATGTTATGTTGTCATTCATGTCAATTAATCCGTAATGATATTACTGATATTGTTGTTATTGTTGATATTGTCTTGCAACCGATAGGAAGAGATTTGTGAAGGACATTATAAACTGGTATGTAAGTTTGTGAGTTGAACCGGTAACCGGTATTAAGGTTAAAACATGTCTATGTAATGTAACCGGTAAACCCTACTAGTTGTTTTTGTTAAAACCCTAACTGATTAAGGTTGTTGAATTAGTTATGTTGGTTTATGATCTAAAGATGAGTGGTAATGGTGATGGTATGTATGGTCATTGTATGAAGATAAGTTCAAAATGTTTTGGCCCTTTTTTTGTCTAGAGAATGAGCAAAGTGTATTGCATCTAATGCAAAGTGTGTGATGAGTTGTTGAGTCCGATGAAGTAGTGATCAAGGAAAGGTTGAGCTTTTTTTTATTTATGCAATGAGATTTCTATGTAATCCAATGGTCATACTTGAACCAAATTTGTTTGTAATCTCTATGAGTGAATTAGGTTTTTGTTGTGTAACCGACCTAATTTATTTGCATATAAAGTCGATGAAGTTGTTTTGTAAAAGGTGTTGGCAGAAAATAGTTGAGTGTGTGGTTGTTGAACTAGGTTGATGAGTCTGCGGTTTGAGTAAAGGCATATAGAATCTTAAAAAGGATCTGATCAAGAAAGTGTAGTGCTATTTAGACAAATCAAGCAAAACCCTGTTGTTTTCTAACAATTACAGCAGAACTAAAATCCCCTAACCGGGTAATCTCTAACAAGCTTGGTTACTGATCAAATCCTCTAACAAGGTGATCCATTAGCTTGGGTTTTCAAATCCTCTACCAAGGTTACTCCTAACAGGTTACTTGCTTCTAACAAGGCATTTGTAGTCAATCCCTTAACTGGGTGATTCCTAACAAGATCAGTTCTTAACATAACTTTTGTAAAGCTTTAACAAGCTTGGCTCCCAAGAGGGCAAACTTCAAAAGAGTTCAGATGGTTATCTTGTGAGTCTCATCTCACCGTGGTTTTTCCCATTTGGGTTTCCACATCAAAATACTTGTGTCATGTGGTGAATGTTTTTGTGGTTATGATCTTACGATTGATTTGATTAACTACTTAACTATTATGACAAGGCATGATAACCAGAAGCATTGAGAAATTAAGTCTATTGACATATGATAAAGCATTTGGATGTTTATAAGTTTAATGTTGTTTATTGTTAAGTTGTTGTAACAGTCAACCAGTTTTTTTATGCGCATTTATCTTGACAGTGGTATTTCATTGAAAAGTTTACTTTGTGTGATTGATATTGAGTTTTGGAAAGTTTGTATTAGTTTTTCTATTTACCAATTCACCCCCCCTCTCAGTAATATACCGGATACTTATTCTTTCATCATACCATTAGTAACCATAGGAGTACTTACCAATTTAGAGTCTTCCATACCAAATTTCTTCAAGAATTCCCTAGAATACTTAGTTTGACAAATGAAAATACCTTTATCAGTCTAAGTAATCTACAAACCTAAGAAAAATTTAATTTTCCCAATCATAGACATTTCAAATTCTTTCTCCATATTTTTAGAAAATTCCATACACAACTTATCTTCACCTCCAAAAATGATGTCATTAGCAAAGACCTCAATAATCAGTATATCATCATTAGTGACTTTATAATATACATTAATGTCAACATTACCTTTAGTGAAATCATTCTTCAAAGGATATTTATCTAGCATTGCATACCAAGCTCTAGGTGTCTATTTCAATCCATATAAAGATTTCCTTAACCTACAAACCATATTTTTATCATATGAAAGTGAAAAACCATCAATTTTCTCAATATAAACTTCCTCATCAAAATCTCTATTCAGAAATGTACATTTAACATCCATCTGATAAACCTTGTAGTTCTTATGAGAAACATAAGCAAGAAATAGTCTTACAGCTTCAATCCTAGCTACCGGTGCAAAAGTTTCACCGGAATCAATTCCTTCCTTCTGATAATATCCTTTACAAACCAATCTAGCTTTATTCCTTACAACTTGTCCATCCTCATTCAATTTATTCCTAAGAACCCATTTAGTTCCAATAAAATTCTTATTTTTAGGCTAGGGAACTAAAGTCCATGTGTTATCCTTCTCAATCTGATCTAATTCTTCTTCCATAACTTTCATCTAATATTCATCTTTACATGCTTCAATTACTGATACTGGTTTAACTTGAGAAATTAAACATACCTCATTTGATGTCAATCTCCTTCTTGTTATCACTCCATTGTTTTTACCTCCAATGATCTAATCTTCTGAATGATTCAACCTCACATACCTAAGAGTCTTCTGATTTTCTATTCCTCACATAACTAGCTCAACACTCTATTTCGATAAAGGTGCTACCAATTCAGATATAATCATTTTTACTGCCAGTTATTCCTCATAAACTCTGAATTGACTTCTATTAAACTCATCCACCTTGAGATTAGTGCTCTCCACAATTATCTGCAATCTCTTGTTATAACATCTATATGCTTTGTTTTCATTAGAATAACCAAGAAATATTCCTTCATCACATTAAGGATCAAATTTTCCAATGATATCATCTCTCCTGATATAATATTTACTACCAAAGATTCTAAAATACTTAACTGTAGGTGTATTGCCAAAACATAATTCATAAGGTGTCTTACCGGTTTCTCCTTTGATATGTACTCTGTTGAATGTATAGATTGTTGTTCTCACTACTTATCTCTAGTAGATATGAGGCAGATTAGCTTCCATCATCATTGTTCTAGAAGAATCCAAGATAGTTTTGTTCTTCCTTCCCACAACTCTATTCTGCTGAGGTGTCTAGGGAGCAGAAAATTGTCTCCTTATACCATGCCTCTCATAAAAGTTATTAAACTCTCTAGAAGTGATTTCTCCACCATGATCTGACCTTAAGAATTTAATCTTGAATCATGTCTCAGTCTCAACTTTAGCTTTAAAAATTTAAAACTTTTCAAAAGCCTCATATTTCTCCCTTAGAAAAGTAACCCACATCACTCTAGAATAATCATCAATGATTAGCATAAAATATCTATCACCTTGAAAATTTTTAACTCTTGTAGGGCCACACAAATCAGTAATAATAAGATCAAGAGCATCATTATATTTATCTTGTATACTCTTAAAAGAGGTTCTATCCTATTTTCCCATTTGACATTCCCTACATATCGGATTATAGAGCTTTACAATCTTAGGTATATCTCTAATTACCTTAGTTGAACTAATCTTCAAAATGTAATCAAAATTAATATGAAATAGCCTTTTATGCCATAACCAAATCTCATCAATTTGTGCAATCAAACATGTCTTCTCAGTAGAATTCAAATGAAATATATTACTTTTTGTCTGAGTACTAGTTGCAATCTCCAATCCATATCTGTTAATGATTTTGCATTTTCCATCCTTGAAATGTAACTGAAATCCCTTATCCACCAATTGTCCTACACTTGAAAGATTATTCTTTAAATCTTCAACATAATAAACATTCTTAGTATTGTGCTTACCATCCAAAGATATAGTTCCTTTTCCTTTGATCATACATTGTTTGTCATCTCCAAATCTAACTAGATTGCCATCAAATTCTTGCAAAGATAGAAACTTATTTTTATCTCCAGTCATATGATGTGAACATCCACTATCAATTACCCATTCATCCTTATCTTCAATTTTAGCAGCAAGTGCCTTCTCTTCTGGTACACTCTCATCCAGTGTCGGAACATCTTCCTTGATAGCCAAGAATACCCATTTCTTTCCATTGTTGTAACCACCTGTAGAGTTAGGTGTCACTTCTTCATCAGAATCAATCACACCTTCCTCATCCGCTATGTAGCATGATTTATCTCTAGTTTTCCTGTACTTATACTTGTTCTGATATCTAGGGTTAGGCTTAAAAGATCTTCTAGCTCTCTCTTCAAATCTTGAATTCCTTTAAAGACATATAGAAGAAAAGTGACCTATCTTATTACATGCAAAACATTTAAAAGATTATTTTCCTTCATACTTACTTCATACCAGTCCTTTAGGTACTCTTCTAGCAAATAGGGCTTCAAGTTACTCAAATTATTCATCTTCTCTCTTCATATCATCTAATTCCTTTGCATATAAAAATTTCCAATCTTTCTTATCAGTTGATGATGTAGATGCATGAAAAGCAAGTTCAGACTTCACAGATCCAAAAGTTCCAAATTCTTCAAGCTCAAAAGTAGTTAATTTCAAAAGTATTGGCCATTTTTCTCAACTCATTAAATGCAATATCCTTCATCTTGTAAGCTAGTGGAAAATCTCTCAGAACTTTAGAAATAATTTCACCCTCACTCAGAGTTCCACCACAACATTGAATTCCCATAACAATCTCATTTACTCTTTCTATGAATGCAGTAATCCTTTCGTCTTCTTCCATCTTCAATTTCTCATATCTCACTTGGTAACCATCAAGTTTAGCAATTTTAACAGTAGGGCCACCTTTGTTAAGAGTCTCCAACTTGTCCCATATAGCTTTTGCAGTTGATTTCTTAGTTAATCCCATAATTTGTTGATCAGAAAGTGCACACAAGAGGGACTCTCTTTCTCTACAATCATTCTCAAGCTCCTTATCCAGGTTTGCTGGAGGAGGATTGTCAGATGCTAGATTAAAAGGAGTTACACCATTCTATGTGATTTCCCAAATTTCCTTGTCGAGACATTTGAGATGAGTCTCTATGTGAATCTTCCATACTCTGTAATTTGTTCCATCAAGCCTAGGAATTTCTCTGAAAGATAGTAGTAGATGAACTTGAATTGTTAGTCATCATAAGACCTTCCTCAAGCAGTTAAGATTTTTCAGAGAGGACCAGAGCTCAGATACCAATTCTTAGACAGTTCAAATAACCAGAAGACAACTAAGAGGGTGGGTGGTGAATCAGTTGTCTTAGATTACCAGAACATTAAGCAATTAAAACTTTAATACTGGAACCCAATAGATCAATACCAGAATTCATAAACCAACTACTGAAATAGAAGATAAACTAATTAAGTATAAACAATAATCTAGGAATAAATACCATCCACATGACACTAAGATTGTACGTGGAAAACCCAGTAAAGGGAAAAACCATGGTGGGAATTCTACCTACAACAAACCAAGCTTACTAGCATACAAGAGAGCATATGATCACCATAACAAGATCAATTGACTAAACATGAATTTGAGTAGCATGAATAAGCCAATTCCATAACCCAAACATATTGGAGCTTACCGGATCTAATCCAACTAGAAACCAAATACCCTACCAGGACCAAAAGGGTGCCAAGAAAGCAAGCAAAATAGCTAGTGTTGCCATCAATAACAAAACATCAATGCAACACATAATCAATTCCTCCAAATGGCCAACAACCATTACACAGATGCAATGTTTTTGAACAGTAAAAAAAACACCTAGACCTCCTCTAATGCCTTCACCAAATGGTCTCGCAGCCAAAGCATGCACTCAACGAATGCCAAATGGAACTCCAATGAAACAAAAACTTGCAAACAAAAAACAATGCAAGTAATGAAAACCAAAACACAAGTCTTCCACTTACAGATTGTTGTTTTCCTCAAGTTGCATGCACAACACACATGTCACGACCACCACTAAACAACAATCCAAGTCACTCAGATTAAATTATGGTGAAAGCAAATGTGTTTGTATACACCTAAGTATGGCCACATCAATACATATGTGTACTTATGTACTTTTATATACATATACATGTTTTTATGTATATGCATATGTCTCAATATAATTATATATGTATTTACATACATACGTATATCTATGTACATATGTATGTATGTATGCATATGTATTTACATGTGCATATATATATAAACATGTTTATCTATATAGAAATATGTAAGTATATATATGTGTGTGTGTGTGTGTGTGTGTGTCTAACTATGTGCCTTCATTTTCTTGCAATTCCATTAATATAAAACACTGTAATTGTATCCTTGTTGTCATGCATGCTTCCATCTATACCCTCTTCAATTATTATACTTCTAATACACTTTTCTTCTCTTACAACTATTATATATCCTTTCAACCTTCCACACAACAAGGTGTTGTGGTCAAATCCAAGAGGAAGGAAACAAATAGAATTTACTATGCAAAGAATAGAGTGGACATCTCCAACAAATGGAAAATGAAATGACATACACAACAAGCGCTCAATAGTGGCTTCCAAACATTGTTGGGAATGCCAAATTATCAACCTCATCCAAACAGTGCTCCCCAAACACCTCCCACTACTCTTGAACTCATCCTCCACACTCCTGCATTTCAACACACATTGTCTAACATTTGAAAAAAAATGACAAGTTGGGACTCCCACAAACCTGTTATGTTTGTAAAGAAAGCTATGTGGGCATGACTATTAAACATGAAGAGAATTTTTTTGTTTGGATGAGGTGTTCTACTGAGAGAGGCATTCACCATGTTTCTTCATCTAATAATATGGACCTAGGTGAGCAACCTTTTATTTTAAAGCATCTTTGCCAAGTAGAAGAAATGCTCATAGAAAAGGTTTCTCCTATTTTGCAAGTTTCCCATGCAAGGGGGGGCCAATATACATATAGAGGCCACACAATTAACTTCCCATAGGACATTTATGAAATTGTTTTTTCCTTGCCATGAAAAATATAGGATTTAGAAATCCTTGTTGTCTGTAGAACTAATTTGGGAGGGCAAAGTTATGACTGTTATGTTCATAGGTATCAGGTCATGGATGCATTGAATTACAAAATTTAGCATGACCAATATGACAAATATGTGATACTTATGAATTATAAAATTTAGCATGACCAATATGACAAAGATGTACTCATTGATATTACTACACTAGACCTATTACCTGAAACAAGTACTGATGTTTCAGATTTTTTACATAGAATTCACACACCTCAAGAACAACCTATACAGAACAATGGTGATGTAGCCTCCACCGATCAATTCAAATATGTAGTGGAAAACACTTCTTCATTTATTCCAAGGCTTCCATCCTCAATTCCTGAACTTGATGCAATTAGGACAATACTACATCTAGATACTACCGAGAACAATGTGATACCTTGGCCACAAATTAGGTCCTTTCCTATCAATGAATACAATACAAAAGGTTTACTCCCAATGGCAATTCCAATATTTTTTCCTAATGGCTTGGCTTTTCCACTTCAAGATAGACCAAAACATGTACATTTACATGAATATGCTTTGCACTTAATTAAATATCATGATCAAAGATTTTATCAACATATGCAATTCAGATATTACATCTACAATCTTATGATGAGGCACCACTCCCAATAATCAATTGTTGTTTTCATTAAGATTAATTTAGAAGATTCTCTTCTAGGCAATGTTCAAGCACTAAGAGAGCACTTGAAAAATGCACCTTCAATTTAATTGCCTAACTGCATCATGTGCTATGCTACTTCCTTATGCAACACACACATATTTTGAAGAAAATCTCGTAGAGACCTCACCACAATGATAGAATAGTTGGGACCACCAATGGTTTTCTTCACATTAAGCTTAGCTGATACAAAATGATCTAACCTACATAAAATGTTCCCAAAGACCCCTCCAAATATTTTACAACCCACAAGAAAATAATGTACTAAGAACCTTGTCAATAACCCACATATAACTGCTTTGTACTTGCATCTAAGATTCCAAATTTTTGGTGATGAAGTAATTGTCAATTTGTTGTATGCAACTAACCATTGGTATAGGTATGAATGGAAAAACCAAGGGTCTGCACACATACATGGATTTTTATGGTTTCCAAATGCACCTAATATGGACAACCTTAACTGGACAGATCATGTAACCGTTCAATCAGCTAAAACCTTCTTTGACAAATACATCACAACATAGAATCCACGCAGTGAAGTCGAGCGATCAAATAGGCAATATACACATGTTGTTTCAAATCCATGCCTATCAAACACATAAGTCATTTTAAGATTTGATTCTTCCACAGACTATGCTGAATTAATCAATGGTGTTCAACATCATACAAAGTGTTCATAGTTTACTTTCTTGAAAAATAAGAACACAACTCTCGAATGTCATTACAAAGCACATTGGGTTGAACCCAAAAATTTAACATTGACAATAGACCATAATAATAGCCCATTCTATCAACCAACAAGGAATGATAGTCGTCTCAATGTTCACAACCCAACCATGCTACCCATATGGAGGGAAAATATTGATTGCCAACCTGTCTACTCAAAAAAGGCAGTTCTCCAATATATTTCTAAATATGCATAAAAAATTGAACGTAAATCAAAGATCTATAGTGACATTCTCAAACAAATTGTTGCATCAAAAAATATAGAAGATACAAATCTCTTAGCATATTAGATATTTATGATGGGCATTATTGCTGGTAGGGACATTAGTGCTTAGGAAACTTTTCATATGCTACTCAAACTCCCCTTGATCTCCTGCACACGTCAATTTGTCACCCTCAATGTTGGAAAAAAAATCTTCCAATGTATAGCAAACTATGATGAACCTTCTCATCCTTCCATTTCTTTCATTTCCACCTACATGAAAAGACTAACCGAGTTATCTAACATTACTTTGCTTCATTCAGCCCAACAATATACATACAACCAACATCACAAAAAAAGTAAATGGCAAAAAATAAAACTAAAAGCCATTGTCAATGTCTTCCCCCAATTCAAATCCTTGCCTGCAGAAGATGATAGTACATTTGAATCTTTTTGTTAGAGTGAAATGTTTTTGTACAAGCCTTTCCATAACATTCCTCTACAAATAGGAATATCAACTGATGAAGTTATATTGAATTGGAAACAACTTCATATCACTCATTACATCTGATGGCATGTTAATGGTATCCAAGAAAATTTCACTCTTGAAAATGATGAAGACCCACACTTAGAAGATATTTCACAATCTATTGATCAAGAAATTTACGAGTGGGAGTTCCTCTCACAAATGGGTGCTTCAAACAACTTTGATATATCTACCCTTCAAATGCTTGGCAGGCATGATTATGACCTCCACTTTAATTGGAGTGCATCCTTGCCTTATGAATTCCTTCATAGCATAGTTCCTCAATTCATTTCATCCAAAAAAATTCAATCGATCGCCACCCTTGGAAACATTCACTCAAGTCACCCCAATACTTTTGAACTTACAGAAAATCAACAACTTGTACTTGATGTTATAACCTCTCATGCTGCACAAAATTTGAATGCCTCACCATTATGGTTAATCATCCAAGGCACAACAGGTATTGGGAAATCATTTCTTATTGACCGTATACGAAGTAAGATAACTATTAGTTTAAATTCAAAAGTCTACTCATTGCTGTGCTTGCACCAACAGGTGTGTCCGCATATAACATTCAAGCAACAACAATCCATGTTGCCCTCTACATGCCTATTCCTTGGCCCACAATTACTCATCAAAGTTGATAACAGATTGCAAGAGGAATTTTCCACCAGACAACATGATCCATTTGCAGGCCTCTCGATTGTGTTGGTTGCCGACCTCAGTCAACTGCCCCTAGTTATGGACAGACCATTGTATGCATCCCACTCAACATCATTCGGTTTATGGCACTCCTTCAATGATATCATCACCTTAGATTTTTCTTTCTTCCAACAAGGCCTCTCCTCATCATAGATGCAATTCTGCCAAATTTTGCTAAATGTCCGCAACGCAACACCACTGCAATCATACTGCAAAACTTTGCAAATGAGCTCAACATATGCCCTCACTCTCAACCAAAAGAGGCATTTTGACCAAGAAAATATTTTTTTGCAACCAATGCAACTTCAAACTTGCACCATATTAAAATGTTAAAGCAATTGTATTCGTGCATTGTACGTGCACCAACAATCATAGCAACACACAAAGAAAAACATAGTCAACAAGATGAGCAACTTCCATTTGAAATTTGTCTTTCTATAGGCTAGAAAGGCATGCTCATTACAAATTTATGGATTGAAGTTGGTCTTGTCAATGGTTCTTTTGGACAAATAAAAATGATTGTCTACGATGCAGGTTCTAAACCACTAGATTTACCAAAATATGTTGTTGTCGTCTTCGAACATTACACTAGACCACCATGAGATGCTTCTAATCCAAAATATGTTCCAATTCCACCAATTACTAGGGGAAACCACACATAGATCCCATTAACAATGGCTTGGGGTATTACTATCCACAAATCGTAGGGACTCACACTAGACTTTGCAACAATTGACATTGGCAAAACAGAAAAACAAGGTCTCACATTCACAGCACTATCTTGAGTAAAATCAATTGAAGATCTCTAGATTCACCCAACCTTCACTTACGAGAGGTACTCCAAATTTCAAGGTGGTCCATCAACCATTTTCAGAAAGAATGAAGAAGCTCATTTGCTTAAGCTTCATGAGATCACAAAGACAAAACACTTGCAAAAATTCCCAACACAAGTACTGTAAGCACAATGTTTATACCCTTTAGCATATTGTATATTTTAATTAATGCATTTCCACATGTCATAAGACTTGCATCTTGTAGGTTCAACAACAAATTTAATAGATTTATCACAATGAGAAATTTTTCCAGCTATGCTTATCTTTCGTTCTCCATTGCTTCTGGAATTTTACATACTTGTCTTTCTCATTGTCATTCACATTAAAACAATACAGGTTTACTTAGCACCATCACTCACAATTCAAATGGTTCTACTTCCTTGTTGTTACCCTCTTTCTATTGTTTACTTCCTACAATTATAGTATCTCATGTCTTGCTAATACTTGTCTCTTGTTCTCATTCCTTGCAGGCCATCAAAAAAAGATCATTTTCAAACACACATGATTCAAGGCTATCTCAATCTGTTTGAACTTCCAATTTAGTAATGCTAACTTTTGCTCGCACTTCTCATCTTCTTTGCAGATTTACCAACCACAACAAACTTTCATCAGACATATCATCCACATCACTTTCAACAACTTTGAGTGCCTTCCTTTCCTATTCTTTTCCATCGCCAACTTTTTCCACTTCAAATTATTTAATGCACCTACAATGTTCTAATACAATTTTAATGCTCACAGGTACACAATTGTGAACAACCTCAATGCAATACAATACAACATTGAGATTACAAGGCTTTCTCCAATTCTACATCAAAATGCCTCTCTCAGAGCAACACCTGCTCAATGCTTTCATTCATGCTTTCATTCAATGCATGGGGGTTGGAGGGTGGATAATTTTGATTTTCTAGGACCAACACATCAAATTGGTTGGGTTTTATACAGTCAAATAGTTTTCTTTCTTTAGATTTCTATATCGTACTATACATCATGCTACCTTCTGCGGCATGGGGGTTGGTAGGTGGTTAATTTCAAATTTTGGGACCAACTGAAAAACATTGGTTGGGTTATGTATAGTTTCACATTTTTATTTAAATAAGTTTTCACTTTTTCTTTTCTCCAAAAATATCTCCCTTCACAATTTTGTATGATGATTTTATATACCTACTCTTAACACACATTATGTTATGTTCACTTCGCTTTATTCAAATGACAACTAGCTCATTTTAACCTATCGACCTCCTGTTGCAAACACTCCCTGCAACTGCTAGCAATTGCTAGTTATTCACTTGTAAATATTCATTGAGGTTGATTATAGAATCTACAAGAACATGTCAACTCAAACATTACACAGATAATAAAAGATCACCTAGAAAATTAAATTTGGAAGTTGAAAGGATGTTACAGTGTATGGCATGTTGGCAATCATTTTGTTCCTACTTTTGTTTTACATGAGCGAATTCCCATAACTTGCTTTCATTGTAATATTTGATGATATACGAGTATATTAAATGCATTTATAGCTAAGAAATTAAAGATGGTATTCAAGATTAAATTCATATCAAGTCCTTGTGCAAAGTACTGCTGCAAACTAGCAGTTGTAGGGGGAGTTCTTGCAATAGGAGGCTGATAGGTTTGATTGTAAAGGCAATATGTTAGTAGATGTATTAGAGTTGTAATATTCATAGGTATATTAATTTAAATAGATAATTATATAGTAAGAAAGTTTTGGTTTTCCACATTGTATAATTGAATAACAAAATTCTATTAAAGTTAAATAGATAACTGTACAGTAAGAAAGTTTTCATGTACATAACCCAACCAATGATAGTTCCCAAAGTTGAAAATTTTCCACCCACCATCCCCCATGTTGGTGTATGCAACATGATGTACATGAAGAAAATGTCATGAATATTTGATTTACATTTTTTTTGTATTCTATATTAATCCCAACCAAATATTTTTGTTGGACCTAGAGTATTGTTGTTATCCACCCTCCATTGCCCATGCTAGTAAGAGAAGCATGTTATATAGCCTTTTGTTTAATTCCATGTGATCTATATGATGAAACACCTGCATCATTGTTTCATTTATATAAGTTAGATTTGGTTAACATGTAAGATTGGTGAAGTTAAATACTTTTAAAACCTTGAAAATTTGAAATGTAGTAATTTTTAGTAATATAATTGTAGACACCTAAAATTGTCCAGTCTAATTAAATAAATATTTTATTTATTTAATTATCTAAGCCTAATTCTTCTATTAATTAAATAAATCCTTATTTATTTAATTAATTCATTTATCCTCTTCTAGCCTTATTTCTCATTTAAATAAATACATTTATTTATTTAAATTATCATTTTCCTAAATTAAATAAATATCTTATTTATTTAATTATCCCATTTCTTCTATTAATTAAATAAATCTTTATTTATTTAATTAATTCATTATCTTTTTCTACACATGACACATGTCATTCATCTCTTAATTCCTACACTACCTACCCCTTTCATTATTTTATTATTTCTTCTACCTACCCTCTAATCCTAGCCAACCTCCTTTTTTACACCTCTCAATCTTATCCCTCCATTTCATATTGTGTCTTCTATTTAAGGAGATGCCTTCTTCATTATCAAACCCTAACAACTTGATCAATTGACTACATTATGATCCTACTTGCAACCACATTCCGTTCTTTGTTGAGCTCTTGTGCATATAAAATCTGAGAGCAAATATATCAAGCAAGATCAATGGAGATAGGAAGAATGGAGATCAAAACCCTATTGGACATGTGATGGTATAATCTTTGTGATTTTGTTTTATTTGCATTATCTTAGGTAATCTTCATATGTTATGGTGGATCTTTGCTGATTGTTAGGCTAGGGTTTTGTGGTTGGATTCATTTAGCCTTTCAATATTGTTATTATTGTTATCCATTTTCACCATACACAATAATACCCCATGGATGTGAAATGACAGAATTGGAATGTTACCTATCATTCAGGTTAGTATTTGTTTGTTGTGAGAGAGCTTTTCTGTGGAGAACTTTTTGAAATCAATAATTAAATTTGGTTTAAGAAGTGAAAGTAAGTTAAATTTTCTAAGTGGTTATGATATAGTTATCTACCTAACAGTATTTTGTTTTCTGAAAAGATTTACATACCTTGATAGTAGTGAGATTGGTGTATCGGGTGTTGTTCTTTATGTAAAGTTGTATTCTTGAGTGAAGAAAACCTAAAAGTGTGAAGGGGTGTTAAAGAGAGAAGGTAGTTAATGTTGAATAGAATAATAGTTACAAATTGAAAACATTCACAAAACATAGTACGTGTAAAAGTGAACATGTCCAAAGATAGTTGAACAACCTGAACAAAGTAAGAAGCTTGAAAACATAGGATGGAAAATCTTAAGGCTGTTGCAAATAATACGTATTTTTGCATTATTAGATGATACTCAATTATTCAATCAAAGAACTTGAAGGTGTAAAGGAATGTCAATGAGAAAAGGTAGCTAATGATAAATAGTATAATACTTACCAATTGTAAAGAGTGACATAGTGAGAAAATACCATGAGAAACCATTATACGTGTAAAAGTGAACAAGTGCCTTGCAGACTGAAAGTGGTCAAATCTACAAACAGTTAAAGAACATAAACAAAGCAAGAATCCTGGAAGTACATCACAAAAAATTTGAAGAGTGTTCCAAATAATATGTATTAGAACAATAGCAGTGGTTATTAAATGTATTGAACAAGTGGGTAAGGTTTACATACCTTGAAATTAATGAGCTTGGTGTATTGGATGTTGTTGTTTATTGAAAGCTAACCTTCACAAACCATAATACCTATGAAAGGGAATAGGTGTCTTGTAGACTGAAAGTGGTCATGTGCAGAAATAGTAAAAGAACATAAACAAAGTAAGAACCATGTATTAAAACATCATTAGTGGATATTAAATGCATTGAACAAGTGGCTAATATTTGTAATTGTTATATTCATATATTTTATAGCTTTCTTTGTTGGGATACATTTGGAACCTGTGATAAATAACAATGTATGATAAAGTAATTTTGGCCAATAGGAGGGAAAGAAATTGTTGAAAGCAACAAAATAGTTGAACAGGAAGTGGGTGTTAGATATGTACCTTTTGTTGCAGAGTTGGGAAATGTAAAAGGGCTCTTCAATTTCATAGACGTTAGTTGTGTTGTTGACCCTAAAAAGTAAAAATATTGTTTTGGGTTGATACATTGAATAGAAGATATACAATACATGAAAACATAATGAAGATGTGATCTGCATACATGATTGTGTTTGTTTTGCAGGTATGTTTCTTCTGTTCTGCATGAAAGCTCCAACAAGCGGGCTTTCTTGATCTTTCGTAGAATTGTTGATGTTGCACCTTTCAATTGTGAGTACCTTTGGTAGGTGAAGGCTGGTTGTATGTGTATGTGTTCAATTGCTTTTACTCTTGAAAGTGTTGTGAATGTTAGGCCTTGTTTCTCTATTTTGCCAATGTCAACTATGGCAAAGTCTAATGTTAGCCCCTGTAATTTGTGAATAGTAATGCCCCATGTCATTGCTAGTGGAATTTGTTTGCAGTTTCCTCTAGTAATTAGTGGAATAGGCATATGTTTTTCATTTTGTGGATCCCATGAAGGCCCAGTATAATGTTTGAAAAGAACGACCACATATTTTGGCAAATCAAATGGTTTGGAAGCTGCATCATAGACAATTTATTTGATTTGACGCAAAGCACCATTTACAAGGCCAACTTCTATCCATAAATTTTCAAAAAGCATAATTTCTTGGTCTATAGAAAGAAGAATTTCAAATTCTAGTTGTTCTTCTTGGTGTGCCTTCTTATCTCTTTGATAGGCAATGGTTGATGTTGCACGTGCAATGGGTGAGTGCAATTGTGTTAACATTTTTATGTTGTGTGCACTTGAAGCTGCATTTGTTGCAAACAAATGCTTGTGTTGGTTGAAGTGGTTATTCTAATCAAGTGTCAAAGCATGGGTGGACCGCAATTGGAGGGATTCCCAGTCTGTTTGTAATGTTGTTGTGTTGTGGATATTAAGCAACATTTCACATAAACTTATCTGTAAAGAACTTGTACCTTGTTGACGAAATGGAATATCCAAGGTCACAACAGTAGTGAATGTGTGCCATAGAGCCAGTGTCGTTGAATGAGATGTATATAATGGCTTATCCATAACTAGGGGAACCTGTGCAAGATCACCAACCAAAATGACTGAGATAGCTACAAATGATTCATGTTGTCTACTGGGAAAAGCTTCTCGTAATATTTTGTCAATCTTAATGAGTAATTGAGGGCCAACAAAGCTCATTTCATCCATTAAAATGTAACATAAATGTTTGAATTGCTCTTGAAACATTAATAGGGAATGGCCTGTTAAGGGTTTGTATTCTTGAATGGGTATGTGAAGCACAACATGGATTGTGGTTGCTTGGATATTATATGCGAAAACACCTGTTGGTGCTAGTACAAGCAAAGGGTATTGTGCATGTTCTAAATTTGAATTTAGCTATCTATGTATGTAGTCAATAAGAAATGATTTTCCAGTGCCTGTTGTGCCTTGAATAATTAGCTGTAATGGTGAAGAATGCAAGTTCTATTTAGCACGATTTTTAATGATATCAAATGCAATAATTTGGTTTCTTGCAAGCTCATAGTTAGTAGGTGTATTTAAGTGCAGGTTTGCAAGGATGTGGGGTGCTTGGCTTTTCTTTGTTAAAATAAATTGAGATGCTTTTGAATGCAGTGGTCCATCAGGTATAGAAGTAGTCCAATCAAAGTGTAGATCAAAATCACGTCTGCCAAGCATTTGAAGAGCAGCAACGTCAGAGTTGTTTGATGCTCCCATTTGTGACAAGAACTCCCATTTGTACATATCTTCATGAGCAGATTGTTGAATGTCTTCTGGTTGTAGCTCTTCACCATTTTCTATTGTAATGTGTTCTTCAAAACCATTTACATGTCAATGGATGTAATTTGTACTTTGAAGATGTTTCCAATTTATTATAATTTCTTCAGTCGAGTTCCCTATATGTAGAGGAATGATTCGAAATGTTTTGTAAAGAAGCAATTCACTCCAATAGAAACTTTCAAAATTGTTGTCCTCTTCTAAAGGTAAAGATTTGTGTTGTGGGTAGACATTTACAATTGCTGGTAGGTTTCTTTTCATCTATTTACATGATTTACGCTGGTTAGAGTATGTATATAGTTGGGTTGAATGAAGCAGTGTCAGGTTTGCCAATTTTGATGGGCGTTTCATGTAGTTTGAGATGTAAGATATTGAGGTTTGAGATCCTTCGTCACAATTAGCTATGCATTGGAAGATTCTTTTGCCAACATTGAGTGTTACAAATTGGTGTGTGCAAGATATCAATGGGATTTTAAGCAGCATGTGACAAGTTTCTTATGCGCTAATGTCCCTATCAACAACAATTCCCATCAGCAGTCTTTGGTATGCCAAGAGAATTGTATCGTCTGAATTTGTTGATTCAACTATGCATTTCAGGATATCATTATAACTTTTAGACTTCTGTTCAGTTTTGGATGCGTACTTTGAGATATATTGTAGAACTACTTTTTTGGAGAAGACAGGTTGACAGTCAACATTAGCCCTCCATATGGTGAGCATTGTTGGGTTGTGTACATTTAGATGATTGTCATTCTTTCCTGGTTTGTATGATGGGTTATTGTTGTGGTCTAATATTAATAAGGATTCATGTTGTTCAGGCCAAGGAGCTTTGTATCGACATTGAAGGGTTAAGTTTGTTTTCCTCAAGCAAGTATACTCTGAACACTTTGTATACCATTGAACAAAATTGAGCAACTTAGTATAATCAGTGCAAGGATCAGACCTAGATATGATCTCTGTATCTACAAGACATGGATCTGAAATTGCGAGCATATATTGCTTGTTCAAGTGATCTTCTTCAGGGCATGGATTCCATGTTGTGATGTACTGGTAAACGAAGTGTTTAATTGATTAGATACTTGCATGATCTGACCAATCAAGGTTATCAACATTTGGCACTTCTGGAAACCAAAGAAAGCCATGTATATGTGTAGATCCTCGGTGTTGCCATTCATATCTGTACTAGTGGTCAATGGTTTTCAGTTCTTTGACAATGACTTCATCACGAAAGATTTGAAATCTTAGGTGTAAGTATAAAGCTGTAATGTGTAGATTATTGACTAAATTTTCAATAAATTGTCTTTTGTTGTTGGGTTCATTGGTTGACTTTTTTTTTTGGCAATAACTTATGCAAGTCTGGCCATTTTGTATCAATTGAGCTTAAGGTAAAGAATAGTGTAGGTGCACCTAATGGTTCTATCATGGATGTAAGGTCACACTGAGATTTGCTCCAAAATACTCATGTACCATGCAACAAGGCTGCATATCGCATGATATGATTTGGTAATTCACTTGAGGGTGTATTTTGTAAGTATTCTTTTAGGCCATGAAGATTGTGTGGAAGACTATCTTCTAGATTACTCTTAATGAACACATCAGCTAATTGTTGGGATCGATGTCTCATCATAAGATTGTAGATATAATATCTACAATGAACATGTTGCCCAAATATTTGATCATAATATTTGATCAGGTGAAAAGCATATTCATGTAAATGTGCATGCCTTGTTCTTTGTTGTAGTGGTAAAGCCATTCCAGAAGGGAAAAGTGTTCGGAATGCCATGGAAAGGAGGCCCTCTATATTTTACTCATTGATAGGTGATGTACTAATTTGTGGCCAAGGAACAATGTTGTTGTTTCTATTATCTAGATGGAGGATGTTTTTTATGGCATAAAGTTCTGGTATTGATGATGGTAGTTGTGGGATAAATGAGGAAGTATTCTCCCCTATTTGTTCTTCATTGTTAATATTTGGCAGAGTGGAAGTATCTTGAACAACATCTTTTTGGAGTGGATGCACTGAATACAGTAGCTCTATAATGTCAGTGGTTTGGTTTGACAATAGATGCACCGCATATAGATCAATGACTACATCCTTGTAGTATTGATCATGTTTCATTTTGTAAGCCAATGCATTCATGACGTGAAATCTATTCACGTAAAAATCATAAGTTAATCCTTGCAAATTGTTTCTACAGACAATAAGAATTTCTAATTGCTTAATATGATGAGGTAATGTTATTGCAATTTCAGAAATATCTTGTGGGAAGTTGATTGTATGGCTAGAATATTTGTATTTCCCTCCCCTTGCATTTGTTACTTGTAAAACAAGGGAAATTCTTGATATGAGCATTTCTTCTACTTGAAAGAGAGACTTTAAAATAGAAGGTTGCTCACCTGGGTCCATATTGTTTGATAATGAGAAACGGTGGAGGCCTTTTTCACCATAACATCTCATGCACATAAGTACGTGATTGAATTTTTTAATAGTCATGCCCACATACATTTCTTTACAAATAGAACATGGCTCTATGACCTCCAACATATCAATCCTTTTGCGGAAATTAGACAATGTATTTTGAAATGAAGGAGTCTTTAGAGCAAGTTCAGGAGCAGTAGAATATGTTTGATTGACATTAATTTGCTCAAGATCATTATTTTCTATTTGTAATAACTTTCCTGAGTTATTGTCAGGTCTATGTAGTGCATGACATCTCAATTGTTGTTTCTTGGAGATATTGGCTCTATTCTTTACGTAGTAAGTTCTATTGGTCTCACTTCTCTTCAATTTGTTGAGGGCAAGGCTGGATAGATATCTAATATTTCAAAGAGAGTAGAGGTATGTCAAAATTTTCATAATTGAAGATAGTTAACTTTGAAATATGTATTAAGAATGTATGAGAATTGAAAATAGCTTCATCTATGGTTATGTGATTTTAGAGGATTTGTTTTGTATGTAAAGTGGTTTTGTGATGTTTATTTGTATGTGTAGTGATTTGTCCTGTTGTTTTGTTGCTCTCATTTACTCAACTTATGTGTACACCTATTTCTATGCATGTAAATGACTTTACTTGAAATGGATGGGTTTTGCAAAGTCATAAATTAACTTTGTAGCATTCTTCTACGTACACTTGTTGTTAGTAACTTGGTTTTTCAAAAACATCATTGTAATATAGGTATGCATAGATATAGTAATTTCTGATACATATAGATGTATGTATACATATACACATGTATATATATATATATATATATATGAATTAAATATTCAAAGTGCTATATACAAACATATGCACATATATAACTACACATGTATATATCAAAAAAACTAAGTCTATGAATAATTATAGTATATATATATATATATATGAGTCTATATATGTATAACTCTTTGTTGTTGTTACTTGCTTGTTGTTTTTAAAAGTATGATTGTAATATAGGTATGCATAGATATAGTAATTTCCAATACATAAAGATGTATGTATACATATACATATGTATATATACATATCATTTAAAAATTCAAAGTTCTATATATGAAAATATGCACATATACAACTACACATGTATATATCAAAAAGACTATAACTATGAATACTTATATATAGAAATGTACATATATAAGTATACTTGTATATCTGCAGAATTCTATAACTATGAATAATTCTGGTGTTGTATAGTTATACAAATATAAATTACAACCAAAAAAAAAAAAAAAGGTATATGTTGATATATGTATAAATTTTCTGCAAATAAGATAGAGTTCAGTACATTTAAAAGTAATGAGTATGAGTGAAAATAACTTATGTCAAGAGGAAAAACTTTCAAAGAGATAAGAGATAGATGTAAGAAACATACATATAGATATTTATAAAAGCAGCCATGTCTTTGTAAAAGGTAATTGTTTGTATATGTAAAACTATTAAATATGTAAATTATCTAATATAATAATTGTATTGTAAACTAAAAGTTTAATAATTAGGAAAGATGCATTATAACTCTAAGCCTGTGTACTTAGGTGACCAATTTCTGCAAGTAGTGCATGACGCTCAGCTTTGAAGTCAACATGAGAGACTTTATTGACTGTGACTTTCATCTTTGATTTTGAATTATATGTGTTAGTGGAAACTAGCAGTGTGAATGAATAGTGATGTGATAGTAGTCTCTTAATCACTGAGCAAGGTGTTTCTGTTGTTGTTGCATCATTTTGTAGTGCACAAAGCTCTTTTGCAGTTTTGTGTAGCAAGTGAATGCCACCCTCATCAAATGTTGTGGCCCATAGAGTACCTGTGGCATCTTGTAACTTTACTAGCAAGAGGTAACTATAATTATAGTCTTGCATAGTCATTTCACATCTAGGGTAGAACCAAGAATCATCAACTTGTTGTGTACATTTTTTTTTTGCAAGGCCTTCCATTGACTATTAGCAGACAAGCTGCATAACAAAAATTTTGGTCAGTTACGTTTACAAAACGCAGAACAGCTAGCAAAGTAGTCTGAATTGTTTCTAGTTTGATACTCATCCTCTCATAGATTGAAGAAATAGTCATTTTAGTATATTTCCCATCTATGTGGATAGTTTCTGGAACAAAGGGTACAACAAGAAAAGACTCCTTTCCTCTTAATGTTAGAGATTTTGCTTCTAGAAAAGTTGGGTTGATATGTAATGTGGTTGTAGTTGTTATGTTTATAAGCTTCCCATTGAAATAGCCAACATGAGCATTAAGCAAAGCAAGGATAACCACACTATCATTGGTTAACATATTTTTCAATTCTAGGCCTTTTTGTTCGGCCATTGGACCCCATAGGTTGATGTCAATCGTTGAACCAGACAGATCATTAATTTTCACAACACGTTTCTATGTTTCACTGCTATCTTTCTTGTGTATTGGAATGATATCTTCAACGTATAAAACAAGGCCAATTATGTCAATATTTGTTAGATGAAATAATTCACTAATGGGTGTGAAAAGAGGATGTTGTTGATCTTCTTGTTCTTCGTTGCTGCAATGTTTCAGTATGGATGCATCAAACAAGATGATTTCTAAATAATTGTTTAGTTTGTTGTACCTTGCATTTGCCTCCTTAATAGATCCCTTTGAAATAATATAATGTGAACCTACATCCACATGGTTAGAGTGTAACTGAGCTATTTCATCAAAACATGTGACTCTAATTTCACAGCCCTCACAGTCAACAATGTCAAAGCTAAACACATGGCCATTTTTAGTGGCTATGCTATATGCCTTAATAGGACGTTTACGAGTAACTCTCCCTTTGATTGTCCATTTATTCTGGTATGGATTTAAAGTTTTGATAGGGCTTATATTTTCAGAAGTTGTTGTTTGTGGGGATGGCAATTCAGTGGCAAACTGAAGAGATCATTTAGATGTTGATGGTCTATTCTCAAACATTATTTCTAGTTGTTGTTCTTTGAACAAGTATACTGGTTTACCAAAGAATGGGCAATAACTTTGTTTCACTTCCAGACTAAGTATTACAATAGTCTTATGGAAACAAAATACTTCTTTTTAAATTACTGTTAATTATACTTAAACAAAATTAAAAAGAGATGAAACATATTGTATTTAATAACCATAGTTTGTTTCCTACCTTGTGTTCCATATGTATCGGCATGTATAACTCAATAACTGGATTATTGTGCCTATTTTTAGAATATCTGAATCTATCAAAGTAGCATATTTAGAAGGCAATATTGCCAACTGCATGTATGTGCCATCAGATAACACTAATTTATGTTTGTGAGTATCATCCGTGTTGTTCTGCATTTTCTAAAATGATAAAACTTGTAGCAATGCTAAAGGAAAGTCATCCCCAACATTGATAGATTGAATTGCAAAAGGGGTAGGAGCATATTCTTGGGTTGTTTCCTACAAAAAATAATATGAATATAGAGGATTTAATTTAAATGTTAAGCGGGTCATATATTTTCTTTCTTGTTAATGTAAAGCATGTGTTAGTAAAGCATGTAATCAAGCTATGTTATCTATAGAGTATTCATCTACATTTGCACTATGCTATGAAAAAAGGATGCATGTGGTAATGAAAAGGATGGTATGGAAAAGAGAGATGTATTGTAAAAAAAAAGAGCATAAAATCTTTCTATTTTGAAAAGCTTTGATAATTTATCTTACCAAACTATCAATTGTGGAGTGCTCTATCAGTTCAAAGGTGGCTGTTGAAGATGTCATTGTGCATATATACCTTTTGACAATTAAAAGTAAATTATAAGAATGATGAATTGTAGTTCTTATATCAAAATACAATCACAACACGATTTAAGTTGATCAAAGGTATATATGCACAAGCACAACAAATTTAACTGAGCATAGAGTAACGCTGTTAAATTTTAAATTTTGTTTCAAATGGTAATGAATTGATCATAATGTGATTGAAACATGTATTCAAAATGATAATTGGTCATATGCTGATAAACTTAAAAAACATAAAGTATCACTTTATGATTTACATTTTTGAGAGCATGTTAACAAAATATGAGTTCATCTCATCAAAGATCATTCAAAATATGAGATGCATCTATTTGTTTCGAATGTTAATCAAAATATGAATATAACTTTTCAAAGATTCAATAATTACAAAAACACAAGATCAACCCAAGCAACCCATCCAAGCTCATTATCAATCCATTTAAATACTCTGTCTCCCAATGTGAAAATAACTGTTGGATCAGATAATTGCTCAGTACTTGGTATTGGTAAAGGCGCTAATTCAATACTATGTATGGTTGTTATAGCACTACAAGATGTAGAGAGGTTCGGTGTTGTTTGGTTTGGTGATTTATGTTCATAGTGCTGAATTATCTTTTTGAGGTTGCTCTTTAACTTGTTGCTTTCTTGCAACATGCTTTCAATGACATCGTTGATGTCCTTTGTTTCTTTCAATCTTCTATCCATTGTTGAAATTTGATTGTGTTAGTGTGGTTGTTTTCTATTGGAATGACAGAATGGAAATGCATTACTAAAAAAAGTGAACATAGAAGAATAATACAACATATCTTTAAGTAGATCATTTTATTTTTTGTAAATCATAGCGAATTTAGTATTGACTGATTATAAAAACTTGTAATAATTAGATAAATACTTTAAGCTTTCTAAATTGATTAATGAGCCAACTTTGAGTTGTGATTACTTTTTTTTTGGATATATAAATTTCAGAATGAATTTATTTGTAGGCAATGCTTTCACTCTGCAAGACAAGTGCATAGTTTGATTTATTTTAAAGTTTGTGTATATATACAAGTATACATGTCTATATAGATGTACATACACATATACATATACATCTGATATATATACATCTATATCTATATAAATACATGGATATATATTTAAGTATGGGCATGAATGCTTTCACTCTACAAGGTAAGTATTCAATTTTACAGTTCGAAGGGTCTGTGAAATGAATACAACAACGAAATCAAATACACTTGTGCATATAATAAGTTGGTCACAAAATCAGAATTATACACATCAATTGCAATATATTAATGTTGTAAATATGGAACATTTGTTAGTGGTTATTTATCTTGGAGATTAAAGGCCTTCATGTGCACAAAGTCAGTTATCTGATTTGTGTGAGTCTGAGAAAATATTTTGTGAAGTGACGTTGTGTTTAATGTTTTCCTGTGCAAGATGCAGAATCCTACTATCAATCCTTGTCATTGTCAAGCTTGCGAAAATATACCAAGAAGTGTCCTTTCATGTATAGATCCTCAAGATATATATGAGAATGTTGAGCAAGACTCACCTTGGTAGTTTAATAGGGAGAAATCACATGGATAATCATGGTAGGATCAAAACAAATGCAAGGAGTCATGGTCTAATAATGGGAATTTCATATAATGTATCTTTAGACTTGATAAACATGTAGGTGCTTATATGTGATGAGGTTTACATGACAATACAAAGTGAACAATGATAGTCATCAAGGAAGATATTTTTTGAAAAAAAAAGATCTTAGATAACATGGAGCAAAAATAAAGAAGATGGCGAATTATTAGAGAAATCACAAGGATTTTGATAATAAGATTATATAAACCTTAAGGGGTTTCCTACATAAAATGACAAAGAACTTTACAAAACAGGGGAAAATTTAGAATCTTATAACAAGCAGTTAATGACATCATTTAAATATCAGGCAATAACCTATACTATACATCAATAGTATCAACCAAGGTTAAACATGTTAAAGTGCAATTTATCGAGTTGTGTTTTTTTGAGTTTATAGATTAATATTGAATTGGGTTTTAAGCAGTGCTTTACGAAACACTTTTGGTTTGTGTGCATTCTGTTGTAGGTTAAAAAGGCTTTAGTTGGGTGTTGCAGTTTGGAGATATTCATTGATTTAAGTTTTAACTAGTATCAATAGTTTAAGGTTCTATTTCAACTACGATATTTCTTAATTTGCTTCAATATTTTCGTCCCTGATGGTGTGCATGAATGTCGATGTTCTTTATGGCCGCTTCGAACCGTAAAATGTAATTTATTTTGTTGCTCTTGAAAATATTTTGCTCTGCAAATTTTCACATAATGTTGGATGTAGTTGTCGAGTTAGGTTTTATTCTACCTATCAATGTTTTTGTGGGCTTGTTTGTGAGCTTCTGGCCCTGAATGGTTTTACTCTGCAAGGTAAGTGTTTATTTTTAAGTTTTTTTAATTTGTAATGCATTGTTTTATAGTGTGTTTTTTTTTTCGCGTGTTGTACTTGTAGGGTTGCTATTTTGTTTATGTTGTTTAATTATTTGTGGATGTGACTACTTTCAGTCTGCAAGACAAATATTTATTTTAAAGTTTGTTGTATTTGTAATGCATTTTTTTAAAGTGTACTTATGTTTTTTCGTGTTGTGCTTGTGGGGTGCTTACTTTGTAATGGGCAGTTGAAACTATAAAATGTAATTTGTTTTGTTGTTGTTGTAAGTATTTTGCTCTATAAATTTTCTTGTAACATTGGATTTAGTTGTTGAGTTAGGTTTTCTTCTGCCTGTGAGTGTTTTCTTGATGGATTTTCTGAGCTTTTCACTACAAGGTAACTGTTTTGTTGCTGTCATAAGTATTTTACTCTACAACGTAACTATTTACTAATGTTTGTATTGCATTGTTGTTAATTTACAATGATATTTATGTGATTACTGCTACATGCACATGAAGGCTTTTATTCTGTAAGGTATACACACACACACACACACATATATAGATTTATATATATGTGTTGGCACTCTAAAAATTTATTTATCCTTGTAGGCTTGCTACTTTGTTTATGTTATTTAACTATTTGTGGACGTGACTACTTTCTGACCACAATGCAGACTTGTATCAGTAAATCCTACACACTTTAGAATGGAGTTATTAAAACAAAGATTTGATGAAACCCTATATATATACATACGCACATGTGTATATATACATACATGCATAATATATGTGTACATGTGTGTATTTATATACATTTATACATGTATAAATATATATGTACATATGTGTATGTACATATACATATATCAGTACTACAAAGTATTCTAAGAAAAACAATTATATATACTTTGTTTATGTTATTTAACTATTTGTGGATGTGACTACTTTCAAACTCCAATGCAGACCTGTATCAATAAATCCTACACACTTTAGAATGGAGTTATTAAAACAGAGATTTTATAAAACCCTATATATATACATACGCACATGTGTATATATACATACATGCATATATATGCATACATGTGTGTATTTATATACAGGTATACATGCCTATATATATATATATCTGCATGTGTGTGTGTGTGTGTGTGTTTATATATATGTACATATATGTAGATATATATATATATATATGTACATATATATATGTGTGTGTACATATATATCTACATATGTACATATATATATCTACATATGTACATATATATATATATGTATGTATGTATGTATGTATGTACGTATATATATACATGTACATATACATACACATGATGTACATATACATATATATGTACATATATGTAGATATATATATGTACATATATATATATATATATATATGTGTGTACATATATATATATGTGTACATATATATATGTGTGTACATATATATGTACATATATGTAGATATATATATGTACATATATATATATGTGTGTGTACATATATATAGCTACATATGTACATATATATATATATCTACATATATATATCTACATATATGTACATATATATGTATATGTACATCATGTGTATATATATGTACATGTATATATATACATACATACATACATATATATATATATATATATATATATATTTTGGCACTCTAAAAATTTGTTTATCCTTGCAGGGGTCTTACTTTGTTTATGTTGTTTAACTATTTGTGGACATGACTACTTTTAGATAGCAACCCACACTTCTATATATAAAAGTTACAGATTTTAGAATGGACTTATTAAAACACTTATATACATACAGGTGTATGCATAAAGAACGTTGACATTCATTCACACCCTCAGGGACAAAAACATTAAAGACAGTGTCAGTTCGAAAACAGAGCGCACGCATGGACGGGACCGGAAGTGGACAGCTGAGGGAAATGTAGGGACACGTCACCATGCGCGCTAAAACGTTAGGTAGTGGACACGTCACCACAGGAGGGAAAACGCTGCCTGCAAGACATTCTGATGGTTGGGAGAATGTCTTGCACTTTGCAGGTGGGTTTCTCTCACTAAAATCCTATCGGCTTAATAAATGCTACAGACTTTAGAATGGAGTTATTAAAACACACATTTGGTATATATATATATATATATATATATATATATATATATGTATACATCTATATATATGCACATGTACGCATATATATATATATATATATATATATATATATATATATATATATATATATATATATATATATATATATATATATATATATATATATATATATATATATATATATATATATATATATATATATATATATATATATATACGTACATGTGTATATATATATATATATATATATATATATATATATATATATATATATATATATACGTACATGTGTATATATATATATATGCATACATGTGTGTGTGTGTGTGTGTGTGTGTGTGTGTGTGTGTGTATATATATGTACATGTCTATATGTACATATACATATATCAGCACTACATATATATTTAGGTTGAGGGAAAATTATACCTAAAGTTCTCTACAATAAATGACAGACGGTGAGAAATTAAAAGCCAAACAAAGATCATTTACCTTGCAGAGTGAAAGTATTGACGTTCTAAATGTTTAAAAAGTAAAAAAATCTATAAAAATAAACACTTACGTTATAGACTAGAAGCATTGACAAACAAACTTTCGAAAGCAAGTCATTGCAGAGATTGTTACAACATAATCACATAAAGAACATTCTAATATTTTCATTGAACCACAAGTGTGATTAACAATTCAAAACATCTAAAACAAAACAACATTTTGCAAAGGCAAACTAAATGTTACTTATTAAAAATGGTTCCAAAAAAGTGAGAATTAGCCCTTTCCAATAATGCTTTCACAATAAAATTAAGTTTCCAAAGTCATACTCTATCAATAGACAATCCATAATCATAGAAGTAAATATTTTCAATTGTACCAAGATATGATTGGCTGTAGAATTTGTTTGATTGTTTGGAGGGAGATGAGAATAGAATGTGGAACCAAAGAAAGAAGATTGGAATTGATTGACTTAACGAAAATAAGGTAAGTTAGATTTTCCCTTCTCATTTTCATGCCCATTAAATCAAGTTCATTTTTCTTCTTTTGGCAAGAATCTTTTATATATAGTGAAGCTTCTATATTAATCACCATTACCATTGTAGTACACTGGGAAAATGTGAAAACACGATAGGGTTCGACTAAAGGAACTGAAATTTATTACGATTTGCTAAATTAGACTAATGTTATTATTATTGTTTTGGACTTAATTAGATTTGAAAGTCAAGATGAACAGTAGCTATTCTTGTAGACACCTAAAATTAATATTTAATTAATTTAAGCCTATCAACATAATTAATTGACTTTAATTGTGTTATCCTTATTCCTCTTAGAATCAATTAGCTCTAATTTAATTAATCTTGTCACTATTGTCCAATAATTAATTTATCAAATAAATTAATTATTCCCCTATTCCTCTAAAGTCCTCTCAATAATTATCTCCTCTAAACCCACTTAGTTAATTAATTCTAATTAATTAACCTAGTCATGTGATTCCTACAAATCACTTTTCCTAATCCCACTTAACCTAATTAATTCTTTTAGAATCTCTCATAACCATGATTGTCATTATTCTCCAATTTTTAATTCCCACTCATGTCACATCAACATTGAGCCTCTCAAACAAATTCAAATTTCTTTGAATCCCTCAATGCATCTTTATTTTGGAATTTTTAATTCCTCAAGTTTGAAATTCAAATTTCTCCCCCCTTTTTCCAAAGGAATTTTATATTCCTGTTTATTTTCCCAAGGCACCCTTGATCCATGCCTTCAATCCAAAATCAATCTCAACCCTTCATAATCAAATCAATCTTGGCCCTCCATTGGCCTTCTCCAATCTATAAATTGGAGCTTATTATCCTCACAAATAGATCCACTTCTCATTCTTCCTCATGTTGCTCTATTCTCCTCTCATCCTCTTCTAAATCCTCTCTCAAACCTATCAAATTCATAATCCATCACTCAAATCCAACAATCCAATAATTCATCAATCTTACCTTGTTGAGCACAAGGAGAGCAATCCACATTCACTCTATCTCTCTCCAACTCTCCATTTGTCAAACTTTGGAGCTATCAAAGTTCATGGAGGCAAGGAGGACAAGGAAGAGCTACTTGCAATGGGAGCTTCATGAGTATATTTATGTTCTATTTTGTTTTCATGATGTTCTTGTTCAAATATTTCTTGATATCTCATTTAAATGGTTTTTTGTGTTTATTGAATACTAATCATGCACTAACCATTTCATTGTGAGATAATTGTATGAGTTGTATATGCCCTTGGGCATTGGTTCACATGGGATAAGAAATTTGTTTATTGCCAAATTTGATTTTCTTTCTTTTTAGTTGTTTACAATTTGCTCAAAACAGCTGTGTGTAGGGTGGAAATAGCAGTTAGAGGGTAGATTTGTGTTGGTTGTTAAGGTAGAGAAAAATGTTTCTCTTCCAATGGGATAAAATTTAGCTAGCGAAATTTGTGTCTCATAGAGACTCCATGAATATTTGATTTCACCCAGAAATTGCCTCACAAGTAAGGCTCTTAGTATCTTCATTCTCTTGAAGATATTTCTCATATTAAATTATGGAAGATTTATTCTATGCAGTTTACTGTATACAACACTTCTCCATGCCACAACAGGGAAGTGTTAGAAAGGAAAATTGGATCTCCTCAAGGATATTATACATATGTATCATATTAAGATTGCAGAAGATTTTTTCTGTGCAGTTTACCATTTATAACACTTCTCCATCCCACAACAGGGAAGTGTTAGAAAGGAAAATTAGATCTCCCCAATGATATTATACATACGTACATCTATATATATACCTAAATATATATATGCATACGTGTCTATTTCTATAAATGTATACATGCCTATACATACATGTATATACATATATGTACACATGTATATGTACATATAGAACCTGTCAAAGTGAACAAGTGTCATGTGTATATATATACATGCATATATGTGTGTGTGTGTGTGTGTGTGTGTGTGTGTTCATGTGTGTATTTATATACATGAATACATGCCTATGCATACATGTACGTAGTCAAGTCCACAAATAGTTAAATAACATAAACAAAGTAACAACCCTACAAGTACACCACATGAAAAAAATAAGCACACTATAAAATAATGCACTACAAATTTTAAAAACTTCAAAATCAACAGTGAACGTTTCGTGAAAATTTTCACAGCAAAATATTCTCGAGAACAACAAAACAAATTACATTTTAGGGTTCCAAGCAGTCATAAAGAACGTTGGCATTAGTGCAGACAGTCGGAAACAAAAACATTAAACTAAATTCAAAAATATCATGTTCGAAATAGAGCCTTAAACTATTGATGGTGATTAAAGTTTAAATCAATAAAAATATCTGCAAAATCCAAAACCAAACTAAAATTCTCTTAACCTAGACCATAATTTAATCGGCAACAAAATGCTCAAGATCTAAATACCTATCAAAGTGAACATATACATTGCAGACTGAAAGTAATCACGTCCACAAACAGTTAAAAAACATAACCAAAGTAACAACCCTACAAGCACACCATGGCCAAAAATAAGGACACTATCAACCATTCACGACAAGAACCTTAGAAACAAGCCCAACAAAACAGTCCACATTCGTGCATGTCATCGGGGACAAAAACATTAAAACAAAGTAAGAAATATCGTATTCGACTATTGATGGTGATTAAAACTTAAATGAATAAATATCTGCAAATTGCAAAACCCAACTAAAACCCTTTTAACCTACAACAAAATGCACACAAATCGAAAGTGTTTTGTAAACCATTGCTCAAACCCAACTCAATATTAACCTGCTAAAAAGGTGTTTTACCCTACAACACTATGCCACATACCTTGAAAGTAGTCACGTCCATAAACAGTTAAATAACATAAACAAAGTACCAACCCTCCAAGCACAGCACGACAAAAAATAAGCACACCATAAAACAATGAATTGCAAATTGTAAAAGCTTTAAAATAAAATAAGCACTTACCTTGCAAGGTAAAACCATGCACGACGTGAAGCTCAGAAACAAGCCCAACAAAACACACAGAGCCAGAAGAAAACCTAACTCGACGACTATATCCAACATTATGTGAAAATGCCTTGTAGACTGAAAGTAGTTATGCCCACAAATAGTTAAATAACATAAACAAATGCATTACAAAAAAAATAAAAATTAAATAAAAGCAAATCTTACCTTGCAAATTCAAACCATTCACGGCGTGAAGCTCACAAAGAAGTGCAATAAAACAGTTACAACTAGAAGAAAACCTAACTCGATGACTAAATGCACTACAAATTTTAAAAACTTCAAAATCAATAGTGAACGTTTCGTGAAAATTTTCACAGCAAAATATTTTTGACAACAACAAAACAAATTACATTTTAGGGTTCCAAGCGGCCATAAAGAACGTCGACATTAGTGCAAACAGTTGGAAACAAAAACAAAATATCTGGAAAATCCAAAACCAAACTAAAATTCTTTTAACCTAGACCAGAATTTAATTGGCAACAGAATGCTCAAAACCTAAATACCTATCAAAGTGAACAGATACGTTGCAGACTCAATGTAATCACCTCCACAAAGCAAAACCCAACTAAAGCCCTTTTAACCTACAACAAAATGCACACAAACTGAAAGTGTTTCATAAACCATTGCTCAAACCCAACTCAATATTAACCTGCTAAATAAGTGTTTTACCCTACAACACAATGGCACATACCTTAAAAGAAGTCATGTCCAGAAATGGTTAAATAACATAAACAAAGTACCAATCCTACAAGCACAGCACGACAAAAAATAAGCACACCATAAAACAATGAATTGCAAATTCTAAAAACTTTAAAATAAAATAAACACTTACCTTGCAAGCTAAAACCATGCACAGCATGAAGCTCAGAGACAAGCCCAACAAAACACACAGAGCCAGAAGAAAACCTAACTCGACGACTATATCCAATGTTATGAGAAAATGCCTTGCAGACTGAAAGTAGTCACGTCCACAAACAATTAAATAACATAAACAAAGTAACAACCCTACAAGCACACGAAGGGGGAAAATAAGTAGAGTATAAAAAATGCATTACAAAACAAAAATAAATTTAAATAAAAGCAAATGTTACCTTGCAAGTTCAAACCATTCACAACGTGAAGCTCACAAAGAAGCCCAATAAAACAGTCACCACCAGAACAAAACCTAACTTGACGACTATATCCAATGTTATGCAAAAATTTGCAGAGCCAAATATTGCCGACAACAACAAAACAAATTAGATTTTAGGGTTGCAAGCGGTGATAAAGAACGTCGACATTCGTGCACAACCTCGAGGATGAAATCATTAAAGACAGTGTCGCTTCAAAAATAGAGCGCACGCACGGACACGATCGAAAGCGAACAGTTGATAGAAACGTAGGCACACGTCACCATGCGAGGTAAAACGTCAGGCGGTGGACACGTCAGTATGAGAGGGAAATCACTAGCAGTCACCGGAATTTCTTGCACTTTACAGGCCACTTTCTCCTACTAAAAACCTATCGGCTTAATTAAATATATAAGAATCTTAATAGTATGGTTGCGTGGACCAAAGGTCATGAGTTCCTACTCATCAGAGTCTCGACGTGAAAGAATATTAGGGTTTTATCTAAAACATGCAAATATCCCTTTTTTCTCTCAAATTATCTTGATGATACCTTCTGATTTCAGCTGTAAATAGCAGCCAAGGGCAAGTTAATTACACAACAATATTTGCGCATCATACAATAGGGTTGTCTAATATAGCATTTTGCTGCATTTTGGTCGTATTGTTGCTCTCCTTTCTATGTTGCATGAGTGGTGATGTCGAAATAGCTAGTACCACCATTATTGTGGGGCCTACCATGTCAGGTGCTAATCAGTGTCCAGGATAGTGCATAACTAAGTACTATGCTAGTTTTATGTTTTTAACCCTCTATAATAGTTAATTGTTATAGTTAGCTTGTGTTTTTTTTTTTACAAGGCTATTATTTTTGGAGGAAAGAATAATGGCAATAAAGACTTCGTCCGAGTAGGTGGTGACGAATAGAATCAGCGAAATATTACACAAAAAGAGTGTAGGAGGTTACACCATCGAGATGGGTGCCAATCACAACTGGGTGGAGGACGTTGGAGCAGACAATGTCAATTCCATCTGGACTCTTGCTAACAAATAGCACCTTTGGACCTTCAAGTTTGATTGGAGTAATCTCAGCTAGCCAGTTTATTCTTTTTTCTCCTAAGATTTTTTTTCTACTTGAGTAGTGTAAATATAATTCTTCATGGAAGCATTATGTTGTGGAGAATTTGTGTTCTTAAAAGTAGATCACAAGCTCAGATTTCATAGAAGTACATACATCTCGTAATAGAATTACATACTTCCTACAATGAATACAGGATAATCCCATATTGATATAAACCATGACCACCCTTAAACAACATGCACTAAGCCTTGACCACTTAATGTGACAAGTGTGAGCCCATTCTCTTTGCCACCATCCATTACCGTTTGTCCCGTTTCCGTTAGCATTCAAATCTTACAATTTCTCCCACGCAGTAATTATAGTGAATTCAGTACGTGTTTACTGGCAGCCTCTAGGCAATTTTTATTTCCTACCATTCTTCTAGCTTGTACCAAAATGGGAGCTTTGTGGTGAGCTAGCACGGTTGGAAATGCTCTAGCAAACATATGCAAACTATGCAAGCACAAACAAGGCGTTGAACTTTAAATAATATATTTATTATTGGTCTTATATATATATAGAGAGAGAGAGAGAGAGAATTTTAAAATAAATAAATATGATATTCTAGAGAACATAATATATCTTGAGATGGTATGATTTTTTTAATTATTAAAGAAAAATGTAAATTTTAGAAATATTATTTAATATTTTTATTTAAATTTTAAATAAAAACATAAAATACATTAAAAATTTATGTCACTTTCATGTGTTTCAAGTTTAAAAGCTAGACCAAAGGCTGGTGTTATTCATTTCCTTTATCATTATGTGTCACGCTACTTGGATTTCACCTAGTTGAATGTCCTTAATTTTGAATCAAGTTTTAGTTGATGTAACTCTAGTTCCTTAAATGATAACAATTAAGGTATTATACATTTTTAACATACTAATTCATAAAACATAACAAATTCCCTTACTCATATAAAAGGGCTTGTTGCAATTGAACACTTGGTTAAACAAATAATTTTATCGGTCACATCACATGTCAAATTAAAGATAATAAGTCCCTAAGGCATGCTAATTTATTTCAATTAGATTTGCAGAGCCTAATCATCCTTAATTATGCACTATATTGAACCATCTAATATACTAGTTTAATGAAGCATATATTTAAGAATGATAGAAACATAATGTGTGCAACTTTGATTTAATTGGGTTTATGATTGAGGGCATATTTATTATGAAAATGTTCCTAGTAAGCTCTATAACCAATAATAGATTGTCTCTAAGTTGATGAAAAATGGCTCTATAAGCATATAAATAATAATAGTGATCAACTATAGTTACTATAACATGTTAATATGTAATGAGTTCTTAAGATATCCATTTAACTATACAAATAATTTAAATATTCCATAAGAAATGGTGAGAAACCACATGTGAGTGAATTGGAGCAACAAATTATGAACCAATTTTGAGGGTTTGGTAAATCATCATTAGCATAATCACCATGAATTTGATGAAAAATTTAATTGACAAATAAACTAGCAATGGTTAGGAAAAATTCAAAGAAAATGTGCACAAAAAGGCAAGAAGAATCTTTCTAATTTGAACGGCTGCAAAGGAAGAAGTACACTTATACGAAAAGAATACATGAATATCATGAGTGGCAAAAAGGAAAGAAAAGAAAGTCATTTTTTTTAATAATCAATCATATCTCAACAAAATATTTTTTTAATAATGTCCATCAAAATAGTTCTTGAAATAGACTAATGAATCTTTCACCTTTCAAGAAAGGAAATCAACGTTAAGAGAAACAAGTGAGGCTAGGGAAAATTAACAATAATTCTATTCCATCAATCAAGATCCTCATCTAATGATTTGTGCCTAGAGAATGAAATTCATCTTTCATTTGGTTTTCTCTTGACTAGAGAATGAAATTCATCTTTCATTTAGTTTGCTCAAATTATAAATTTAATTGGCTCCTATCCTGAAAAAGGAAAATGAAAAATTAAATTGTTAAATCAAATAGGAGAATCCTGTACACTGAAATTCCTCACAAGGGGATTCTTTCTAGTAGAATTCTCTAATAAAATGGAAAGGGATAATGCCCTTAGTGGAGGGCCAAGGATGTCAAATGGTGTAGGCCTCTTCTTGAAAAATTGTCAATTGTTTTGATTTAGTAGATCTTAAAATCCAATAAATTTCAATATATTTAGAATTTATAGTCTTCTTCAAGAATAGTGGTAATGCACAATCTTGGAGTAGATTGACATTTCACTTTAAAAAATTGAAATCTTAGATGAATTAATTGTGTAGGGAGATTCAAGGATTTATGCAAGGGTATGTATAAGGAGAGATTTGTCCAAATGCTAATCAAATGTATAATTTAATATAGCTAGCTATAATTAGTTTATAGGACGTTAGGTTAAACCAATATTTTGTACATGCATTATAAATAAAAAAATTCATTATAGAAAAAATAATAGATAGAATATCTCACAAATCTTTTAATGAAATGATACAAAAAAGAACTAGGCGAGCTTAAGGAATAAAAAATCAACACAACACAAATATTAAAGGAAATGATGAGATTATAAATATCCTAAATAAAGTATTTGATCCGTAAAGTAGTGTCATCAAATCAATTAGCATTGAGATTGTTAAAAGTTTCTTTCTTATTCTTCTTTGGATAATAAAGATGAAAATTTCTCTTTTTTCATATATATTGAAGAATGAAATTGTCTTCCTCTTTCTTTATTGGTAGAGAACAAGAGTTGTCATAAGAGCCAAGGACTAAGGGGTATCCAAATCCACCTGAGGCACGATCTTGACCTCATCCTATTTCAAGATGTTGGAGCCATGCACTTAGCAAGACTTGATCCTTGATGGGTTCATTAAGAACCATTCGACTGCGCCAACAATTCAAGGGCCCATTGACTATAGTTAATCATTTCAATATATTTCTTCATAAGAAACATCTATTTAATGTAATCAAGTCAAAGTTGCAGAGATAGCATCCATTTTCTTCTTAAATTGGTCAAATTGCTTCACTAATATATTGAAGATTTAAAAGTATAACTAGTAGTAGCATGAGAAGCATGGGTGGAAGATTTTTTTTTACTCAAGATGCATTTAAATTGTTGCTTTTGGAAGCCTTGTAATTTAATTAATTTGTGTTTTTGTTATAATCTCATTTCCAAGATTTTTAATGGAGGATTTACAAGAAAATTAAATTGAGGTTGTGGAAACCCCACAAAGAAAGGTTCAATTTAGTTTTTGAGCAAAATTCAAACTATAATGTTACTTGATTGTTACAAAATTAGGTTACATATAACTGAGTTGACTGGTAAGAAATAGTCCTTATGGTAAGAAAGAGACCTTGCATTGTTATTTACAAATGAACAAAATTGTCTTTTAGAACTATTAGGAAGGTCATGATGGAAGAACATGGGAGAGTGTTTGTTTTGCACAAGAAGAAATGGAGCAAGTGGGTATCCATGGTCTCATTTAGAAATATGGATATATTTCAAAATTGCGAAGTATTGTAAAGCTATTGATATGCTCAAAAACTATCTGCCCAGGTCTTGTCCAATGCAATCTTTTATAGAACTTGGTGGATATAAATGAAATCTTTTGTTACTATCCCATTCAGGGCATTCCACGAGAAGATATTTCTCTTAGGCATTTTGTCAAATAGTTCAGGTGCCTTTCCTATGCTTTTAGATTTTGCATATCCTCCAATCATAGCCTTCAGTCAATCAATTCATGTCCCTTGTCTATGCTTAAACATTTTGCACGGATATTTAAAAGGGCAGTCAAGACAGTTGCAGCTACAAGATCTGAATAAATTCTTGTGATGGATGTCCATCCCCTGTTCCAAAGCTCCCATTTTCGTAGAGGTTGAGAGGAAGCTGGCAAAGGTTGCGATGTCTAGCTTTACACCTGCCCATCTCATTTGGTTGAAATCGTCTAAATCCTTTTCAAGAAATGGATCTTCTCCATACCCTACAATCACAGCATTCTATGAGACCATATTTCTTCAATGCATTGGGTAAAACCGTTCACGTACCTTGTCTGTGCTTCCACATTTTGATCGAATCTCTACCATAGAGTTTCCAACTATGATATTTGATAATTATCGGGCTGTGTTGTGTGGGCTGTAAAAATCCTTGACCATTTCATGACAGCGGCGACATAAATGGGAATCATTAGGCATGAATAAAGTTTGAATTCAAACATTAACGGTGCTAAACGAGACTAGAGGGAATGGATTTGGGAAAAGGTATGGGCCCACACCAGCCACCTAATCAGTCAAAGCTTAGTGTATCTTGGTTAAGCCATTCCATAAAGCATATGTAGACCCCTGACATCATTGACCATATAATTTGCTTTCTTTCTTTCTCTTAATTTTCTTTCTTTCATTCTTTCGCTCTTTCATTCATTCTTTCTTTTTTATTTCTTTCATTCATTCATCCTTCCTTCATTTCTTCCTCCTTTCTTTCTTCTTTACTTTTTTCATTTAACTTTTCAAATAATGTATTTTAAAATAATCAATAGATAATTAAAAGTCCAGTAAAATATTTGGTATGTATCAATAGTCCAGAAATTAAACTAAATATTTAATTGGAGTTGCGCAATCTTATTAGTAACCATAGCCCATTTGTGCAAAGGTATTGATAAAAACATTTATTAGAAGAACGTGTACTATATCAATTGTGCAATTTTTTGTGTGTAGTTATATCTTAGGATTATTGGAATGTAAATAAATATGAGATTTCTCTTTTAAATAACTACTTTTGACATTTGTGAACATAATGAATCTTGTTGGTTGTAACTATCCAAACAATAGTTTTAAACTCTTGAGTTATTTACGAAGATATCTAAAAAGTCATCAAAGTTTGACATGCCATTTAATCTTTTTGAAACAATAGCCGTGTGTAACGAGCTTAAAGAATATGGAGCCCATTCCAACCTTCAAAGCCTTTGCCGAAGACAGTTACTTTGTAGCAGACAGTTGAGGATACGTGCATTTTGTGCATCAATTGGCTAAACAATTTCTCTACTCTGAAAATGGAAACATAATTGACAAGCACCTCAAACTCATCGAGGTTCTTTCTATCTTCATTTCCTTGGTCTCAACTACTTTTAAGATAACTATGAAAACATTCATTGAACACTGTGTCGCAGGTGGTGCGTAAAATCGTGTATAATGACAGTGGCGTGAAGGTCTCCACAAAGGATGGGTTATAAACTAAACTAGTAGAAATCTGAATGCTAATGAAATATAGAAAAATTAATTAATCAACATAATATATATATGTTATAGTCTATTGGTAATATTATTTTTATCTTTCTCATTTGTTGTTTTTAAACTTGATTGTGTGTAAATTTTTATAATCAATGTTTTAAATCACACACAATAATCTATCATCAAGATGATAGAGAATTCAAAAAGATTGTACAATAATTAATTGTAAATCAAAACTAACTAAAATGATTAACCTCACCTCTCTTTTTTATTAGTTTTGGTCTGCAACTGATCCAGGTGGATCTAGAGAACCTGAAAAATTCACAATCTCAGAATCTTACAGGATCAACTTCAATGCATGGAGTTCCTTGACATGATCCTGGTGCAACTTGAACTGTGTCAAAATGAGGTCTTATGGAAGAGTTATGCTCGGTCAAAATTTGGTCAACACGCGCTCAAAGATGGTTAAACATAAAAATTGATGATCATGGAACATATCTCTACCAGTTCCATCACGTAGAGTTTGACGAGAGCTTTTTGACGCATTTTGAACGGACCAAATCTGAGTCCGTATGTGGAAGTTATGACCAATCACAGTTTTGGTCAAACTTAGTCAAAATGATGACGTGACTTGACACTTGGTAGTTGACTAGATGGTGATGTGGCAATTGTAGGTGATGTGGCAAAAATGTGGATCCCCCTAAATTTACATACCACTACACCATGCTTTATTTTTTAGAAATAAAGTGGTGGAGGTTTATTTTATTTCACAAAATCCATTTTTGTGGGATTCCAAGTGGATTTTGTGGGATCCCAAGATTTTAGGATGCATCTATTCTGGCTCCAAAACAACAGTATAGATTGACTAACACGTGTGTTAGTCGCGCATTTTACACTATCGATTTTGCAATAAACGACTGCAATTGACTAACACGTCGCTATCACGCTGTACGAAAGGTCCCTTTGGAGCCAAAATTGCCATGGCCAAATTTTATGGGATGTAAGGAAAATCTCCTAAAAATTAACAAAACAATAATTAACCCATTTAAAACAATTTATAACTAAAATAACCTTTAATGGTTATTAAATAAAAGACAAAAATCTAATGAATAAAAACAAACTCTCAAAACCAATATAGCCCGTGAATGGAAAATGATAAGGGCTCAAAAAACAAATTAAAATGGTTTTTAATGGGGATTGTTATTGTTTTATTTGTAAAATAAGGGAAATTGGTTGTAAGGGGATTATATTGTTGTTTTGATGGTTAAGACTTATTAAGGCATATTTCTATGTATAAAAGGGGGTGGAGGTGTTTGATTTTTCATTCAAGTGATTTTTTGACAAGAAATTCTCTTGGAGAGAATTGGTCATATTGGAGTTTTTTTTATCAAGCACAAAGGCATTGTGTTTTCCCTACTCTTGAATGTAATTGGGCAAAGAGGCAGTTGAAGCCTAACTCAAGAAAGGAGAGTGCACAAGAGCCTTTAGGTACAAGAGAAGACTATGACATAGATTTTATTGCAGGACTAAAGCTTGGGTGACATACAGAAGCAGCAATTGCTTGGCATCATTAATAAAGTGCTTCCTTGTTGAGAAGCGAACCCAAAGACGTAGCTCTAATTGAGCGAACTCTGTTATCAAGCATGATCTCTCTTCTTCTTTTCTAACTCATAATTATTTTTCAGTGTTTTCTAATTACAACATTTAAATAATTAATTTATGTCTCTTTAATATGGATAAAGTACAAGCGCATTCTATTTTCCGTAATTTCAACGGTTAAGATACATAATCATGCAATTCTGTTGGATCGGAAAAAAAATCTTTAATTAGGAGTTAAGTGCAATTATTTTCTAAACTTCTAATTTCAGATCGACAACTAATCATTTAATTAAACTTGATTTGCAATCAATCATTTAACATTTAATTAGTCTCAATCTACAAAAAATCACTTTATATCTCTTTGAATTGTCATATCGTCTTGATGATGAATGATAGAATGTGATCTGATACGTTCATGATAAAAATCACACATAATCAAATACAAAAATAATAGGTGATAGAATGTGATCCGAAAAATTAATGATTAAAATTTACTCTGATCATATTTAATAACAACAATTCTTATTTTGCATGCAGAGCCTCCTAGAGTAACGAATTTAAAAAACGTTGAGCCCATTGCAACGTTTGAGTACTACAGTGACGACGAATATTTCGTAGTAGACAGTTGAGAATACGAACATATTGTGCATAAACTGGCCCAAGAGTTTTTGTCCAGCAGTAACGAAACTATAACAGATTAACGTCTTAAGCTCAACGAGGTTTGTTTCTTTTTATATCTAAGATCTGAAAAACCTCTTGAAAATTTGATTGACAATAAACTGTTGTAGCTTTGTAACACAGGTGGTGAGGGAGATAGAGTACAACGACATAGGCGTCAAGGTCTCCACAAAGGATGCATATGTTTATACTGCAGATAACGTCACTGTTTCCGTCAGTGCAGGAGTCCTCCAAACAAAATGCATCCAATTTAAACCCTGTCTACCTGTAGGCATATTAAGTTTCTTTTCTATTTGATAACGATTCTCTCCAAAAAACCAGTTTTGGTGCTTGAATGATATAGTGATTAATAGAATTCCCCATTATTAATATGCATAGCATTAACATTTTGTGTATTCATGATGCAATATGTAAATATATGTAGACACATTAGTTAGAGATGTATGAAAAGGCATGGAAATCTCTATTTAGGGTGAAGGATTGTAATGTCTAAGCACTTTTTATAACTAGCCAATTTCATAGAGTTCTCATTCATTATGTGAGTTATATCGCGTAACACATCTATATTATGTTTGCCATTTTCAATCAACCTCCTTAACACTTCAATCAAGGGGATTCTTTTTTCAACCAAGTGTTCTTAACTCACAATTTGTTAAAGATCTTTCAATTGCTTGTCAATATTCTCCAATTTCTCAATAGCCACATGATTTGAAGAGTCATTTTCATCATGAGAAGCATGAAGGGAATAAGTTAGCCAACTTAGGATCAACACCCTTAGTGTTTAAACCTCAAGAAGCCATAAGTCCATAACATATTCTCACTGGACTATTGGATTTGGGACAATGATTGATGAACTTCATACCCAAAGAAGGAAAAGATAATGATGTCTTTAAAACAATTGTAAATGATAATGCAAACAATTAACAATTCATAGACAACTATAGTAATGAAATAAGTAATTAAACAATGTAATATAGCGCAAAATGATCAATTAAATGCTTAATTAAGCAAACTTAGCTATAGAAATGATAGATTTCAGCAATTAAAATTTCTAAATCAAAAAATGATATGTAATTAAATCTGGATCTAATCATCCAAATTAGAAGTTATGTAAGAAAATATCAAAGTACACTAAAATATAATGTGTAGAAATGAGATTATAGTCTAATCAAACGAACGAAAAAATCAAATCCATTCACATCAAAATATATTAAGAAAATAATCAATAAGACTAATTACAAGTCTTAGGTGACTGATGTGGGCCTATTCCCGTAGTCATAATTTGTTCTTGCTGCCAGCATCCGTTCCCATCGCCAAAGTCTGTTCTTGTTGCCAATGTCCATTTTGTTCAAATGATAGTCAACGCTAAATTAAAATTCAAGTTGTTCCAGCCTGGAAATCCGAGGAATGCATGTGATCGCATATAACGTTGCTTCACATTTTGACCCCGTAATTATTTTATGCAAATGGTTGCAACAAGAACAACGATGAGAGCTTCAAAATAGGGCATGAGAATCCATCAAACTATACGAGAAGAGGGAGTATTATAAGATATTATTGTTGGAAATGCTCAAGTAAACATTTATGCAAAATGTGGAAGCATAAACGATGCATGTGAACTATTTGATCATATGCCTCAAAGACACGTGGCCTCATGGAATGCTTTGATTGAAGATAAGATCAAAGTTGCATCAGAGATAGGAATGATGAATTGGATTAGAAGATCGTGTTTTTTGTTTTTTCCGCTTTCAACTTTATGTTTAAATAGAACAACAGTTGTTATCTGTACATTGTTACGAAAACCTTGTTTTAGGAAAAACTGTTTTTTAGTTTTATTGTTTTTTGTTTTATTCTTTCTGCTCACCATTCAGTGGAGAAGTTTGTTTGTCTATAAAAGATAGCCTTTGTAACTGTACGTTAGGAAATAGGAAATCATCACAAGCAAGTCAAAATATTAATAATTAGCTCAATCACGGAAACACAACATTGCAATGATCTATCCTAAACAACATTCAATAGAGACATGAAAACAAAGCATACAAAACTAATGATTGTGCAAACCAAATGCAGACTTGAATGCTCCTTCATGCGGCTCCATTGTTCTTCTTTCCTCTTCAAATGGTTTGGTTGTGAATCTCACCTACAAGTGCACACACATAATTGAAAGCAAGTAGACAAGATTATTGATCAAGAGTACTAGAAATTCGATAGTCTGATTACCAATTATCTTTGATTGATGAAGATCATCCAATTTATAAAAGAATTGGAGAGATGACAAGATTAGCATGATCCAATTCAAATGGAAATTGCAAATCAATTGTGTCAATTATGACAAATTATGACAAATTATGCACTTTCTATGCAAAATTTGTTGATTGATAATTTATGACAAATTATGACACATTCTATGTCAAAATTGATTGATTGTCAATTATGACAAATTTATGACAAATTGACATGTCATTTCCATGAATTTAGCAGAGAAATAGGAGGAAATTGAAATTAGGAATTAAGAAATTAGAAAATTGAAATTAAGAATTTAGGAATTAAGAAATTGATGAAAATTAGGTAAATTAATTAATAATTTGTCATTTATTAATTAATTCACAAAAAGAGGAATAATTAGCCAATTAAATGAACATTTAATTGCAATAAGAAGACTTAGGATAAATAAATAATTTATTAATCCTAGAGAGAGAAATGACAAACAGGGTTAAATGATTAAATCACGAAATCCTAGAAGATGAATTAGGTCTTGATGAAAGATAATTGACTCGGTCATGATTTTGAATTGATAAATAACCAATGTGATAAATGATTTGTTTGATAAATGCGCTAAGGAACAATGACAAATTGATCCAAATTGACATGATTGAAGAGGACAAGGATCGATGACAAATCGATCGCAATATGACAAGTTGATAAGAGATTGACAAGATCGACCAAAATCATGATTAAAGATTGTTGTCAACAAGACCAAATTCGAAAGCGATAAAAATGAGGAATGCAGAAGAAGGACTCAATGTTCACAAATGATAAAAACCAAGTGCGTGACATAGAAGAAATGTTAATGCGATGCAAAAACCTAAAATGAGGCAATGTGCAAATGTTAAAGTATGACTCCGCAAGCGTTGACCATTTTTAGGTGTCTACATTTTGCCCCTCTTTGAGACAATGTGATTTTAAGCGTTGTTTCAAAGAATAATAAAAATGCCCCAGACGCTGACAATGACATATGAAAATGCCCCAGACAATACCAATGGCATATGCATGCCCCCTCGAGGAATTGGCCGGAAACATGCAGAAAAGAGGCCAATTGATCGATAAGAATGATAGAAAATGATAGGATCAAACGGACTGCCAAGACTGACGGAAGAAATGCTAGTAAGAAGAAATGAGATAGAGAACAATTAGAGACAAAGAAAAACTTGCTTTCACTAATGCACAAAAGTAGGCGAGAACCTTTATTTAATGTAGCAAATGGATGCGTAGCATCATGGCGTTGAAGGCCAGAGCTGAAATGCAACCCTTTTTGCAAAAGACAGACACATCGCTGAAAAACAGCAATCACAACAAAAAAGAAAGGGACCATGAACCATCCCGGTCACTCTAAATTAGTTAGTGACATCATCGAGCAACATAGGAACATGATCGAAGATAAATCAATAAAAAGATACGATGCACAAATTCAACCAAGTCAAACAAACATCTTGATCTTCATTGTCAAAAGTTGAAAGTGCTGATAGGACGATCATGCTATCTAGGAAATGCGGTACCCCCGTCTAAGACAGGACACAGTCTGGTTTCGAGTATACCACACCCTTTATAAGACCCATGATAGTGTGCCAATGACAAATGATATTGATGTTGATGTTCGAGTGATAAGACAATTGTGATCAGTTTGAATGCCTCGTTTGATTGAAAAGTTCATCAGTTAATGCATGATTTCATTAAAGCACGGTGTTGAATTGATTGTTGTTGGATGTATGCTCAGTGATCTGTCGATGCACAAAGGGAATACTTTATTGCAAAATGTTTGTTTTTGCTTTGAGTTTTACAATTTTTTATTTTTTTTTGAGTTTTTACAATTTTTTTGTGTTCATTTTTTCAGGACTTTATTTGACTTTTTAGGGATTTTTTTCAGGACATTATTTGATTTTTATGACTTTTTTCAGGGCATTTTTCAATTTTTTTTGGTTTTATTTTAGGACATTTTCAATTTTTTTGGTTTTATTTCAGGACATTTTCCAATTTTTATGATTTTTTTGGAACATTTTTCAATTTTTTATGATCTTTTTAGGACATTTTTCAATTTTTATGATTTTTTGCCCCCAGTGTCTAGTAAGGCAAGGAATATGACAGGGGAATAAATAGGCTTTCTGAAATGATGGTGGATAGAGGGAAGACAAAGGCCTTTTATTATGGAGACAATGCGGATGCAATTTTCAAGGGCTATGGCATGATGGGACCAGAGACTGGATATGACAATGTAAAGCAGGAACATGGCATGATGGGACCGGAGACTGGATATGACAATGTAAAGCAGGAACATGGCATGAGGAACATGTCAAGAGGTTTTTGAAACCATGTTTAAATTTTGCGTTCTTATGTCAGATCAAGATCAAGGAACGAAAAAGAGTGTATGGATAGTGATAAGATATGGATAGGATAAGCAAGACCAATAATGGATAAGGGACATGGACTGAAGGTCGGGGTAGGATACGAGACAGTGGCAGAAAGTTGCAATAAGATAGGGAATATGGATGAAAGGTTGTAATAAGCAAATGGATAAAGACCAAAAGCTATGATAGACTGAAAGCTACAAACAAGATGCATGATACTCATGAAGATCGTCAGCCTTGTCAAGATCAAAGGTGGAAAGGGAAATTGGACATGAGGGACAATAGGATATGAAGGGTAATGACAGAGGTTCGATAAGATAATGAAGGGCAATATAATATGAAGGAGAAAACCTGCCCCCAAGTGTGGTGTGCAAGAAGTTCATAGATTACGCATGACACCTATTTGCCAGGTTTTCATCACGGTACTTGCCCAAGGCGCCTGTTTGCCAGGTTTTCACCAGTGGACGAATTATTTTTCTTTATTTTTTTCTTTTGTCTTTTTTCACTTTTTTGACTTTTTTAGAAGAAGATGGACACATGATAGGGGACGGAAAAAGGACTCAAGCGTCTTTTTATTTGGATATTAGCCTTGAAAAAAAAAATGAACCATGACCTTTAAAAGTATGCTCAAAGACGTTGGTAGGATAAGGACATGGAAAATGAGATGAAACTAAGGCAAGGTTTTATGCAAAGGATGGGATCAAAGGGATCGAAGGATGGAAAATATGCATTGGATAATGGATAGGGTACTGGAAGAATTGGGCTTCACTGGATGGAAATGTTGGCAAGATCGACATTGGCACACACCTTGAGGGATGATGGACTAATGGAGGACAAATGTATTTTGGATATTGAGATTTTGACGGAGGAATAGCTTGGGATTTTGGGACATAAGGGCCCAAAATGGATGAAGAAGGTGATGGAGGAACAAATTTGGAAGATTTGGATGGAGGAATAACAACTTTGGATGCCAAGTTGGATGTTTCTTTAGGCTTTTGTGCTTCAAGAAGCTGCTTAGGGATCCACATGGTTTTTTATTTTTTATGCTTTTGTGATTCCTTGGAGTGCATTGCTTGCACAAAGGATTTAGGAACCCATATATATTTTGACCTTGCTTTATTTTGCTTAGTGGGCCTTTGTGGCCTTTTGGATTTTTCTTTTTCTTTATAGATCGTATTTTTCTTTGTTTTGACATGTCGATTATATTGGACATGTTGATCCTTGAATACATGTGGATTGCTAGACTTATGATGCTTATACTTGACATCCAAATTGCTTGGAGGAGGGAATGAATGTCAGTGTAGATGGGAATGATATGGAGGCATGTGGGATGGATGGAAGGTTCTCCAAGATGTGTGCCTTTGCTGATGTTGCATAGGAGATGGAGGGATATAGGGACCTAGAATGGATGGAAGCGATGATGGGGAAGGTGGACATTTGGATTTTGACTTTGAAGGGATACCAACGCCTTGAGTGTGAGCTCTATAGCCATGACCATTAGTATACCCTTTAACATGAAGGGGTTCTTTCTTATGAAGGTCTACCCCTTTTCCTTTATGAATATCTTGACTTGTAGGATACTCTTTTCTTTGGGAAGAAGACGCGAGTCCATTATGAGGTGGATATGATATGAGAGAAATAATGAGATCTTGAAGTGGATCGGATTGCACCAAAGTGGAAGAACCCATTATGCATGTCAAGGGTTCATGAACATCTTGCACTGACACGTTAGAATCATGAGGGGTATCAGGATCATGAGGGGGATTAGGATTGTGTAGTGGACATGGTTCAATGACAGGCTCTTCAAGAGATGGAATGGGAGAAATAATCGGATCATCAAAAGAAATGGGATCTTGGAGTTTGTATGGAGCATTAAGATGCGGAGATGGAGGAACAAAAGGATCTTGTGGAGGATCTGAAGGAATAATTTGATCTTGACAAGGAGGAAGATCATTGGAATCCTCTTTGAAGGTGCTTTGCTCTTGACTTTCAATGGGATCATCGGAAAGGATGGAAAGGATATCTTGATCTTTCTTAGGAAGTGGAATGTCAATGGGATTTGAAAGGACATTTTGTTCTTGGAATGAAAGGGGATCATTTGGGATTGGATGGACTGGGATATCTTGATCTTGCTCGGGGAATGGAGTGTCAATAGGACTTTGGATAGGATGGACAAGAATAGGGGAATCATCATGAGTTTCTGGGAACATGGATTCCTGGTCAACAATTGGATGGGATGATAAGGTTTCAGGATTTTGATCTTGATTTTCTTTCGGACTCATTTCTTCGTGCTCTAAATTATCCTCTTGACATGAGGTTGGACTTTGGATATGCATGGGGGATTCTGACAAGGGATTAATGTTTTGGCATGAAGGAAATGCACTTTGAAGATTTGTGATAGATTTTGGCAAGGAATCAATGCTTGAACATGAGGAAGAAGGACTCCGAATGGGGTCCTCTAAAACAGGTAATGGCAATAAAGTGCATGGTGGCATCGGGTCTTGTATTTCTAAAACATGACAAGGATGTGCGTCATGAATTGGATTATCTTGGAAATCAATTATGGATAGCTCTTGGATAATTGCATCCTTGGGTGTATTGTTTAATGAGGACAATATGGAAGGTTCTTGTGAAACTTCTAGAGGTGTAGGGATAGATGCCACTGGAGATTCAATTTGTTTGCGGGGGGATGAGGCATTGCTAGACATAATTGTATTATCTTGATCTTCCTCAAAGAACTCACTTGGTAATTTCCTTAAGAGCCTTGCAATAAATTCACCTTTCTTTCGAGGTTTTGACATAGTTGTATTTGGAATTTGAACTTGTTTGGCAAGAGGTTGGTTCTGATTTGATGTCATGTTTTGATATTGGACTTGGTTCAATTGTTCCAACATGTTTGAAACTTGGCTTGGTGTGTGTTGCAACCCTTGTTTTTGAATGTTTGGTTGTGGTTGTTGACATTGATATGTTGATTGAACTTGTTGATATTCCACCATTGGTTGAACCATTTGTTGACATTGTATAGTGGGTTGGACATATTGTTGAAATTGGACCATTGATTGTGTTGGTTGAAAATCTGATTGATAGTAAACACCTTCTTGTTCTTGATGTGGAGGCACATAATGTTGAAATTGATGTTGTCTCTTTTCTTGAAATTGTTTCATCATCTCTATTTGGGAGAGGAGAGCTGGTATGTCTGATCGTTCAAGAAGAGATCTTACATCAATTGGCTCAGTCTCTGGATTTTGACCTGGAAGTTTTCGAAACATTTTGGACATTTGTGATCTATTCTTCTCAATGTTTTTCACTCTTTGTTCCAATATCTCCTCTTCTTGAGCTAGTTTCGCCTCTAGTTTTTGTATTTGGAGACTTGTTTCATCATAAAGAGTTTGATCAATGTTGCTTTGTTGTTGGGTTGGATAGAATTGTGATTTCCTTGGATTAAAATTTGATTGCATTGTCGGTTGATATGTCAAACTTTGTTGCATCATTGGTGCTTGGAACCTTGTTTCAATAGACATGTCACTATGCAATGTTTTTGGGATTTTTCAAGGATAATATATGATATGCAACTAAATGCAAACTTAAATAAATGAAAATGCAATCTATGTTTTTGGTTGTTTTTGAAGATTTTGACAAACTTATGAATGCAAATCTAAGAGAGGGACCCTTGGGAAATTGGAATGATGTCTAGACCTCAAAGGACAAAAGGACTTAAATGACAAAGGACAAGATGACAATGTCTCCCCTATATGCTTGGATACTAAGCTAGGTTTGACGAAATGACATTGATGACAAAAGGAAAAAAGGTTTGATAAGGTCTAGACTTCTTAACAATGACTTAGGGTTTATCAAAGATTTGGATTACTCAAGGATGACAAAACCTAGTTTTTGAGACTATATGCAAAAGGACAACTAATATGCAAATGACTAATATGATATGATAATGACCTAAACTCAATGAAGAGACTTAAGGTATGCAAATATGAATGTACGATAATGGTATGACTTTAATGCAAGAGGACACATGCAAAATGGATGACTCTTATTGATATGCAAAGGAGTATGACTTAGGTGAAAACTAACCTTGGTACTTGACAATGACTTTGCAAAATGCAACCTAGGATGAACCTAAATGCAAGTGACATGAATGTTAAGACAAGATTTTGAACAATGTTTGATAATCATGTTTGAAGATATGTTTTGAATCTTGTTGAACTTTTGTTGGATGAATGTCTCTTGTGTTTAATCTTATGTTGGATCAATTTGCCTTGTTTTGAAGTGAGATACAATTTCAACTTTTGACAAGCAAAGAATACAAGATATTGCAACTTAGACTCAAGACAATCATGCTCATTTCCACATTTCTTATGGTAGGCAAAGACATTAGGTACTTGAGAGGTAGACTCATTATGGGATTCAAGGAGAATTACATAGATGCTTGACCCCACGGGCTCCCCTCCACGGCACTCACTTCTCAGGGCAGCCAAGCATCAGTCCCCATGGAAATCTCCCTATGGCGAACTTAGTATCTCTTCCAAGTATCCGAATTTGTCCTTCTCAAGCAACTAGAAGGGTTTTTGACTTCTAAAAACAAGGTATGTAGTAAGGATTTCTGTTAAGCGGTACTCCTTGATGTCACGCAAGCGTGATTGAGACATTAAGCCCATCAAGATACCAAACAAATGTAGTTGTGCAAGCACGATTTAGACCAAGAGGCCCTACTTAGATGTTGATATGAGAAAGAGTTCAAGGGTCATCACTTCCCAAGTAACTGCAATTCCCACGTAACACTTCCTTCAAAGCTTTCGCTCATCGGGTATTTTTTAATAGTGAGTTAGAATGCCAAGGAATTCTAGCCGTACTCACTTTGGGTCGTTCCCTTCTCACGATTATCACTTGCTTGCAAAAGCAAAGTGGTCAGGAAGGCAGGCCCTCTAAATGTGACACACAATCAACAACACAAGCATGGTATCGAAGATCTAGATTTCTGATCACCCTAAGAGGGATGAGAGCATACTCAACAACCAAAGCAAACAAATGTTCATTCCAACCTATTTAGAAATCACTAGGTGCCTAAAAATTAATTGCAAACACAAGATTTGGTTGTTTCTCCAAGGCAACCTACAAAACCCAAGTTAGAAGTTTGATACGCTTATTCTTTGACTTTCGAATCTGCACAAAGCATGTTAGTAGTTTGATTTATTGTCTTTTCCATGCGTATGCCAAGATTCTGCATAGATAATTAGTACCAAAATCCAAAGCACAGAAAACAGAATGCAAAAACACAACAAATTTCAAGTAAACACTGCATTTTTTTACCTCTGTTCTGGACTTTACACAGGCACAGAATGCATGACACAGGCATAGAATGTCTGACACAAGTGTAGAATGTCCTCTACACAAGCACAAAATGCTCAACATAGGCACAAGTTGCTTCACACAGGCGCAGAAGTCCCCAGAAAACCCTGCACTGCCCTGTTTTTGGGTTTTTTGAACTGCAAATCAACTTGAAAGCACTCAAAAACATAGTTAAGGGGTTAGATGGTTAGTGTTCATGTCGGGTTCACCAATTAATGTACGTTAGGAAATAGGAAATCATCACAAGCAAGTCAAAATATTAATAATTAGCTCAATCACGGAAACACAACATTGCAATGATTTATCCTAAACAACATTCAATCGAGACATGAAAACAAAGCATACAAAACTAATGATTGTGCAAACCAGATGCAGACTTGAATGCTCCTTCATGCGGCTCCATTGTTCTTCTTTCCTCTTCAAATGGTTTGGTTGTGAATCTCACCTACAAGTGCACACACATAATTGAAAGCAAGTAGACAAGATTATTGATCAAGAGTACTAGAAATTCGATAGTCTGATTACCAATTATCTTTGATTGATGAAGATCATCCAATTTATAGAAGAATTGGAGAGATGACAAGATTAGCATGATCCAATTCAAATGGAAATTGCAAATCAATTGTGTCAATTATGACAAATTATGACAAATTATGCACTTTCTATGCAAAATTTGTTGATTGATAATTTATGACAAATTATGACACATTCTATGTCAAAATTGATTGATTGTCAATTATGACAAATTTATGACAAATTGACATGTCATTTCCATGAATTTAGGAGAGAAATAGGAGGAAATTGAAATTAGGAATTAAGAAATTAGAAAATTGAAATTAAGAATTTAGGAATTAGGAAATTGATGAAAATTAGGTAAATTAATTAATAATTTGTTATTTATTAATTAATTCACAAAAAGAGGAATAATTAGCCAATTAAATGAACATTTAATTGCAATAAGAAGACTTAGGATAAATAAATAATTTATTAATCCTAGAGAGAGAAATGACATTTAACAGGGTTAAATGATTAAATCACGAAACCCTAGAAGATGAATTAGGTCTTGATGAAAGATAATTGACTCGATCATGATTTTGAATTCATAAATAACCAATGTGATAAATGATTTGTTTGATAAATGCACCAAGGAACAATGACAAATTGATCCAAATTGACATGATTGAAGAGGACAAGGATCGATGACAAATCGATCGCAATATGACAAGATTGACAAGTTGATAAGAGATTGACAAGATCGACCAAATTCGAAAGCGATAAAAATGAGGAATGCAGAAGAAGGACTCAATGCTCGCAAATGATAAAAACCAAGTGCGTGACATAGAAGAAATGTTAATGCGATGCAAAAACCTAAAATGAGGCAATGCGCAAATGTTAAAGTATGACTCCGCAAGTGTTGACCATTTTTAGGTGTCTACAGTAACTATTTTATATAAGTTTTTCAATATCAATTTTATAAATAAGTTTGCATAGAATTTCAGTTCTGGTTTTTTACTCAGTTATGAGATTGTTTTAAGTCTCTTTCAGCTTGTGTGTGTTAAAATTTATCATAATCTTTCATTTGGTGTCAGAGCATGTTGCAAGATTTCTGATTGTGTAGGTAGCAAGGTTAGCACAACAGTTATCTCCAGATGGCTAATTGTAAATATTTAGCATTTTAGCTTCCATTGTTTACTAGAGAAAGCTATGATTACTGGAGCATCAAAATGAGGGCCCTACTTTTATCCCAAGATCTTTGCGAACTAGTGGAAGGTGGATACAAAAAACTTGTTGACCAGAATACATTAAAAACATGGACACCACAACAGCAAAAAATCAGTTGAAAGAAGATAGAAATAAGGATAACAAAACTCTTTTCACCATTCAATCTGCCTCGACACAAAACTCTTTTCACCATTCAATCTGCCTTGGATGTGTCAATCTTTCCTTGAATTGCCAATATGACAAAATCAAAGGATGCATGGGAGGCTCTACAAACTGCATATTAAGGTACATATAGAATCAAATTGGTAAAACTTCAAACTTGAGGATGAAAGAATCTGAGTCCATTCATGAATTTATTACTAGGAATCAAGGTATTGTGAATCAGCTTAGCACTCAAGGTGAACTATATTAGATTAGAAATTTATAGAAAAAATATCGAGGTCTCTTCCTCCTAAGTTTGATCCAGTAGCAATTGCTATTGAAGAAAGTAAAGATCTAACTACTTTCAAAGTTGCAAAATTAATTGGTTCTTTGCAGTCTCATGAAGAGTGCATGCAACGTTCTACATAAAGTTTTGTACAAGCTTTCCAGTCTTCTATGAATATTGAGGAAAAGTCCAAATCTCATCCCTCTCACACTACTAAATTTCAAGGTGAATCTTCTGGTCATAACAGAGGAAGAGGAAGAGGAAATAATAGAGGAAGAGGACAAAGTTATGTTGATAGAAGGAGTATATAGTGCAGATATTGTGAAAGATATGGGCACTATGAATCTGAGTGCAAGAAGAAGAAATCTGACTTGAATAAGTCAAGAGCTAGTTATGCAGAAGAGTCTTCTGATGCAAAGAATTCTACATTCTTTGCATGCGATTTGGAAAAAGAACACCAAGAGGATTTTTTGTTCTTGGATAGTGGCTACTCAAATCACATGACAAATAAATCTGATTTCTTTATCAAATTAGATGATTCAATGAGGAGAAAAAGTAAAATTGGAGATGATGAGGAGGTTGATGTAATGGTAAAAGGTATCCTTGCAGTGATTACTAAGTAAGGAGATGCACTAGACATATGCATAGTACTTTCTTTGTGCCAAAGTTATAGCATAGTCTTTTGAGTATATGATAGCTTTTAGAGAAGAACTATAAAGTTCTATTTGGGTAAGTGCACCAAGATGGTGAACAAAAAGGGGGGTATAAGTGGCCACTTTTTTTTTTTTTGCTGAAAACAGGTAAACCTAAACTTCAAAGAGATATTCGAAGGTCACACACTCAAAACTAGGAGTTGAGAAAAGAATAAGAATTGTAGTACTCTAAATCTAGTTTATAAAATACTATTTTTAAAAAAAATTGGATAAGATTAAGAGGGTCAAACCTCTCTCGCACGAAATTTTTTTCTTGATTTTTCAGAAAAACATAACATAACTGTTTTCGTGTGCTACACAAAATATATAATTAGATTTAGTATTTTGCAAAACCCTTTGGTAGGATGATAGGTAAGATTGAGATCTAGAAGTTGTGTTTTTTTTTGTAATTTTTCTTTGAGTATTTTGTTTTTTATGATTTTTTGAAGTGACCGCATCCTGAAAATTTGGTACTTGTTCGTGCGCTGGGCATAACTTGCATCAAAATAATCGAAAATAAAAACAAAATTTAAAAATTGTATAGATACTAGTGTAGAACAATAATATTTAATTTATTTTGAATTTGGTCAAGTATATCAAAAGTTCTTAAAAAAATGGTAGACATAGGTCTGTGAGGACTATCAAGGGACTGGTAAAGAAAATTAAAGTTTACTATACTAATGTTGTCTAAAAATAGAAAAATTTATATGGTCAGAACGATGAGAAGACGTGTGAGATTATGGTGGTAATTTTAGAGATACCCACTTGATCATTTGTAAACCTGATGATGATGAAGTCAATAAATCTTGTTGGAAAATGAAAAAACATGTAAAGGGACAAAAATGGAGGGAAAATGGGCTTGCAAGCCTTAGGGTCATTTTCCAACCCTCTTACCAAGCCAAAACCTGCACGGGTTCTGATGTGCAAGATAACCCGCTCAAGTTTTGAAAATCAAAAAGTACCATTCATAGTTCTACATAACCTGTACAGGTTATGTAGAACTAAAACCAACATTTTGAGTTTCACAAAACCCGTACGAGTTATGAAAAACCATAATTTTGAGTTTCACAAAACCAGTACGGGTTATGAAAAACATCATTTTGAGTTTCACAAAACTTGTACGGGTTATGAAAACCATAATTTTTATTTTCACAAAACCAGTACAGGTTATGAAAAACATCATTTTGAATTTCACAAAACCCATACAGGTTCTGAAGACATCAAATGTATGCTTGTAAACTTAGCATATACTACATATTTGTATAGACATACATATATAATATGTGTTTATGTATGTATATATGTATATCTATAATTATATATACATATATATATATATATATATATATATGTTTGTATACATGCATGTCTCTCCTCTTTTCCTCTCTCTTGTCTTCCTTCCCCCATCACCGTCTCTGTCTATTCCAAGCCCATAATTATCCTCCTTGACTTCTATCTCATCTCTCTCCCCTTCACACTTCTCTCTATTCCAAGTCTCTCACCCTATTCTCCTTCTCGTTCTCTCTCTAGCTCATCTCTCTCTCTCTCTCTCTCTCTCTCTCTCTCTCCCTCTCTCCCCCTCTCCTTATCCTATTCTATCCCTCTCTTCCTACTCCCTACTCTCTCTCTCTCTCTTCCTCTCCCTCTCTCTCTCTCTCAATCTCCCTCTCCCCCTCTCTCTCCCTCTCCCTCTCCCAATCTCCCCCTCTCCCTCTCCCTCCATCCTCCTCTCCTTCTCCTACTCTCTCTCTCTCTCTCTCCTTATCCTATTCTCTACCTCTCTTCCTATCCCATATTCTCTCTCTTACCCCCTCTCCCCCTACTCTCTCTCTCTCTACCTTCTCTTTCTTTCCCTATCTCTCCCTCTCTTCCTATCCCCTTCTCTCTTTGTCTCTAACTCTCTCTTCATCCCCCTCTCCTTATCCTATTCTATCCCTCTTCTTACTCCCTACTCTCTCTCTCTCTCTCTCTCTCTCTCTATCCATCCTCCTCTCTCTCTCTCTCTCCATCCTCCTCTCTCTCTCTCCATCCTCCTCTCTCTCTCTCTCTCCCTCTCCCTCTCTTCCTATCCCCTACTCTCTCTCTCTCTCTCTCTCTCTCTCTCTCTCCTTTTCCCAATCTCCCTCTCTTCATATCCCATATTATCTCTCTCTCTCTCTCTCCCCCTCTCATTTTCCCAATCTCCCTCTCTCACTCCCTCTCCCCCTCTCCTTTTCCTAATCTCCCTCTCTCTCCCTCTCCCTCCACCCCCTCTCCATATCCTACTCTCTCTCTCTCCTCTTTCTTTCCCTATCTCTCCCTCTCTTCCTATCCCCTTCTCTCTCTATCTCTAACTCTCTTCATCCCCCTCTCCTTATCCTATTCTATCCCTCTCTTCCTCCTCCCTACTCTCTCTCTCTTCCTATCCCTCTCTTAATCCTATTCTCACCCCCCCTCTCTCTCTCTCTCCACTCCCTATTTGGTTCCTAGTTTTATATAACCCATACAGGTTATGCAGAACTAAGACAAAAATGTTTTGCATAACCCGTAGGTTTCTAAAAAGTATAATGTTCCTTAAATCCCATACGGGTTTTGAGGAACTTTTCATTTTTTATTATAAACTATAATGTTCCTCAAAATCAGTACGAGTTTTGAGGAACTTTTGATTTTTTACTATAAAATATAATATTCCTCAAAACCCGGAGGAACTTTTGATTTTTTATTATAAAATATAATATTCCTCAAAACTCGTACGGGTTTTGAGGAACTTTTTGTTTTTTTATTGTTTTTGGCTAGGCTTGGTGTTACCAAGCCTAGCACATTTTTGAATTTCCAGAACACGCACGGGTTATGAAAAATTTCTTTTTTTTTTCATGTGGCCACTTTTTTGTTCACCATCTTGGTGCACTTACCCATTTGAAGATAGTTATTTCAAAATCTTTGATAAATATAATAATCATCGTCTTGTAGCAAAGACTTATATGACAGAGAATAGATTGTTTCCTCTCAGATTGGTTTCTAGTCAGTTGCATGCTCTCAAATCCACCATAGATGATTCATGGTTATAGCATCGACAATATGGTCATCTGAATTTTCAAGGACTAACTTTGTTGAATAAGAAGAATATGGTGAGAGGGCTTCCTTCAATCAAGGCAAAAGAAGAAGTTTGTTTAGGGTGTGCACTTGGCAAGCATCATTGAGATATTTTTCCGATGGGTAAATCTTGGAGAGACAAATGTCCTCTAGAACTTGTGCATGTTGACATCTGTAGTGACATGCAAGAGCCATCATTGGGTAAGAACCTTTATTTTTTGACCTTCATTGATGATTACTCAATCACCACACGGGTTTATTTTTTGAAGCATAAATCTGAAGCCTTTGCATGCTTCAAGAATTTTAAAGCAATGGCTAAAAAACAAAGCGGGTATCCTATAAAGATACTCAGAACAAATAGAGGGGGAGAGTTTACTTCTAATGATTTTGCTGATTTTTGTGCTAAGAATGGCATATTGAGACAACTTACTGCTGTGTATACACCTCAACATAATAGTATTACTAAAAGAAAGAACCATACCATTATGGAAATGACATGAAGCATGCTAGAGACAAAAAATCTTCTAAATGGTTTTTGGGGAGAAGTAGTTGCCATTGCAGTATATATTCCCAACCATAGTCCCATGAAAGTAGTTTAAAATATCACTCCAAAGGAAGCTTAAAGTGATCACAAGTCTTCAATGGCTCATCTTAAAGTCTTTGGATTCTTGGCATATGTGCATATTCCAGATCAAAAGCAGAAGAAGTTGGATGCCAAATCCCAACTTTGTATCTTTGTGGGCTACTCTACTGCAACTAAAGGCCACAAATTCTATAATCCCGAGACAAAGCAATGGATAGTTAGTCGAGATGTGATTTTTGATGAATGGGGAGTATGGCAATGGAAAGATGATGTGTGGAAAAATCCATCAATAATCATAAATATGGAAGATAATAGTGTTCCTCCTACTCTCCCCACGAGATCAAGTGGAAGTTCAAGTTCTAGTTCCAGTCCTCCAAGCTCACCTAGTTCTTTAAGTAGCACAAAATCAAGTGAAGATTCACCTCCACCATAACCTCGAGCATCCATTCTAAGAAAGGTATGGAGTTTGGTTGATATTTATCAGAGGAGTGCCAATATAAGTCCAGTTGTTAATTTTTCTTTGTTTAGTACAATTAAAGTTCAACCCTTTCTGTATGAAGAAGAAGTGAAAGAACTCGTATGGGTTAATGCTATGAATGATGAGATGAATTTCATTCATAAAAATAATAGTTGGGAATTAGTTCCACTTCCTAAAGGTAAGCAGGTGATTGGTATGAAATGGATATACAAAGTCAAATATCATGCAGATGGTTTAGTAGAATTACATAAGGCAAGACTCATTGCCAAGGGGTTTGCACAAACTAGCAAAAACTTTTTCTCCTATGGCTAGACTTGATACAATCAAGATTATATTGGCTATTGCAGCACAATATAAGTGGCCAATATTTTAGATGGATGTGAAATCAACATTCCTTAATGGCTACATAGATGAGGAAGTTTAATGGTTATGAAATTCTAGAAAAAGAACACTTAGTCTACAAGTTGAAGAAAGCCCTTTATGGGTTGAAGCAAGCTCCTCATGCTTGGTATGCTAGAATTGATAGTTATTTCATGAAGAAAGGATTCAACAGAAGCCACTCAGAGCCTACCTTGTATGTCTAATGTATTGGTAATGATATTCTCATAGTTTGCCTCTACGTTGATGATCTTATTTATAAATGTAATAGCAAAGTTCTCATGGAGAAGTTTCAAGCAGAAATGAAACAAGAGTTTGAAATGTCAGATCTAGGACTTATGTACTATTTTCTTTGTGTTGAAGTACAACAAACATCAAAAGGTATATTTATTTCCCAAACCAAGTATGTATTTGATTTATTGAAGAAATTTAACATGGTGGTATCTAAAGCACTTGCAACTCCCATAGCCCTTGTTGAAAAACTAACCAAGGAAGATGCTAGTCCCAAGGTTGATGCTACTTGGTATAGGAGTTTGGTTGGTAGCCTCATTTACCTCACAACCACAAGACTTGATATTATGTATGTTGTGAGCCTCATCTCTCAGTTCATGTAGGATCCACATGAGTCACATTGGTGAGTTGCTAAAAGAATCATGAGGTATGTGAGTGGTACGTAGAATTTTGGCATTCAGTATTCTCTCATTGACAAGTTGAACTAGTTCGTTACATAGATTCAGATTGGGCCAGTTTAGTGGATGATAGGAAATCAATATTTGGTTATGCGTTTTCATTTATCTCTGGAGTTGTATCTTGGAGTAGTAAGAAACAAGGAAAAATGGATCTTTTTTCAACAAAAGTGAAATATATGGCAGCTTCATTAGCAAGTTCTCAAGTAGTATGGATAAGAAGGATATTGACAGATCTACATTTGGTTCCTGAGCATCCAACCACCATCTATTGTGATAACAATAGAACTATTGTCATGACAAAGATTCATGTGTTTCATTCCAGAACAAAGCACATAGAGATCCGACATCATTACATTAGTGACTTGGTTACAGATGAACAAGTGGAGCTACAGTTTTGTCCTTCATCTGAACAAGTTGTTGATATCTTCACGAAAGCTATTCCCATATCAACTTTTGTTACTCTCATAAATCGATTGGGACTTACCTCCATTCATCATTCAGGGGGAGATTGAAGATAATATCAAAGTTGTGCTAGAGATAGGAATGATGCATTGGAGTAGAAGATCATGTTTTGTTTTTTTTTTTTCTGCTTTTAGCTTTATGTTTTACTAAAACAATAGTTGTGTTCTCTAAACTGCTACGAAAACCTTGTTTTAGGAAAAATATTTTTTTAGTTTTATTGTTTTATTGTTTTATTCTTTCTGCTCATCATTCGTTGGAGAAGTTTGCTTGTCTATAAAAGACAACCTTTGTAACTATTTTATATAAGTTTGTCAATATCAGTTTTAAAAATACAATTTGCATATAATTTCATTTCTAGTTTTTTACTCAGTAATGAATTTGTTTTATGTCTCTTTTAGCTTGTGTATGTGTTAAAATTAATCCTAATCTTTCATTGATTATAAGATATGCACAAAAGAATTTAGAAACTTTCAAAATAATGTGATGCTAGACTGGGAAAGCTTTGCCATCATACTCCTAGCCAGTGCAAAATGGGAGCTTTGGAACAGGGAATGGACATCCATCACAAGATAAACAATAGAGGAATTTGGTCAAATGTACTAGCTGCAACTGCACTGCTAGACGTGTATGCAAACAAGAAAAAATTTAGTGAAATGCGCTTGATAGGGTGTAAAGCCAAACTCTACAAACTTTGCCAATATTTCCATAGCCTGTGCAAAAATGGGAGCTTCAGAACAACATATAGACATCTATCCTTGGAATTTACTCAAATGTTGTAGCTACAACTATTGTTATAGACATGTATATAGAAACTATAAGCATAGACAAGGGATACAAATTATTTGACATATTGTCATTATTGCATGATATACAAATTGTGGACTCATAGAGAAGGTAGGTGAATTGTTTGATAGAATGCCTCAAAGAAAAATGTTCTCATGGAATACCTGGATTGCAAGAAATTAACAAAATGGATTTTTTGAAAAGGCTTTAGAGACTTTGCAATAAAATGTATTTGGTAGGTGTAATGCTAGACTTTACAAGCTTTACCAACATCTTCCTAGCTTGTGTCAAATGGGAGCTTTGGAATAGGGTATGGATATCCATCAAAACATTTAGGATTAGAGGAATTTTCTCAGAGGCAATTACAACTATTATGGTAGACAATTATACAAAATGTAGCTACATATTGATAAGTAGTTTTTATACCAACGACAATGTTAGAGTTATCTTTTATTAGCTCATAATTATTTATTTAATTGTTAGTCTATTAGACTCTATGCTTAAGTTAAATTTAGGAATCTTATAATTCTTTAGGGTTTTCTCCTTTAGGGTTTTGAGTATCCTCTTATAAGGATTCTCTCTTTGTATTTTCATAAAAACTATAATTATTGAATTGCATTCTTGTTGCACAATCAATATGACTCCTTTTTTTTGGATCTCTAAATTCTGGCCTCCATTGCCTTTTTGCTTCTCTCCTTCTGTGACAGGTTTGCATGTAGGTGATCTTTGGGAGCTGTAAAGTTGATTTTTCCTCAACTCCAATATGGTATTAGAGCCTACATCTATTGCTGCTTGTTCCTGATTTTTCAAAAGATTTTTTGGAGGAGGGTTTCAAGCTTTTTTAGAGTTTTTGCCTCCATTCTTCTCTTGTGACAAGTATTTTGCTTGCAAGTGTTCTTGGGATCTCTAAAGTTGTATTTTCTCAACTCTAATATGGTATCAGAGCTCTAGATCTACATGCTCTTGTTCTCTTCATGAGAGATTTTGGGCCTTGTTTTTCAGATCTATGTATTCGGGAGTTTGTGCAATTGTTTTTTTCTAATTCAGGGGGTAGCTATTTTTTTGGTACATTTTGGTGCCAAAAGAACCTCATAGTTGGATTCAGAAGGTTGATTCCATGAATTTTGATATATAATTTGCCTATTTTCGGTGACAGAGGCAACTGGGGCATGATTTTTTATTGGCACATTTTTCAAGGCATGAAAATCCATATGGCTATACTTGCAAATGTGTCAGAAAATTTACGTTGAAAAAAATAAATAAATTTTTTTTACCCTCTTTATGCCCCACAAGAGGGGTTTTTATTTTGGTCATAACTTGGTCATACGGAGGCGCTTTTTCAAAAACCTTATATCGTCGGAAAGCTCTTTTCAAGTTCTATTCAGATTTGAAGGTTTCAACTTTTGATTTTGTATTTTTTGATGGCATTTTTTTTTTTCTGTCAAAGCTAGAGGTTCCTTTTTGCACTCTGGGAGACATAACTTGAGCATCCAAAAACTTGTTCTGTGTTTTTTCCATTCATATGAGTTTTCTTTCCAGATTTTGCTCCTGGTATATTTTATTCAGTTTTTTGTTTTTTAGCACTCTAGTGAATATCTTGGATGTTTCAGGTCCTGGGATCTCTTTCTTTGAGTAAGATGTCTCGACTTTGGCTTTTATTTCTGCTTCCATTTTTCTGTCTCTTATGATCATTGTAGCATTCTATTTATGCAAAAGCATTAAGATAAAGTGCCATCATGCATCGTATACTTGGGATCTTACACATCTTATGCCTTATTGTACATGCACTACTTATAAAGTGCCATGGGGGGGTTGATGTTTGCCTTTGTTTGCCATCTACTTTAATCACGTGAGTGTTTCTTCCATGACATTAGCCTCATGATGTGTGTCAAGTGAGTGTTCCTTCCACGACACTATGTACTTTCTCTGAACCTTCGATGTTCCTGGTTCTTCATCATGCAATTCTTGTTGGTCGTTCTTTTCATTGTACATGTCCCTCTCCCTTTTCAGCATTATGGAGAGGTTTGTCCGGTTGGTTCTAATGCTTCCTTGGTTTGATTGATCAGCTCTTCAAGCTATGGTGTTTCATGCCATCTGTATCTTCAAGTTCAGTTATTTGCCTTTGTTTGCCATCTGATTCAAGTAGTGTCATTTGAGGACACTCATGTAGATTACAGTCTTCTCTACCTAGTTATGTTTTATTTTAGTGGAGGTTCTTTAGATCAGCAGTTACTCTTTGACAGTGTTTGCAGCTATTTCATGCTTCGGTGGTGTTCTTCATTCTCTTCTTTTTGTTCCTATCTTCTATAACACTCTTGTTTGGAGGCTTCTTAGTCCTTCACTTGAGCTTTCATCTCTTCTTGGAGAGGAGTTTTGTTCCCACCAGGTTCTCTCTTTTTTCTCCACTTTACAGAGATTTTATTGTAATTGGGTACCTCATCAGGCCTGGTTGTTGGGACCCATTGTTGCTTTCTTGCATTTTTTACATGCTTTTTTAGTCCTTAGTTATTTTTTAGCTACTCCCTAAGTTCATCTTAAGGGGGGGTGTTAGAGTTATCTTTTATTAGCTAATAATTATTTATTTAATTATTAGTCTATTATACTCTATGCTTGAGTTAAACTTAGGAATCTTATAATTCTTTAGGGTTTTCTCCTTTAGGGTTTCAAGTATCCTCTTATAAGGATTCTCTCTTTGTATTTTCATAACAACTATAATTATTGAATTGCATTCTTGTTGCACAATCAATATGACTCCTCTTTTCTAGATCTCTGAATTCTAGCCTCCATAGCCTTTTTGCTTCTCTCCTTCTGTGACAGGTTTGCATGCAGGTGATCTTTGGGAGCTGTAGAGTTGATTTTTCCTCAACTCCAATAGACAATTGCAACTATAATTTAGCATACACAATAGTGAAAAATATCTGAGTTTAAGGGAGTTGAAGTAGGTTTAGATAAGTATATTCTTAGGTTGAAACTAATGAAATAATTATTTTTTGGATGTATGTTATGTTTATCTATTTTCTAATGTTATTAAATTGGGATGATGTATGTCCAACCTAGAGGTCTTAGTATAAAGTTTGATATTGTTTACTCATATAAGTACTACCATTATTTCTTGTACACTATTCCTTCTAGTTATTTTATGACAACTCTACATTTATAATTTGATTTTTTCTTTTACTACTATTTGATTCCCTTAGACCTCTCACTCTTTTTAGATGTCATTCATTCTACACATGCTTCTTATACCACTACTACTCACATTTCTAAACCTTCAATACACTTGTGAAGTAGTTTGATCAGCTTAAAAAGAAAATTATAGCTCTAACTCTATTACATATAATCCTCCCAATTGTACAACTTTTTCATTTAAGGTTGTTTCATACCCATTTCCCATTTGCTTTATTGTAGCTATATTTAAGTTATATTATGGAAAAGGTGGTCACAATGTTCACCTATAAAATTTTAATGATACATGTCTAGATTTTACATATGAAGATAAAAACTTACCTAAATTATTTGTATGAACCCTAAGGACTATGCCCTTGAATACTTCTAATCCTTAGCTCCTATTGTTATCTATTATTTTGACAATCTAGCCACCCCTTTTTAACAAGAGTTATATTCCAATGTGGGCTTAGAAACAACCAACTAATTTAACTAAATGTTCCCAAAGTCATAGTGAGTCTACGAAGGACTATGAAATTAGATTCCAATATTTATTTGCTAAAATTTATGTGTGCATGTAAAATATCTTGAAATTTAACTACTTGAATCTAGTGGTTGAAATTATGGGGCCTCTCTCACTTTCTTCAATACTTCAAAATGCCAAAAGAATAATGCATTTAAAAAAGGAAATGACAAGAAATAATCTAAATCTAATTCCAATCAAATGTCTACCACATCTAATTTTGTATCATTCAAACATTAAGGGCCTAGGAAATTTATAAATCTTAGCAAACCGTTAGATAACGTTCTTCAAAGATTCCTAATAATTGGGTTAACCTTAATTCCATCAATCCATTAAATTCCTCTAGATGATTATCTAAGAGATAATTAATAATTCTTCTACAATTTTAATTGATTGAATGGACACCATATACATATACTTATATGATATTTGAGCATAAAATCATAGATCTCATTGATCTATTAATGCAATTAATGTTGATGATGTGAATAATGAGGGAAATAGTTTGGTTTCTCTACTAAAATAAGATTTGAAAATTTATGCTAGTATTTTTTCATTGCATAAAAAATCTAACAATATTGACCATTAGTAAGTATTCATGAATCTTACTAATTCTATGATGTAGACACATATGAATAAAGACTCTATGGATGGAAAACATGTTTGTTCCTCTTCCTACACTTCTAGAAAATATTTATAGCTATTACTTATATAAATTCACCTCTTTATGTACCTTCAATTATTTCATTTTACGAGCTTGGGATCCCAAACCACAATTATTATGGTCCATTTTATGGTCATGGTTTTCTTCATGAACAAAAATGTCAAGGTATTCACATTGATCTAGGCAATTAATATATGCATAAAATAGTTTGATATAATTAAAAATTTAGCATAAATAAATTATACACATTTACATGTTGCTCTAAAATTGACCAATGGCATTCTTGTAGACACTTTGGGGACTATTGTCTTTTCTCTTGACAAGAGGTTTAAGGAGGTGGATGAGCTTTTCCCCATCATTCCTTCATTGGCTATCTTTTGAGTTTTACTTGGGACACCTTAGTTACAATAATTAAATGAGATTTCCTCTATGATACATCAATTTCTAAAATATGTTTGTTAACAGAAAAGTGTGAATGTGACAATAGGTACATATCTACCTATTTTTAAAACAAGTACTTCAAACTTGAGAATTATGTTTTCACTCTTAGGGACATTTGTTATGATTGAAATAATAAGGAACATTGTGGAACCAATGATAGATTTCAATAATTATAACAAATGCAAGTGCAATAAAAGAATCAAGAAAAATTTAACAAGGAAAATAAGGATAAAATGAAGCCCTCTTTATTGCCTCTTAATACTCCTCTACCACAAAAATCAATTTCTAACTATTATGCTCCATCTGTAAAGAAAAAAAAGCATAGTTTCATGCCTTCATATGTACCAAAGTAAACATTATTTCCTCCTTATGTGCCAAAGAAGAATGAGAAATAAAGTTTCAACAATCCCATTAACACCTCTTTTAAAGGTGCTACTTCTTTATGGGTTCCAAAGAAAATTAGAATATTCAAAAATAACAAGTGAATACAGGACTGTACAAGTACAAAACAATATAATAAAGGGTCTTTTTCCTATTCTACATATATCAATCACATTCAATGACATCATATCATGTTGAAATTCAAAACATTAAAGGTGGTTGCAAACCACATAAATAAGATGATAACCATCTTAGATTATAAGATGGGACTTGAATATTTTGTACTCTACATCATGTCTATATACTTTACAATATTTTGATGGTATCCTCTAGTTGGAAGATATATTTTTTTGCATTTCCACTATCCTACTATATTGATAAAGAAAAAATTGAGCACCTATTTTCATAACTTCACATATAATGCAAGATATCAATGGTCAAAATTGACCTCCCTAAAATTGTCAAGAACATGTAGATAATAAGCCACTATAAACTTTTGTTTGTTTTTGCCTCTGAAAAAATACCAAACTGAATGTTGGGGTTATTAAATTGATCAAGGAAGTACATGAATATGTGAAAAATCAAAAGAACCAATCCATTTTTCTTGACAATGACTTGGATTAAAAATATTATTCTCTAAAAAGTAAGCTTTTTGACAAATCTAACACATTGTGCAGTCAACAAGTATCAACAAATTGCATTTTCTTTTGATTTGGGAAAAAGATCAAACAGGGCGTTGGGGCTTTGAAAATAGAGAAGGGACCAAATTAATATGAGGAAAATTGGGAGAACCAATTGCTTTGACATGAAAAATCACTTGAATCTGAAATGTTGATCTCTGAAATGGGCTACTCTAGCAAATCTAATAGTGTGCTATGCAACAAACTCTTTCTAAACCCTCCGACTAGGTACTTCAAAAACCTATAAAATTTGGTTCTAGAAGGTTGAATGGTCATGAATACTCACTAATAACATATGAACATGATCCCAATGTGATTTTTTCATCACAATCAAAGGACATCAAGTTATTCACCCTCAAAGTAGGCTACTACCTAGAAGAATTTGCATAGGTGTCTCCAAGTGCTGCAATCAATTTTATCATAATAAGAACTTCATATTTTGCCAAAATTTAAAGGTGCTAATAGTGGCTCTTTCTTGAGGATGTATTCCCCTTGCGATCATGGTAGGAATCTAGATATCTAGGAAGTAGACCAAGTGCATAATCCATTGGGCCTTCCAAACACTATAAACTTTGTATTTTGAAAATCATATCTAGACTTCATTCGATGGCCCAAGGCCACCAAAAATGAAAAATTGATATTTACCTTTGTCACATATCTAATTGCATTATGACCAATATAAAAATATCATTGTCATTTGTGTAGCTATTCTCATTACCATTAAAGTTACTAACTCCTCCTTTGAACATACTATTGTCAATGTTACCTCCATCATTTTGCATTGTATACGTATTCATAAATTGAAAATATTTATCATAAGTAACACATATTTGTTATATTCATCAAATGATACACACTAATCGATGTACTATATTTTATTGCCAATTCCACAGTCATGGTTTATCAAATGGGTATCAATCTATTTTGAAAACTAGAAACATTCATAAGTCACCTTACTACTAATTTTATGATACCCAACTTCATTATCTAGCATTGTACCTAGTTCATCCCTCAAGTCTTTTTTCATATCCATGTAAAAGTTTTTAAAAGAAAAATAATACAATTTGAATAATTTCTCATCACTAAGATCAACATAAGAATTTTTCTAATCATGATTACTATTGTAATGAATTTCATGATTACCTTCATTTTTTGTCATGTGAACATTAATCTCTGTTTTTTTATCAACCATTATATTTATGGATTCATCACAATCTTTATCATAAAGTTCAAATAGTCTTGTATCTTCATATGCATCATTGTATTCTTCCACCACATGAACATGATTGGTGTGAACCAAGAAAATGACAATCAATTTCATTGTTTGTCCCATCTTCTAACCTTGCAAGATGAATGTCTAAAATTTCCATCATATCAATTATTTTTGAGGTAGCCTAGTCTGAAACACTTTCCACCTATTTGACAATTCTAATCGATAGTGATATTATAACATATTCATTTCTAGTGCATATGATTCCATATTGGTATGATATAGGCGATCTTCATAAGCTAATGCAATATCCCAATATTTTGAAAATGCTCCTACCTCATCATATAATGAATTTGAAATCCTATGAAAATCATGTTCATACATACCATGGCAAGATATAGACTATTTCACTTCTATTGTGCCATTATACAATGAATTTGAAGTTTCTTGAAAGATACTCTCGAATGTACATACCATGTCCATTGGTTGACCACAATATATGACTTACTAACTTTAGGTGCAATCTCCTCTTGGAACCAATGCATTTCATTTACTTGCATTATGTCATTATTTTGTTCACTTGTAACAACAAGATCAATATGACCAACACTTAGAGATGAGATGTATCTTGTATCATGAAGCTCTACATTTTCAACAATGTTTACCTGATCAAGAACATGAACAATATTAGTTGGCTTCAACCTTTCAAGCAATGACACCAAATTTATATGATATATTTCAATAAACTATCAATGCACTCAATCTCTTGAGGCTTGAAACTAGTAGGGATCTTCATCAAGGCATCGAGAAATCTTGAAAATAAAGAGTATCTTGACTCTTCTTGATGTCTCCTAATGACAAACAGTCTTTGAATATGAACCATAGGATCATTGTTGTTTGGGTTTTGTTGATAATCACCTTGAGGTTTAGTCTAATCTGCATTAAGAGATTACTCTTGACCTAGAACAATAGACTCATATATATTGAGATATCATTTATGTATGTATAAACATTACTCAACTACTCACATACATAATTTTTAATAGGTGCATGAGGTATGACCACTGTTTGGAGAACATTCACTTCATTCATGTACAATGCATTACCTTTTAACTCATCTTTTGCATCAAAATAAAATAACCAACTTCATGAAATGAATCATAAGCTGAGGCAACAAGCTGGTAATTATTTGGGATACCATTACTAACCTCTGAGTTGCATTGTTTGCTTACATATGTAGCTCTCTTGTCAGTCTTGAGTCTCGTACTCATTCCATATTTTGAAACTTTTTCAATATTCATGGCAATCTCAAAGGCCTTAAATGCAAGTTTTCTAGATTCTCACTTCTCAATCTGTAGCACATTTTTTTATTGAAGGCACCCAAGTAGATGACTAGTGCCATTACATCATGTGGTCTAATGTTTTCAAGAATTATTTTCAATGTCTTTATGAATTTGACGTTAAAGGATGGAACAAATTCATCTTCTTCAATTCGAATATTTATGAAATTACTGGTCACTAAAAACTCATAAATTCTATCACCAAACTGATCATTAAAAGCTAATTGAAACTCATCCCAAGAATTAATTGAGCATGGTAATAAATCTCAAAACCAATCTCTAGTATCTTCTTCTAAGGACTATATAAAGGGCCTCATGATCACATCACTAGAAGAAATATGGAAAATAAATGACCAAGTGATTAAAACTTTTAGTCACAGCAAGTAAAAATGGCCAAATTATAATCATTTTTTGCAAAATAGCTATAAATGACTAATTTTGTCATCTGGTAAGAAACACAACTAGATAATTAGTCACACAAATAAAAATGACTAAATAAATGAGTAAATAAATGACTAGTAGTCCTCTATTACAACTAAACATAAGGTTTATGCTTTGACAATAGTTTATTCCTATGTAATTTTTTTCTTCACAGGGTTTGTCCATGTGAATTTTGTATTCATATTTTTTGTTGATTTTATTCTTATTAAAGATGATTTTATGCAATCACATAATCATCATATGGTAATCATTTGATAAGAAAAACTAAATTGTATATTTGCATAGACTTGTAAGAGATGTTATCATAGTAGTTTCACCTTGTTTCTCAATAGACATATTATCAAATGAGGGAATCTACCTCTAAACATATCTCCTTTTATATATAATTACACAATGTGAAAACAAAAAAAAAACATGATTTTGATTGAGGTGGAAGGAGAAACTTAGTGCACTTGCATGCCCTAGCAAAACATGTTCATTAAAGGTGATCATTAATACCATCTTGACAAAATTTCAAGAAATAAAGGACTCGAATTTGAGGTGAAAGATTGACATAAACAAATTGTAGAAATATGACACATGATCATAATTTTTAAAGACAAAACCAAAATCCCAATTTTGTTAAGTTGATTTATAGAGTTCAATAAAACATCAATTGATAAGATTTGAATACTATAAGTAGATTCTAGCTACAAAGTACAACTATTGACAAATCACAACCATTTCATACATTCACCCCTTATACGAACTAAGCATCCTAATCTTCTCATTTAAATAATACTTTACTTGTCATATATATATATAAGATTTACTCAATTATTTATTTATCTTAAATTAATTAAAATTAAAAAATGGAATACTTACTTTCTAAGATTTACATTTGATTTACTTTAGTAAAAAAATCATATAACAAGATATTTGGGATAACGAAAATAAACATTTTCCATTTACAATAAACAAGACGAAATTCAACCGACAGCTAATTCAAAAATTTCTAAGTTCCTGCCTCAAAAATAATTGACCACATTCGCAACATTATCCTTTCACACATTTTTATTTCAACTCCTCCTACTCCTTTTGATCAATTTGCTATAACATATTTTGAGACGCAAACACAAAAGTGATATTTCAAATGCCAGAAGCTTTACAACAGAGCAGTGTCATTTCCTTAATAGAAACAAATGCACTCATTTCTTCTCTAGAAGAGTTGTTTGAGAAAGCCACTCTTTTTACCTTGATGCCCAACTCATTCAAGGTTTTTTTCACCCAAAAAGCCATTGTTCCACTTAATGTTGAACAATATCTTCATCGTGTACTCAGTCAAGAGGTACACATTTAAATTCTATCCTTGCTTATTTTTAAATCTTGAAAATAGGACAATGTTTTATAGTTTTATGTTTAAATTATAAAATGGTTTGAAAATATGGCAATATTTTATATTTTATATTTTTTGATCATGGTATAGAAGCTCTTTTTTCGATGAGAATGCAATCACTTCTCATCTTAAGAATTCATCACAAGCCAACTCCTCAGCCACATCAACCAAGCCACATTCACACAAAGATCACTTGACACCAAGGACACACTTCTTGATTTTTGAACTGTGGTAATTTCTAATCAATGCCACATCTTAATCAGAATACATGATCCGAATTATGGATTCGGATGACAACACCTGAGTGAGAACCTGCGGTATTGTAAATTCTGTTTACAAGAACAAGAAAGAATAGAACTGAAGGAAGCCAAAAAGTGATCTATTCCATTCGAAAATCCAACATATAGTAGTTCATGAGATTCCAAGGGTCACACAAACCCCTTGAGAATCAAAGCCCAATAGTCACATTTGTTTATTACATAATAAAATCTAAAACTATGAATATTTCGAAAAACTATATGAAAATGTATCCTAACTTTAACTAGGCATAACTTTCTACTCGGGACTCGAAATTATGAGTCGTTTAACACATTGGAAAGGTCTCCAAGAGTTAGGAGCGAAGTCCTACAAGGATGTGCCTACAACAACATTCTAAAGGACAGGCCAAACTTTCAAGGGCTAAAAATGCCATGAAGGCCTTCAAAAATGACAATTACTAACGTATAGAAAAACTTAAAAAAATATAAAAATATTTTTCCACTGTTTCAGACTTTCTTTTGATCAATACTTCCCCCTTGGAAAATAATGGGCTCCATTGCATCAACACTCTGAATGAGATGAGGAAAACGTTCTTGAAGCTACTTCTTGGTAAACCACTTTCCTTGTTGAGCAATTTGCCCTGCTCGAACCACTTTGTATAAGTAAATATGTTGTTGTTTGACTATTTTCACCATGGTGTCCACAATCTGATCACATTGGAATGGGGTAGCTGCATTTGGATTCAATTCTATAGTGGAGATTGTTTCTACCACATCTACAACATCTAATAGTGGAGGAAAATATGCTTCAAGAGTTCCACATTGAAGACTGGATGAAGACCTAGAAATGGAGGTAAGTTAATCTCAAAAGCATTATCACCAACTTGCTTGATAATGATGTATGACCCATAACACAGAGGACGAAGCTTCCTATTGGAACCCTGCAATCATTCCTTTTGGATATGCAACCACACCTTGTCCTTGACTTGAAAATTATGAGGAGTATGATGCCTCATCATGTCTCTCCTTATACTTCTTATTGGTGTGTTCCAAAATTTTATGAACTTGTTGTTGCAGATGATGAATTCTATTGATGAACTGGGCTACCTTATCTTCCTCCTTACCAACATGTGGAACCAGATCAAGTTGAATAAGTGGTATGGCAACATCCATGGGTGCAAGTGGCTGATAACCAAGATAAAACTCAAATGGGCTGTGGCTAGTTGAACTATGAATTGCCCCATTGTAGCTATGTTGAACATATGGAAGACTTTCATCCCATGTCCAGGGATGTTTTGAGTGGTACATGAGTAGGATGTGTATGATCATCTGATTCACTACCTCTATTTGGCCATCTGTTTGAGGGTGGAAAGCAGTAGACTTTGTTAATTTTGTGTCCATCTTTTCCTGTAGTGTAGACTAGAACTTACTAAGAAACCTGATGTCCCTATCCGAGATAATGGTATTTGACAAACCAAAATGAGCCCAAATGTATTCAAAGAATAGCATTGCAGTGTCCTATGCAGAATTTGTTTTTTTACATGCCACTATTACTACTATTTTTGAGAACCTATCTACCACAACATACACACAATCATGGCCTCTTTTGGTGGTAGGAAGACCAGACATAAAGTCCATAGAAACTAAGTGCCAAGGTTTTTCAGGAATAGGAAGTGGTGAGTACAGCCCAAGTTTATGATTGACAGGCTTAGCAATAGCACATGTGGTACAAGCTTGAATATATGAAATAACATCATTTCACAATTTTGGCCAATAGAAATACTTTTGAAGTATAGCAGTAGTCCTACCTATACCAAAGTGACCAGCAACCTTACTATAGTGAGCTTCCCATATCAACTTTTTGCTATCTGCATTGGGCACACATATTTGGCCAAGGTGGCAAAGCATTCCATCCTGCAAATAGAAGTCATTCACTTGATGTCCCTTCACTAATTTATTATAAACATCTACAAATTCAACATCGTTCTCACACAAGCAAGCCCAGGCTTCAATTTGATGACCACATGAGTTCAAAACCATACTTAAGGCTGCAATTGGAGGCCTACTCAAATAGTCTGCTACTTTTCTAGTACTTCCCTTCTTATGGTGAATATTGAGGTGAAATTGTTGAAGATATGCTGACCATCGTTGATGTCAATCATTCTACAACTTCCCTTGTGTTTGCAAAAATTGAAGGGGTTTGTGATCTGTGTGGATGATAGTCTCCTTACCCAAAATGTAATGTTTCCACTACTTATAGGCTTGAACAATAGCATAAAGTTCCTTGTCGTAAGTGGCATACTGACACACTATATTAGTAAAATTCTGACTATGATATGCAACTAGATGACCATGTTGCATGAGGACTGCCACTAGAGCATATTCTGATGCATCTGTTTGTATTTCAAATGACTATTGTAGGTTAGGAAGAGATAAAACTAGTGTAGAACATAACCTTTGTTTTAGCCCCTCGAATGCTTCTTGTTGAGCACTTGTCCATTTAAAATTTTCCTGTGTCCCCCCCCTCAATGATTGATTTAGAGGCCAAGACAAATGGGAAAATCCCAACACAAATCTGCGATAAAAGTTTGCCAACCCGACGAAACTTCGTAACTCTGTGAGATTTCTAGGAGATGACTAGTCCTTAATCACTTGTATCTTCTCTGGATCAACATGGACACCCTCACTGTCAATAACATATCCTAAGTATCTGATACTCTGCATACCAAAGGATCACTTTTCTTTGTTTGCATAAAGCCCACGATCTTGTAAGGTTGAGATAATTTTTTCCACATGTTGCAAATGTTCCTCCCAAGTTTTACTGAAGATGAGTATGTCATCAAGATATACCACCATGAAGGAATCGGTGAATGGTCTAAGTATATCATTCATCATTCTCATGAGTGTCACTAGAACATTTGTTAGACCGAAAGACATTACTAGCCATTCAAACAATCCCTCTTTAGATTTGAAAGTTGTCTTCCACACATTAGCTTATTCAATTGGTACTTGATGGTACCCTAATTTCAAATCAATTTTGGTGAAGAATCGGGCCCCTCTAAGCTGGTCCAAGAGGTCATCTATCTGGGGAAGTGGATACCTATTTTTGACTAAAATTTTATTCAAGGCCCTATAGTCAATACAAAGTCTCCAGGTTCCATCCTTTTTCTTTGCTAGAACAATGGGGCTGCCACAGGGTGATGCACTTGGACGAATATGTCCCTTCTCAATCAATTCTTGTATTTTCCTCTTAATCTCATTATTCTCTAATATTGACCTATGGTAGACTGGTTCATTAGATAATAGAGTTCCTAGTATCAAATCAATAGTGTGTCTCACTTGGTAGTGTGTAGGTACCCCAGTTGGTAACTTAAACAGATTATAATATTTCATCAAAATTTGATCCATTGATATTTTCTGCAATGTTGTGGTGTTTGTGGTATGGGAATTATAAACTAATTTCCTTTCTTCTTCAAAACAAATCATCAATAAAATGAATGTTCTCATTTTGGCAACCAACCTCTTACATTGCTTGGCACTAATCAAAGAAGTAGTGTATGCAGGGCTTACCTCTGGTATTTGGTATTTCTACTCACCTAATCTGATGGTCACCGTGCGAGGCCTGGACTCATAAACACCATGTCGTTGGTACATATATGGTTGTCCCAACAAAACATCACAAACATCTAAGGGAGCCACATCACAGATTACCTCATCTTTGAAAGGATTTATGGAGTATGAAAGGCGACATTGCTAGTGCACCTGGATATCTCTCCCTTGACTAACCCATCCCATTGAATAGGGTTTGCTGGTGGGTTGTTGTTTTTCAGATTCAATCTCTTCACAGTCTCTATTGATATTAGGTTCTTTCAACTTCTGCTATCAACGATAAAGTGCAGGGCTTTTCCTCTAACCCACATCTATGAATGGAACAATCTCTCCTCATCCTCCCAGGGCAATATCCTTGTAGTAGCTATCGTGGCATATGGATCAGCCTCAATGACCTGTTCATGACTTCCTTCTGTGCAAGTTCCTGCCACCTTAGATTCTGCCTTGTCTTCATGTGTCTCCATTATTAAGCTTTTTATTGCTCTGCAATCTTTTGTATTATGAGAGGGACTCTTATGGAGTTCACACCACATATCATTCTCTTGTGTCCTCTTGATACTCTGTGTCTTTTTTGTTGGTGAATTGGGAGAGGATTCCTTAGAGGTTTGTTTCCATGTAGTTTTGCCACCTTCACTCTTCCATCTGTTGTTTGCGAAATTATCCCTCCTTTTTTTCTGTTTGAATTTCTCCTCAATTTTGGTAGCAAATTTATATGCACTAGGTAAAGTCTCTATGTTCAGGAATTCCATTTCGGTTTGGATGTACCTGTGGAGTCCACTCTGATATTTTAAAACTCGGTGCTTCTCACAATCTTTGATGCCAAGCTTTGTTGCTAAGGCATGAAACATATTAGTATATTACTGAACAGTTTGGTCCTTCTTCTATTGAAGCAATTACCACTGCATATATTTATGTTCATATGTATCAATAGGAAAATATTCTTCCTTTATGTGCTCCATGAATTCTCCCCATGTGGGTTTTTGATCAAAAATAAAAGTGCTACCATTTTCTACTGCCTTGGATGCTAACTTCGCTTCCCACAAATCTTTCACATGATTTTCATCTTTGAGGAGTGCAAAAGTTATCTTTTCTTCATTTGAGAACTGATTGACAGAGAAATATCTTTCTAGTTTTGAAACCCAATCATCAACAACATCTGCATCGATCTTTCATTGAAATGTGGGTATATCAAAATTCACTTGCACCTTGAATGGTGTATGCCCTGTGAATGGTGGGTTTGCTTGTGACCCACGAATTTCTAGGATTTGCTTGAATTGCTCCATCATTTCTTCACGTTGCTTTGTTAGTGCATCTGCAACTAATGCTTTAATGTCATCGTCAGTTTGCAACTTAGCCATCTGCGATCGTGTGCGTCTCAAAGGAAGGTAGTCTGAAGGATTCCTTGTTTCCAACCCCAATCTTTGATATGTTGATCGTGTGTGATATGACATACAGGAGCGAACTTTCTCTGATACCACTGATCCGTATTATGGATTTGGATGACAACACTTGAGTGAGAACCTACAGTATTGTAAATTATGTTTACAAGAACAAGAAAGCATAGAATTGAAGCAAGCCAAAAAGTGATCTATTCCATTCGAAAATCCAACATATAGTAGTTCATGAGATTCCAAGGGTCACACAAACCCCTTGAGAATCGAAGCCCAACAGTCACATTTGTTAATTACATAATAAAATCTAAAAACAACGAAAATTTCAAAAAACTATATGAAATTTAATCCTAACTTTAACTAGGCATAACTTTCTGCTCGGGACTCGAAATTACGAGCCATTTAACTCGTTAGAAATCTCTCCAAGAGTTAGAAGCAAAGATTTATAATAGTGTGTGTAGGGCAATGTTCTGAAGGATGGGCCAAACTTTCAAGAGATAAAAATGCCCCGAAGGCCTTCAAAAATGACAATTACTAACATATAGAAAAACTAAAACAAATATTAAAATATTTTTCCACTGTTTTAGATTTGCTTCTAATCAATCCAATTAGTACAAGTGCATTATGCCATATTATATTGAATTTATGTTGTTAATAGAAATACGTGTCAAATATTACTTAATGAAAAATAGAGAAATTACGTAGGTGTTACCTCTGAGTGATCTTGTTCCTACACTCATACCTTGAATTTTCCTTACCAAAATGCTATAATGAAGTATAATAGATAATCTTTTTGCTTCTCTTCCTAACAACATCAAAATCTGATTAATAGATAAAGTGGGTTTAATCTGGTGGAAAACAAAATATACCTGCCTTATTGGTCATAGCCTATGTTCCATCTGCATGGTGTCATTATCGATCCTACGGTGAAAGGGCAAAGCCCAAGACTTTTGCTGCTCAGTTTGCATCACCTGATAGGTAACCTTAATATTCTCTAGAATGATCACTACTTAAAGTTAAATGCTTATGTTTTTTAACTCTTTCCAAAAATTAATTGTTGTTGGGTTGAACTTTACTAATATACAAGATTCATTTGCTATTTTTGTATGTAATGATTTCTTCTATGATCGATGCATTTAATTCATGTAAATAATGTGAAAATGTTATTATAAGTTGTTTAAGAGGTTTAAATTATTTATTTTTCCTCTTCTTTCAGCTATTGGTTTTGCCAAGGCCTAAATGGGTATTAAAGCGTACTTTTAATTTCACAGGAATTTAAGAATAGTATTAAGAACGGACAATTGTTTTAACATAAAAGGCAGGTTTTATATGCTTGATTCAAGTTTATAGTATCATATTTTTTGGAGACTATCTCTTACAACTACATTTTTGTCATCGGTTAGTTGAATCCAGATTAGAATTATTAAGCATGGTGATTAAACCTACAAATGAACTCAAGCTTTATTTCTTCGAGGTTTGGAAAGATCTATACTTATACATCCTTGAGAAAAATGAATTCCAATATTGTTAATTCTCAACCAAAATATCATAAATTTCAAAATCTCAACCAAAATATCATAAATTTCAAAATCTGGCTTTCAGCATGGCTACATCAGTTTCTAATTAACATGTTAACATCTGTGATAACAAAAAAGAATCGTTATCCCTCTACAATATTTTTTCCTACTCCGATATTTATATTTAACTGGTTGAATTTACTATTATATCTATATTTAAAAAATATAGGTAAATTATGTCGAGAGATATATTATAATAGAAGGGAATCTGACGATTTTATTGATTGTTCTCTTTTAAATATTATGGCACTCTTCCACTATCTTTTGAATGTAATGGTTTCATATAGTTGGAGACAAGTGGCAAGGGTTCTATTTTATTTGGAGTAATAAATAGCACCTCCACAAAAACCAAAAGATGACATTTTTCATGAATTTATCCGTCATTTGCATGTCAAATTGTTTCAAAATTGAATTTTTGTTTATCGACAGTTTGATGTCATTGTAGATGCCTCTTAGCATAATCAGCATAACAATATGTAGAAAAATAAAATGATCATATTATATCTAAATGTTACACAAAAAATTATTACAAAAAAAGGCTAATTGACCTTAGCCATCCTTGATTTACATTAATGGAACTCACAAAAGGTGGATGCCTACCTTAATGTTGGTATACAATTTAATTATTTTTCCCTTGAATATATGTTGAACAATTGTTACGACTACGACACCTAAAATTGTCATGCCTAATTAAATAAACATTTTAATTATTTTATCCTAAGTCTTCTATTAATCAAATAAATATTTATTTATTTAATTAATTCATTTAGCCTCTTCTAGCCCTTTTCTAATTTAAATAAATACTTTTATTTATTTGAATTATCTTTCTCCTGAATTAATTGATCCCACTTCCTCTATTAATTAAATAACTTTTTATTTATTTAACTAATTCATTAGTTTTTTCCTTCTATGACACATGTCACTTATCTCTTAATCCTCTCTTACCTACCCTCCTAACCTCTTATCATTTTATTATTTCTTCTACCTACCCTTTAATCCTAGCTGACCATTTATCCTCTTCACATTTTAATCTTATCTCTTCATTTCCTAAAGTGTCTTCTATATAAGAGGATACTCTCCTTTGTTATAAACCCTAATCAACCAATCAATCTTATGCAATCAAGCCTTCTTGTGATCAAGCTACTTCAACCACAATGTGTTCTTTGTTGAGCTCTTGTGCACACATAAAAATATGAGAGCAAATATATCAAATAAGATCAATGGAGATAGGAGACAATGGAGATTGAAATCCTACTTGATAGGTGAATGGTAATATTGTTTATTTTGTGAATTTTCATGTTCTTAGGTATCTTCATCGGTGTATGATTACTGTTTGGTTGTAGAACTAGGGTTTTTATTGTGGTTGAATCTTTATGGTTTTACAATAGTTTTCATCATCATTTTTCACCATATACACTTAGCTTTGGTGAGAAAAGAGAATGCATCCTTGAATGTTATATTTAATCAATTTGTAGGACCAATTTTGTTGCCAACCTTAAATCTCCATAGACATTTTTATTTACAACTATCTTTGAAATTCTTTTTTGGAGACTAAATTTCACCTCCTTGTTGGAGACAACTGAAATATTTCAAGATACTGAAATTACCAAAGTTCATTTGTGATTGTTGAGATAGCCTCTTGAGTATTTTGGAACTTAGATTCTTTTGCAATGCACCATTAGAAAACTTTAGCGTCAGAGAGAAGAATCAAGACCATCCTAATCACCCTTTGATTTAGATATCAATACACATTTTCTTTCCTTGTTCTAAAGAGGTTGCAACTTGAATATAGTGCAAATATGGATTTCAATCAAATCAAGTTTTTCCAAAGTCATGGTGGACAAACATATATAATATTTTCTTGCAATGTATGTTAATTTAGCCTTAGTTGAACTACCAAGTTAAGGACTAGGTTATGACCATTATGAATTTATCATGGACAAGCACCATTTGATATTTGTCACTAGCAATTTATGGGAATTGTGCAATATGGTTTCTTATGACTAAAACTTTGGTGTCTTGGGAAGCTACTCTGTGACCAAGATTTGGGAGTTGGCCTTTTTGACAGCTCGTGACTGTATTGTTTTCTGTGAACCTTTACTACAACTTTGATCTTTGATCTCTGTGTTTCCTATGATTCATGGTATCATTGTCCTCTATCTCTAACTTGACATTAACACTCATTCACTGCAATTGTTTGCTTCCTCCCATGCTTTGGTCATATTATTATTGGCTATGTTTTAATTCTCACTATTCTTTGTATTGATCTTTTTGTGTCTTGACTGCTATTTCCTATCGCTGATGATAATCAATCATACCATCAAATTCATGACTTTTGATTGTGAAATACTAAAGCTTCAATAAGATTCGTTGATGATTGATGATTGTTGACATCATTTAGGGCTATGACCCTCAATTTTAATGATGTTTATTACACTCTTATGGCTATGAGAACAATGAGATCCTTGCTACTCTAGTATCTTATGGATTGAGTGTTTTACCTTTGACAGTGACTCACTCTATCTTGGATACCTTGACTTGTATAGTGAGATCAACTTTTGGAGTCTTTATGGTTGCTCTTTATCTTGACAGAAATCACTCTCATTGCCTTCTTTGTATTTCTACATTATAACCTTTCACTATCATTGACTGTGATGTGTGACTGTAACTCTACTTGTGCAAATCTACATATGGCTATAATGATCTTCATGAAGGACTTTAATGATGAGACTGTGATCTGCATTAGCTTCATTTACTGTCTATAACAGTAATATTGATTTGTTCATCATTATGCTCTTAGGTCATTGTACTTGATGAGCTTGAAGACTATATATTTCTTCACTGTTTATTGGCAAACTTGACTTCTTTGTTTTCATCTGCAAACTTTATATTGTCATTATGGCCTTTGGATGTTGAATATCACTGTTCTTTGAGGCAAATTTGGATTGTAATCATCTGTTTAGGTATTTTGATTAATGACCAAATCTCAATGTTCCTCAAAAGCTATCTTATCATGACTGCAAGATAATGCTCCCATATTAATTTGTGCTTAATATTCACCTTCATGGCTCTTATTTCTTATCGGGTTTCAGTAACAAAACAATATCTAAGGATGCATCCCTATGACAACTCCTTTACTATTTTAAGTCATTACACCTCCTTGAATGAAACCATTGATGACTTATATGACTATCTTTTACTTTTTTCACTCTCTCAAACATTATGAGCATAAACTGCCAACTTATTTCCCTGTATGACTGTATCAACCTATGGGCTATGAGAAATGGATTTCTTTCTTGTTCATAAGCTTTGTCATCTCTACACTTAATCTCTTCATTGGTAACTGACTTGATCCCTTGAGCTTTTGTAGCTTGCCGCTCTTATCAAAGAGAAAGGCCACTGCCCTTGACATGGGTACTGTGACTGAATACTTTTGAAGGCTACTAAATCTTTTGTAAATAGTGGTGTGAAGCATTTTGAAGGACTACCTACTCTTATTTATGCTCATCTATTGCTTTCAATAATTGTTACAAAAGGAAAGACATTATCATATAGTTGTTCCTTGTGATAGGACTGTGATCTGCTCATGAAGATTGCCTTTGTGTTTTCTATGACTGCAGAATGAAAGATTCTATTGCTAGGACTACACTACAAGGTCCATGAAACTAAGCACAAGACTCTTATGACTAAGAATAATTTGTAACTTTTCATTACCTTTTGTTGTTGTGTATCTTGTCACAATCTTGAGTCAATATTTTCATCTTTGTCACAACTCTTTGATACTTTCTTTATGAATGTTTTTGTCACTATGTAATGAACCTTTGTTGTACCTGCCTCGCCTTCTTGATAATTAGGGCTTGATCTATCCACCAAAGGTTGGATTTAGGGCCACAAAAGGAAATTACGGTTTCCTGCAACATTTAGATATTTTATTTTATATGTCAGCAATAATATTAGATCAGTGGCATAATTATTGCAGCACAAAATACATACACGACCCATTCTAGATTTTGAGGATTTTCCAGGTTGGCTGGGCTACCCATCTAGACCCATCTCGTCTCTTAGGGCTAATAGGGCCACTTGAGGATGGGCCCAACATACCCCTGGCTTGCACTCATTATCTTGAATGTACTAACAAACAGAAGATATCAGGAAGATAACAAATGCATACAAAAAACATAGATTCATGACTATATTATTTGGTTAACATTTATCCATTATATATAAATTTGTAGGGATTAATTCATTATATTTGTGCCTAGTTGCAAAAACATGACTATCATTAATTAGTATTCCTTTTCTTTACTTATTAGTTGTGTCTAAGAATGAATGAATTATTTTTATTCTTCTATCTATCACTAAAGTGTATTTTAATGCAGCATACTAAACCAGATATTGCAGGTTACCTATCTAGCATGAAGATTAAGTTCATTTTACCCTTTTGTACATTACAAATGTGCTTAGTTTATTTGGCAAGACATTTTTAGGCATGGAACCGATTTAGCAATTAATCTAGGCCGCTAGTTAAATTATATTCATTATTGTTGTATGAGGAATGCAAGCAAATTTAATACAACTTGCACAAAGACATACTTCATCATTTCGACATTTAAGTGGATTGGCCTGGGGACATACCAACCTGCTGGCAATGGGGAGGGATGCTTACTAGGCGATGGTCCTTCATCACTGGGAAGAACAACACCTAGCCCTTTCACATCGTCTGTTGACTAATGCGTTCCCAGGGTAGTCCTCATGGTTGTCTAGGCATCATAAATTATGAAAATTGAAATAAATATTATTACTGAGTAATGAAGTTACATGTTGGATGCTTCTCCTTGCCCTTCTCTCCTTGTCACCTCCTCTTCCATGTTTCCTTGGGGTACGGGTTTATACCTCTTTGAAACCATGCAATTCCCCTTGAAACATGGTGTCTATTCCGAAGGTGGCTTGGGAATGGATGCATCCTTTCATTACTCCCACTAGTTAAAATAAAACATATTTTAAGCAGTAAAAATAATTTATGTATTGAAAATATATATATTTATGTACATGTATTATTTAATGTTTCTAATCATTGCCTATTGTCTACACAAGAATATGATAGTCCTCCCCCCTTACATTGCTTGTCCTTAAGCGATGGAGATTTGGGTGGTTGAAGATCTCTGCACCCTCCCAAGTTGCATCCTCCTCCGGTAACCGTTTCCATAAGATCAAGTATTCTACTATGTTTTTACTCTTTATTCTCTTTTCTCTTACATCTAAAAGGGCTTCTGGTTCTAGTGTTAATTTTCCCTCGTCATCTAATGGAGGTAACTCCTTGCATGGGGATATCTGTTGCCCTAATGCTCTTTTTAATCTAGACACATGGAATACATTGTGGATGCCGCTACCTGGAGGAAGCTCAAGTTTATATTCTACCTCTCCTACCTTCCTTGATATTGGGTAGGGTCTGTAGAATCGTGGCTTCAACTTCTCTACCCCACTAGATTTCAGTGAAGACTATTTGTAAGGCTACAACCATAGGAAGACTAAGTCTCCTATCTCAAATGATCTTTCAATACAATTACGATCAGTGTATATCTTTTTCTGATTTTGGGCTTGATGTATGTGATCTTTTAGAACCCTTAGGATGTCCATGCTTTCCTGAAAAAAAATCCCTAGCTCATGGTACTTGACTTTCTGGAGTAATTAGTGATCCAAAAGAGGTGGGTTCATAACCATAAAGTGCTTTGAATGGGTTCATTTGGATCGACATATGATGTGTAGTGTTATAAAAGTATTCTCCTAAATGTAACCATTTGATCCAAGCTTTTTGCTATCCAGTGACATAATTTCTTAGATATCCTTCAATCCTTTTGTTGACAATTTCTGTTTGTCTATTGATTTGGGAATGATAGCTAGTACTCAGAGTGAGACTAGTCCCTGCAATCCTGAAGATTTCTTGCCAAAGTTGCCCCATAAACCGATTGTCTCGGTCACTTATGATATTTTGGGGAAGCCCATGAAGTTTGAAGACTCCCTTAAAAAACACTTTTGCTACTTGAGATGCTTGGAATTTGTTTGTTATAGCAAAGAAGTGTGCATATTTGATGAGACGGTCCATGACCACTATATACAATCTTTTCCTTTGGCCTTGGGTAGGCCAGTGATAAAATTCATTGAAATGCTTTCCCACTTTTGTTCAGAAATGGGCAATGGATGTAGCAACCCGGCTGGGTGGTTGAGTTCTGCTTTGTTCTTCTGGCACTGTGTACATTCTTGTACATATTTTTGGACTTCCTTCTTAAGTCCTTTCCAAGAATATCGTTCTCTGATTTGTTTATATGTCTTATAGAACCCTGGGTGTCCTGCCAATGGATTATCATGGTACTCTTTAACTATTACTTCCTTGAGTTTAGAGTTGGGCACCAAGTACAACCTGTCCTTATAGAGGATAAGCTCCTCCACAACTTTGTATTCTACATGACTTGATGGGTCCCTCAAGATCTCTCTAGCAAAAGGGTCTTTGGTGTATTATGCCAAAAGATCATATTTCCAATCAGCATTTATAGAAGTTATGGTATTTATTTGTGGCTTCCTTGATAAGGCATCTGCTACCACATTGGTTGTTCCTTTAAAGTATTCAATATAAAAGTCATAAGCTTGTATCCTACTGACCCATTTTTGTTGCCTATCATTTAGATCCATTTGGTTTAAAAATAATCTTAGGCTATTATGATCTATCTTTACATGGAATTTGGTGCAAACCAGGCATTGGTGGAATTTGGCTAGGGCATGCATGATGGCTAACATCTCTTTATCATAGATGGGGTAATTCTTTTTTGTTTCTGTTAGCTTACAACTTTCGAAGGCTATGGGGTGTTTGTTTTGCATGAGGATAGCTCCAATCCCTTCTCCGGTGGCATCACATTGTAGTTCAAAAGGAAGGGAAAAATCAGGGATAGCTAGGACGGGGCATGAGCTCATAGCTTCCTTAAGACTTTCAAAAGCTCTTTGGGCTGCTTCGCTCCAAGTGAAAGCCCCTTTCTTAGTTAGATCAGTGAGAGGGGCTGCCACTTTGGAGAAACCTCGTACACACTTTCTGTAGTAACTGCATAACCCCAAGAACCCCCTTAATTGTATGAGGGACTTAGGTCTAGGCCATTCTCTGATAGTGGCTATCTTCTCCTCATCCACGCTAACCCCCTTTGCATTAATCTTATGCCCTACAGATAGGATTTCCTCCATTCCAAACTCACATTTGGACGCCTTAGCATAAAGTGACTCTTTCTCTAGGATCGTCAATGTGTTTGAGGTGCTCCTCCCAAGTTTTGATGTAGATCAAAATGTCCTCAAAAAAAGCTAGTATAAATTGCCTTAGTTGCTTGCGAAAAGTATGATTCATACATGACTCAAATGTTGTTGGTGCATTGGTTAGACCAAAAGGTAGAACTAAGAATTCAAAATGTCCATAGTGACACCGAAAAGCTATTTTGTGGACGTCCTCTTCCCTCACCTGGATTTGATGATATCCCGATCAAAGGTCGATCTTGGAGAAATATTTGGCTCCATGTAGTTCATCAGTCGACTCATCTATCCTTGGGATTGGGTACCTATTTTTGATGGTTTTCATATTCAGTGCTCTGTAGTCAATACACATTCTTAGAGTGCCATATTTCTTTTTACCAAGTACCACTGATGATGTGAAAGGGCTAGAACTAGGTTGGATGTGTCCCATAGCAAGTAGTTCCTTAATGGTTTTCTCAATTTCTTCCTTATATTTGTGAGGGTGGCAATACGGGGTAGTGATGAATAGTTTTGCCCCCTCTTCCAATTCTATAGTGTGTTCAAACCCCCGTTTGGGAGGCAAACCTTGGGGAATTTCCTCAAACACCCCTTTATATTTCTCCATGATGGGTTTGATGTCCATATATGTGGATTTCTCATGAGTATTGCTCTTATCTAGTATCATGCATTGGGCCACCCATTCTCCTCATCCCTTTCTAAAAAAATTGCTCCAATTTCTTACAACAAACCACTTTAGGGCTACCATCAGGTAAACCCTTGAGAGTAACTTCATTCCCTTCATGCTGAAATCTAACTATTTGGTTTGGGAGATCAAACATGAAACATCCCAGTGAATAAATCCATGGAGTCCCCAATATGATATATGTGTCCAATGGTACCACTTATCTTCCCTTATCGGATGGCTACCTATTATGAACTCCAACTTAGGTACCAACTTAGTGCATTGGACCTTTGCCCCTATGTCTATTGCTGCTTCGAACCCCTTAAAAGTTTGTGTGGGTAATTTATGTTGCTTGACAATCCTTTCATTGATGAAGTTATGGGAGGCTCCGCTGTCCACAAGTGTGACTACTTTCTTCCCTTTAAGTGAACTCTTGATTCTAAACAGGCTGTGTTTAGCAGCTTGGGTGATAGTGGAAACTATGGCTTAATCTTCCTCCCCTAGTCTCATCCTTTTTCTAGGTGGCTCTTCCTCATCCTCATATGGTGAGGCTTCTATTCTGTGAGCTTGACCTTGACATTTATGGCTCCTTCCTTCATATGGTTTTAGGCATGTGAAACAAAGTCCCTTCTTTCTAAGGTCCTCCAAGGCTGAACACATATGTCCCTTTTCTCTCTTTCCCTTGAAATAGGTGCAAGACCTTACAATCCCTTCTTGATTGTGTTTATTGTCCTTGGGTAGAGGTTTGGAGGAGTTGCCAAAGGGCTTGGTCTTGTCCTTGGGTGAGCTTTCTTCAAATTTCATATCTTTTTGTATAGCCTCATCTAATGTTTGGGGTTCATGGGCACTTACTGTGCTTTTGATTGATCCCCTCAGGCCTTCTATGAATAGTTAAGTAAGCCTTTCTTGTGTTAGACTTGGTACCATCATTGCTAATTTCTGGAATTTTGTGGCATATTTTTTAAAAGTCCCTTGCTGTCGTAGTTGGGTGAGCTTTCGAAAGTACCACTCAGGATGCTTTTGGTCAAATCTTTTTTATGAGCTTTTGGGTGAACTCCTCATATGTGTTTATAAGTTGATGTCCTTGAGTGATGAGGCCATGGTGCCACCACTCTTGGGCAACTCTAGATAGATGAATTATAGGAAATTTAATGGCATTGGATTTAGTCATGGGGCTGAGGGATAAATAGGTATCCAATTTTTGGACCCATGACCTCGCCAATACCTTTCCTTCCCCATCATAGTTGGGGATAGTCACCTTACTGAGCTTGTTTTGAAGCTCTTTGTGGGATGGAGGATGTCTTTCATTACGGTCAAGTGTCTTTAGTTTGCATCACAATAGTCTTTGAAGGTTACAAGATCTCGTAGTTCGGGATCCAACCTGCAGTAGTCTGCAAGGATTTGGTCTACATTTCCCATGGGTCTGTCATGGTTATCATCACTTATTGGTGCTTCCTCTGGTAGGAATGAAGGTTGAGTGGGCCTTGAGCGGGTGTCCTTTGATGGGGTGGGGTGGTGGTTTTCAGAATGATTGGATTGGGCTTCTTTGGTGTTATGGTTGCTTATGGTTTGGAGGGCTTGAAGGACTACTTGGTTATTCCTCTCATTTTATTCAATGAAGGCTTGCACAGTTCTTTCAATTTGTTCCCTCAGTGCTTGAGCAGTTTTCTCCATGAAGGCCCTAAGTTCATTACTAGCTTGTTCACTCATGTTGTTGGCTCCTTTTTTTCTCTCTCTTTCTAAGGCCCTATGGGATCTTTGGCTTTGTTGCATCAACTATTTCCACAGGGTGGTAGGAAGGAGGCTCTAATACCACTGTAATGAACCTTTGTTGTACTTGCCTCGCCTTCCTTATAATTAGGGCCTGATCTATCCATCGAAGGTTGGATTTAGGACCACAAAAGGAAATTACCATTTCCCGCAACATTTAGATATTTTATTTTATATGTCAGCAGTAATATTAGATCAGTGGCATAATTATTGCAGCATAAAATACATACACAACCCATTCTAGATTACGAGGATTTTCCAGGTTGGTTGGGCTACCCATCCAGACCCATCCTATCTCTTAGGGCTAATAGGGCCACTTGAGGATGGGCCCAGCATACCCCTAACTTGCACTCATTATCTTGAATGTACTAACAAACAGAAGATATCAGGAAGATAACAAATGGATACAAAAAACATAGATTCATGACTATATTACTTGGTTAACATTTATCCATTATATATAAATTTGTAGGGATTAATTCATTATATCTCTACCTGGTTGCAGAAACATGACTATCATTAATTAGTATTCCTTTTCTTTACTTATTATTTGTGTTTGAGAATGAATGAATTATTTTTATTCTTCTATCTGTCACTAAAGTGTATTTTAATGCAACATACTAAACCTGATATTGCAGGTTACCTATCTAGCATGAAGATTAAGTTCATTTTACCCTTTTGTACATTACAAATGTGCTTAGTTCATTTGGCAAGACATTTTTAGGCATGAAAATGATTTAGCAATTAATCTAGGCCACTAGTTAAATTATATTCGTTACTATTATATGAGGAATGAAAGCAGATTTAATACAACTTGCACACATACATACTTCATCATTTCAACATTTAAGCGGATTGGCCTGGGGACATACCAACTTGTTGGCAATGGGGAGGGATTCTTACTAGGAACTCATCTTTCATTGTTGGGAAGAACCAACACCTAGCCCTTTCACATTGTCTGCTGACTGATGCATTCCCAGGGCAATCCTCATCGTTGTCTAGGCATCATAAATTATGAAAACTGAAATAAATATTATTTCTGAGTAATGAAGTTACATGTTGGATGCTTCTCCTTGCCCTTCTCTCCTTGTCACCTCCTCTTCCATGTTTCCTTTGGGTACAAGTTTATACCTCTTTGAAACCATGCGATTCCCCTTGAAACATGGCATTTATTCTGGAGGTGGCTTGGGAATGGATGCGTCCTTTCATTACTCCCACTAGTTAAAATAAAACATATTTTAAGTGGTAAAAGTAATTTATGTATTGAAAATATATATATTTATGTACATGTATTGTTTAATGTTTCTAATAATTGCCTATTGTCTACACGGGAATATGACACACTATTTTTTGGATCAAACATTGTAGGATGTATCACCATTGCATCATTCATTGCCAAATCTTATATTTTGAAGGAACTTTGTTTCTTTTCCATTATTACCTTACATTGTAGCCTATCATGGATTGTTGTTCTTGGGCTCTACCACTGTTAGGGACTATCTTTTCTCTTTGTAAGTTCTTTCCCTCACAATAATCATTGGATGGTAAACATATTCTTTCACTTGGGATAAATTTTATTGTCTCAACATGGTTATGGACTGTTCTACTATTGTTGTTCTAGTTGCTTTCATCTATGAACCCAAAAGAGCAATCAATATTTGATGATGTCATTACTCCCTATATAGTGAGTTTAAGTAGTAAGAACAAGGATTTTGTACGAGGGGAATACACTATCTAAGTTTCATAAGAAAATATGATAGAATTACAAAGGAAACAACAATATAACATATTTGTGAGATGAGCAGCCATTAAAGCAGCATAAAGAGAGATTTTGCAGTCTTAAGTGCCTGGGATAGGATAATCATATGGATGGTTTGTCAAGAATGGATAGGGACAGTCATAGGATAGTAATAGAATGCAGACTCAACCTTGATGTAATCTCAAAGAATACAAATATTTGAAGGACTTTGATTGTTAAAATTAAAATTTTATTGTTGTTTTGGACATCTTTCAATGTGAAGGCCCTTGATTTGTTTTATTGTGGTTCCATATGAGTTTTTTACTTCTTTTATCCTCATACCAACTCCATTATGGAATGGATCCTCTGGTTGCCCAAAGGTTTCAAAAAAATTGTAGCCAAAACCTATGAAAAGGTCATTGTGGGGTCTCGGTTAAGGCTTAATCTATTGTTTCTACTCCAAAATGCCTCCTTTTCGGGCCCATATTGGTGTATGACTTAAAAACTCCACCTTTGGCCTCCTTAACTCACTCTTGAACTATTTGATCTCATTGTATTTTATTTTATTGATGTTACTTTGTTACAGGTCTCTTTTTGCTCCATTGTTCTAGCTTGTTTCTTTGATTGCAAAAGCATTGTGATTAAAGACTTGTCATCTTTTCTTATATGTCTTTGACTTTGATGTGAATAGTGTCATTTGACAAGATATTGTTCTATGTACCATTGAAGCTTGAAATGTGCTACTATGTTCAACTATTGTATCTTTGAAAAATTGATGAATACTAAGAGGGGGGGTGAATTAGTATACCAAAAAATACTGTACTTAAACACTTAAACAGTCTAGCAGTAAACTGGTAAAACAGTTTAACAAATAAGCCGGTTAACACACATGCAAACCAAATAGTAAATAAGGCATTCACCCATAGAAGCACAATCACCATAACACAAGAGATTTTGACGTGGAAACCCAAATGGGAAAAACCATGGTGAGATGAAACTCACAAGTAACTATCTACAGAATAGTAACTAGACCAGTTAAGGTCATACAATGTTCTTTACTAGAACAGATCATGTTAGGAATCTCAATCTCTGTTAGGAGATAAGTCCGATTAAAGACTACCTTGTGAGAGGATTTTAGATCCACAGATGTGAACCACCTTGTTAGAGGATTTACAAACCCTTTTCTAGGCCTACCCGATTAAGGGTTTCTAACTTGTCAAAGATGTGAGTAGTCAACAAGTGAATGATCTAGCAAATGGCATAGTCTGCTTGATTAGATCCATTGTAGCTCATAGCTAATGCTCTTCAGCATTACTTCAGTCTTCAGTAAATCCACACTTTGTTGCAGTACACAAACTTGATCTTCTCAGTTAAGATCGCACATACAAGAGCTTCGACGACCACCAAAACCTAACAACTACCCTCATACATTCACACACAAAATCCTAGACATAATGTCCTTAAAAGGAATATGATTTCATGTCGGTCCAATGGGATTACATTGCAAGTTCCTAGGTTCATTGTATCTAGACACATTTGGTAACATGACACAAAATCACCATCAAAGTGTCGGTGGATGATAACTCATCACAAAAATATACCGGTTGGTAACTCATCACAGAGTATTACTGGCTTATACAACTTTTCCGGTTACTGGTTGGTAACTCAAAGTAATACCGGTTTAATAGATTACCGGTGGACAAAAATTGAAGACTAGGAAAAAGGTAACTGCCGCTTCTGGCTCCTTTGCTCCGCTCCGCTTGAGATCCTAAAACCGCTTGATCTCTATATGCTGCTTGGGTCTTTATACCGCTTGAGATCAGTAAACCCTTTCTGCATAACATCAATAGTCTAAAGACTACAACATGATGTCGATTTGGAACAATTATCAATTGAGCATAATTCATACATTCACAAAGTGATCTCATAGCAAGTGTGTGTCCATCAATGACAATCACAACATAATCATCAAAATGCCAACAAAAATGACTCTTACTATTTACTCAAAGTTTGATTCAGACCTACATACTATCATTTGCCATTGTTTTCTTTTCATGATGACTTATGAATTTTGAATTACATCAATTGCCTTTCATGTGATTGTGACTGTCATGAAGTTTATTGTAAGAAATACTACCTTGACCCCATCTTAACCCACTATGACTTCTTTTTCTTAATGATCAAACCCTTAGCATTGTTTTGAACTCTAAATGTTTTCTAATACGTAAATAAGGGATTGTCCTTACATTATTTCCTATTTGTCTCAAATCTGCCATTAGAAAAAACTTATTCTCTACACCATCTTTCAAGCTCTTAAAGATAGTTTTAATTGAAAAGAGGTTTGCTTCATAACTCTTTCGTTAAGATGGTTTCCTACTTTAGAAGGACCATCCTTTTACCTTGATATGCTAATAGTGTTTTTTATCACTCTATCTGCCCTTTTTTTCTTGATTTGGGACTATGATCTCTTTAATGATAGGACTATGATGGGTACCATATTTAGGACTATCTTTTTGAGTGTGATTTTCCCTTAGGTATTCTAAACATCATACTATTGGGATGTCATGTTGATCTTTTTTCAAATCTTCCTAGACTTCATTGATGGAATACCTTGTTATGACTAATAAAAACCTTCACTACACTGTAATGTCTCAGCTTCTTTGTTCTTCATTACCAGTGATCTTTGTGGTTGTGACAAATACTTTCCTTTAATAATTTTCCTCTTTCAAACACCATAACTTCTCATACCTACTCTAACAATGGCCATCCTTTGTTTGTTGTTTTCCATACTGTCAAAATGATCTTGTCTCTATGACCTTTTATTATTGGCTGCAATGACCTTCATTACTATCAAAACTTTGTGTTTAATCCTTAATGTTGCAATAAAGTCTTATTTGTATATAATACCTCTAAGGTATATGATTATCATGAAAACTTATCATATGATTGTCTTCCTTGTGTGCTCCCTATGACAAGATTGCATAGCATGATCATTACTCTTCAAACTCCTTTGTGATAGCCACATGGACTATATTGGTTTGATTTGTTGTTTCTTTGAAGATCTAAAAAACAAAGGTGGGTTTTCCTCCTATGACTGTAAATTTACTATTGATTGTCTCAAGAAATCAGTGTCCTTTTCTCCTTGTAGGATCTTTTATGTCTAATATTTTGTCCTTAATGACTATCCTTTTGTGATATCTTTGATGACCTTTTGTGAGCTTGAATTGCTAAATGATAGTGATATGTATTACAGACCTTGTTGCAAACTTTGCTACTATCCTTTATCATTGTAAGGTTCAAGCTCTATCTTGAGTCTACAGGTCTAAGTGTCTCTTTGTTGTAGTTGTGCTACTATATTAGTGTTGAAGGTATTTTCATCTTTGTTTGATTTGGATATTGGCAAAGGTGTAATGACTATCTTTTAATGGCTTTCATGCTTTTGATGACTACTCTAGCTTAGATATGTTTCATATTTATTCATGCTTATACCAAAACATCACAAACATCATAGATTTACCTTTGGCTCTTTTATAACTACATCTTTCTTTTGATTCTTTATGTATGGACTATGTATGTCTACATAGTCTCTCTCAGACTTTAGGGTTGGGACTGCTCTTTGAAATATGTTGCAACCATTGGGTACGCACCATAGTTTTTTAGAATTAAACAATAATGGATACATGAATATATAGGTTTTTAAAAAAAAATGTTTTCCACATATAGTAGATTGTATAATTTCTACTCAATGGAGACAACCCATATTTATGGCTTCTACCTTCATTGTGGTCACCCTCCATTCATTATAATGGATTATCGTACATTAAAATCATATATAGGCCTTTCCTCTATTCTCAATTATATGATTATTCTATTTCTATAAGATTTAGTTGAACTGATTTTGTTTAATTTAGGTTTCAAGGACATTAGGAATAGAAAAGAGGGTGAAGACGAGCTAGCATGATAAGATGCATCATCTATGGCCAAAGGAAACATAGTGAGAAGCACCAATTTTTTTTACCTAACTTTGGACTGAAAATTTACTTGTAGAAAATTAGAATAGTATTGTTCTAATTTCACAAGTCTAAACCATGTGATTTTCATACCATCTCACCATCTAATAGCATTATAGCAATAAAACAAATGAAATATTAAAAAAAAAAAGGTAGAAGTCTAACTCTAATGTTGTTATTCAATGTGTTCACCTATGCCACTACATCCTATGATGGTTTTTTGTGGTTGTCAACAACCCCTTTAAATTTTCCTTTAATCATTAGGCTTCTCCATTTGATCTTCACTCCGATGCAATAAAACTGCTCTACAAATGAAATTGGTCTCTCTTGAATACCACTGTCATCTTTCTCAAATATTGTCATTACTCTACTCTTACAAGATTGTCAATTTTGCATGTATGAACTAAGGTATTGCTTGGACTATTTCTCCTTCATAAAGGATTATTTTTTATGCATACTCACTATATTTTGTTGTAACTTTATTGAACATCATAAGTCTGTCTCTGATGGCTATATTCTCTTTTCTTTAGATCTACATTCGACTTAAATTTGGAAAGAATGGTTATCTCTGTATCTCTTCAATGGACTACCCTTTGAATATGTTTGCCTGATTTGATGTTGTTAAAAGGTGTTCACTATCATTTCTTTACTTTATGTGCATGGCTACTGTCCTTACTAACTATGCACTTGAGGCTCCGATCTCGATGATTAGGTTGTGGCCTAATCTTGATTGTGAGCCCCTGCACCTATCTTGCTTTACACTTTGTGGGGTTTTATGATGGAAATATTACAATGTGTGATAATGATAAAAATAGGCTCCTCTTATTATTGCCATCATGTCTTCTATGATTAAGATCTCATTTTTCTACACCCTTATAGATTGACACATAATGCCCTACTAATTGATTTTTTCCTCCTCAAACCATTTCTATCTTTTGATATTTATGATCAAGCCTATTCATTGTGGTCTTCAATAATTCATTAAAACCCTTTACTATTTCATGATTTTGAGTTGTTATCCTTGTGCATTGGTCTATTCTTTTACTGGCACACTACTGATTTGAAGCACTTTTATTGAAATTTCATTAATCTCTATTTTTGGACTGTATTCTAGATTGTCTCATGTCAATGCTTTTATTATCAGAGGAAACTAGCCCTTGCCTTCTTGACTTTACTTGAGATTGATTCTTGTCCTTAGACATATTTTCTTTTGACTATTACATATTTCTACACCTTCAATGGATAGTGATATTTGATATGTGAAAGTGGATGGTCACTTCATTTGACTATGATCAATTAGTAGAGCCCCTTTGTTCTAAAGGCTCACTGGCTAAAGGTCATCTTGGACTATGTGCATTCACTATCTTTTGATCTTTGTGTGCTATCTACTATTATTGTTTTGAATGCTCTATTTTTGCTGATGCAAGTATCCCTCTTTTCATGATGACTATGTGATTAGAATGTTTTTTTTAATCCTTGTGATCTTCTCTTAGTTGGTTGTTGGGACATGAAGCTTCTCTCTATGAAAACCATGCCTCATACACTGTCTTTATATGCTATGTGATGCATAAAAAACCTGTGATCTTTATTCACTATGGGTTTGGAAGGGAAGGTTGTTATATTAATGATTCTAACTACTCTTTTTTGATAGTGATCTCTTTTCTCTTGTACCTCATACAAAATTTTATCAAAAATGCTTATATTGCCTTGACAAGTTATTGTTCTTTTAACAAGAACCAATATCATTTAATGTTCTTCCCTTCTACAATCTTTTCATTGTTCTGTATGCATGGAGTCTAAAATTTTTGCTCATGCATTGCTCTATCTAAATCATTACTATTATTGAGAGGATCACTAAGATAGTGCCATGATCTATAACAAATGAATTTATGCTTCTAGATCCTGATTGTTTTGACAACTCCTATTCTAGAAGGCATTTTAGTCATTGTGTGTTTTAATGGAAGCTCATTGATGGCTATAATTTGTTGAGATATCCTCCTATATTAGTGATTTAAAGAAGGATATTCTTCCATAACTCAGAAAGACTGCACCATAGGTATTGAGAGAAAACTTATAAGATATAAGAATGACCAAACCCACTTTGCTACCACATTTGAAAGCATTGTATTACCATTATCATGGCCCTTTCATATCATGATTTTTGGTCAGCAACTCCTCAACCTGCAACTTCAACTCACTCAAATCCTGAGTAGTCATCTGATATGGTTCTCTCAAAATAGGTTCCACACTAGGAACCGAGTCAATGCAAAAATTTATGTCTCGCTTCGGAGGCATACCAGGAATATCCAAAGGAAACACATCAGCATACTCTCGAAGAATAGGGTGACCATCAAGAGTGATTTCTTGACTCTCTTCCTCATCCACATCCTCAAGAGCAATTGCAAAAAGATGACACCCTTGACGCATGCATTGTCTAAGTTTCATAGCGGAAATCATACATAAGGATATCGATTGCTGAACTCCAACGATCCCCACTCTCTTGCCATGGTCATCTAAACACTCTACTGTCTTCAAACAATAGTCTACACAAGTTCTATGAGATGATAACCAATCCATCCCCAACACAACTCCATAGGACCCCAAAGGAATGACTTGAAGGTCAATTGAAGTAACAAAGGGTCCTAGGTTGAATCTACAAAAACATGCACACTGGTAGTCAACTCTACTTGCCACCTATCCGCTTGCTTAGAAAACATGAGCTTGCACTACTCCACAATGGATGAAGAAATAAAAGAATCTAAAGCACCAGAATCAAAAAGTACAGAGATAGGAATACCACACAACACACCTATAGTCTCAGTCACGGTACTCTAATGCTCAGCCTGGGGGTCATCCACCACTACAAATACTCTATGGGATCTACCTGCATCCTCCATTGTCAGCTTTGATGCAGTTGGCCTCTGGCTACTCATCTGGTGAGGACGTGAGGGCACTGAGTGGATTTGTGGCCAAAATGACCATAAGAGAAGCAAGCTCCTCTAACAAGTCCTCTACTCCCAGACGGCCCACTAGACTGCTGAAAGCTTTCCCCACTAGGGGCCTGAGATGCACCGTGAGAGGTCTTCCTATTCCTCTACCAATTATTGCTCTTCCAAAATTAAGAGTTGCCACCTGGGTGGCCCTAAGACTGCTTCGGTCTTGGTGGCTATAGTTGTTGTTGACCACCATTAGCGGGTACTTGAGGACCCCTAAGAGGTGAAACAGTCTATGACTGATTCCCTCTCCCTCTAGAACCACTGAAAGGATCACTCCCAAGCTGAACGCCAGACTGGCCGCCATGAGCATGGCTAAGGTTTTGCTCCACTAGCCTGGCTTTCACCATGAATACCTCTACTGAAGAAAGCTCAAAAACTCTCACACCTCCACTCATGCAGTAGTTAAGACCCCTCAAGAAGTATTGAAAAAGAATAGCCTCATCATTTCCAATCCTAGCATATTGTTTGAGCTCATAGAACCTGTGCTCAAACTGGCACAGAGCATAGAACTCATCTGCACACGATTACCTCCACTAGGGTGAGAGAAATCATGCCTGAAATCTCTCTAGAAAGATCTCCCATGACACGGTGTTAATTCTCACACCAATCATCTCCTCCTCTAATTGCCACCAGATAGATGTGAAACTGTCGAGACGCATGATAGTGCATCTTGCCTTGGTGTTTCTACCATATGGATACATGGTAAAACACTGATCTAAACTGATAAGCCAGGTCTCTACCTTGAGACTGATACCTTTACCATTAAAGAAAGGAGGATTGGAGCTCATCAAGTCCCTCATGTGCCCCATGTTAGCTAGATCATGGTCCACTGGGACCTCTCTCCCTCTAGGAGATCTCTCTCTCTCTCTAGAATTTGCTGATGGGACTCCTCTACCTAGGCATGGATGGGCTGATCCACCTCAAGTCTAGGGCCAAGTCTAGCTAGCACCTCCTGAAACATCTGTCATAGCTCTTCCCTTTCAAGAAATTGCTCTCTTGAATGATGTCCTTCTTGATGAATAGACTGATCCTGATCCACACTGGCATGAGTGGGTGGTGGCGAAGGACTATGGCGGTCGAAACCTCAACCCTATCCTCCTCCTCTGCCTCTGGTGTGGCCACAAACATGACCACCTCCCTTGGCTTTCCTAGCCATGACCTAACACTTCACAAGAGAGAAAAGTTTAGATCAAAGGCAAAGAAAGAAGCAAGGAAGTCACACCACAAGACCTGCACAAAAGGTCAAGGCGAATGGGCTCACTACAAACCTAGAGTACCTAGTGTTGAAACATGGGCTCTGATACCAAATGTAATGCCCTGCCAGGAACCCCAAAGGAAAACCCACAATAGGGGTGAAATATATATATTTTTAAATTATAAACATAATAAGTGCATTAAACACAACATGCATGAAATACAAGCGGAAGACTTACACCAGAATTCCTTAAGGGTTACCAATGAAGAATAAAACTAAAAGATAAATTCCACAATAAGGTTAATCTAATAATCCATAATTAACTTCATGATTAGAAGAATCCATATGCAATAACAGATTACACCATTGAAAGATTTAAAGGATACCATATAGTTTCTCTTCAATAGGCATAAACACAATCATAAAGAAAGCTCATAAATAACATACCAAACTTAGGATTACATTGCACTTGCAATACATGGCTCTCAATATACATATAAAGATACAACTTAACCAATTACAAGTTTACAAAAGATCATGATACCATTACCACATAGGTCTCCAAATAACAATAATCTCTAGACATGAGATAAACATGAGCCACAAACCACAGAAACACCTGCGAAGCCAATCCTCGCATGAAGGTATGAACAAGAACATCCGATGGGAAGTGGCATTACCACCCAACCACATAATTCCCAAAATGGAATCACCCCACTGTGCTAGGAGATAGCAGAGGACCCCCAAGAAAGCAAAAGCATGATATGGTCGACAAAACAATACGACTCCATGACAGCACAAAAAGACTCCACAATATCCAGGTGACTCAACATCACAAATACACAAGTGAACCTAAAGAGAGAGTGTCATCACATAGCTTATGATGGTTACCATGGTCGGCCTCCATAGGTCTTGGCCCCCATCCTGGGTTACCCTAGTAACCTTTCCTGAACCTCCGGCTCCAACCAAGTCTCATTTGGACCCTACCAGCCTTTCGTGAAGACAAGGTGATCAGTTTGCCATTCTAGGCCTTCTCACTATATTATGAGCCATGTACAAGAACTCACCTATGCGTGAGGTACAATATCTTATTTAATGTTATGAACTACCCACCTAATCAATTAATTAGATTATCACTTTATTATCTGACTTTTGATGGGTTATCCTAGCAACTACTTTGGGTGTGGCCCCCACTCGAAAGACACTCTCTCAAAGGACACTAAACAAACATGGTCACTCCACGAGGACCCTATGGTGAAGCAGACAACCATAACACCAATATCTAGAAACAAGTGGTCAAAACAAGGACATACTGACTCTTGGTTAACCATACATAAGGAAAAGACACTACAAGGTTAAGACAACGAAGTTGTCATATACGCCACCATAGGACGACTAAACCATAGACCAAAAATAACACAATATAACTCTTGCAAGGAAAGCTAATTTCACTAAGTCCACACTTAGACAATCTCTGAGAAAATAAGCATCTTAAGCACTTGCAACATCATTAACTGAAAATTAAATAAAACACTCTTCTATGGCATTCATATCTATTCAATTTCCAAATCAATATTCCATCAAGAATAAAATCCACATTAAATATTCAACCGAATAAAACATGAATTCCTAACAGGCATTCAATTTATTTCCAGAATATATCCAAATTAACCAATTTGAATTACTAATTCATGCTTTGATCTCCATAGATAAATTTATTAATCCACATAATAAAAATCATTAGGAAATTACTATTTATATTTAACATTAAAAACAACTTTTAAAATATTTCATTTTAAATAAAATTCATGGCACATGAAAAAGGGGTGTACCATGAAGGTATAAGGTCACATGGGGGCCAAGGCCAGCCCGCAGTAGTGCTACTACTACCGGTAGCATTCCTACCAACCGGTAGTGTTGCTACCACCTGTTAGCAGCTGCTATCGACTGGTAGCACTGCTACCAACCGGTAGAAGTACTGTTGACAAGTAGTACTACTACCTGCGGGTAGCAGACACTAATGACCCACATGATGGGACTAACCTGCCATGGGTAAGGTAAAGTCTACACATAAAATAATCACATGTTTCTATAGCATTCAAAAATCAATATGCCACAAAACCGTTTAAACATAAAAAATGATTCATTCCCTGATCATTTCATGAGCACACACACACAGTGCCAAGATCTAAATTCAAATGGATATTTACCAATAAGGTAAATGGTGAAATAAAATAATACAAGAACCCAATAGATAATGATTTAGGCAACAATAGAAGAATTCAACAGGTAGGAGAAGGATAAAAATCAAACTTCCTTACTTCCATACATAGGAAGAATTCCTTGCATCAAGTAAAAAGCAATAACCATTTTTTGCCAACATAATCCCCAAATATTGGGAAATTAGGTACTAGGAAGTACACAACAAACCAAATCTAATTCATTCTATTCCAAATAGAAGAGGTAATTCAAGAAGTTGATTTTCAAGAACAAAAACATACGACAAATAGAGAAATGAACCATTTCTTTCCTATAAGCAATAATATGATATAAGCTTCACAAAATCAACAATAACAAACACTCTTTCTCCTATTCCAATCATTCCACAATAATCTACAAGGAGATTTGTTTCTTTTCCAACACATGGGAAACAACTAAAAAAAATTCAAAATTAAATTTAAAACAAGAAGAGATTATCCAACCTTGAAGCAAACTTAGCAAGCAAAATGATGGAAGAATCTCAATCCTTGCAAACCAAATCAAATTCTAGCTCCTGTTTCAGAATGGTTTCCCAAATTTCTCTTCCAAATTTTCTACCTCCCCTTCCCATGCATTTCTAGGAATATATGGGGAAAATAATTTCAACCTAAACTTTCTAGGTAAAATTTTTTCTCCACCAATCAGATTAAATTATTTAAAAAGTAAAAAGCAATCAGATTTACTCTTTTCCAAAAAAACAAAATTCAAAAGTCAAATGGAAAGGTAAAGAGGAAAAGCTTTTATTAAATTTTCTATTTCCAAAATACTTTCTTTCAATATAAGCATTTAACATTTAAATGGCTAGGCAATTATTTATTTCCTTCCACAAAATATATTAATGCAACTTTACACAATGAAATAAGCCATTTAATCTAGCAAATCATTAATTTAATTAAATCAATAATCTCAGTGTATAATAATTAACTAACTATGCCAATATAAGATAGCATCATCCATTCAATTAAATCACCATTCAAATGAATGAAAGCACGCAAAATGAAGAATGATCAAATAATGACTCACAAATGACCAAACCAAAACACTATGACTCGCATACCAGCGAAATGGGAAAGACAACCAACTGACAACACTCAAATGAGTGTAACTGTGGGTCACATTAGGGTCCAACAACTATCTCCTCCACTTCCATCGGACATATAAGGCACGCTCAGACCTGTGAAACTAGGTGGAGTCGATACGTCGTACCTACCTAGTACTTGTACCTACAATATCCTGCACCAAAGAACCACACGTGCATATAGACAAATATATATATATATATATACATACATGACACACACACACCAATGAAGGAGAATCGTGACATTCCCTGTCTCACTGGAGTGAGTGAAGGAAAATCATCCCCTTGCATCCTAATACACTTGCAACCACACAACATATAAATAATGCATCGCACATATAAGGTAAGAGTGTTAGTCCTTGGTAATGATCCATAAAATAACATTAATCATAAGCACTGAGATACTACATAAAATCATACACCATAGATCCAGATAAAGTATGAAATAACATCGCATAAAATATGAATCAATATATAATAATGTTCCACTGAAGTCAATCAAAAACATACAAAAAGAGTTTGATCAAGGAGGGGTACTACAATCTTTTGTTTCAGCTATAGAATCATTACAACTATTTTTGAAATTTTCCTTTCGCAATTATTTTAACACGCACATGCAAGTACTATTTAAGTAATGGAAGGGTAATCATTACCTATGTAATATAATATGTTTTCTTTTTTCTTTTTGCAGAAATGTATTGATAAGCTCAGAGAAGGGGATAAAGTTAGGGTGTTGGATCTGTTTGATGGTATTATTATGGGCATTGGGTAGATTCATTCTCTATCTATTATACATGGAGTCAACTTGAAAGGAAGAGGAGATGCAAATGTAAACATTTTAAAGGTCACAAGTAACATGCCCCTTGCTTATGAAGACAAAATAGATGGAGTTGTCCATTTGAAAGAGAAAGAGGGAACCTTCACATGGTGGCCACTAAAATATTTACAAAAAATGACATAGTTGATCATGTTTATCTTGTACTAGTTGCTAGACATCTTGACTCACTGCTTTATGTAGCATTTTGAATGTGTTATTCAGGGGTCTTAATTATCATGGTGTATTTAAAAGAATTGGTAACTCTTAGACAACTTTGATATTTCTGAATATATTTTTTATTGGAGATTACCTTCATTTATCATGATGTTGAATCAATATTTTAATTCTAGCATGTTGTAGCTTGTTCATATATGTAATATTTTTATTTCCTTTTATGTTTTAGTTCAAGTTTAATATTATGTTATTTTTGCATATATAAAATTAATAGTATTTAATAAATTATTCATATAATGACTATATTTACTAACAATTAATGGACACCAGTAAATAAAAATGACTAATTATACTACCAATGGACAAAAATTAGTGAATGAAAATGACTAAATATACTACCAATTGACGACAATCAATGCTTACAATGACTAAATAAATGACCTCTTAACAATAATCAATGACCAAATTAATTACTAAATATATTACTAAAGTAATGACTAAATATATGACTAAATTAATGACTAAAAAACAACTAAATAAATAATTGCCATGACTAAATAAATGACCAGTTAACAACAATCATTGACTAAATTAATGACTAAATCAATGACTAAATAAATGACCAAATCAATGACTAAATCAATGACCAAATTGATCCAAAAAAAAATACCAATAAATGACAAAAATAGTTTAGTCATAAATTTGGTTGTGTTATAAATGACCGAGAAAAAACTACTAATGCTCACGTGACTAAGCTTAGTCATTTATATGCATTTTTTAGAAGTTTTTTAGTCATATATTGCTATTTTTGTACTATTGAATCCTCAAATTCAATCTCATAATTATTAATTAAATCACCAAACCACTATAAATGTGTGTCTACTAACTCATACTTTAAGCCACTGTATATTGGTATTTTATTCCTGATATCAGGTGAGATAACATTTGGATAACCAATGATGCGATTGAATTTTAAGGATTTATATCTTTCAATGCTAAAAATTCTACTATGAGGGTGGGACTAATCATTGATAATGTTTACACTTGAAACTATGTGGGGATACACATAATGTTGATACATACTAATATGTGTGCTTTCAAAAACTTCCTCTTACAATAGGAGATCTTGAAACTAGAGGATACATGATTTTGTACAACTACAACTAAGATCTCCTTTAAATGAGCACAAATTTTACAATACACATACTTCTTTTAAATAATGTAAAGATAACAATTAATAACTAAAAAGCATGTAAAGTATTTTCAGTGAATTTTGAAATGAGGGAGGTGAGCCGTAGAGTGAACAGGAGACAGGGAGAGAGGGTTTTGGGGGGGAGTGTGGAAGGAAATGGAGATCTAGGTTAGGATCTAGATGATGATGAAGAGGAGGACAACAATGTCATTTCCTATTGTCTTTTTCTGGAGGCCAGGGCATGTGGCAAACAATTTCTCTTCGTTGATCCTATCCTTTCTTTAAATTTTTTCTTGTGGATGGATGGTTCAGCTGGGGGTGTTTTCCTCCTACATTGTTTAGAGATCCTTATTGGTGTCTCTTCACTTTGGTTCGAAGGCTTCCTCAAAATGACCATTCTTTTTCCAATTTGGGGGATTGCAAGGGGAGACACTACTTCTCTTGGGATGCTAGATGCTTGTTGGTTGTATGCAACTTATTTCTCTTTTGTGGGTCATTATTGGGGAGCCAATTCTATGTGATCATTTGGCCTTGGTGATGCTTTTTGTTTGCTACTTGGATTCATTTTGGGATCCTTTCTTGCTCTAGTAAGGATCGAGGGCTTTGTAGTTCCTCTACTTGTGGGGTCATGTGGGAGTTGTTTCTCTTTTTGCTTGGGATTGGATATCTTCATGTTTGAATCTTTGGAGGATTATTTTGATGTTATAGCTTCCTCACTACCTTTATCTTGACTATATGGTGGTTCCTCTTTCCCTACTCTCTCCTTACACTTCTTTGATTTTTTTGTTCATGCAGTAGAGACTATTTTGTTGAGGGCTTCTTATAAATCTCCTTGGTTTGAGATTTCTATGGTAATAGGGTGTGCTTCTCTTTTCTTTTATCTTTTGACTCTTAGGGCTCTCTTTATTGGGTTTTTTGTTGTCCTCACCCTTCTTGATTCTTCATCTTTGGCCTTTGAGCTTTAGTTTTAGCATCTTTGGTTTTCTCTATTTTTTCCTTAATGAGGTGAACCTATCTTTTATTGAGGTGGACACATATGTTGTTGGAGATGGATGTTGTTGATGATGATCTATCTTCTATTGAGGTGGAGATGGATGTTGTTGATGATGATGGGACATGTTGTAGGGGGGTTGATGGCACCCTTCTTCTTGGCTATAAGGGAATCATTGATACCCTTTTTCGGACTTCTTTCCTTTCTCTCCTATTAAGGTGGAGATCTTGAAGGACAAGGTGAACTCAATATTGTTCATTCTCAAGGTTAAGATTATGGAAGCCTTGCTAAAACCCATTGTTAAGGTTGAAGGAGTTTGGAAAACCCTATTCTCATGTTTGTCTGAGTTTTTTTGGTGTTTAGCTTCAGCCTTTTCCTCTTCCAATTGTTTCTTCAATTTTAAGTGTGTTTTATTAGGTTGTGGTTGGGTTGTTGGTTTCCTTTATTGTATCTTATTTTAGCATTCTTCTTTGGGTTCCAGATCCGTGTAAAATTTGAGGGTTTCAAGTCCCTTCAAAACTTGTTGTAAGGATTTATAGGTCCTCTCTAATGCCCTCCCAAGAAACCCCTAAGGTACAAACATAGAAACACTTGAGAGAGGATAATTTTTTTAAAACATTAATGAACTTAAGATGCCTTAAGTTAAACATTACAATAACCTTTGCACAATCAAAAGACTTAAAACAAACTCCTAAAGCATTTCCAATGAGGATTACTTGATTAATCCAATGAACATTAAGGTGTATTAACTCCAATAACAATGAGTTTGATTAAACCTATTCATGATAGAATGATTACCACATGAACATAGAAATTAAATTCTATATGAGATTAGACTACACATGATTGAATATACACAACTGCCATTAGTTTCATTACATCACTAAAGCTACATTCATCATAATCCATATTACTGTATTTAATTTATAACTTCATGCGTATAATTAAGAATAATATCACCTAAATTACATTATACATTTTAACTATAATACCATTCATACATCCAAAATTAAAAGGAACCAGAAGAACACATACACCATACAACACAAATTGATATCAAAGTTCACCCCTAATGGGCTACATCTCTGGGTCCACTTCAAGTGCAAGACCATTTTAATAAATAAAAGATAAAAAATACATTAATTACATCCTACCATCAAGGCAAACATAACCAAATGATACATATGACCACATAGGGTCCAAGAGATACATGAATGATTTAACAAGAACAAAAGGATCCACCTAAAACATAGATTGAAATGAATTCCAAGGAAAAACATCTGGAGCACCTATGAAGCTAATCCATCGCAAGAAGGCACAAACAATATACCCAATGGAAAGTGGCACTACCACCTGACCATGTGGCCCAGAAAGGAACCACCCCTCCATGCTAGGAGATAGTACTAAGGCCCTCAAGTAAGCCACAACAAAGAATCACTTGGTCTCACATGCACATCGGTAATCACACAAGACATAAGCATACAACACATGACTGTCACAAGAGTGCTCCAAGTAAATCCAACACATGACTACACACTAGTGAACATAAGGGAAGAGTGTCATCGCATAACTAGTATGGACTCTGGCAGGCCTCCATTGGCCCGAGGGCCCATCCTGGGTTACCCTGATAGCCTCTTTGGACACGGCCCCCACTCGAAAACCACTCTTCCTTATGACACTACACAACCTCCAAAGAAACCCAAGGCAAATCACAAAAGCCAACCAAAAAAAGGAGTTCAAAAAGAAAATTGAAGAACAACTTGATTAAATAAAACTTCTACCAAGATTAAACCAATTGGAGGTGTGAAATGAATAACTGGTCTATCCACAAACATGACCAAAACCACAATAAGGCAAATATGACCTCAACCAAAACTTAACCAAATCAACTTGCACAATAAACTTACATTCAACAACATGCCATCATGACACTATTAGGACCCGGAGGCAACTGAGAGGAGGGGTGAATTAGTTGTCTATTAATTTCAATCCAAATATTACTTAATCAAACTTGATGCATAATATCGGTAAACCAAACTTAATGTCGGTTGATAGTTTAATAGTTAAGAATAGTATCGGTAAAGATTAATGCATGAAATAGAAAGACAAATAATATCCACAACACATAACATAGATATTTGTATGTGGAAACCCTATAAGGGGAAAAAACACGATGGGAAACCTTACCCACAATCAGATGATACTACTGCAAATAGTATGTGTGTACAAATGGGGTCTGCACATGTAGAAAGGCCAACTACCTAGAGCTCACTGCTCAATCACAAAATGAGAGACACACTGACTACAATTGGATGGTTAAATCCAATGATAATGTATTTCTCAAAGTAGCATCTTCATATGCTAGATTTAGTACCGCTTAAGCTCTGATTGTCTTCTTCAAACCTTCCTTGAATCTTCAAATGATGTCTACTTGAATAGCTCTGCTTATATTTGCATATACCTTATTACATTCCTCTACCACTACTACATATCTCACAAATGAGATCTTACATATATACCAAAACCTAAGACCAAATGTGTAGGTCGGCTCACTAAGAATATTACAATCAAATCAATTAAAAATGAATCAATATGCGATGCATCATGTCGGCTCAATGCATTTACAATAATAACCAATCAATAAATCATCTCCATAACGTGTCGTGTTGATCTGGAATAGATAATGCTTGTCGGTCCATAACCTAGACCAATTTGTCGGTAATAGAAAATATGCAAACTCAATTAGACCAATAACCAAATCACCAAAACAAGTGTCCAAACCATGTCTTCGACATAACCAAGTGATCTTTAGATGATAACAAGTCATCCTTAGTGTCGGTGAACAATATAACTTGCCGATGAACCAAATACCGATGACTGTGCATAAGTCACTGAACATGCCGGTGAACATAACCAAAGATCTCTAGAAAGATAAGTGTTGATAAGTGTTGACAAGTGTTGACATCAATGACAAAACCAATACAATGCATCCATAATACCAACAATCTCCCCCTTTGGCATTGATGGCAACACAAGATGGAAAAACCGTCTAAGTGCCAAAGCAGAAATGCCAAAACCAACAATCTCCCAAAGAAATCAATTGCCATAAATCAAAATACATAATATCTCTCTCCCAATGGATAATCTCTCACCAAAAGATAATGCATTTTTCCATAGATATCTCTCCTCCTTTGACATCAAATGCCAAAGCAATACAAAAACTAGATACAACCAGTTCATAGAACTAATTACAAATACCAATTTATCTAACTACTCCCCCTAAGAAGTAGCTCTCCTTCATCAAAGATGGAAAAAAAGTTTCTCTGTTAATTTATGTCAGTCTGATGCCAATCTCCAACTGTCTAAGTCTCTACTAGTGAGGGTATTACCCCAAGCTGCTCTCTAAGATATTCAAAAGTTTCCTTAGGTAAAGGCTTAGTAAAGATATCTGCAATTTTCTCTTTAGTATTCACATAAACAAATTTCACTTCTTTTGCTTCAACATTCTCTTTTAGAAAATTGAATTTGATAGAAACATGTTTAGTTTTAGAGTGAAATATCAGATTCTTTGATATATCAATTGCTGCCATATTATCACAGTAAATGATTATAGGTTCTTTGCATTTTACCTTTATGTCCTTTAACATTTGTTTAATCCATAATACCTGAGTACAATTAGTTGTTGCTGCAACATATTCTGATTTTGCTGTTGATAATGATGTACAGCTCTATTTATTGCTCACCCATGAAATCAATTTGCTACCAAGAAAGATTGCTCCGCTGGTGGTGCTCTTTTTGTCATCTACATCTTCTAACCAATTTGCATCCGTGTATGCACATAAATCAAAATTTTCATCTTTAGGATACCATAAACCAAGATTTGTTGTGCCTTGTAGATACCAAAAAATCCTTTTTACTGCTGATTCATGATTTTTCATAGGATTACTTTGAAATCTTGAAATAATACATACTGCATTCATAATATCAGGTCTTGTTTGTGTCAAATACAGTAAACCTCTAATCATAGATTTATATCTTGTCAGATTAACAGGTGTTGATTCATCCTTCAATGATAGTTTATCAGTTGTAGTCATAGGAGTACTTACCAATTTAGAGTTTTCCATCCCAAATTTCTTTAGTAGTTCTTTCAAGTACTTTGATTGACATATGAATATACCTTTATCAGTCTGTGAAATCTGCAATCCTAAAAAGAATTTTATCTCCCCAATCATAGACATTTCAAATTCTTCTTGCATCTTATTAGAAAAGTCTTTACACAATCCATCTTCTCCTCCAAAAATAATATCATCAACAAAAACTTCAATAACCAAGATGTCATCATTAGTCACTTTGAAATATAAGTTGTTGTTAGCATTACCTTTAGTGTAACCACACTTCAAAAGATATTTGTCCAATCTAGCATACCAAGCTCTAGGAGCTTGCTTCAATCCATATAAAGTTTTCCTTAACCTGCACACCATATCTTTGTCATTTGTCAAAGAAAATCCATTAGGTTGTTCAATGTAAACTTCCTCTTCAAGATCACCATTCAGAAATGCACATTTAATATCCATTTGATATACTTTATAGTTCTTGTGTGCTGCAAATGCTAGAAATAGTCTGACTGCCTCAATTCTAGCTACCGGTGCAAAGGTTTCATTGTAATAAATTCCCTCTTTCTATGAATATCCCTTACACACTAATCTTGCTTTGTTTCTAATTACCTTACCATCTTCATTAAGTTTATTTCTAAATACCCATTTAGTTCCAATTACATTTTTTTTTTTTGGTCAGGGAACTAATGTCCATGTGTTATTCTTTTCAATTTGTTCCAATTCATCTTCCATAGCCTTAATCCAATGTTTATCTTCACATGCCTCATTAACTAATGCTGGTTCAATTTGAGAAATTAAACATACCTCTTCATTTGCCAATCTTCCTCTAGTCATAAGTCCTTGATACTTATTCCCAATTATCTGACTTTCAGAGTGATTCAATCTTACATACTTGGGTGTATTCACTTGTTGTTTCTTTTTAGTCACTGTGGAATTCTCTGATGATGTTGGTGTGACTAGATCAACATTCTGTACCAGTGTACTCAGTGTAGTTTCATTTGTGATTAGCGCAACTGCTGGTTCAGAGTCCATAGACCTTGAAGTACCTCTAAACTGTTCATCGATCTTCACATTTGCACTCTCAATGATTTTTTGCAATCTTTTATTAAAACATCTATATGCCTTTCTCTTAGATGAATAACCAAGAAATATTCCTTTTTCACTTCTAGGATCAAATTTACCAATATAATCATCTCTCCTAATGTAACATTTGCTTCCAAATATTTTGAAATATTTAAGAGTAGCAGTATTACCAAACCATAGTTCATGAGGGGTCTTACTAGTTTCACCTTTGATGTGAACTTTGTTGAATGTGTAAACTATTGTATTCACTTCTTCTCTTCAATACACATGAGGTAGGTTGCTTCTAATATCATGCTTCTAGCCGCATCCAGAATAGTTATGTTCTTTCTTTCCACAACTCCATTTTGTTGGGGTGTCCGAGGTGCTGATAGTTGTCTTCTGATTCTATTCACTTCACAGAATGTATTAAATTCCTTAGATGTGAATTCACCTCCTTCATCTGATCTTAAACATTTGATTTTCTTACCAATTTCATTCTCTATCATTACCTTGAATAGTTTGAATTTCTCAAAAGCTTTTGATTTCTCCTTGAGAAAAGTAACCCAACACATTCTAGAATAATTATCAATGATTAGCATAAAATATCTATCTCCTTGTAAACTTCTAGTTCTTGTCGGACCACATAAATTAGTATGAATTAAATCAATAATATTACTAGATTTCTCTAGAATACTCTTAAAAGTTGTTCTAACTTGCTTTCCAAATTGACATTCCTTAAATACCAGATTGTGAGGTTTTACAATCTTAGGTAAATCCCTTACTGCCTTAGTTGTACTGATCTTTACAATGCAATCAAAATTTACATGACAAATTCTCTTATGCCATAACCAACTTTCATCAATATGTGCAATTAAGCATGTCTTCTCATTGTTATTCAAATGAAAGATATTACCTCTAGTCTGATTACCAGTTGCAATTTCCAAACCAGTTCTATTCATGATTTTGCATTTACCATTTTTGAATTATAACTGAAATCCGTTTCAACTAATTGACCAACACTCAAAAGATTATGCTTCAAACCTTCAACATAATAAATGTTGTTAGTATTATGCTTACCGTCAAAAGATATAGTGCCTTTTCCTCTGATCGAACAAGCTTTTTCATCCCCAAATCTTACTAGACCTCCATTGTATTCTTGAAAGGTTAATAATTTACTTTTATCACCACTCATATGATGTGAACATCCGGAATCAATGATCCATTCATCCTTTTCTTCAATTTTAGCTGCCAGGGCCTGCTCTATCGATTGTACAGTAGGTGTTGGTTGATCTTCTATTATTGCAACAAAAGCCCATCCATTGTCTATCAGTTCCTCATCAGAATCATCAGTAACTCCTTCATCAACATAGTAACATGATTTGTCCCTATTCTTCTTAAATTTGTATCTCTGATATTCAGGGTTAGGCTTATATGTTCTTTTAGCTTCTTTTTTCAATCTTACATGTCTATTAGGACACCTAGATGCCATATGACCAATTTTATTGCAATTAAAACATTTAAATGGTGCTTTACCTTCATACTTACTTCCAACTAGACCTTTAGGCATTTTCCTTGCAAATAGTGCTTCAAGCTCTTCCAGTTATTCGTTTTCCCTTCTGATCTCTTCAAGTTCTCTTGCATAAAGTGCTTTCCAATCAGATTTCTTAGATGATGATGATGATGCTTTGAAAGCTAAATTTGTCTTAATTGTAGCAACATGACCAAATTCCTCAAGTTCAAAAGCTAAAAGTTTTCCAACCAAGGTATCTCTAGATACTGATGTATTAGGCATTGTTCTCAATTCATTAATAGCAGTTACTTTCATTTAGTATGTCGATGGTAATGCTCTTATAACTTTAGAAACAATTTCATCTTCACTTATGGATGCTCCACAACATTGTATACCCAAAACAATTTCATCAACTCTTTCCATAAAAGCATAAATTCTTTCATCTTCTTCCATTTTAGATTTTCATACCTGACCCATAAGCATTCTAGTTTTGCAATTTTAATAGTGGTATCACCTTCATTCAGTGTTTCTAATTTATCCCAAATAGATTTAGCAGTAGATCAGTCTGATAATCCCATGATTTGTTGATTTGACAATGCGCTCAAAAGTGCTTCTCTTGCTTTACAATCATTCTCTTGATCTTTACCCAAGTTAGGTGGATTAGGTTGACTCTATGTAGGACCAACATAACCATTCTTTGTAACGTCCCATATGTCTCATCCAATGCAATTCAGATGAGTCTCCATTTTGATCTTCCATATACCATAGTTAGTTCCATCAAGCTTTGGACTGTCCTTCCTGAAATAGTTAGTTGCCATAGAATCTCCTCAAGTTGTTAAACTTGTAAAAAGAGGACTTGGCTTTGATACCAATTGTTAGGACTCGGAGACAACTGAGAGGGGGGGGGTTGAATCAGTTGTCTATTAATTTCAACCCAAATATAACTTAATCAAACTTGATGCATAATATCAATAAACCAAACAATGTCGATTGACAGTTTAATAGTTAATAATAGTACCAATAAAGATTAATGTATGAAACAGAAAGACAAATAACATCCACAACACATAACATAGATATTTGTACGTGAAAACCCTATAAGGGGAAAAACCACAGTGGGAAACCTTACCCACAATTAGATGATACTACTACAGATAGTATGTGTGTACAAATGGGGTCTGCACATGGAGAAAGACCAACTATCTAGAGCTCACTACTTAATCACAAAATGAGAGTCACACTGACTACAACTAGATGGTTAAATCCAATGATAATGTACTACTCAAAGTAGCATCTTCATATGTTGGATTCAGTACCGGTTAAGCTCTGATTGTCTTCTTCAAACCTTCCTTGAATCTTCAAATAATGTCTGTGTGAGTATCTCTTCTTGTATTTTCATATACCTTATTACATTCCTCTACCACTACTACATAATCTCACAAATGAGATCTTACATATATACCAAAACCTAAGACCAAATGTGTAGGTTGGCTCACTAAGAATATTACAATCAAATCAATTACAAATGAATCAATATGCAATGCATCATGTCGGCTCAATGCATTTACAATAATAACCAATCAATAAATAATCTCCATAACATGTCGTGCTGATTTGGAATGGATAACGCTTGTTGGTCCATAACCTAGATCAATTTGTCGGTAACAAAAAATATGCAAACTCGATTAGACCAATAACCAAATCACCAAAACAAGTGTCCAAACCATATTTTTGACATAACCAAGTGATCTTCAGATGATAACAAGTCATCCTTAGTGTCGGTGAACAATATAACCTGCCAGTGAACCAAATACCAGTGATTGTGCATAAGTCACTGAACATGCCGGTGAACATAACCAAAGATCTCCAGAAAGATAAGTGTTGATAAGTGTTGACAAGTGTTGACATCAGTGACAAAACCAATACAACACATCCATAATACCAATAGACACGAAAATGTCTCTTACAAATCTGCACAAAAAATCTACCAAGCAAAGTAAATCTCAAACAAATACACTTGCACTCTAAAATTCATCCATGTTAAGGAATCATAACAATCACTCATAATATACTTAAAAAGTCATTGTCATCTAATTGCAGCTATTTCAATAATTGACTCTTTCATTATAATAATATCCACATTAGGGAATAACACATCGAAAGGGTCTAAGTAAACATATACCCAAATAACTTTGCTCAATACTTAATTTAAAACCATTCACCCTTGAACAAAATAAACGTATCTCATAAGTTAAATAATCCATCATTAAAACAATGATAAATCTTTTTTTTTATTAAAGTCAATTTGGCTAAGACAATTTTCTATTTGCCATACAAATTTCAAGTTAATGAAAAATAACATTAAAATACTTTTGATTACTAGGTACAATATATAACTCAAAATAATGTTTCCAATTCAAAGGTATATCGACTAAATGTAATTGATGGCTAGAAATATAAATTTCATTTTCACAACTAGTTTGTGTTTACATCAAATCAATATTTAACATTTTTTTTTGATAGTGAATTCAAAATACATAATATAAATATATACACATATATATTATATTAAATGCTAATCCGATATTTCATTTTAAAACCGAATTTTCTCTAATCACCATATTCTGATTAAAAATTATGAATTGAAAATTACAAATTAAAAATTAAAAATTTTAATTATATTTGAAAAGCAAAAACTATATATATATATATATATATAAACAAATTTTAATTTCAAATTAATCGTCGCCAAAAACTCTTTTAGCAACTGATATTTTTAACCACCAAATACAACAAAGGAGGCATGAAAGGGGGGAGCAAATCATGGTGTGTGGAGAGGAGATTCACCCCTGCCAACCACTTTGTGGTGGAAGGGGCTTCTCCCTCCACCACAATGTATGTGTTGAGGGAGCACTACTGCGTGGTGTCTCTCCCCACCACGGTGTGTTGAGAGGCACCATGTAGTGGTGCCCTCTCCCCACAACCGTGGGGTTTGGGGATGGCAACGCCTCCCCTCCCTACATTAAAATATAATTTATTTTTTATTTTTTTCTTTTTTTACAAAAAAAAATTATAATCTTTGATCTTAGAGACAGCAGATCTGATTTTTTTTGTTAAAAATCTCCTCTCAGTAAAAATCAAAATCAATAGGCGTACGAATAAAAATTAGACAAAAACTAAAATTAAAATAGCATAATCTTCAAACTGAAATGTCTTCCTAGAGTTTTCAACATAAAATTTTAGTTTTCTTTCTGGCTTCCAAACCCTAAATTTTATTTCTTTCAAAACACAACCCCCATTTTTTTTTCTAAAATTGAGCAAATTGAAACCCTCTTTTTTTTTTAAATTCACCCAAAATAATCCAAACAGACAAGAATGAAAGCAAGAAAAACTCATTTCTCCAATCTTCTTCTTTCCAAATCAAAGAGTAAACTAGAAACAACAAACTACAGACACAGTAAACAAACAAAGGTTTTCAAAAAAATCCAACCTTTCATAGAATTCCTGGCAAGAAATCCGAGAAGAGCTCCAAAGCTTCCACCAAACCCCCATAACCAAAAGCATGAGAAGAAAAAATAATGCTCCTCCCCTTTCCAAAAATTTAACAAACATAAAGCAATTTCTCCCAAAAATCTCATTTAGGGTAAAATTCATTTTATTAAAAATAAATAGTTGATAGTCTTATTTAATTCAAAGCATTAACATGATATTTAATAAACAAATTCCTCCATTATTCCTTTATTTTATTTTCAACACAAAAGTTAATGAAAGAAGATATTTATTTTTAAAAAGTTTATTTTTCTTTTCTAAAATGCATAACACATATTTAATTCCACCAAATGGTCTTAAACAAATACTCTAATTTGTTAGCTTGATAAAAAAATTATTTATCAATTTATAATAAAAACAATGGTCTTATTTTATTTGTATTTTTTTTTTAAAACAATTACTCAAGCCAAATATAATATCATTAATAATTCAACATTCACTCTAACTAGATATTTAAAATAACTGATTAACTAATTAACCACAAAATGGTTCTAATGTAATTTATTCTTAATTCTCTTTAATCAACACGACACATTAATTACTCATTAACTACTCAAGAAGAGAATATTTAAATACACAAAACGCATAACACACCAACACTCAACTGAAACCAAAATAGAACATGACCCACATACCATCGAAAAAGTGACCTACTTGGCAAACCGATAGGGTAGACAAAAGACTGGCAACGCTCACAATTGAGTAAGGCTAGGTATGACATTAGGGTCTTAGAACTACCTCCTTCACTTCCATTAGGTTAATTAGGTATGCTCAGACCCGTGAAGCTAGGTGGAGATGATACCTCGTACCTACACGGTACTTGTACCTACAAATTACTACATCAATGAACAACATATGCATGTATATACAAACATAGTAGTCACCCTGGTGAAGGATAATCACGATGTTCCCTGTCTCACTGAAGTGAGTGAAGGAAAATCATCTCCTCATAATCCATACACTTACAAACATGAAACATATATATAATGCATTGTACACATAAAATAAATGTGTTAGTCCATTATTAGCAACACATAAATAAAAATGATGCAACATATGATATTTGTGGATTGATTACAAGCAGGAAGGCAAATGGAGGGAATAGCGCGGTTGGTTCCTCTGGTTCTACTGCCTCTGTAGCTCAAGGACAACTTGTCTCTTTGGGATCTATGATGGATGATGAGATGGTTGAGAGGATGGGGACCCACGGCATCGAGACCCTCCTCTTGTCTTTAAAAATATTGAAGATTCTTCAAATTTGGGTCATGAGAACTTGAATGTTGAGCTGGAAAAGATGGCTAAAGACAAGGTTGTCAAACCCTAGAACAGTTTATTTGCAAACAAGCCTATTGGTAAATCTAACTTTACCTCTATGGAATATATTTATGATAGAAAGGAAGGCAGATTAGCTATTGCAGTACCAGATGTGTTCATAGATCACAATATTTTTGTAATGACATTTTCTCTGGTGGGGAAATTTGTTGGACCCAGACCTAATATTGAAGTTGTTAGGTCTTTTGTGAAGAGAAAATGGAGGGTGAAAGGACAGGTTGATGTCTCAACCCTGTCAAGGGATTTTTTTGTCTTTTCCTTCTTTTGTGGTGAAGATTTGGAAATGGCTCTGAGTGGAGGACCCTAGATGCTTGGGAAGTCTTCTTTATCTTTAAGAAAATGGTCTCCAAATATGGAGCTCAATGATTCCTTTTTTGAATCTACCCCGGTCTAGGTGTGATTTCCTAGCTTGCCACTTGAATTTTGGTTGTAGGACGTGTTCTTGGCCATTGCTAAATCCTTCGGGGAGCTTGTGGCTATAGACTCTATAACAGTAGCACAAAAGAGACTGGTGTATGCGAGGATATGCATTAATATCTCACAGAACACGGACCTTCCTTTCTTTATCAAAATAAATTCCAAGCTAGGTAAGTGGGAACAAGTTATAGAGTTTGAATCATGTAAGAAAGTTGGACATTGGGCAAAGACTTGTCCTAGTAACCCAAAAAATGCTCAGAAGAACAATAATCATGTAAAACAAATCTAGAAAGAGAAGCTGAACAAAAATGAGGAGGGTAGATTGGAAGGAGAAACTGGACTTCCTAGTAACTCAAAAGATATAACAAAGGATGAAAGGAAAGCTAGTCCTTCCAAGGATATTCCTCATAAGGAAATCAGAAAGGATGAAGAGAATGTATTTGAAGTTAAAACAAGCAATGGATTTGAAGCTTTATAGATTCAAGAGGAAGAAAACGTAATTATTGAAGAAATTCTTGAAGATGGTGAGATTGGAGACATAAATGAATCACAATATGAGCTTCCAAAAGATACAGAACATGAATGTAATAAAGTGTGTTCAAAGGACTCTGAAGTTCCAGATGTCATCATTGAAGAAAAGACCCAGTTCAGATTGCCCCAAGTTAACCTTAACTCCCTATTCCAAAACTTTGGGATTGATTCGTCCACTTCATTTCAGCAAAAAGGAGAACCTTGGAATAGTAAGAAGTCTGCATATAAAGATAAAGAAGTTGAAGAGTTAACAGGAGTGGGAAAAAAGAAAAATAAGAAAACAGGTTGTACTAATGGGGTTTAAACTAGAACCAGGTCTAAGGCAGATATTGGTCTTTCCAAATCTCCACAGGGGCGTAAAACTATGAAGTGGCAGAGGGAATAGGAGAGCAAACAAAATATAGCTGATGGAAGGTAGCGAACCATTCAAGAATCCTACTCCTAGGTTTCCAAATGAGGGTAATCTCTTGGAACATAAGAGGCCTAAATGGTCTCCATAAGAAGGATGTGCTCAGGAATTTTATCAAAGATCATAAGCTGGACATTATCCTAGTTCAGGAAACTAAAATGAGTAAGGATAAAGTTAAAATAATAAAATTCTTTAAACAGGGGGGTGTTTGTGGTAGTAGTTCTAATGGATCATTTGGTAAAGTTGCCATATTTTCGAATAAGAAAACTATTGATGGAGATCTGATTGAATAATATGGTAGCATCATTTCAATGAGAGTAAAATGCATTACTGAAGGACAGGAATGGGTGGTCACCAACATTTATGCTCCCAACTCTAAAGCTGCTAGGAGCGAGTTTTGGGACAAAATCTAGCAGAAAAGAGGGACTTTCTCCCAGGATAGTTGGCTTTTGATGGGAGATTTCAACACCCTTCTACAGGAGATTGATAAATTTGGTGGAACCCAAGCTCAATTGGATAGTAGGACTAATCTTATGGACTTTATCAATGCCAATGCCCTCATTGATGTTTACCTTTCTGGAGCTTCCTTCACTTGGTCTAATCGAAGGGATGGAGGAGAACTTATTTAGGTAAGGCTTGATAGATCTCTTATTACTCCTGACTAGGTCCTTAAGTATAGATGTTCTCTGTCTGTTATTAAAAGAATTGGATTGGACCCTTATCCCATTTCTTTTGTTGTTGATTCTATTAAGGGCAAATGTTGCTTTCCCGTCAGGTTTGAAAAAATGTGGATTTCACACCCTTCCTTGTAAGCTTCCATTGCCAAATGGTGGAATATAATAGTGGATGGTTCTGCCATGTTCAAAGTTGCTAAAAAGTTAATAGCATGCATCTGAAGAAATTATATGTCTGAAAAAGCGAAAAAAATAAAAAACAATGAAAAAGCAGAAAAAATCCAAAAATAGTGAAAACAATAAAAATAAATAAATAAATAAAATCAAATATGAGAAAAAGTGGAATAAAAACAAATGGTGAAAACCTAGCAAATAGGCGCTATTAGTCTGCTAGCTCTTCCATCTATTAGTTCATACATCCTTTCGCTTGCATTCTTTTCCATCGGCTCTGTCAATATCCATCATGAAGCCTTGTACATACGTAGACATCCCAGTTAATCTCTTGCCATGGTTTAGATCATTGGGTATATTATAATGAATTTGTTTCTAGGCTTGGGGCAAAATCTTTCACTTAGCTGGGGGCAAAATTCTTGATCATTTTGAGCTTAATCAAATAGGTAGAACAATAATTAGACAACTCGTATCAAGCAAAAACTAAGACATATCCAACATTGAACACGAGATCAAATTATCAACCATCAAATTATCACAAAGTCAGTCTATATGCATGGATGATATCTTTTCAATAATGATTTTAACATGGTTGTTCAACTTTTTTTATATTGATTTTTGCTATCATGATTTTAGAGTGACTCTAGGATGTCTTTGACTAGAGGAACAAGGAAGAAACATGATATTTTTCTTGTCTGCTATCTGTAAATTAATCATTAATATGTGCAAATTTGTCTCAGGACATGATCATCAGAGTATCATTGAAGACATTTCTAATTTGCGTATTAAAATGGTTAATACTGCATATTTTATGCAAGCAACACTCAGGTCATCTCAGTTTGATTATACCTTGATGCTTGTGCTAACTTGCCATATCAAAAGCCAGGAAAGTAGTGCTTAGGTCATCGTGGTTTAATTATACCATTGATGTTTGTACTCACTTCCCACATTTTAAAAATCTCAATGATGACAAAACGCAATAATCCAGTGACTGGTCCAATCGTAGCTTTTCATTTCATTTGCATTGGCATTTTCATTTAAGCTTTCATTTCATTCTTGCATGGGATCCCACATGCTCATTTTATCCAAGGTTCAATCTATCACAGGAATCATCAAGGTATCATCACAAGTGTATACACAATCAGCCTAATGACTCATATCTCTCTAGATATTATCAACCCAGCAAAATTCTTATGCTACCCTCTCAACAGAACCAACATCAGCATATCTAAATCTTTCTGCAATTTGATATCAACAAACTATCAGTTCTTTATCCAATCAATCTTACCAATTCTATCAATTGATCACATCTCATCTATTTTATCATGTCTTATATAGGATGTATCTTTCCTGAAACTAGATGTTTTGATCATGGATTATACAAGATATATTGTTCCTGAAACCAGGCACTTTGATCATCTTTGTCTTATACAAGAGGTGTCATTCCTGAAATTAGACCGAATCTCAATCTTATCAATCTAATCAATCAATCTTTATCAATAATCAAGAACCACATCACCGTGATCATAGAACTCACACTTTCATCAACCACAGTTGTAGAAATCAAATCATTTCTAATCAGGATATCAATTTCGCAAAAACTCGCAAAACTCCAAAGGTCAATTATCTCAATTGATCTCCCGAGGGGGCATCATCATATCGAAATTTATCAATCAATAGCTAGGGCATCCTATCAAACCAATATCATCATCAAAATGAGATTATTCTTTGAATCAATGTGTCATCACACCTTGCTTCAAAGAGGGGCAAAATGTATACACCTAAAAATGGTCTGAAGATAATTAATTAAATAAGCAATTATTTAATTAATCCCCCTCCCCAATTTAATTGAATTCACTAAGCAATTTGATTAAATTCCCCCTTTCATCTACTTATTAATAAATCTAAGGATTTATTTAATAGGTTCATTTTATAATCCCCTTTGATTAATTAATTCAAATTAATTAATCCTCCCCCCATCTTCAATTAATTCTTCTAATCTCCTAATTAATTAAAACAAATCAATTTATGAGTTGTTGAGAGTTAATTAGCCTTTTCTTCTTATTTGAATTTTTAAATTCAAATTACCCACATGCCTCCTAGCTTCTAAACCTAACCCATTCCATCTAACCCTAGGTTTAATTAAACCTACCTTAGCTTGCACATCCTAACCTCCTTATCCTAACCTCCTATGGTGTGGATACTCTTCCCTTGGGACACATGGAATTCTTGGGCCACATGTCCCCTTTCCTTAGACACTTGCTCTCTCAAGAGCAAATATTCTTGACACTTGTCACCATAGAGATGGTAAATGTTCCCTTTCATCCAACCTCTCTTGAAAGCTTCTTGACACTTGTCACCATAGAGATGGAAAATGTTCCCTTTCCACCAACCTCTTTTCCAACCTCCTCCAATTTCACCATTGATATCTTCAAACTCAATCTTGATCGTTGATTCTTGCCACCTCACCCTTGGCCTTGGAAATCCTATAAATATCCCCCATTTTAGAGCAATAATGATCTCATCTCATTTGCATCTTATGCATTGTTACTATAGGCATATATCTCTTAGCATATCATTTGAGCCTTGTTATTATAGGCAGTTTCATCTTACATCTAGCTTATTTTCTAGCATAATTGTTGAATCATGTAGCTTAATCATTCTCTTTTCTAGCTTAATTGCATCATTATCATTTTAAATCCTCCATCTAGATGTAGTCAAGTCACTGGAATTTTCTTATCCAGATCTGAGAGAAAATCCACACTCACATCTCTTAGGAGGTAATAGATTGATTAGCCATGGTTTTATCTTTCTTTGTTTTAAATTTGCTAACCATGCTTGTAATGATCTATTGAGTGTTTTGTGGTGCAGCTGCAGGTATCTCACTTCACTGGCATGACAATTATGATAGCCAATAGTTCTCATTTGATGATAATCTAGGTCAACTTTTGATCTAAAAGAAACTTATCACAAAAGGGGTCCTGAGCTATCCTCATTCACAGTCAAACCTCACTATAGTTGAGATATCAAAGTTTTGAATCACATGAAAGATATGATAAAAATAATGTAGATGTCAACTTGAAGATAATGAGTAGTGACAATAGAAGTCATACAAATTTAGAGACCAAGAGTTGCCAATCAAACCAAAAGCCCTAGATCCATAGATGATATAAAGAGCGGTCAAATAACTCTCCATGAGTGTAGATAGTTAGCAAGTCACAATGATGAAGGTTTTTTAGTGGTGAGATAATCAAAACAATATGAGAAAATACTTAGATAAGAGATCATTTTTAAAAGATGGCAAGGATGCCATCACACTTATTGTATGTGACAATAAGGACATTCACTATTGCAAAGACAATTGTGAGTAACAATTCTTTTATCAAATCAATATAAATACTATCCTATTCTTATTGTAGAAGCCATACACCTGAGCCAATATTCATAGTGATAAAGGAGCCTTTCAACGTTCGCAACATAGAGGATATAGACTATCAAAGTTTCAAATAGTGGTAGGCATGCAGTCAAGGTAGCTCAAATAGAGGAGATTTGATAGAGCACAAGCCATGATAGAAACCTAGAGACAAATCCCTATATCAAACATAGTTAATAAGGATAGCTAACAAGTTCTAATGATTTTCTTGAATTGATCAAAATATTGCCGCATTATTACATTATATTATTTTTTGTATTATTAAAAAAAAATTAAATAATCATCGAAATTCCGACACCCCTATATTTGTATCGATGACTATACCATCAGGCATACAACATCCTCATCGATACATAGTTCCTAATTGTCATCAGACAGTGTCAGCATTCTGATGGAAATCAACGAAAACATCCAATGAGGATGTTGTATGCCCGATGACATTCTCTCGGTGAATGAGCGGTCAGGGTAGCACATGTCAATGAAATCCATCGATAGGACTTACACTAGAAGCAAAGGGAACATTTGGTCTTTTCGATAGCTAATGAGGCTATTGGTAACACATACACCAATGGAGACCCGATGGTTTTAGGGAAAATTTTGACGTTGACGAGCACCATTGGACTATCCGACAACAAGTGTTTGACAACTGCGTTTGTTGATAGTCCAATGAAAAAGATTCAGAATTCTGACAAGTGGCCATCAGAATTAAGCCCCAAATGTACTAGTGAGAGTTGAAGAGGAAGGGGGGGGATAAATCTAGAGAGGGTGGGAGTGAGAGATGATGACCTAGATAATGGAGAGAGAAAATAAGAGTGGGAGAGGGAGAGAGAGGTAAGATACCTAGAGGGGGAGAGAGAGAGAGAGGTGATATGGGGGTTTAGAGAGTGAGAGGAGATAGAGAAGGAGAGGGGAAAAAAGGAAGAGACATCCTAGAGAAGCGAGGGAGAAGATGAGATATAAAAGAACAAATAAAGAGAGAGTACAAAGAAATCAAGGTAGAGATAGACATGAAAGGAGTGAGATACCTCTAGGAGAGCAGGAAATAGAGAGGTGAGAGGAGAGAGAGAAGAGAAAAGAATTCATAAAGGGAGAGGGGTAAGGGGTGAGGGGTGAGGGAGATAACTATGGAGGGGGTATATAGAGAGGCAAGATAACTAGAGGGGGAAAGAGAGGTGGGATACCTATACGGGGGGAGAGAAGGTGAGATAGATAGAGGGTGACAAATAAAGGTGGGTAATGAGACATTTATAGAGAACTAGAGAGGTGGAGAGAGAGGGATGAACAAAGAGAGGGGAAAGAGAGATGGAGAGAGAGGGTAGGAGGAAGAGGTGATGACCTAGATAATGGAGAGAGAGAATAAGAGTGTGATGTGGGGAAAAGTGAATGATGGGGAGATCAAGAGGAAATATTTTCTTCCCTCCAAGGAGAGATGAAAGTTTCATTGCGGATTTCCCTTCAATCACCTCACACACATTACATTAAAAGAGGAGGGAAAATTCACTAGATCCAATCTATTAGGAAAGAGATTGAATGCTAAATGAATTGATAATGATGTGAAAATGACAAGATAACCCCTCTTTTAGAATGGAAAGATTGTTTATGTGAAGTGTTTCAACACTATGTAAAAGTAGCAAAGAGTTGATTATAACTTGAAATAGAATAGTGGGATGAAGCTATGAACCTAGATCTGGCCATAATATGTCGAGACGAATCTGCCCTATGAATTTGAGAAAAAGTCGTCTGGATCATGTTGAAAGTGCACATGGTCCTCTGAAAAATCCGTGAAACAAAAAGGGTTTTTTCTGCCTCTATAAATGGAGTCTAAATTTGCAAAAATAGCTACACACCTGCAACCTACACATAGAAAAGAGAGGAAAATGGGTTGGGATTGGGGGTTTTCTTTCAGGTCAAACCCTAGTTTTGGAATTAACCAAATGATGAAAGAAAGTAATTGCAAGTAAATGTAAATGAAAGGCTGAAATGTAATTCACCTCAAGGGAGGATTCAATAGGAATGTAGATAGAATTTCTTGTGTGAAATTGAATGATGAAAGAGATATCCTCTTCAAAGGTTGAATCCTTGACTTGAATGCAACACCTAGCCTTGAAGGGAGACTTGATAATGCTAAATGCTTAGAAGGATGTTTGAATGCTTGAATGTGCTTGAATGTTTGAACTTATGCCAACTTTTCCACTCCTCCAACTTATGCAAATGGGAGGGAAAATGGGACATATATATTTGTCAATTAGGGTTATTGGATTGATTTTTTGTCATAGGCTAACATAGGGAAAGTTTTCCCACTGCAAATGCAAAGTTCAATGCATAGTTTGAATGAAGGGGCCCTAAAATATGGCAAGGAAAGGGGCGCCATGCCCTTGTCCGTCCCTAAATTTAGGACAGGAAGCAAGTTTAGGTAGTGCAAAGTGCAGAAAAAGTATAGTTTTTTGGGATTGAGCAAGTCTCAGGTCTCCAATTAGGCTTGGGGATTCTATTCACCAATGTGAAGACCCTAATGTGTTCAAAAATTGAAAGGGTTGCAATTTTATGACACTACATTTATCCCCACTTTAGCAGGAGTATAAGCATACACCAATACTATTGGTAAAGTATAAAGAAACAAGATTGAAAGACTTCTACCACATCAAGGAGGAAAGATACACCAAGACCCTAGTGGACTTAGGATCTTACAACTTTGTTTGACAAAGTAAAAGGGAAGAACCATGAATGCAAGTAGCAAGGTTCCCCTCACTATGAGTCATGAAAAGTAAGGATACCAAAAATTAGAAAGAAAATCCCAATTCACTAAGTAACTTTAAGTATCAAGAAGCAAAATATGAGCGGAGTGTATGCCCCCACGTTAAAGTGATCGTGCACACCTTATCAAGAGCAATTTATTTAAGGTAGGATACACCCAAGAGAGAGAAAAGAGAGGGAGCACGTTATTGCAATGATTTAGCCCCTAGTTGAGGAATAAACCCAAGGATAATGAACACAAAACATGAGGTAGTTTCTCTTTCCTCGAGGTCAGTATGTTGTATGATAACTCATGTATATCATATGTGTATGTGCAAATAATAATTGCCATTCCCTAAAGAAAGGAAACTACCTTGAGAGAAAGGGAATAGAAGATGTATTTTGAGTGAAAAAGAAAGAGACCAAAATATCTCAATTATTTGCATCATCCTCAAGTATACATTAAGGGAAAAATAGAAGAACAATGATACACATAGAAGAATAGTCACAAAAGAGAAAGAAAAGAGAGATGGAGAAGACCTATAGTGCTAATGTTGCTAATCTAGCATGACATCTACCTCTCGATCTTACTGATCACTATTTTGGGAAGGCAGGAAACACGCCAGAGGAGTGACATTGAGCACAACAGATGGAGCTATTACAAGATCCAAACAAGGACTATGCTCATGTGGTAAGTCACTATGTTTGACTCTAGGAGCTAGGATTAGGGCTTTTGAAAATTTAGTTGATAAATTCTTGTCAATATCAACATATTTATAGTCACTATCAGAAGCATTAGGAGTTGTATTTCCATCATGAATAACATTTTCACCTATTTCTTCATCAATATTTATAGAAAGAGGAACTCTCACATGAATAGAAGTAAAACCATCCCATGTTTTTTGCAATTTATGATTTGGAGATTTAGGTTAAACATATTGTTTAGGAGAAAAGGGGATCATTTCAACTATTGGAGTTTTAGGAGATTGATTGTTTTGAGGAACAACTTCACAAGCTCGAGAATGATGTCTTTTTCAGCGGTCTCTTGCATAATGATTTCATTGAGCCTTAGCAAAAAGCTAAGAAGGAGGAACATGTGTTGAAGGAGGAATATTCTCCTCTTTGATAGTTGAAGGTTTAGGTTGAGGTCTTTTAGGTTGGACAAGAGGAGAAGCAGGCCTTTTCTCTCTATAAGAGGAAGGAGGTGGAACTGTGCCATGTAAAGGAGGAATATTAGGGGTAGGAAGGAGACTGGGTCCATCATGAAGAGGTGGTAAATGTCTAATCTTAGAAGGAATATTATTATTCTTTTTAGGAGAATGCATAGTTACGTCTATAGGAATAGGTTGAGGATCTTCCTTAGGAGTAAGATTAGTTCTATCCATCAAGGAAAGAACATCATCTTCGAGAAGGATAGGGATATCAATTTTTGGGGATCTAGGTTGACTTAAGCATATGATCATATATATCTTCCATTTTGATAAGATTGGAAAAGAGCATTTCTCCTTTGTGGAGGAGATTGAAATTGCTTAGGCCAAAAGAAATCAATAGGAACACCTGGGCTTCTTTCAAATGGTCAAAATAAGCTATGGTTAATAGTTATGATTTCTCCATTGTGGGGAAATTTTAAACACTTATGAATTAGAGAAGAAATATCCTTCATGGAAGATAGCCAAGGGTAGACCAACTTCACACAAAATTTCGTAGAAAAGGGAATAATAACAAAGTTGACATCCATAGATTTAGTGTGAACTTAAACATGAAGGGTGATAAAATCAATGGTAGGACAAGAGAATCCATCAAATAACTTCACAACCACATTAGTATCATCATAAATTTGTTTATGCAATCATAAAGTGAAAAGATACTCCTCAGTGATGACATTAACCATGCAAGAGGGATCAATAAGAGAACCACGACAAGGTATGTCCTTAACCTTTGCAACTATGTATAAAGGGTCATCGAGTGCTTCAATTGTCTCACTAGGGTCAAATGTAATACAAGGATCCTTAGGTTTATCTTGTTTCTCTACCATATTCACTAAATTTGGAGATGTGGTAGTAAGATCAAAATGAGAGAAAGAGGTATGTTCAATCTCAATCACATTAGAGGTATGAGAAGGCAAAGGATCAGTAAAAATTTTAAGATTTTGATTAGGAGGAGCTACTAATTTGTTTCCCTTATCATTCACACCTACCACAAATATAGTATTATTATCAATCAAATCTTGAATCTTACTTTTCAATGCAAAACATTTCTCAGTATCATGACCACCCTGATGATGAAATTGACAAAAGGAATTGTTATCAAAATAAGGGGATGCTAGCTTAGATGGATCAACTGGTTTTATAGGAGAAAGTTTTATAACATTTATTTGTAACAGGTGAGACATAATACGATGTAAAGATTCATCCAGAGTAAATTGTCTTTCTCTTTTGAAAAAATTAGAAATAGGAGACACACCTGTTGTAACATTCACATTGTTGTTGCTGATTGTATCATTGAACTTGATGAAGCCTTTTGTTGTTTTGAACTTCGCAAATGGTTGTTGAACACTCTCCCCCTTATCACTCATAGCCATTGGAGTAGGTTGCTCCATTTGACTCACAACCAGTTGATAATTGTGGAGTGTTGTATACAACTACAGAAAGGAAGTAAACTCAGACAAAAGAAGCTTTTCCCTAATATCTTTTTACAAATTAGAAATAAAAATTCTTTTAATATCATTATTAGGTACAAGAAAAGAAATTTGAGCACACAAATGCTTATATCTACCAATGAAATCAGTCACTTTTTCTTTAACACCTTGTTTACAATGCATTAAATCATTCAAAAAGATTTTAGGACCAATGTTGTTTTGAAATTGTTGAATGAAAGAATTTGCTAATTGTTTAAAAGAAGTGATAGAATAAGAAGGCAAAGAGAAATACCATTGTAAAGCCTTATCTCTTACTGTTCTTGTAAACATTTTTGCAAGAAGTCTTTGATCATAAGTAAAGTTAGTACACAAGGTTTGAAATGTTTTGATATGCATTAGAGGATCACCTTTTCCATTATACAGTTCCAATTGAGGGGCCTAAAAATGCTTAGGTGGCACACATTTGACAATATCAAGAGAAAGTGGGCTCCCAACTTTAAATGTGGGCACACTAAACTTGGATTGACTCATGGAAGAAAATTGTTGTTGTAAGGAAGATATGGTTTGAGCAAGATTGTTAATGGTCGCTTTGGTAAAAGAATTGATGTGAGACATGGTTGATTGAGAAGGTGGTGTCATGTTATTGAAGAAAGGCATTGATTGAGAATAAGGTGGTGGGACATTATGATAAGTAGGCATAGGTGATGATTGATTAGGAAATGGGACACTTAAAGGAGGAATAAAATTGTTGAATGAATTGCCTCCTTGTGTCACATTGATTGGTTGAGGGATAATAGGAATACTTATTGAAGACATAGGTAAAGATGGAGGATTAAATGAAGAAGAGGGATTTCTTCCATGACTAATTGTTGTAGGAATGACATTTTGAGTTGAAGTAGCCATGATGTTTGATGTAAAGGTAGGAACACTAGTCATAGGAGTAGTCAAAGAAATATAAGAATTGATTTGTGTTGAAGGTTGTGAATAACCTAGGGTTTTGGCACAACTCTTTATAGGCATGACATTAGAATCAACAATATGAGTAATGCCACACAATATATCAATTCCATTCTTATCACTTTGAATCATGTGCTTAAGGCCTTCAATTAATGGAAGAGTTCACTATTAGGATATTCTTGGGACATCCATTGTTGAAAGTTATCAAGTGATTGTCCAATTTTGAAACTTGATCTATGGAAACTATAGTAAAAGTTTCTTCTTCATCATGGGATTCATCAATTGGATAGATAGGTACATGATTAGGATGAGAAGAATTAGCATTATCCTCATTAAAGAAGTCACCCAAATTATGCTCCATCTCTTCAGTAATTAAACCTTGGGAAGCCTTAATTCTAATGCTTCGTCTAATGGGGATAGTATAGGTAGGACTAATAGTGGTAAAACTCATGCACTAGAGGGAAATTTTGAAAATTTGAATTTAAGTTTTGAATTATAGGAACAAAGTGTACAAAAATTGAATAATGCAAAATTTGTGAAAATAATGATTAAACAATTTGAAAGGGGAAAATGACACAATTTCCAAGAATAATTTTATGATGAGTAAAAGGAAATTGGAATTTTAAAATTAGGGTCAATGGGATGCCACTTAATTTTAAAATTAACAAAATTAGAATTTTTAAAATTAGGGCAGGTTATAATTAACCACTTAATTTTAAAAAATTTCTTGAAATTTGAAATGTTAAATTTTGAAGGTATTTTTTATTTTGGAGGGATAAAAAATTGACAAAATCAGCCAATTTTCTAGATTTAAGCTATTAAATAGAGTCATAACAGTCTCCCAAAATTCTGGGAAAATGTCAGGGACCGTGTTGAAAGTGCATAAGGTCCTCCCAACTTTTTTGGAAATTTTCAGAGATGAAAGTTAGGATGATTTTAAAGCTAACCCCAAAATATTAGTGGATTTTACAATCTCTAGATAGGTGAAATTAAGGTTTGAATGTGACAATAGGACCCTATTAGGGTTTTGAGAAATAAAAAGGAATTGAATTGCAAATTTTTGAAAAGGGTGAAACCTAATGGATAGGCACACCTTGAAAAGTGTTTAGAAAACTGAAATTGATTGAAATTGATTGAAATTTAGACAAAATCCAATTAAATTTGAAAATTAGGGTTTTAGGATGTAACCACTTAATTTTTGAAAATTTAAATTTTGAAATAGGAGGGAAATTGAAAATTTGAATTTTAGGAAAAAGGATAAGTCTCAAAATAGTCACAAATCTGAAAATTAAATGGATATTCAATTTTTGTACAATTGCAAAATGATTTTTGAAAATTAGGGTTTTGACAATTAACCTCTTAATTTTGTGAATTTGATTTGCAAATTGAACAAGACAATGAAGAAATTGAATTTGACAAACAAAGCAATTCTCAGATTGAAGACAATAGCAATCAATTTTTACAATTTACACAAGTTCAATTTCAATTTTAAAAACTAGGGTTTTGAATGAATTAACCACTAAGTCTATATAAAAATTAAACTTGTAAATGAAAAATATGGAATGATTTTCAAAGGAAAGCATGCAAGATGTCAGTTTCACCAAAATGTGATGTGTGGAAAAGCGAATGATAGGGAGATCAAGAGGAAAGCTTTTCTTCCCTCCAAGGAGAGATGAAAGTTTCACTACGGATTTCCCTTCAATCACCTCACGAACATTACATTAAAAGAGGGGAGGAATTCACTAGATCGAATCTCTTAGGAAAGAGATTGAATGCTAAATGAATTGATAATGATGTGAAAATGACAAGCTAACCCCTCTTTTAGAATGGAAAGATTGTTTATGTTAAGTGTTTCAAGACTAAGTGTAAAAGTAGCAAAGAACTGATTATAACTTGAAATAAAAGCATGTGATGAAGTTGTGTACTTGGATCTGGTTATTAAATGTTGAGACAAAGCTGCCCTATGAATTTGAGAAAAAGTCATCGGGATTGTGTTGAAAGTGCACACGTTCCTCCAAAAAAATCCACAAAATGAAAAGGGTTTTTCCGCCTCTATAAATGGAGTCCAAATATGCAAAAATAGTTGCACACCTACAACCTACACATAGAAAAGAGAGGAAAAGGGTTTGGGATTGAGGGTTTGCCTTAAAGTCAAACCCTAGTTTTGGAATTAACCAAATGATAAAAGAAAGTACTTGCAAGTAAATGTAAATGAAAGATTGAAATGTAATTCACCTCAAGGGAGGATGCAATAGGAATGTATATAGAATTGTTTGTGTGAAATTGAATGATGAAAGAGATCTCCTCTTCAATTGAATCCTTGACTTCAATATAACACCTAGGCTTGAAGGGAGACTTGAGAATGCTCAATTCTTCGAAGGATGCTTGAGTGCTTGAATGTGCTTGAATGTTTGAACTTATGCTAACTTTTCGCCTCCTCCAACTTATGCAAATGGGAGGGAAAATGCGACATATATATTCATCAATTAGGGTTATTGGACTATTTTTTTCTCATAGGCCAACAAAGGGAAAGTTTTCCCACTGCAAATGCAAAGTTTAATGTATAGTTTGAATTAAGGGGCCCTAAAATAGGAAAAGGAAAGGGGTACCGTGCCCCTATCCTAGGGTAAATTTAGGATAGGAAGCAAGTTTAGGCAGTGCAAAGTGCGGAAAAAGTGCAATTTTTGGGGATTGAGAAAGTCTCGGGTCTCCAATCGGGCTTCATGATTTGATTCACCAATTTGAAGACCCTAATGTGGTGAAAAATTACAAGGATTGCAATTTTATGACACTACAAAGAGGTCGTGGGGGAGGAAGAGAGGAAGAAAGAGAGGAAGAGACTTAGAGAAGGGGGAAGGGAGAATATGGGAGACAAAATAACAAAGAGATATAGAGAGTAAGAAGAGATGGATGGAGAGGTAGACATGGAGTGAGTAGGAGACCTAGGGAGAGAGGAGACAAATGGGTGTAGAGGTGAGAGACCTAGATGGGAAGAGAGAGGTGAGATGAGGGTTTAAGTGGGGAGAAGGAAATAGAGATGGGGATAGGAAGAAAGGGGAGGGATAAGAGGAGAGGCACAAGAACAAAGAGAGAGAGAGAGAGAGAGAGAGAGAGAGAGAGAGAGAGAGAGAGAGAGAGAGAGATGGATGGATAGGTAGACATGAGGAAGTAGGATACCTCTCAAGGAGAGGGATATAGATAGTTGAGGGGAGAGAGAGAAGGATGTCATAAAGGGAGAGGTGTAAGGTTCAAGGGAGAGAGAGGTAAAGCGAGGAGTAGATAACTATAGATGGGGTAGATAAAGAGGTGAGATACCAAGAGGGAGAGAGAGATATGGGAGACCTATATGGGGAGGGAGAGTGTGAGATAGATAGAGGGGGATAGAGAGAGGTGGGTAATGAGAAATTGATAGAAAGGTGGATAGGAAGGGAGGGATAAACATATAGAGGGAGGTGGGAGGGAGAGAGAGATGGGGGTGAGGGAGGGGGAGATAGAAAAGATGATAGAAAGAAAGAGAGGAAGTGACCTAGAGAGGGAATTGAGGGATAAGATGAGTGACAAAAGAAAAAAGAGAGATAGAATAGTAAGAATATATCGAGGGAGTGAAAGACCTATAGAAAGAGGAGATAGAGGGTAAGAGAGGTTTAATACCTAGATGGGAGAGAGAGATGAGAGACCAAGAGGTTTGAGGAGGGAGGGAGAGATATAGAGGGAGATATGAAGAAAGGGAAGGGATGTCCTAGATAATGCAGGGAGAAGAGGAGAGAGAGAAGGAATAGAGGGAGAGGTAGACATGGAGGGAGTGAGAGACCTATAGAGAAGGAGAAGACAGAGAGGTGAGGGGAGAGAGAGAGAGAATATTAGTAAGAGGGATAAAGAGAGAGTTGGAGTGAGAGGGAGAGAACTAGAGAGGGGGTGAATAGAGAGGTGAGTTACCTAGAGAGGGAGATAGGCGTAGGAGACATATATGGGGAGAGAGAGGGGTGAGATAGATAGAGTGGGATATATAAGAGTTTGTAATGACATATATATGGAGAGGTATACAAGAAAAGAGGGAGGACGAAACCTAAATAGGAGAAAGAGAGAAAGAGAGAGAAAGAGAGAGAGAGAGATGTTGTTTTAGATAATAAAGAGAGAAGATAAGAGAGGGAGAGAGAATAAGGGATAGTGGGGAATATGTTGGAAATTTGATAAAATTGATTATGATGTTTTGTCATTGATGTCAACACTAGTTGCTTTGGTTATTTACCGGTATCCAATTGGTCCTGGTAGGATGATTGGTTTCTGGTTGGTAAGATCATGTTGATCCAGTATACTCTGGTATGCTTTGGCTTATAGAATTGGCTTAGATATGTTATTCATGCTATTTAGATATATGTTGAGTCAATTGGTATTAATTTGGTGATCGGATGCTATCTTATATGCTGGTAAGCCTAGTTTATTGATCTGGTGAGGGTTTCATCGGTAGAGCTTTGTGGAAGATCTTTTGATATTATGCATAAGTGGTGTTGGTGAGGCTTCTAGAAGGGATTCGGGATGCTAATGGTGATTGTGTTCAAACCTTACTTATTGGAATCATTACTTTAGTGTGTGTGGACCTAAATTGGATCTGGTGCTATCTAGGTTATGGACTAGCTTATTGTATGGTGTTGTTGGACTTCTCGATGTGTTTTTAGGATGATTTATGGGTTGGATGATATTTTTTTGGCCTTAGGATGACATGTTTTATAATTATGTAATAGGTTTTATTGTTTGAGTGGACGACCTAATTGTTTAAGGTCTAGGGTTTGTATATATATGTGTATAATCTCATTGTAGATCATGGTATGCAAGAGAATAATGTAATAATAATTCATGCAAAGGATTTGGTCTATCATAGGTGATCGAGTTGGGTTTATTAAAGAGGTTTAAGACCTTTAGTATTGAGCTTAACTAGAACTATACTTAGGCATAGGAGATGCTATTCTTGTAGTTCATTCTTCCTTCCAGATTGTAGTCTAGATTTTTTCATGTAGTCAGTGAGACTCCTTTTGTAATGAGCAGTGTGCTCTAGGTTGTTGGCCTCCCTGCAAGTGCAGGCCCCTCAATTTGTAATCACATACTTACTGCAGAATTATTATCTTACTGTGGGTGGGCTTCCCACCATGGTTTTTCCCTTTACTAGGTTTTCCATGTACAAATATTGGTATCATGTGGATGGTAACTATTATGTAATTGTTGGTTGTACTTAATTGATATATCTGTTATTTTGGTAATTAGTTTATGTATTCTAGTATTAATCTTATATGTTTTGGTAATAAAGTTTTAAATTCTAATCTGGTGACAATTGATTGAACCTCCTCCCCTCTCAGTTGTCCGCTGGTTATTTAAACTATCAAACAATTGGTATCAGAGCTCTGGTCCTCTCTGCAAAATCTTAACCACTTGAGGAAGATCCTATGGCATCTAATAGTTCAAGTTCATCTACTTTATTTGCAATTGTCTTTCAGAGAGAAATTCCTAGGCTTGATAGAACAAATTATAAAGTATGGAAGATTCACATGGAGACTCATCTGAGATGTCTTGGTAAGGAAATTTGGGAGATTACTAAGAATGGTATAACCCCTTTTAATCTGACATCTAGAAATCCTCCTCTGACAAACTTGGATAAGGAGCTTGAGAATGATTGTAGAGCTAGAGAAGCCCTCTTGTGTGTACTTTCTGATTAGCAAATAATGGGATTGACTGACAAATAAATAACAAAATCTATATGGGACAAGTTGGCGACTCTAAATGAAGGTGACTCTATTGTTAATATTGCTAAAATTGATGGTTATAGGGTGAGATATGAAAATTTGAAGATGGAAGAAGATGAAAGGATTACTACATTTATGGAAAGGGTAAATGAAATTGTCATGGGAATTCAATGTTGTGGTGGATCTCTGAGTGAAGATGAAATAGTTTCTAAAGTTCTAAGAGATTTACCACTAGCTTATAAGATGAAGGATACTGCAATTAATGAATTGAGAACAATGGAAAATACTTTTGTTAATAGGGATACCTTGGTTGGGAATTTATCTACTTTTGAGCTTGAAGAATTTGGACCTTCTGGACCTGTGAAGTCTGAACTTTCTTTTCATGCATTTACATCATCAACTGGCATGAAAGATTGGAAATATTTGTATGCAAAGGAATTGGAGTATATGAAGAGGGAAGATGAATAATTTGAGTAAATTGAAGCCCTATTTGCTAGAAGCTTACCTAAAGGACTGGTAGGAAGTAAGTATGAAGGAAAATAACCCTTTAAATATTTTGCATTTAATAAGATAGGTCACTTTGCATCTAGATGTCCTGAAAGGAATTCAATATTTGAAGAAATAGCTAGAAGATTTTTTAAGCCTAACCCTAAATATCAGAACAAGCATAAGTATAGGAGAAATAGAGATAATTCATGTTACTTTTCTAATGAGGAAGGTGTGAATGATTCTGGTGATGAAATGACACAAGACTCTGCTAGTGGTTCTGGCAATGGAAAGGAATGGGTTTTCCTAGATATCAAGGAAGATGATCCAGTATTGGAAGGGAATCTACTTAAAGAAAAGGCCCTTGCTGCTAAAATTGAAGATAAGGATGAATGGGTAATTGATAGTGGATGTTCACATCATATGATTGGAGATAAAAGGAAGTTTCTATCTTTGCAAGAATTTGATGGTGGTCTAGTTAGATTTGGAGATCACAAAGCATGCATGATAAAAGGAAGAGGAACTATATCATTAGTTGGTAAGCACAACACTAATAATGTTTATTATGTTGATGGTTTAAGGCATAATATTTTGAGTTTAGGTCAATTGGTGGATAAGGGATTTCAATTACAATTCAAGGATGGAAAATCCAAGATCATTAATAGATTTGGATTCAAGATTGCTACCGGTACTTAGAAAAATGGTAATATATTTCATTTGAAATCCAGTGAGAAGGCATGTTTGATTGCACAAATTGATGAGAGTTGGCTTTGGCATAAAAGGGAATGTCATGTGAATTTTGATTGCATGGTAAAGATTGGTTCAACTAAGGTAGATAGAGATATACCTAAGATTGTGAAGCCCTATAATCTGGTATGTAAAGAATGTCAAATGGGAAAATAGATCAGAACCTCTTTTAAGAGTATAAAAGAAAAATCTAATGATGTTCTTGATCTTGTTCATACTGATTTGTGTGGTCTTGCTAGAATCAAAAGTTTTTCAGGGTGATAGATATTTTATGCTAATCATTGATTACTATTCTAGAATGATGTGGGTTACTTTTTTGAGGGAGAAATCTTAGGCTTTTGAAAAGTTTAAAATATTTAAAGCTAAGGTTGAAACTGAGACATGATTGAAGATTAAGTGCTTAAGGTCAAATCGTGGTATAGAATTCACATTTGGGGAGTTTAATAAGTTCTGTGAGAAGCATGTCATAAGGAGACAATTTTCTACTCCTCAGACACCTCAACAAAATGGAGTTGTGGAAAGAAAAAAAAATTGATGAATAATGATGAACAGTAAATACCCAATAGATATTGAGAGGGAGGGGGGGTGAATCAGTATGGACAAAAACTTCTTCAACAATTTAAACTGTAAAGACTGCACAAACTGGTAAACAATATCATCAATCTAAATCAAGGCACTATCGATAAAACACAATATGACTGTAAAAGACATAAACCGATAACCGAGATCTTCTCAAAACCTATTATCTCATTCAACTTCACCCATATGATTAAGCAAGTAATACATCATAAATACAATGACCATTGGATCAGCTTGCATTACCTCTTAACATAAAACACTAAACCATCACATGAAAAAGCATCACACATAACACACTAATTTTTCACGTGGAAACCCAACTAGGAAAAACCATAGTGGAGATGAATACCCACAAGTTGTTCTTGAACTCTTATGAAGTTCACTCTGTTAGGAGCCTAGTTTGGTTAAAGACTTTACAATTGGTTCTGCTAGGAACCAATCTTGCTAGGGATCACCTGGTTAAGGGATGGCTAAATACTCGGTTAGAGGTTAAAACCTTGTTAGAGGTTAAAACCTTGTTAAAGGTTACCTCGCAAGAGGATTTGAAGAACTTAATGATTTTGAGTCACCCTGTTAAAGGATTTACTAAAAGCCTATTAAAGCTACCCAGTAAAGGGATTTTCCATCTGCTAAAATGGTTAGAAGTCAATAGGAAATACACTGATCTGATAACAACACTTAATGCCAAGGCAGGTCCACTTTAGTTTCTTTAGATCTGCAATCACACTCTACAAATCGCTACTTACTCCTTAGGTCTAGCAAGAATCACCTCACATACATTCATTTGCTAACAACTTCAAATAAAAATCATCATCGACCTTATAGACAATAATTAGGTTGGTGGCCAAAACCTAAAACCCTAAGCATCTAGGTTAACAATACAGTCGGTCCAATCTTGGCCATTTAAACACATTACATAGGGTAAAACAATCTTGAACAAATCTCAAGATATTCTCCATCGTCCATTCTTCACCGCTTCTAGAAGCTGATAACCCATCACGCGCTCTCCACCATTTACTAAGATTTTGCACATTCTTGAGGTAGATAGAATCAATCTTCTTCATGCAAGATCCTCAAGGTGATCCTTCACACACACAAGGCTGATGTGGTAATGCAATCTAATCTTCATTTCAATGCTAACTCATCATAGGATGTCATCGGTTGAATCACATAGACTTGGAATGCATCAATCGGAAACCCTAAAGTTGAGACTACCAACCGGTAGTCATATCAAATGAAACCCCGATACAAACTTTGCATATACTGGTTCACACTCCAACATACTGGTTCACTTTTTGCATATAACAGTTCATACCATCATACTGGTTCACTTGCTAGTTTTCTTACTTCAATATACCGGTTCATACTTTAGCATATTGACATCAATGACAACATACAATCCCATCATGTCATCAAACTCTGCACATATGCTAGCAGAACTATCTTGGATGCTGCTAGAACCATGATGATGGAAGCTAATCTACCTCATATCTACTAGAGAGAAGTAGTAAGTACAACAGTTTATACATTCAATAGAGTTCATATTAAAGGAGAAACCGGTAAGATACCTTATCAGCTATGGTTTGGAAGTACACCTACAGTTAAGTACTTCAAAATCTTTGGTAGTAAATGTTATATCAAAAGAGATGATTTTATTAGCCAATTTGATCCTAGATGTGATGAAGGAATATTTCTTGGTTATTCTAATGAAATCAAAGCATATAGATATTATAACAAAATATTATAAAGAATTATGGAAAGCACTAATGTTAAGGTGAATGAGCAGAAAAGAAGTCAAATAAGAACTTATGAGAAAAAAATGGTAGTGGAAATGATCATAATTGAACCAGTAACACCTTTATCGAAACAAAATGTTGAACTAGTTACTCTAGCAGTATCAAAAACTTCAACAGTAACTGAAGATTAGGGAAGAGGAACAAAGAATCAAAAGACTCCTAGGTATGTAAGGTTGAATCATTCATAAGATTAGATCAATGGGGATAAGAATAAAGGAGTGATGACAAGAAGAAGATTGATAGCTGATGAGGTATATTTTATCTCTCAAGTTGAACCGATATCAGTAACTAAAGCATGTAAAGATTAATGTTGGATGAAAGCTATGGAAGAAGAATTAGATCAAATAGAAAAAAACAACACATGGATTTTAGTTCCCCGACCTTAAAATAAGAATGTTATTGGAACTAAATGGGTTTTTAGGAATAAACTAAATGAAGTTGGACAAGTTGTGAGGAATAAAGATATATTGGTTTGTAAAGGATATTCTCAGAAGGAAGGAATCAATTATGATGAAACCTTTGCACCAGTAGCTAGGATTGAAGATGTAAGACTATTCTTGCCTATGCTACACATAAAAACTACAAGGTTTATTAGATGGATGTCAAGTGTGCTTTTCTAGATGGGGATCTTGATGAATAATTTTATATTGAGCAACCTGATGGCTTTTCACTTTTAGATGATAAAAATATGCTTTGCAAGTTAAAGAAAACCTTATATGGATTGAAATGGGCACCTAGAGCTTGGTATGCAATGTTGGACAAATATCTTTTAAAACTTGGTTTCACTAAAGGTAATGCTAACAGTAATCTATATTATAAAGTCACTAATGATGATATACTGATTATTGAGGTTTGTGTTGATGACATCATTTTTGGAGGTGAGGATAATTTGTGCATGGAATTTTCTAACAATATGAAGAATGAATTTGAGATTTTTATGATTAAGGAAATAAAATTTTTCTTAGGTTTGCAGATTACTCAGACTGATAAATGTATTTTCATCTGTCAAACTAAGTGTGCTAGGGAGTTGTTGAAGAAATTTGGTATTGAAAATTCTAAACCAGTTGGTACTCCTATGGTTACAAGTGATAAATTGACAAAGAAAGATGAATCAACACCGGTAAATCCTATAAGATACAAGTCTATGATTGGAGGTCTCCTATATTTGACTCAGACTAGACCAAATATAATGAATGTAGTTTGCATTGCATCAAGATATGAAAGTGATCCTAGAGAAAATCATGAGAGTGCGGTGAAAAGGATTTTTTAGGTACTTACAATGAACATATGAATATGGTTTGTGGTGTCCAAGATGATGACTTTACTTTATGTGCATATATAGATGCAGATTAGGCAGGTGATGTTGATGACTTGAAGAGAACTTCTAGTGGAGCTTTCTTTCTTGGAAGGAAACTTGTTTCATGGATCAACAAGAAATAATCATGTACTTCCTTATCTACTGCTAAAGCTAAGTATGTTGCTACCACTACTAACTATACACAAGTTCTATGGATGAAGCAAATGTTAAAGGACATAAGAGTGTATTATAATGAACCAATAGTTATTCACTGTGATAACTCTGCTGCTATAGACATATCAAAGAATTCAGTTTTCCACTCTAAGACAAAGCACATATCTATCAAATACAACTTCTTGAAAGAGAAGGTGGAAGAAAATGAAGTTAGATTGGTTTATGTGAACACTAAAGAGAATATTGTAGACATCTTCACTAAACCTTTGACTAAAGATTCATTTGAGTAACTCAGAGACAGATTAGGGGTTTTTTCCCCTTTGGTAGAAAATTGATTGATGCTATTTGGAATCAGTCTGGTATGCATTATCAGAGCTATTATTCATTCCAAATTGATGTGGTGATGCTACTACTTAGGGGGAGTAGTTAGTCTTGTGATTCAATGGTTTATGATTTTTCTTTGATATTTATGTCAGATCTTTGGCATTGATGTCAAAGGGGGAGATATATTCATGTGAAAAACTTAAGGAGTTATATGCATTAGGAGGATACATTTGTAGAACTTAACTATGATATCATCTACAAGGAGAGTATAAATCAGAATGTCATTGCTATATTCTTGTGTGGGAGATTTGTTTGGCATTTCTTGGCACTTGGATGTTTTTCACATCTAGTATTGCCATCAATGCCAAAGGGAGAGATTGCTGGAAATTTGATGGAATTTATTATGATGTTTTTTCATTGATGTCAATACTAGCTATTTTTTCTATTTATCTATATCTAATTGGTAAAATCATGTTGATCTGGTATACTCTGTTATGCTTTGGCTTATGGAATTGACTTAGATCTGCTATTCATACTATTCAGATATATGTTCAGTCAATTGGTATTCATTTGGTGATCGAATGCTATCTTATATGCTAGTAAGCTTGGTTTATTGATCTGGTGAGGGTTTCACCGACAGAGTTTTGTTGAAGATCTTTTGATATTATGTATAAGTGGTGTTGGTACAGCTTCTAGAAGGTATTCAAGATGCTGATGGTGATCATGTTCGAGCCTTGCCTGATTGGAATCATTGCTTTAGCATGTGTGGACCTAAATTGGGTCCGTGTAGAGCCCCTCCCCGATCAAGCTTAGGTTAACTCAGTTGACCATGATTGACCTTACTAATAAATGCTATAATCCAATAGGATGGGCTATGTTAGATGGATAGATTGGTGAGAAAAGTAATTGAACCAACTTATGGAATCATTTCGCCTTGAGGTGTACATTTTGATGAGTTATGGATACATAAATTTATATGATTCTAGAATAGGATAACTTTGAGATGATGTATGTGATAACTCAATGATGAACCACTAGTACCAAACTGGTACTAAGAGGGGGGGGGGGGGGTGTGAATCAGTACAAACACAAATACAGTCCAAAACTAGTTTGACAACAAATACTCTAAATGACCGATAAACAGAGATATCAGTAAAATAGAGTGCAACCAGTAACATCTAGTATAGCTTAATCAGTCATGAACCGGTCACTCAATAAGCTTTTCTCTTATCTCAATACCACATTATCATTATATTCTCATCCATAAACTAGTAAACTTAACCATCAAGTCTTCACAATAGTGAGTTCAATATGTTTTATAGACAGGCATAAAACATAGAACCTTCTTGTGCATAATAGATAAAACAGAGCATCACAAGACAAAAGCATTACACATGACACACATATTTTTTACGTGGAAACCCAACTAGGAAAAACCATGGTGGGGATGAATACCCATAAGCTACTTTTTGAACTCTTTAGAAGTCCACTTTGTTAGGAGCCTTGTCTAGTTAAGGACATTACAATAGGTTCTGGTAGGAACCGATCCTGTTGAGGATCACCCGGTTAAGGGATACCTGGTTAAGGGTTAAACCCGGTAGGGTCACCTTGTTAGAGGATTTTAAGAACTCAATAGCTGAAAGGATCTCCTAAGCTTCTCTAGCTTCTCAGAACTCATTAGCCTCGAGTTACCCAGTTAAGACCACCTGATTTAAGGGATTTTGAATCAAGCCAGTTAAGGCTACCCTGTTAGGGGATTTTACAACTGTTGAAGTGGTTAGAGATCAACAAGTATTACAATGATTTTTTAATAGAACTTAATGCTAATGCAGATCCATTTAGTCTCCTCTTTTCCTTCTGCACATTCACTTTGCAGGTATCTCTTCTCTCCTTTGGTCTGGCAAGAATCACGTATCACTTTCCTTGGATACACACTCACAACTTTTGGCAACAACCTCAGATAGAAACCCAACATCGACCTTATAGGAAACATATAGGTCGGTAGTAAAAACCCTAAACCCTAAACCAGTTAGGTTAAGCAATTCAAACATTTCAATCTTGACCATTGAATCATATTGCATTAAATGCAACAATCTTGACTCGATCTCAAGACATTCTCCATCATCCATTATCCACCATTTTCATGGCAGCTGACAACCCTTCATGTGTTATCACCATTTGACAGACTTCACACATTCCTGAGGTAGATAGGAATAGTCATCTTCATGCAAGATCCTTCACACACATAGAGCTTATGTGGTAACACAATCTGTCCTCCATCATACTGCTAACCCACCATACAAAGATCACCAATTGAAACACGCAGACTTGAGCTACTCCAACTAGAAACCCCAAAGTGGAAGTTGCCTACCAACCGGTAGTCATATAGTGCTTTTATGTGCCGATTCCCATAACTACATGCCGTTTCACTTTGGCATAAACCAATTCACACATATCTCAGTTCCTCTCTCTTCACTTATCACATGTGTCGATTCACACTATGTCTCATATTGACATCAATGACAACATACAATATCATTATGTCTTCATGCCAGTTCACATTAGGCTCATGCCGGTTCACATAATGCCAACAATGTCCCCCTTTGGCATTGATGGCAATATACAAAAGATATCTTCTCTACTTCACATCTTCTCTCCATTTGCTGCAGATATCTTTTTGCTTCACTCTCACTCCTTCTCCCCTTTTGACAACAATGCCAAAGTGGAGGTACAATCATCACTGTTTCATCATGTTGTTCCCCCTGAGGAGTAGCATCCATAAACACACCAATCAATAAAAGATTTGTCTTTTCAGTACCTGACTGATATGGAACAATCACTTTTAGTTCACCTCCTGAAGGGGCAATACCCCTAATTCACCTCTCAAATGCACAAATGTTGTCTTTGGGAGAGGCTTGGTGAATATGTCTGCTAACTGCTCCTTACTGGACACATACTCTAGTGCAATCTCTTTATTCTGAACCTTTTCCCTCAAGAAATTATACTTAAGCTCAAAATGCTTGGTTCTAGAATGTAAAACTGGATTCTTTGATATATTGATAGCACTTGTGTTATCACAGAATATACTTACCAATTCAGATACAGGAATCTTGAAGCCTTCCAGTACATGCTTCATCCAGATTGTCTGACTACAATTCATGAAAGCTAAAACATACTATGCTTCCGCTGTAGACTAAGAGATGCAACTCTGCTTTTTACTCATTCATGAGACCAGTCTACCACCGAGAAAGAATGCACCACTAGTTGTGCTCTTCTGGTCATCCACATTACTGGCCCAATCAGCATCTATGAATACTTTCAGATTGAAATTATTGTTGTATGGGTATCACAATCCATAGTCAATTGTTCCCTTCAGATACCTAAGAATCTGCTTGACTGCACTCAAGTGAGATTCTCTTGGACTCTTCTCAAACCTTGCAGTGATGCCAACTGCATGTGCAATATCCAGTCTGCTATGCACTACATAATGCAACTTACCAATCATTGACTGATATTCCTTCTCATCAACCAGTGTAGAATCATCCTTCTTTGTCAATTTGCAACTGGTCACCATTGGTGTACCAACCGGTTCGCTATCTTCCATGCCAAAAGTCTTCAACACCTCTTTGACATATTTGGACTAAGTGATGAAGATTCCATCATTCATCTGCTAGATCTATAGTCCAATGAAGAACTTAATCTCCCCTATGAGTGACATCTCAAACTCTTTCTTCATTTCATCAGCAAACTCATGACTCATCTTGTCATCTCCTCCAAAGATAATGTCATCAACAAAAACTTCACATATTAGGATCTGATCTTCTTCAGACTTCAAGTAGATATTGCTATCTTCACTTGTTCTCTCAAATCCAATCTTCACAAGATGGGAATGTAGGCACTCATACCATGCCCTAGGTGCTTTCTTTAGACCATATAATTCTTTATGTAGCCTACATACCATATCACTATCTTCAGATAGGGTAAACCCATTTGGTTGCTCAATATACACCTCCTCTTCAAGTACACCATTTAGGAATGCAGATTTTACATCCATTTGATATACTTTGAATCTCTTAAAATTTGCATATGCAAGAAGCATACAAACTCCTTCCAATCTAGCTATAGGAGAAAAGGTTTCCCCATAGTCTTCACCTTCTTCTTGAGCAAATCCATTGCATACCAGTTTGGCTTTATTCCTAATCACTATGCCATCCTCATTCAACCTATTTTTGAATACCCATTTGGTGCCAATGACATTTTTATGCTTTGGTCTGGGTACCAAGGACCATCTACCATTTTTCTCTATCTGGTCAAGTTCTTCTTCCATTTCCTTGGTCTAGTCTTCATCTTTATGAGCCTCTTTGAATGACTTAGGCTCAAATTCAGAGATCATACATGAGTTTTCTCTTATCTTTCTTCTGGTAAGGATTCCGGCATCCTTATCACCTATGATCTGCTTAGGATCATGATTCAACTTGACATACTGAGGAATGGTCTTAACTGGTTCTTCTTGCTTTTCTTCTTCATCCTCATCTTCATCAGTATCAGCATTCACCGATTTAGGAACACTATTACTGGTACTAGGTTGACTGACAACTGGTTCCCAGAAGGTTGCAACCGGTTCATTTACAACTTTCTCACTATTGGTTTCCTCAGTCTTCTCAGAGGATTCATTAACTCTTACATTGATGCTTTCCATAATTCTCTAAGTCCTATTGTTGTAGCACTTGAAAGCTTTACTCTTGGTGGAATATCCTAGAAATATTCCTTCATCACATTTAGCTTCAAATTTGCCCTGATGTTCACTCCTCTTGATGTAACATTTGCTACCAAATACCTTAAAGTAGTTAACCATAGGTGTCTTACTGGTCCAATACTCATAAGGAGTTTTGTCCTTACCCTTTTTGATGAGTACTTGGTTCATAGTGTAGACTGCAGTGCTCACCGCTTCTCTCCAAAAGGTGTGAGCAACCTTTCCTTGGATCAAAATAGTTCTAGCTGCTTCAACCATAGTCCATTTATTCCTCTCTACTAGGCCATTCTGCTATGGAGTCTGGGGGGCAGACAGCTATCTCTTGATGCCAAATTCTTCACAGTACTTGTTGAATTCACTGGAAGTGAATTCCCCTCCTTGATTAGTTCCAAGACACTTGATCCTTTTGCCACTTTCCTTCTCCACTAATGCTCTAAAAGCTTTGAATTTCCCAAAAGCTTTAGACTTGTCTTTCAAGAATGTGACCCACATCATTCTTGAGTAGTCATCAGTGAGAATCATGAAGTACCTATCACCCTGCATACTTCTAGTTTTCATAGGACCACATAAATCAGTATGCACAAGATCAAGCAAGTTGTCAGTAGTGAAAGATTTACCTTTAAAGGTTGAGGAATACATTTTCCCCAATTGACATTCTCTACACAAGGTATTATCCAGTTTGCTCAGCACCGGCAACCCTCTAACTGCCTTGATCTTACTAGCCTTTACAATGTTATCAAAGTTCACATGGTAGAATCTCCTATGCCATATCTAGCTATCATCAATCTTAGCCATAGGACATGTACTTATATTCACCTTTAGATGAAATAGGTTACCTTTAGTTTGCATGCCGGTGGCTACCAATTTACCATCTTCACCTTTGATTTTGCAAACTCCATTCTTGAATTACAAAGTGAGGCCACTGTCATTTAACTAGGCAAGACTTAGAAGGTTGTGTCTGAGACCATCAACCCAATACACATTGTCAGCACTACTCTTTCCATTCAAGGAGATGGACCCTCTACCTTTGACCATGCATGGTGCATCATTGCCAAAGTGAACCACACCACCATCATACTCTTCTAAGGATAGAAACTTGCTCTGGTCACCAGTCATATGGTGAGAATAGCCACTGTCAATGATCCACTCATTGGAATCATCAAATCAGGAGACAAGAACCTTCTTGTCTGCCACATATTCCTTTACAAAAATGAACACAATGTCTTCATTCTCTTCATCTTCTAATTCCTCATCTGTGACACCTTCATCAACTACCACAAAACAATTTCTCTGGTTTCCTCCTTTGAATTTCTTGAACCTTTCCGGTTTGTCCTTGTTGTCACTAATAGGATAGTTCATAGCAATATGTCCTATCCGGTTATAGGAGAAACATTTCAAAGGAAGCTTACCTTTGTATTTACTAGTCCCTTTTGAAAATCTCTTGGCAAGAAGAGCTTCAAATTCCATCAAAAACTCTTCATCCTTCATTTCTCTATTTTGATTGGGTTCCCCACTAGTGCTAGCCTCTTTTCCTTCTCTAGATGGTATAGCAGAAGCTTTAAAAGCTGATTCTGACTTTTGAAAACTACCATCAGAGGTATTCAGCTCATAGGCTGTCAACTTGGCTATGATGGAATCCAAGGATGCCTTAGACTTGTCTATTGATCTCAGCTCCTAAATAGCAGCAACCCTTATTACATAGACCGGCAACAAGGATCTCAGGACTTTACTTACCACAGTGGAATCTTCTATTTTTCCACCTACACTCTTTATTTCTCCAACAACTATTTTGATTCTTATTCCATATTGTTGAATGGTCTCTCCTTCAACCATCCACATGTCTTCAAACTTTCCTCTCAAGCTCTCTTCCTTAGCCTGTTTTACATGCTCATCACCACCATAGATATTTTCAAGAGCATCCCATACCTCTTTGGGATTTCCCTAGTCTTGAACATCAATAAACTCAATGTCAGAAAGACTACTGATGAGGGCTTCCATGACTTGCCCATTTTCTTGTATCTCTCTCTTTTGGTCATCGGTGAGAGTACTGGTAGGAACAACATATTAATTTTCAACATAACTCCAGTGTTGAACACCCATGCTTTTGATGAATATCTTCATCTTGTCCTTCCATATACCAAAGTTTTCCTTGTTGAACTTTGGACCTTCCCTCTTCATCATTTGGCTAGGATCTTTTCCTCAAGTGGTTAAGCTTACAACACAGAGGACCTGGAGTGCTCTGATACCAATTGATAACTCAATGATGAACCACTAGTACTGAACTGGTACTGAGAGGGGGGGGGGTGAATCAGTACAAACACAAATACAGTCCAAAACTGGTTTGACAACAAATACTCTAAATGACTGATAAATAGAGATACCAGTAAAACAAAGTGCAACTGGTAACATCTAGTATAGCTCAATCAGTCAAGAACTGGTCACTCGATAAGCTTTTCTCTTAGCTCAATACCACATTATCATTATATTCTCATGCATAAACTAGTAAACTTAACCATCAAGTCTTCACAAGAGTGAGTTCAATATGTTTTATAGACAGGCATAAAACATAGAACCTTCATGTGCATAACAGATAAAACAAAGCATCACAAGACAAAAGCATTACACATGACACACATATTTTTCACGTGGAAACCCAATTGGGAAAAACCACGGTGGGGATGAATACCCACAAGCTGCTTTTTGAACTCTTTAGAAGTTCACTATGTTAGGAGCCTTGTCTAGTTAAGGACATTACAATAGGTTCTGGTAGGAACTGATCCTATTAAGGATCACCTGGTTAAGGGATATCCAGTTAAGGGTTAAACCTAGTAGGGTCACCTTGTTAGAAGATTTTAAGAACTCAATAGCTGAAAGGATCTCCTAAGCTTCTCTAGCTTCTTAGAACTCATTAGTCTCGAGTTACCTGGTTAAGGGATTTGAAACAAACTGGTTAAGACCACTGTATTTAAGGGATTTTGAATCAAGCCAGTTAAGGCTACCCTATTAGGGGATTTTACAACTGTTGAAGTGGTTAGAGATCAACAGGTATTACAATGATCTGTTAACAGCACTTAATGCTAATATAGATCTGTTTAGGCTCCTCTTTTCCTTCTGCACATTCACTTTGTGGGTATCTCTTCTCTCCTTTGGTCTGGAAAGAATCACATATCACTTTCCTTGGATACACACTCACAACTTTTGCCAACAACCTCAGACAGAAACCCAACATTGACCTTATAGGAAACATATAGGTCGGTAGCAAAAACCCTAAACCCTAAACCAGTTAGGTTAAGCAATTCAAACGGTTCAATCCTGACCGTTGAATCATACTGCATTAAATGCAACAATCTTGAATTAATCTCAAGACATTCTCCATCATCCATTATCCACCGTTTTCATGGCAGCTGACAACCCTTCACGCGTTATCACCTTTTGATAGACTTCACACATTCCTGAGGTAGATAGGAATAGTCATCTTCATGCAAGATCCTTCACACACACAGAGCTTACGTGGCAACACGATCTATCCTCCATCATACTGCTAACTCACCATACAAAGATCACTGATTGAAACACATAGACTTGAGGTACTCCAACCAGAAACCCCAAAGTGGAAGCTACCCACCAACCGGTAGTCATACAGTGCTTCCATGTGCCAGTTCCCATAACTACATGCTAGTTCACTTTGAACAAATATTCCGCTTCACTTTGGCATATAAATTGGTTCACACATATGTCAGTTCCTCTCTCGTCACTTATCACATGTGCCGGTTCACACTATGTCTCATATTGACATCAATGACAACATACAATATCATTATCTCTTCATGCCAGTTCACATAAGGCTCATGCCGGTTCACATAATGCCAACAGTATGTCATTATTGGATTTGCAGGACTTTACTATGATGATAGAAATAGGATGCATGTCTTATGTATGGATCAAAATTATGAGGATTATGATAATTGCTTATGTGGATTTATTTGGATATAAGATATATCGATTTGTTTTAATGTAAATTGTATGCAGAGTGTTTGATGTGTATTCATATTCATGTGTTTAATATTATATGAGGTTATTTGGAATTACTAATGTGTAATTGAGATGCGGAGGAAAATTATCCATGTGACCATGGAAACATTATGGAGAACCAAACCTAGACCTATGTACGTTCCTAAAGCTAGGGGTTGTCTATTTGGAGAGACAACACCCCGTATGTATCATATTTTATTTGTGAAAGTAAATGAAGCATGTGTGTAAAATTGAATTTTATTAATTTGTGTAAATCCAACAAGAGACAAATTTCATGTGTAATTTTGTATTGTATTTTATTGTGTCACTTGACACGTGTTGATTTATGTCTTGATTTTTGACTTGTCTCTTGGAGGGAGTTGTTTCAACCATAGCTTTTTCAAACATTTGAATGTTGTTCTAAATTTTCCTTGGGTAGAGAGTCCTTGGAGTGGTCAACTCAAGTTTCAACTAAAAATAAACTTCAGATGGGTTTATAAGGGGTCAAATGGACTCCTAGGGGTAGTTTAAAGGTGTTTCCTAAAGTCCATAAGGTATACCTATGGGTTAGGAGTATTTTTAGGCATGTGTCTACTCCCATGTGACTGTTTAGTCACCTCAAAAAGTGGGTTTCCTAAGGTGAGCGAAAATTGAAATTAGGAGGTGCCATCTAGGTTGATAACCTTCCTTTTTGATGAGAGATCCTTTTCCACTTTTTCTTACTTTTTCCTTTTTTAGTTTTAGAAACCTGTGAGAACTATCACTGAGGTATTTTTAGGCAAGAATGAGAGACTTTATGGGTAATCACCCACTCTCCATTTTTGGAGACTATGCAATTTTGAAAAGAATAGTTTTGGGATAGAATTTGGGCTAAGTGTAGAAGGAAGAATGGTAGAATTGGGTTGCTCATCCTCAAACTAGTTCTAGCAAACCTTTGGAGAGATTGAAGGTTGGATTTATCTTCTCCCTTTCATGTTGCATGTTTATGTTGGAAAGATTGCTTGTATGTAAAAGTTGGTTTCTTGTATTTTGCTTTGTGAAAGTTATTATGTGACCTATCTGTTAATTCTTTTATGTATTTCATGTGATTTGGGAGTAACCAAGACCTTCTACTCTTGGGAGAGTAGGATGGTCTTGCGGGTGGTAGGAGTTTGACAGCCCTCAAGTGAGAGGCTCTCATTATGAGAGCAAACTCAAGGGGTGTATATGTGACCCTTGCTGGATAGCCTTGTGTATACATTTGGGGGTCAGAAGGAGAGAAAGTATGGCATGGATGCCTCGGGGGGCATAAGGATGTGGGGTTAATGAACTTGTGATATATCTTTGTTTGCCATGAGGTGGCTTTGTGATCTACTATTCTTGAAGTCTCCTCAGGGTATTTGGTCCACTACCACCCATGTAAGAACATCACATTTTGTGATGAAGTGTAGCCTTTGTTGGGAATGTGTTTACTACATGTTTTTCCCTTGCTTGTTGTGTTTGCATGTGTGTAACCTGTCTAGGGCTTGGTTCTCCAAGCTCGGGGGTGGCTTCTAGTAAGCCTAGGCTGGGAGGTGAGCTCTTCATGGTCAAGACCTTATGATTCATTTGTAGGATTGCTTGGAAAGAAAAGAAAAAGACAAGCTAGGAGTTGCTGGTTTACTTGATTTGTAGAAAAAGATTAGGGAATGAAATATTTTATATTTTAGTTGCAACAATAAAAAAAGGAAGCTATATGTTGTCATTATTTGAAAAAGAAATGTATTCATTTTGTTTAAAACCCCCATTTAATAGAAATGTGAGACTAGATGGGTATCTCACCCACTTGTAATGTTGACTATATTGTACTCTTAATATGTTCTAAAGAAATGCATTATTTTATTAAGTTATTACTACAAGAAAACTGAAATGTGTATTTCTGGATTTAGTTCCTATAGTTCTGAAAATATTATTTGTAGTATGCATGTTAGTTTTGAAAATAAAGGTTCATTTTATCTCCTTATGCATTTGAAATATTGGAAAAGAATGAAATAGAAAAGCACGTATGTTAGTAAGCTGAAAATAAAACATTTAGTCCTATTTATGGAAGTTCTAAATGCAAATATAGTTAATTAGCCATTTAGAGTGAGCACTAATGTTGCATGCGGTAGTTTAATTAATTCTGTTATTTTTCCTTGATTTATTGCAGAAAGTAAATCTAAAGTTAATTAGTCTATCTCTAACTTAGCAACAAGGTATTTAAAATAAAAAGAAATACATTGATTTAAATCTGAAAATCTTAATTAAATCTATTAGTTTTGAAAATTTGCTTTAAGTGATTTAAAAAAAAAGAGAAATATAAATAGATTGTTTAAAGTAAATAAGAATAATATACCTCTATTTCTATTCTGCCAATATTTTATTATTTTTGCATAGCTTAGGAGATTAAGAAAATAAATCCATTTTTAAGGTAAATCTGAATTAAATCTACCCCTAAGTTATTATGAATATATATATACTTGCATGTTAACCATATATGTATATATAATACTTTATATAAAAAAGAAAACTTGGCATTTATTTTCGGGAGCCTCGGCCCTCGCGCTATGGGCGGCAACCCCTAGTGGTGGCCACAACTGCCTCTATAGGCCGCAACCCACAGTTGAGGAGGCTTTGAATCCCCCCTATGGGCGGTGCCCCATAGTGGCAGCATAGCCAGACTGCGGGCTGTGTCCCATAGCAGCTGCCAAGGCTGCCTCTGTGGGTCGTGACCCGCAAGCTCGGCTGTGGCCGCCCCTGTGGGGAGCCCCCATGACCTCCACCACCACCGCCCTCTGAGCGCCCCGCGACCCCCAATGAACCCTTGACCTTGCAAATAAATAAAGGTCATGATGGTAAAATCGGCCATGCAAACAAATAAAGGCTGCCATGGTAAAGATCAAGCCCTACAAACAAATAAGATGAAACCCTAACCCGGTTCAGGTTAGGGTAGCTAGATTAGTAAATAAAAAAAAAATAGGTTATAGTTTTAGTCTTATAATATCATGTTCATTTAGGGTTTGTTTTGTTGTTGGTATTTATTAAGTTTTAATTAGGTTAAAAGGGGGATTTTTTTTATAATAATGTATGTTGGAAAATAAATATCCTCACATATAAATATATATGTGTAAAATAAATATATATATATATATATATATATATATATATATATATATATATATATATATATATATATATATATATATATATATATATATATATATATATATATATATATATATATATATATATATATATATATATATATATATATATATATATATATAGGAATGTATAAATCTAACATTAGTTTAATCATTTTGTTGTACATTCATATTTCATTTACGATTATATAAATCGTTAAATAAGATGATTTAAAATTTAAAATACTTATGAAGTTAATCTTTTAGAAAATTATATATCAAATTTGGTAAGTTATTTTGGCTATGGGGAATTATGTTTAGTCCACCTAGATATAGTTTTTTTTTTAGATTTAACTTTATAGAACAATTTTTATTAAGGATTTATTTAGCCCTTTAGTCAAATTTTAGCATTATTATAATTATTGTTAAAATAAATCATGGGATTAAAAAACCCAATTGCTAGAGTTAATTTAATTAATTCGTACAATAATTAAAAAGATTAATTGAGATCAATAAATATCTCCTGTAAATTTAATTTAGGGGTTTTTGCTTAAATGGATTTATTTATTTATTAAATGGTGAGATAATTATAATTTCCTTGGAAGAGGATATCATGGTGGAATTATATATATTCGAAAATAAGTCCAAGACCTTGGTCTTGCAAACTCATTTAACCTAGATGGAATCTTATACTAAATAAAGCAATTAACATTTTAACGTTTGACACTTCAATTCTCAATTGCTTGATTAATTAATATTATTACGTTAAAATCATATTGATAATTAATTTATAGACGCAAGATTTAATCAAGTTATAAAGGAAGGATGTATTATCACAGATGGAGGAAACTTGTTAGGAGACAAATCATTATTATTGAATCAAGTAGTTATATTAATGCCTATTTAGTAGAAGTCGATCTAATTAAGAATTATAATTTGCAACTATAATAAAAGGGACATTCGATGTGATTTTATTATTGTCCTTATAAAATCATTTTGTTCCATTCGATTATAGGAGTTATTGTAATTTGACATGTTAGGAATATCCTAACTTTGTCGTCTAGGAGTTTTATAGAAACCTAAGGCTTCTAGATAAATTTGTACTAATCATCGCTCACAATTGAAAAATGTTTCATTATAATTTAAGATTCCGCTTGGAACAACTTGTTAAGTTGTCACATCTAATTAAGCATAGGTTTCATATAATTAAGTGTTTAAAAATAAAATAAAATTGTTGTGTGTGTTTTTGCTCAAAAGTTTGGGCATGATAGTTCGGTACTATCTAAATTATTGATCAACTTATTGTAACTTGTTGTTGGACTTCTCAATGTGTTTCTAGGATGATTTATGGGTTGGATGATATTGGTTTAGCCTTAGGCTGATGTGTTTTATAATTATGTGATAGGTTTTATTGTCTGGGGGGCTGACCTAATTGTTTAAGGTCTAGGGTTTTTATATATATGTGTATGATCTCATTGTAGATCATGGTATGCAAGCGAATAATGTAATAATCATTTATGTAGAGGATTTGGTTGATCATAGGTGATTGAGTTGGGTTTATGTAGAAGGTTTAAGACCTCTGGTATTGAACTTAACTAGAATTGTACTAATTCATAGGAGATGTTATTATTGTAGTTCATTCTTCCTTTCAAATTGTAGTCTAGATTTCTTATGTAGTCAATGAGACTCCTTATGTAATGAGCAGTGTGCTCTAGGCTGTTGGCCTTCCTACAAGTGTATTCCCCTCAATTTGTAATCACATACTTACTGCAAAAGTATTATCTAACTGTGGGTAGGCTTCCCACCATAGGTTTTCCCTTTACTGGGTTTTCCACACAAATCTTGGTGTCATGTGGATGGTAACTATTCTCTAATTGTTGGTTGTTCTTAATTGGTATATCTATTATTTTGGTAATTATTTTATGTATTCTGGTATTGATCTTATATATTTCGGTAATAAAGTTTTAAATGCTTAAGGTTCTAGTGATCTGGTGACAACCGATTCACCCCCCTTCTTAGTTGTCCTCTTGTTATTTGAACTATCTAACATAATAGATATAGAATATTGGGGTAAAGAGGGAGGGAGAGATAGTGAGGGAGAGAGGAAAAAAGAGAGGGAGATACCTAGAGAGAGATAGAGAGGGTGAATAACTAGAGAGGGGAGTTATATAGAGGTAAGAGACCTAGAGCCTTGGGAGAGAGGGGTGAGAGACATAAGGGCTAGAGAGAGGTGAGAGAGGTAGAGGATGGAGGAGGTGGGTAATGAGACAAGGATGGAGATGTAAAAAGGGTGGGAGGGAGATATTTAGAGATGGAGAAAGAGAGAGGGGGTGAGAGAGACTTAGATAGGGGAAAGAGAGAAGAGAGAAAGAGAGAAAGATAAATATTAGTATAGAGAGAAGGAAGAAGGGAAGGAATGAAAGGTATAACCACAACTATCCATCATCAATCATAAACCCTAAACTCTAAGCCTTGATCAAGGCAGGGTGAGAGATAAAAAGAGAAAGAGGATTGATTGAATGTAGAGAATTTCGCTATAACATTCTAAAAATGTATTTATATTTGGCTTGCACCAAATTTGGTGCTTTCCAAATGCAAAAATGTGAAAATTAAAAATGCATTTAGGTTTGTCACTCACCAAATTGGCATTCACTAAACTAAATATGTTGATAAATTTCAATCGTTTGAGTTGGACAACCATTTCATGCAACATAGATGTTTTTCAGGATGTATCCACTTCAAAAACTAGTAAATAGTTATATATTCATTAAAAATAGACAAAATATTGGGCATAAACTATATGGTGTTAGCTAATTTCTCACCAAAGTGATTTTTGAAATTCTATAAAAAAAGTTAACATTATAGGCAAGCCATGATAGATGCTACGTTATTTTTTTTCTAATAAATAGAGAGCCAATTTTTGTGGCCCCCCTTTTTGAAACCCTTAATCTTTGTCGTTTAAAAAAAAGTAGTTGCTTACAAAGAAGATTTAGAATTGCACTTCAAATTTTGAGTGTAACTATCTTCAATTTTTTGTTGAAGTTTAGACACTGTTTATTTGAAAAAAAAGTGGCATCTTAGAATGTCTTTTGTGTCACATCTATGTGTGCTTACCCTGAATAAAGTGTTACTGGAGGGAATTTTTTGAAGTGATCTTTGGGTAAGAATATCTCAGTGCAAAGAAGATTCCAAATATGCTTGGTAATGGCATTGCAATTTTTGTTACACTGTCAAGTATGGAACATTGGCAATTGGTGTTCAACACAAAGTTCCTAGTGTAAAGAAGCTTCTAGATGTGGTTGGTCTTGGTGCTTCAAGTTATTTAACACTATCTAAAGCTAAAAGTGTGGTTGAATCAACATTCACAACGTATTATCAAATTAAAGTGGCTCTATCTTCATCATTCATCCATATCAATGAGATGAAAGTAAATAGCAATAACAACAAAAGAATCCACACAATAACACCATATTTTTTATGTGGAAAACCCAAACTGGGAAAAACACAATGAGAATTAAACACAATATATAATAACAGTTTCACAATAGATAAGTTTTCCTACAAAAAGAGCTTAATTTTTTGGACTTGCAGACTGAGATGCACAACCTCAGGCAAGATTCAAAAATAGGCTCATGTAGTTGAAGATCCCTTTTTTAGGGAAAGATACAAAGATAATCTCATAAAATAATAGAAATAAAGTGATTGAATTGTATACAAAAAACATCTGTTAGAATGTAAATAATAGTTCTCTAAATATACTTGTATTTCTTCTCTATACATGTTTGAACCTCTGCTCTTACTCACTTTCCATCTATTGGTTACTTATTTTTCTCTATGTATCCATCTATTATTCATGCACTCACACCACTTCATCTTATTTCATCGTCCATATCTAACATAGCCAATTTTCTCAATATATACAATTCGGATCCAAAAACAACCAATTCTCGGTTGGCCAAAAGAGTATGTAATGTGTTCATAGAATTGATCCAAAAATTTATTATTTGAAAGGTAAAAAGGATGTGTACGAAGTTGTCACTCCTTCCAATCAATATCAAAAATATTTTACATCCAACCACTTTAACCAAAATGCATAAATTAGTACAAAAAACTTGTTTTGCATTACACACTATTTAATCTAGACTAAAATTAAATAAAGTGGTTCATCCAAGAGAACTAAAAGACATTTGTCTCATAAAAATAGAAACTTATAATCTCCTATGACATATTTGGTACACATACTTATTTTGATCCACAATAAATTTCTCTAGACTAGGTGAAGAACACCAATCCTTTGGAAACATAAAGCATCATTTCATATCTTCTCATTAGCACAATGTGAACCTATAGATATTTTTCCATCATAATGTCAAGTGAACAAACATCTAGACCACCAACTATACATCAACTAAGCCTATCCAAAATTTTGATCACCAATAACAATCAAGGCAAGATAATATTGACAAAGGTTTGACATCAATGACAACAATGACATTCATATATGTAATAATCTCCCCCTTTGTCATTAATGGCACAACAAAAAGATATCCTCTCTCTCCCCTATCAATATTTATCCCACTTTGACAACAATGACAAAGGGTAAATACCTTAAAAAATAAAAACATACAAAATCAAAACCATGACCTTCTTCAGTAGAAAATTTAGAAAATAAATGACAAAAGAGAAATGACAATCAGATATTTCCAGGCCAGATGTCCTTGTATTGATTCTTCAAACCAATAATAGATGAGTTCCAGTTATGTATAGTAGCAAACAGGATCCTATTTTTTGTTTCACATTCAACACATAAATTTACTGCACATCAAAGACACCAACATTAAACACACTTTGTTCAACTTTTTTTTTTTGCATCAAATAGCAATCTGAGAAATAGGGACAACCATAATTTCATGGCATCTTTAAGTCCACAAAATAATTTCACATAGTCTTCTCTTTTCTTTTGTCTCATGGCTAACCGTGAATAAAGATAATAAGCCTTATCTCTCATGGCATTGTTTGCATCTTTATAATATTGAAAAATAGGGCCAATTGTGTACGCTAAGACTCAATAGAGTCTATCTCATATTTGAATTGATTCATAGCTACAAGCCACCTTAGATATTATTTGTATAGTTGAGATGAAGTGTCCAACATCTTCTTGAAATGAATTAAATTTAACTTGATATCATGGTGTGCCTTCAAGCACCTTTCAATCATTTTCTTTGATACAGTACCTTCAGTAAAAGGCTCACAAGATTCAATTTCTTTTTTGATGATTGTGGCCATCCCCTCATACAAAAATTCTATCAATACCTCCAGGAGAACATCAAGAACATTAAAAGGAACAAGATTGTTCTAGAGAAAATATGTAGCAAAAACCTACCCAATAGTTTCCTAATCATAGGATGAAACAATGAGATACAACTCATCAACTCTTTTCAACCATCAGGCTTTGAGAGCATCCCAAGAACTCTATTTTCATCAAATGTACCTCTAGGGAAGTAATCACCAATTCCATAACTAAAGTACTATTCTACACATTAGCCTTCTACGAATATTTATCATCACTCTCTACTATAATAGCTTCTACGGATCTCTTTGCAATTCTTTTACCTTTTGATACTTTGGAGGAAGAAGAAGATGATTCATTAGATGATCTTTTCATTTTATTGTCTTTTGGCACCAATGTTGTTTTCTTAGGTCTTTTTATACCATACTCACTCATAACTTCTTCAAAAGTTCCAAATCTTCATGTATTTACATACTTAGGCATCTTAAGGAATATTTCTATAATTTCCATACACATCTTTAGATACCTCATGAGGAAGCTTTTCAATCCATGAGGTTATAGGAGTAACAAACTCAATAAAACAACTATCTTTATCAACTAGGAAAGTAATCTCATCTTTGTACCACTCGACAATCTTCAGAGGAATCCGATTACTCAAAATCAACTCTTTCCAAAGTATCTAGAAATAATTTATGATAGGCAACATCACAATCATTCAATTTATCCAAATATCCTTTTATCTTAACACAAATCAAAACATCTCTTCTCCATGCTATATTGTTCATTCTAGGTAAAGCATTAAGAAAGTAAAATACTAAACACACAATGAGTGATCCATACTATAAGGGATATAAATTAGTCTTTGTCAATCGAAGACTATCCAACAATTTATGCCTCAACAATTCACACAAGTCATAGTCAACATTCTCCTTTACCATCTTATAAGCCACACACATAGTAGTAGAGGAAGTTGAAACTTCCCAATTCCTATAGTAAAATTTGTATGAAATACCCATGTTTGCATATTTGACAACTAGGTCATCGATAGTGTCAATTTATAGGGCTCTTTTATTAGACACAATGCTACTTAGCTTATTTACTTCATCATTCTTGATGAATTTCAAAGAAGGTATGGTTTCGAATGAACATAAACTAGTTAAGTCACTTAGGGCCAATTTTGAAATTTGATATGGTTGGTCTAGCCACAAGAAATTCTCATGAATTCTACTCAAAACTATCCTTATAATATCCTCATTATGAAATATAGGAAAGTCACTCCATGCATCCAATTTTTGGTGTCCTAGAATAGCATACTCAACCCTAAATCATTGTGCACCATCTACCAAATGAATTTTCTTTAAATCTCTAATCTTTATATGATCATATTCTTCCAAAGAAACATGAATATAAATGAAAATATCTTCCTTACTATAGCATCCTAAATTGTACTCGCTTACAATTTTGTCCTCACTTAGGCCTCACTTTGGTGTTCATCCTTTGAGTTCTGATAGAAGATCTGATTCTACTCACACCTATCACCAAACTCAGTTTCTTGCATTATTTACACTTTTCCCTCCTTAATCTTGGGACCCTGATGTCCAAGACGAGGGTACCATGGTGCTCAAGGACAAGAGTGCCCAATGCCATGGTCCTCTGGAAAATGGCCCATTTTGGGGCCTCATAAAGGTCACTTAGTTTGAGTGGGAACCTAAATCCTGTGTCGGCCTATGTCAAAAATTCAATTTAATTTTTGGCTAGCATGTATAAAAGCAGGTCTACCCCTCTCATTTTGATATAGCACATTTATAATTCTAATTCACAATCTCAATTACATCCTAGCAAATTGAAGTGAGCAAGCAATAAATCTTCTTTCAAGCATTGGAGTAGAAGTATAGTCAAGATTCAAGAATTGGAGATGACATTCATGTTATATGTTTTATGAAGACTATGTAGTGCACCTACCCTAGTCAGCTTTGTAAAACCTGTTTGACCTTGGTTGACTTTTTTGATTTGGCATTCTTGGATGGTTGATTTATGATTATGTAATGTTGTAGATTAGATAATATGAATATTGTGCATACCTATTATTGTGCTTTCGCATCGATTCTTGTGTAAGTTTAATTGTTTCCCTAATTCTTGTTATAAATCCCGAGCTAAAGCCTTCATTGAATATATGTGTGTGTGTGTGTGTGTGTATGCTTGCGTGACTCATGGTTGCAGGAGATCACAGGTACAATACCACCTAGGTGTGAGGTTCGTCTCCATCAAGATTTGCAGGGTTGAGTATACCTCTTTTATCCTTAGAATTTGGATTAGGTGGTTGTAAAACCCTCATCTTGCCTTAGCCATGATCAGGTGAGCGTCGTGTGTGGTCCGTCGGGTTCCCTTTTCCTTTGGGTTTGTGTGTCGTGTGACTGGTTGACTCTCTTGGTTTGCATGCCTTGCGTGTGGTAAAATGGAGTATTTTATCCTAAGTATTTAATTTAATTTAATATGTTCATTTACACATTAGTAATTGAGAAATTTAAAATAAATAGGTTTCTTTTATGTGATTAATCATTAATTAAAAAGATCATTTTATTTATGTTTGTAGCGAGTTAATTTAATGGTTAATTTAAAATAACAAATTCGATTAGTTTATGTGTTTTACAAAGAAAAGATTTAAAGTTATTTGAAATAGAAATAATTCAATCTCTTTTGCATTTTGGAAAAGAAAGGTTAATTTCACTTATTTAAGAAAATCAATTTTTATTAGAAAAGCAAGTTTAATTTATATGTATATTTGATATAGTGTGAAAGATTGATTTTGGGAATTAATTTAATTAAAATATTTTATCTTCGTTAATAATGTGAAATATAAATGTTAGCTTAGTTAATATTGAGAAAATTAAAATTAAATGAGAGAGAAGCATTTTAATTTTAATTAGAAAAACAAGTTAGTTATTTGAATAGTTGAAAAGAATGATTATTTTCATTTTTTTATTTAAAAAGTGCTTAAATTCGAAATTAGAAATTAGGTCAAAATTTCATTCTTTTAACCTAGGTTGGAAAAATATTTTGGGGGTTGTTGATTTTTTTGGGGAGAAAAAAAAAAGGATATTTTTTTTTTGAATGGAAAAAAATTGGGGATTTTTGGAAGGAAAGATTTCTACAGCTGCAAGTTGGGGCTCTTTTTCAAAATCTTGCCAAGAATGCTAAAGGAGGTAGGATTCTTGTTTACTTTTTTTTATTTCGTTGTTAAATAAAAAATGATGTTTTGTTGTTCTTCATGAAATGCTGGTAAGAAAAAAAAACCATGAATGTTCTCAGATTTAAGTCTCAGCTTTGGAAAAAAAGAATGGGTTTGCATTGCTTTGTATTGGGGAAAGTTATTGGGTATTTGGAAAATCATGTTCTTGCAATAAAATTTTCCATACTATTGTTTTAAACATTCTGGAATATATATATATATATATATATATATATATATATATATATATATATATATATATATATATATATATATATATCAGTGACTCTGAATGAAAGAAAATTTGGGGGGTTTTTAGTTTATTATTGTTTTACTTTTATGGGGTTTTGAGTTGATATTAAATCTCGAGATAAACTGTAAATCGAAACTTATTCTCAGAGAATTCTGAGTCTGTGTTTGCAGAAGTGGGGTTTGTTTTAATTTATATTTTGAAAGCCATGAACATTCTAGAAAGTTTATTCAAATCTCTGTTTGAGACTGTGTAGAAATAAAAATAATAAATTATTCTTTTTGTCTCTGCTACTGTGAGCTGTTTATTTTTAATAGTGAATGTTTAAAAAAAAAAAAATTAAGTTTTTGAAGTCTTTGGGAGACTGGCGTTTTTCTTTTACTATGTTTTACACAATAAATATTTAAAATAAAATAAAATAAAATAAATGGAAAAACCGCATGGCGGGGAATAAACCCCCACCGCGAGGAGGTAGCAGCTGCTACCATGGTAGCAGATTGCTACCAAATGGTAGCAGCGCTGCCAATGGTAGCCGCTTGCTACCTTTTGGTAGCAGTGCTACCATGGGTAGCATGAGCTCCCAAGGGGGGCGAGGGGGACACGTGGATACCCTTCCCCCTTTTTTTTATGTTTGTTTTTTTATTATTTTTTTTTAATCCAAAAAAAATATATATATAATAGTTTAGTATAAATTAAATGCTAAATTTTTAATAAAGTTTTAATTATGATTAATTTGGCATTAATTATAATTTAAGATTAATTTGATATTAATTAGTTGTATAATGGTACATATACGCTAATTAATATTCAGATTTCATTTTATGATTAATGCATATTTTTCTAATTAAATACTCGAATTGCTAATTTCGCTATTAAATATTAATTTGTTATATTTTATTAATGTTGGATTATAAAATATATACATTAATTAATAGTTAAGTTGGGTATTTGTCTTATTGAAAAAGTATCTTTTTGGAAAAAGATAGAATATTACTTTAATTGGAAATTTTTGAGATAAAATGTATTTTTGTTTGTTTGTTGGTAAACTTTAAATAATACATTATTCGGGAATTATGTTATTTGAAGAATTGAATGATAATAGGTCATTAGCAAATGTTAGAAATGAAATATTTTATCATTGGACATTATGAATTTAAAACAATATGCCATTGGAATTATTGGAAATCTGATAAAGTATCATTTGGAAATATGGTTAAGTTACTGATATTTTTCATTTAATAAAATAAATGGGTTAATTATATTTTTTCCTCTATTTGAGAAATAGACAAATGGTACTATTGCAATTTGTGGTATCGTATTCACCTTGTAATGATGATTTTCTATTAATGTATTTTTGAAAAGCTTAGATCTTTTAGAAATCTTGATCAACCTTTAAATATTAAAATCAATATGGGAAAGGATTGTTTTTTTTGGCTTTTGCTTTTGCAAGGTTTAATTTATTTGTATTCACTTTGTTTAAAGAGATGACAAGACCCTGTTATGTTTGTTTAGACCTTGTCGTTTGTCTGAATTGTGGTTGGCCCTAGGATGGTCAGGCTCCTAGCTAGAGTATCGTTAGGAAATGGACCTTTGTATTAACTTTTAATATGCTTAGTTGGATCCATTTCTATGTAGGGATCATTTAGGATTTATTGACTAAAGTGGTCGTTTATATATTGGATGTGTTCGCCTAAAAGGAAGGAATGTAAATGACATGAACCTTATGTAATCTTAACTTAATTAATTGCTAGAGGGGTCTTGCAGTTGAGCAGACCCGGAGATGTAGCCCTCTAGGGGTGAACTCCAAGATCATTTATGTGTTATGTGATGCTTTTGTCTCTCATGTTTCATAGTTAGTGCTAGCATGTATGGATGCATTATGTGAGTGTATAATGAGGATTAGATGTCATCTTGTTAAATGCAGTGATTAGGCTCATAAAAGATTATAGATATGATTATGGAAAGTATTTTGTTAATGTTAATGAAAATAAGTAAGCATGGAAAGAACTCACTAGGTTATGACGAAAATAAAGCATGTAATGAAATTAGATGCATGGTATATGGTTGAGGAAAAGTTTGAATGTAATGAATGGATAACAATTATTGGACGAACTTGTCATATTACCTAAATTGTAATTCTAATGGATGAACTTCATTTAGTTACTTACATTTTAATCTCAATAAATGAACATCATCATAATAGCTATATTTAAACTAAATTGGATGAATTCATTTAGTTATTTACATTTTGTTCTAAATAAATGAACTTCATCAAATTAGCTTCATTCTAACTATAATTGGATGAACTCAATTGGATTATCCGCATTATAACCTTAATAAATGAACTTCATCCTAATACCTACACTTTAACTATAATGGATGAACTCATTGGTTATTTACATTTCAATCTAAATAAATGAACTTCACCTTATTAACTATATTTTAACTACAATGGATTAACCAATTTGGTTATGTACATTTTAACCTTAATAAACAAACTTCATTTTATTATCTATATTGTAACTAAAATGGATGGACTCGTCAAGTTAACCATATTTTAACCTTAATGGATGAATTTGCATGTGATTTATGTTTTAACTTCTATGAATAAAATTCCTCATGTTAGCCTCATCTTCAACCATAATAGATGAATGCTTCCTAATTTCTATAATGTTAATTCACTAAACAAATTATATCCATGTTTCAAGTAACAATAGGTAATTAAGATATCCTGCTTAATTAGATCAAATGTCACGAGTTGAGTTAGGTGTTAAGTTACGTAATCACGTTGGGAAACTCCTTAGGTTCGTTTAGTCTTCCGCTATGTTAACTAAGCGTTAGATAACTCCAAGGTATCTTAATGTTATTTCTTATTATAAAAAAAAAAAATATACACTCTATTCAAGTGTTTTAGCTTTAACCCTTTTGGGGTTTCCTAGCAGGGCATTACATTTGGTATTAGAACCCATGTTGCAACACTAGGATCTCTAGTTTCACTTGTGCTCTTAGTTGGTATGTCGTGTATCGACCTTATGTGTATGCTTGTCCTCCTTTTTGTAGGTGTGTGATTGAGGAAACCTTAACTGGGGTGTAACACGTGTGTTCACACCTTGTTTTCAACTTCTTTATGTGGGTGCTTGGGAGTGATTGTGTGTGTTTTGTTTGCTTATTGAGGTCTTGGTCTACAATTTCTCTTATTCTAAAAGAGAGTTGCATGTACCTTCCTTTTGATTTGTTGTACTCTTTTGACTAATCCATTTGGGTTGGTTAGTGTTGTGTTGAATTTAAAAGTACGAAATGTGCTTGTTATAGTTATGATCTATCTTAGTGTTGTCCACTTGAAGGACTAGTATGGCAAATATTAAATTCTTATTATGTAGTAAATTGAATGATTATGACCCTTCCTCCTCTCTCTCTAGAAATTAAAATAAGTTTGATGTGTAATTATCTCTTATTTGAGTTTTCTTATTGCAAGAGAAAGGATGTGAATTCTTGAGCCTTGTGTGAGCCTTATAATGCTTATGTGTTCTTAGATTATTAAAAAAAAAAGGGGCTTTGGTATGAAAATTAATACTGGTTATTGAGAAAAATTGTATGATTACATTAAGGATTCTCCATGTGCTTTTTAGGAGTAACATAATTAAATTCTATCTTAAGTAATGTGCATTAATATGCGAATTGTTGTTGTGTGAAATTACCTTATTTGTACTAGAAGTATCAAAAGGGAACATGTTATAGTAGCTTCAAGAGTGTATAAATGTATTCCACGAAAGATTGTTTTATGTGTTTCTTTAAACCGGTTTGATTGAGGATCTATTTCAGCAATGCTCCATTGAAATTGCATTTGGATATATGTGGTTTCCTTAATATGTTTAGAAAGTATGAATGAAAAGCTTGTTTGATGAGTGTGCATAAATGTGTATTATTTAATTGATAGCTCCTCGCTTATCTTCTTACCGTACCTTGAATTTTTCAATGATAGGTTGCAGATTTTTGATATGTTTTGTTTGAACTAAGAATAGTGAGTGTTATCAAGAGGTCTTGTATTACTGAAAGATTGTCTGTCTTGATTTCTTATTCAGAAAATTGGAACATTCTATTGCAACCATAATAATTGGAAATGTCATGTTAGGTTGTTTTGGCATCTTCCTTAAAAGATAGCAAAATGAAAACCATGCAACTAAAATGATAGATTTAAATATGAGCATATAGTGTGATCTTGTTGATCTTGTGTATTCATAGGAAATAGATGATTTTCCAACTCTCTCTTCCTCCTCTTGCCTAAATTATAAGGTTTATTTTTTTGAAATACTATTAAGAATGCAGTGATTTAAGAAGAATTTTTATAATGCATATGAAATTGTATGTTGCTTTTGGCTTCTAATTGAAAGAGGAATTTTTTTCGCTTTGGAAAAGAAAATTGCATAGTAATGTGAATGCAAATTCTTAGTGGAATTTGAGAAAGATATTGGAATGACGTTATTTCCTCATGTAATTTTGAATAGTTAAGAATTTTAGTACTTGTACCTAGAATAAACTCGATTCAGTTATTCATGTGGAAAGCATAGTTAAAACCCTTCATGAGTATATGATATTGCAATGAAAGGTACCCCCCATAAATGTGAGTAAACTAGTGATGGTGCTATTCCTTGTGTATTGTGAGAAACCCATGCTTGCTATGTGTGCCCATGGGATGGTGAAGTAATCAACCATGGAGGATATGTTTGCTTATGAGTATGGGAAACCATATTGTTTATGTGATGTGCTTATTTGTTTCCTTACTGAGTGCCAACCCATGGGTTGTTGATAAGTCAGTATGTGAAGGGGTAGTATTAGAAGTCACCATTCCTTGAATAGTATGGAACGACGTATGGGTAATGTCGATGCGAAGCGACTATAGCTTCTCTATTTCGAGGAAAAATATAGTTACATAATGAAACTGTATTATAGGTGTACTCCGTACTTTCCCTTGTGATGAACCAATTTATAAGGTTCATGTGTGCAAGCCTATTCCTATCCTTTATTTGAGCATATTGATGTCAGTTCTTGAGCAAAATGATGGTTTTATTGGAGGATCTTTTGCCTTCTCTTCATGAAAGGTGTGTTATTTTTTTTAACATGAGCTGCCAATTGACTAGTGTTGGTAGACTTGTGGGTGGACCATAGCCATGTATACCTCTGGCTTATGGTGGGTATCCTGAGAGGAACATCGCTATGCGGGGTGTGACCTATGCATGCCCATTTTCTGTGAGGTACACTACCATGTGGGCTACGCCCATTGCGTGCCTTTTCCGCTTGGAGTATTGCCATGCCATGCTGAGACACGATGCAGGATGTAGTAGACATTGCCATGCGGCCTACCAACAGGTTTAGGGTAGAGCCATGTCATGTGACAATGTGATGCAGGGTGATGTCGAGGTGCACACTGCCATGCCATGCGGATGTGTGACTAGGTCACACCACATGATGAGCTACTGCAATAGCTAGACGATTGTTCCTTCCTTCCTCGTTGGTGGCTAGCTGCTAGTCACATAGTGATGTAATGTGCACTTATGATTTTCTTTTATTATTTATTTATTTCCTTGTGGGTCAGCAATTTATTTTATTTTGACCTTGAAGGTTTAGCCACGATCTTGCAATCTTGTTCTTACTTTATTTGATGTTACAATTTCAAAATTATTTTCTTGCATTACTATTGGAATTGACGATTATTATCTTTATTCTTCTGTACTTTGGTGGCTAAACTGGGTTATCCGTGTTGTTTTTGTATGCTGGTCTTGTGTTGAAATGTGAATTCCTCTCCAAGAATGTAGGAGGCGGTCTTGGTTGAGTGTATACAAGGAAGTAGACATAGGGAACCTTGAGGATGGGGGTATGTGAGGCTGTGAGACAGCTAGGATCCACTACCTACCTATGAGTGGTGACTATCTCTTGGAGGCTAAACACCTTACACAACAAGGGATGTTCACGAAGGTCTTGTATGGAAGGTAGCACCACTATGGTGTGCCCTAGCACCATCAAGCCCTTGAGTGAGATGTTGGATATTTATGATCATGTTATTTGTTCTAAGATCATGCATAGAGATGTTGATCGTGCATGTTATCCTTGACCGAGCATTAGACATGCTCACATGTGGCCTTTTGTGTTGTGCAATCTAGTTATGTGGATGGTTATTATGTGTAATCATGGATTAAATGGTGCTAACTTGTCTCTATGTTATGGGACATAGTCATTGGGAAAAGTTCTTTTATGCCTGGAAAGTGTAAACAATGGAGTTATTTACATTTCTCTTATTTATTGAAAGATAACTTGGCTGTAGAAATTTATATTTAAAGCTAGTTCTATGCGATAAAGCTTTGTGAAAAGATGAATTGGTAAAAGAAATTGATCATGATGGCATGTTTTCTTGTCCTGCTTGGTAGAATGAGTATGGGAATTGTTGTTTACCTCTTTTAATACCTTGATTGGTGTAATGAAAGAAAGAAAATTCTTGTTTTTCGGCTATGATTGTGGATAATTCCTAGAATATTTTAAAGAAGTGTATGGCTTTAGAGGTATCTTGCCTATGGATAAGGATATTCTTATAGGTTTTAGCAATAATGTTTCATTTAATTACAGAAAGATTCATATGTGCAATTTGTAATTGTTAAATGAGTTTTAGGGCTAATATGTGTTGCATGTTTTCCATCTAGCCTTATGACTTCCGGGAGTAAGTCGAAGCCTAGGGGGAGAATGTAGTGCCCCTACCCTAGTTGGCTTTGTAAAACTGGTTTGACCTTGGTTGACTTTTTCGATGTGATATTCTTGGATGGTTGATTTACCATTATGTAATATTGTAGATTAGATAATATGAATATTGTGCATACCTATTATTGTGCTTTCGCATCGATTCTTGTGTAAGTTTAATTGTTTCCCTAATTCTTGTTATAAATCTCGAGCTAACGTCTTCATTATATATATATATGCTTGCGTGACTCATGTTGCAAGAGATTGCAGGTACAGTACTGCCTAGGTGTGAGGTTCATCTCCATTAGGATTCGCAGGGTTGAGTATACCTCTTTTATCCTTAGAATTTGGATTAGGTGGTCGTAAAACCCTCATCTTGCCTTAGCCATGATCAAGTGAGCGTCGTGTGTGGTCCATTAGGTTCCCTTTTTGTTTGGGTTGATGTGTTGTGTGATTGGTTGGCTCTCTTGGTTTGCATGCCTCACATGTGGTAAAATGTAGTATTTTATTCTAAGTATTTAATTTAATTTAATGTGTTCATTTACACATTAGTAATTGAGAAATTTAAAATAAATAGGTTTCTTTTATGTGATTAATCATTAATTAAAAAGATCACTTTATTTATGTTTATAGCAAGTTAATTTAATGGTTAATTTTAAATAACGAATTCAATTAGTTTATGCATTTTACAAAGGAAAGATTTAAAGTTATTTGAAATAGAAATAATTCAATCTCTTTTGCATTTTGGAAAAGAAAGGTTAATTTTACTTATTTAAGAAATTCAATCAGTTTAATTTATATGTATATTTGATAGAGTGTGAAAGATTGATTTTGGGAATTAATTTAATTAAAATATTTTATTTTCATCAATAATGTGAAATATAAATGTTAGCTTACTTAATATTGAGAAAATTAAAATTAGACGAGAGAGAAGCATTTTAATTTTAATTAGAAAAGCAAGTTAGATTATTTGAATAGTTGAAAAGAATGATTATTTTCATTTTTTTATTTAAAAAGTGCTTAAATTCGAAATTAGAAATTAGGTCAAAATTTCATTCTTTTAACCTAGGTTGGAAAAATATTTTGGTGGTTGTTGATTTTTTTTGGGAGAAAAAGAAAAAAAGATATTTTTTTTGGATGGACAAAAATTGGGGATTTTGGGAAGGAAGGATTTCTACAGTTGCAGGTTGGGGCTCTTCTTCAAAATCTTGCCAGGAATGGTAAAGGAGGTAGGATTCTTGTTTACTTTTTTTTATTTCGTTGTTAAATCAAAAATGATGTTTTGTTGTTCTTCATGAAATGCTGGTTAAAAAAAAAAACCATGAATGTTCTCAGATTTGAGTCTTAGCTTTGAAAAAAAAGAATGGTTTTGCATTGTTTTGTATTGGAAAAAGTTATTGGGTATTTGGAAAATCATGTTCTTGCAATAAAATTTCCCATACTATTATTTTAAACATTCTGGAATATATATATATATATATATATATATATATTTCAGTGGCTATGAATGAAAGAAAATCTGGGGGTTTTTAGTTTATTATTGTTTTACTTTTATGGGGTTTTGATTTGATATTAAATCTCGAGATAAACTATAAATCAAAATTTATTCTTAGAGAATTCCGAGTCTGTGTTTGCAGAAGTGGGGTTTGTTTTATTTTATATTTTGAAATCCATGAACATTCTAGAAAGTTTATTCAAATCTCTATTTGAGACTGTGTAGAAATAAAAATAATAAATTATTCTTTTTGTCTCTACTGCTGTGAGCTGTTTTTTTTTAACAGTGAATTTTTAAAAGAAAAAAATTAAATTTTTAAAGTCTTTGGGAGACTGGTGTTTTTTTTTTACTTTTTACACAGTAAATATTTTTTAAAAAAAATTTTAAAAAAATAAAATAAATGAAAAACCCGCATGGCGGGGAATAAACTCTCACCACAGGGAGGTAGTGGCTGCTACCATGGTAGCGGACTGCTACCAAATGGTAGCAGCGCTACCATGGGTAGCGTGAGCTAGTTGTATAATGGTATATATATGCTAATTAATATTTAGATTTCATTTTATGATTAATGCATATTTTTCTAATTAAATACTCGAATTGCTAATTTTGCTATCAAATATTAATTTGTTATATTTTATTAATCTTGGATTAATAAATATATACATTAATTAATAGTTAAGTTGGGTATTTGTCTTATTGAGAAAGTATCTTTTTGGAAAAAGATAGAATATTACTTTAATTGGAAATTTTTGAGATAAAATGTATTTTTGTTTGTTTATTGGTAAACTTTAAATAATACATTATTCAAGAATTATGTTATTTGAAGAATTGAATGATAATAGGTCATTAGCAAATGTTAGAAATGAAATATTTTATCATTGGACATTATAAATTTAAAACGATATGCCATTGGGATTATTGGAAATCTGATAAAGTATCATTTGGAAATATGGTTAAGTTACTGATATTTTCATTTAGTAAAATAAATGGGTTAATTATATTTTTTCCTTTGTCTGAGAAATAGACAAATGGTACTATTGCAATTTGTGGTATTGTATTCACCTTGTAATGATGATTTTCTGTTAATGTATTTTTGAAAAGCTTAGATCTTTTAGAAAACTTGATCAACCTTTAAATATTAAAATCAATATGGGAAAGGATTGTTTTTTTTGGCTTTTGCTTTTGCAAAGTTTAATTTATTTGTATTCACTTTGTTTAAAGAGATGGCAAGACCCTGTTATGTTTGTTTAGACCTTGTCATCTATCTGAATTGTGGTTGGCCCTAGGATGGTTAGGCTTCTAGCTAGAGTATCATCAAGCAATGGACCTTTGTATTAGCTTTTAATATGCTTAGTTGGATCCATTTTTATGTAGGGATCATTTAGGATTTATTGACCGAAGTGGTCATTTGTATATTGGATGTGTTCGCCTAAAAGGCAAAAATGTAAATGACATGAACCTTATGAAATCTTAACTTAATTAATTGCCAGAGGGATCTTGCAGTTGAGCAAACCCGGAGATGTAGCCCTCTAGGGGTGAACTCCGAGACTATTTTTGTGTTATGTGATGCTTTTCTCTCTCATGTTTCATAGTTAGTGCTAGCATGTATGGATGCATTATGTGAGTGTATAATGGGGATTAGATGTCATCTTGTTAAATGCAGTAATTAGGATCTTAAAAGATTGTAGATATGATTATGGAAAGTATTTTGTTAATGTTAATGAAAATAAGTAAGCATGGAAAGAACTCACTAGGTTATGATGAAAATAAAGCATGTAATGAAATTATATGCATGGTATATGGTTAAAGAAAAGTTTGAACGTAATGAATGGATAACAATTATTGGACGAACTTGTCATATTACCTAAATTGTAATTCTAATGGATGAACTTCATTTAGTTACTTACATTTTAATCTCAATAAATGAACATCATCATAATAGCTATATTTAAACTAAATTGGATGAATTCATTTAGTTATTTACGTTTTATTCTAAATAAATGAACTTCATCAAATTAGCTTCATTCTAACTATAATTGGATGAACTCAATTGGATTATCCACATTATAACCTTAATAAATGAACTTCATCCTAATACCTACACTTTAACTATAATGGATGAACTCATTGGTTATTTACATTTCAATCTAAATAAATGAACTTCACCTTATTAACTATATTTTAACTATAATGGATGAACCCATTTGGTTATGTACATTTTATTATCTATATTGTAACTAAAATGGATGGACTCATCAAGTTAACCATATTTTAACCTTAAGGGATGAATTTGCATGTGATCTATGTTTTAACTTCTATGAATAAAATTCCTCATGTTAGCCTCATCTTCAACCATAATAGATGAACGCTTCCTAATTTCTATAATGTTAATTCACCAAAAAAATTATATCCATGTTTCAAGTAACAACAAGTAATTAAGATATCCTACTTAATTGGATCAAATGTCGCGAGTTGAGTTAGGTGTTAAGTTACGTAATCACGTTGGGAAACTCCTTAGGTTCGTTTAGTCTTCCGCTATGTTATCTAAGGGTTAGATAACTCCAAAGTATCTTAATGTTGTGTCTTATTATAAAAAATATATATTTAAACTCCATTCGATTGTTTTAGCTTTAACCCTTTTGGGGTTTCCTGGCGGGGCATTATAGACTATCTACATGAAACACTAATTCCTTATGAAGACAAACAAAACTTGATTAAAAGGTATATCATTAGTGTTTTAGGTATTTTCAGCCTTTCCCTCAAAAGCAAAGAATTTTCATTAAAGTACTTCATTTACATTTCAATTCTATTTCATGGTTAATTCAAAAAATGAGGTTTTACCTAAGGCAAACCCCTATTCCCAACATTTTCCCCTTTTTCACTATGTGTACGAACAAGTATAGAGCTACATTTTAGAGCAATGACAAGGTTCATAGAGATGAAGAGGTTCCTTTTTGGATGACAAAAAGTTCAAAGGACCAAGGCCACCACCACCATGGTCCCAACAATTCAAGTCGAATTTCTAGGAATAGATCCAAACCTTTATCTACTGCTCAGATTTAGGTTTGTGGCTCCATTTGATGATTGTAGCTCATGGTTTTATGCATAATGATTATAGCTCACTATATGCATAATTCTTTAGTATCCATACATTTATCCTAATTTTGACATCTTTAATTAATTCAATTCAATTTAAATGGAAAGAAGAGTTCCATCTAGAAAACTAGGAATTTGATAAGAACTAGATCTATCAAATTCTTATCTTTCCCTAATGTGATGGTAATTGTGTAGAAAATAGTGGTTTTACCATATTTAATGGTGAAACCCCAATTTTTCAACATTACATTTTGGTGAACTCAACATCTTACACATTAATTTCTGATTTATGTTCTCAAATCTATGTGTTTGTGCATTTTCAAATTCAAATTTATTATTTCAGATTTGATCGTTTATGTTATTTAAAATTTAAATTTACACTCATGTATCTTAATTTCAATTGAATTACATAAATTTAGAGGTTAAATTTAGAAAATCCCTAATTTATAATTTTAGATTTTACTCTTGGGTTGCATAATTTTTTAAATCTATTTTTGGATCTAATCTTTATGATATGCTATATTATGATTTAGAGGCATTTATTTTTTAAATTCACAAATTACATATCTTAAATTATTTGTTAATCAATCACTTTTATAAAATTTTGCATTTTTTAATCACAATTTTCAATTTGAAATTCAAATTTCCCTCATTTGTGCATGAATTTTGTTACCACTAGCCCTACCTACAATATTCCTATGAGAAGAAGTAGTAGAATTAAGGCTTCCCAAGGCTTAATTACTAAGGATATGAAGCCTAATTTAGATAACTTATTTCATGAGAATGTTGGTGGTTCCTCCAACCCAACAAATGATTTTATTTATCCCCAATTTTTTTCATAATTCCCATGATGAGGATGAATCACTAACTATGGTTTCAATTGAGCAATTGGAGAAGATTGATGTAATGCCCCGCTAGGAACCCTATAGGAAAACAACACAACTAGGCAACTAAAGGGTGAATTTTTTTTTTTAAAGATTAAGTGCATTAATTATAGCCATTGCACGTCTAATAACACAATGGAAGACTAACACATGATTTCCTAAGGGTTACCAATGAAGATTAATCGTAGATTATATTAACACCATGGTTAATCCAATTGTCCATTTAATTAGATAAAGTAAATGCTTAAGTTCAAAACTACACATACATCTAAAATCCATAATGAAAGAATCAAGTATTCCCATGCATTCAATGCTTCCATAAATCATTTATACATAAGATCAAGCAACTGAATTAACATACATTCCACTGACATAATATTACAATGTCCATAATTACATGGCTTCCAAAAATTCCATAGATTACAAAGTTACAATATCAAGGTTACATAAAAGTTGATACAATGACCACAAGGTCTCAATTGAACAATGATCACGAACATGGGTTGGTACATGAACCAGGAACCAAGAAACATTAGCAAAGCTTTTCTTCACCTGAAGATACAATCTAGAACATTCGATGGGAAGTGGCACTACCACCCGATCATGTGATCCCAAAATGGAACCACCCCACCATGATAGGAGATAGTAGAAAACCCTCAAGCAAGAAAAGTAATACAAGTACAAAAGAACTACAAGACTCTATAAACATCCATGTGACTCAACTCACAAAATACTATTGACTTTAAGGAGAGAGTGTCATCACATAGTTTGATGGTTACCATGGTAGGCCTCCTAGGTCCCAGCTCTCTGTCCTGGTAACCTCTCTTGGCTTTCGGCTCCAACTAAGTCTCATGTGGACCCTACCAATCCTTTTGTGAAAACAAGGTTGTAAGTTTGCCATTCCAGGCCTTCTCGTAACATTATGAGCCCTTTACAAGCACTATACCTATGCACAAGGTACATTATATTAATTAATATTTATTCTACCCACCCCCTAACCAATTATTAGGTTATCACTTCTTAACTGACTTTCGATGGGTTATCATGTCATCCACTTCGGGCATGGCCTCCGCTCAAAAGCCACTCTCTCTCATAGGACACTAACAAGAAAGGTCTTTCTATGAGAACTCTATGGAAAAACAGATAGCCATAACTAATCCTGACAAACCACAGGTGAAGGATACACAATCACTAACCCAAGATTGACCATTTGGACAAAACACACAATGGCTCACATCAATAAGGTTATACAACATCACCTGACCAAGGAGATATAATAACATAGGACACAATGACAACTCAGTCAAAATTGCAATGAAATTAAGCTTGACTACAAACACCATTTACACAAGACCCTAATATAGGCCAATCTTTTCTTAAAATAGCCAAATGCATAAATAACTTGCAATTAAAGAGTTTCCAGACAATAAGAATTACAACTATATCAAACAATCATTTTTTTCATTTGTCCAATAAATTCACATATGAATTAATCTCCTAATGTATTTCCAAACACAAATATAAAATACAACTATATCAAACAATCAATTTTGTCATTTGTCTAATAAATTCAGATATGAATTAATCTCCTAATGTATTTCCAAACACAAATATAAAATCTAAAAATTATAAGCTTTTATGAAAACACCCATACTATAAATTGAATTATATATATATATATAATATAATTGTATGCATACCTATATATATATATATATATATATATATATATATATATATATATATATATATATATATATATATATATATATATATATATATATATATATATATATATATATATATATATATATATATATATATCAACTCATAAATTAATTTTCTCAGTTTTATAATAATGCTAAAAATAATATAATGCCCATAACAAAATAAACTTTTATATATATATATATATAATAAATTTATTTTAAAAAGAATCAAATTAAACAACTACATAGAAATCCAAAATTTCATATTTTGGTTTACACAAAATACAACTGGAAAAAAGGTGAATTTAATTATGACCTTCTGCTCCCTGCACAGTAGCACGTGCTGCCGTCGGTAGCACATGCCACTGCTGGTAGCAGTTGCTACCGTAGGTAGTAAATGCTACCGCCGGTAGCATACTACCGATGGATTTTTATTTATTTATTTATTTAATTAATTTCCTTTGCTAAATACAATAAAAATAAATTTCCAATACCAATGAAAATTCTCTCTCACAAAATTTTATTATATATATATATATATATTTTTGGTTCTAAAATTAAATAAATTAATTTTCCAAGACTTATATGTCCCAATAAATTTAATTAATAATTAAATTTATTTTCTAAAGTTAATAAATCATTTCACAGAGATCCAATTATTAAACAAAGACTGCCATAGCCCAATCTCAGAACAAATTCAAACAAGAGGGAATGATTTCTCTGGTAAATCCCATTCCTCCCAAATCTTGCAATTCCCATGCATAATAAAAATCTTGGCAAAATTTGCCATAATAAACTCCCAATTTTCTCAAAATCCCATCCACAAACACTCGGGAAATAATTTCTTTTCATAAACTAGAAATTAACATCAGGAATGGACTTTAGCCAAGAATAAGAAATAATCAAACAGGATTTCAAATTTGACAAACACCTTAATACACACATCATTTAGAGAGATGAAAGAAATAGAAATTTTTTCTTAAAAAACACAATCAAAAGAAACCACCCAACCTAGTATAGCTTTCCTGGAAGAAATTTGTAGAAGAGCCTTGATCTTTTCAACAAGCTTCCAATAAATTTCTTCACCTAAATTCCTGACCTATTTCCTGTGTATCCTAAAATAATGACCTATTCCTATTTTAAAACTAAAATTCTAGGTTGAATATCTTTTTCCAAAAAAATCTAAATTTAGAATAAAAGCAATTTTATTTTCTTTTCTAATTTTCTAACCAAGGATAAGTTAACATGCAATAATTAAAAATTGTTATTCTTTCTTTTCTTTTGTCATGCAACTCTAATTAATTTTCTAAATAAATAAATAAAAGCAATGTTATAATTTTAATGAATTCTTTTATTCATTTATTTATTCTTTTATTTATTTAAAATTTTAGGAAACAATAAATACAATTAATCTAATTTATTTTTCCACTAAAATTTAAATCTCAACTTAATTTAATAACTTCTTTTAATTAATTAAATTTATAATCTCAATGTATACATAATTCAACTATGAGATAACTCCATAAACTTAATTAATTAATTAAATCCACTAAAACACACAAACTAAACAAACCTCAAGCAAATACTCATAAAAAGATCAAACAACAAAATATGAAGACCAAACAAACTGACAGGACAACCAACTAACAACACTCACAAGAGTGTAACTGAGTAAAATAGGGTCAACTACTACCTCCTCCACTTCCATCAGAAAATATAAGGCACGCTCAGACCTGAGAAGTTAGGTGGAGATGATACCCCATACCTACCCCATACTTGTACCTACAATATCTTGCATCACTGAACCACACATGCATATATACAATATAGAAAACACAGTAAACACACCGATGAAGGAGAATCGCAATGTTCCCTGTCTCACCGAAATGAGTGAAGGAAAATCATCCCCTTGCATCCAATACACTTGCAGACACACAACAAATAATTCCACATTGCATAGATAAGTAAAGTGTCAGTACATAGCAATAATCCATAAAATGCCATAAATCACAAGTACTGAAATACTGCAATGAATTATTCATCTCATATCCAAATAAAGCATGAAATAATGTCATAAAAGTCTGAATAACACATGGTAATGTATTCACTAAAAGTAAACAATAATAAAATATGAATCTAATAAGTTCAAATGAGTAGGGGTACTTCATTGTATGAGCTTTTAATATGTTCAGTTGGATCCATTTCTATGTAGGGATCATTTATGTATTTATTGATCGATGTGGTCAGTTGTTTATTGGTATGATTCCCTTGGATGGCAAGAATGTAAATGATGTGAAACTTATGTACCCTTAACTTATTTAAATGATCAGAGGGGTCTTGCTGTTGAGTAGACCCTGAGATGCAGCCCTTTAGGGGTGAACTCCGATATCAATTTGGTGTTATGTGATGCTTTTGTTCTTATGTTTCATGTTTAGTGTTAGCATGTATGGAGGATATTTTGATAGAATGTATAAGTGGATTAGATGAGATTTATCGTAAATGCATGTATGTAGTCATCTCTTAAATGCAGTAAATTGGATCATGAAAGAATGTATTTTGTTATTGTTAATGAAAATAAGTATGCATGAAAAGATCTCATTAGTTATGATGAAGTTAAAGTGCGTTTTGGAACTAGATGCAAGGCATGTGTTTAATGTAAAATTGAACGTAATGAATGGTAAAAAAATTATTGGATGAACTCGTCATGTTACCTAAATTGTAATTCTAATGGATGAACTTCATTTTGTTATTTACATTTTAACCTTAATAAATGAACTTCATCATATTAGCTATATTTTAACTAAAATGGATGAACTCATCAAGTTAACTATATTTTAACCTTAATGGATGAATTCATATGTTATCTATGTTTTAACTTTAATGGGTAGATTTTCTCATGTTAGACTCATCTTCAACCATAATGGATGAACGTGTTTTATTTATCTATAACTTTAAATTATTGAACAATTATAGCCTTGTTTAAAGTAATAACATGAAATTAAGTTAACCTATTTTATTGGGTCAGATGTCATGAGTTGAGTTAGATGTTACGTTATGTAATCACGTTGGGAAACTCCTTAGGTTTTGTTTAGTCTTCCGTTGTGTTATTGAAACTTTTGATAACTCATTGTATCTTTATGTTGTCTTATTTTTAAAAAAATATATTTGCACTCCATTTGTGTGTTTTAGTTTTATCCTTTCGGGGTTTCCTGGTAGGGCATTACACATTACATAATATATATATATATATACATATATACATATATGTATATATATATATATGTATGTATATGTATATATATACATATACATATACATACATATACATATATATGTATATATGTATGTATATATATACATATGTATACATATGTATATATATGTATATGTATGTATATGTATACATATATGTATATATCTATATGTATGTATATGTATACATATATGTATATATCTATATGTATGTATATAGATATGTATATATATACACACACATATATATATATATATATATATACATATTTATATATATATATATATACATATATATACATATAGATTGTTACTACTTATCAAGTTGCCATTAGTTTTTATATTCAAAGTCATACTATATATTCTAGTCGGTTAGTATTACCAAATCATGTAGTCGGTATGAACAGTCTAGTCGGTTACAGAAGAAAGCAGTCACAGAATGCAGTATTCATCGAGCTGTTTACCGAGTTGATATTCACTGAGCGAAATGTTTTACCAGATACATTGAACCTGGACATGCACATGAAAATGTGTTACAAGATCGAGGCACATCTAACCATTATTACATTGGAAATTGCAATAGAAGATTGTGTATGATTGCAAGGTCAATCTAACCAATGAAATATTTTGTTTAGTTATTCATTCGAGGAATCTTTTTTGTAAAGATCGAAGCAATAAATTAGATCACCATTGTAAGAGATCTATTTATACAGCATGGGAAGAGAGAAATATATATGTGTGTGTATGTATGAAGGAAGACTATTACAGAGACATAGAGAGGTCACCGAGAAGGTTATCAGTGAACAGTTGAAGAACAGAGTAAACAGAAGGGTTTACCGAGTTACAATATGGGTTACTGAGGTATGCTACAAGCTAGGTAATCTTATTCTAAGCACATAGAATCTGCTATAACATTTCAGATGTAAAGTTGCAAATATTTTTAATGATTTTATTATAATATTTTGAAGTTGAAAGAGATACCTTTAGCAGGGTAAAAGACTCTAACCAAGTCTATAAATTGTAAATCCTCTAACCATGTGCAACATTTATATAGTGTTGTGAAATCCTTTAGTAAGGTAGATCTAACAGATCTTGTTACTCCTAACAGGGTAAGCTATCAGAAATAGCTAAACATGTAGCTCTAACCGAGCAATCTTTATTATTGCAGTAGAGAAGTTGTGGGTGCCATCCCCACCGCAGTTTTTCTCTCTAACCAAGAGTTCCTATGTGACCAAAATATATGTGCTATGGAGTGAATCATGTATGATTATTATCTGTTTGTTTTAACTTTATTTTATGTTACTGCACTATTCTGTTTATGCATAATAGTAAGGTTATTATTCAAGAAAAGTTTTGGAGTACTAATTCACCTCTCCCCTTTTAGTACATTAGCTTTCCATATTGGGCCTAACAATTGGTATCAGAGCTTGAATCTTGGAAAAGGGTTTAACTACCTAAAGATAAAGATCTTATCAATGGAAGGCTACAAACAATCTTGGAGGATTGTGTATCTAGAAGAAGAGATGGATAATGCAAATCAAGTGACTGCAGACATGCAAAGACCAATGCAAAAATCTCTGAAAGTAAGGAAAAGATTATCTGATGACTTGTAGGATTCTCAAGAGTTAGTGGAGCAAATCGAGACATCATCTAATAACAGTATATTTGAAGAGACTGAAGAAATGATTGGAATGTTGAAAGAAAAGAACAAAGCATTGGCTAATCAACTAAAAGCAATGAAAAGAGAACATGAACATTTCAGTACACAGATGAATGAAAATATAGATGCATTAAGGATAGCTGAGGATAAAGCAAGAGATCTACAAAGAGAAAAATAACAACTTGAAGCTTTAGTATCTGATAAGAATGATGAAATCATAAGGCTAACAGGTATTCAACAAAATATGACAGATCAACTAGGTTAAGCACATCATGAAATAATTCTAAAGAATGATGAAAATCAATCATTGAAACTTGAAGTATCAAGGTTGACTGGTGAACTTGAAATAGAGAAGAAATCCAAAGAAACATTGGAGAAAAGTTATGAAGCATCAAAGATGTTGGATGAGCAATTGAATACAAGATGACCCTAGAAAGATGTAGGACTCGGTTACAAAAGAAAAGAATCAACCAAGAAAGGAATTCATGCTACTGAGAGAGGAGAATCATCAAAGCAAGTTGGAAATAGGAATAACATCAAAAGGAAGAAGCCTATTTGCTACTATTGTGGAAATCACAGTCATACTACCAACATATGCTAGATCAAAAAAGGTAAGCAACCGAATATCACTAAGTCCAATGGTTATTGTTACAATTGCAATAAATATGGTCACACATCTAATCAATGTAGGACAAAATCTGTTAACAACTATCACAAGGCAAAATTCAAAGGGTTTTGTAGAAACTGCAATAGATATGGACATAGTACCGAGAAGTGCTGGTCTAAGAAAAAGAACTACATATGGTATCCACACCGAGCAAACACTAGAGGTTACTGAACTCACACAGATCCTTACCGACAATATGTAGTAGTACCATGGGATTACAATACAAGGATATGGTGTGAATGTTGTGGAAGATATGGACATATTAGTGCCAACTATTTTCTAAGGTTTGGAATGAACAACCAAAGATCATGGAGAAATCCTGGTATTTTCATTGTCACAAAGTTGGACATTTAGCTAAAGATTGCAGAGATCAACCTAGAAGAGACACTAAAGAGATAAAAGAAAAATTCAAGATGATTTGGAAAAAGAAGGAAATTATGTCAGATGAAGAAAGCACCTTACCTACCGAGTTAGGTGCACCTATTTCAAATTAGGCAGGAAAAGGTATGAAGGGACTGCATTCTCTAAAGGTTAAATCATAACAGTTCCTATTCTATTATATACAAAATTCAAAATCTACATAGTTAAGATGCAATTAGTCAGTTTATAATACTTTACAGGAAACCTATCAAGTTGGTGTATACAGGAAACCTGTCAAGTCGGCTAATAAAGGAAATTTGGTTACTTGGTTAAAACAAAAAAAGGAGGCAATCGGTAAAAGGTGAACCAAGTGCATTTAATGTTTTGACCTAACTTGCACGGAGCTCGATAAGGTATTTTTGAGTACTTAAAAGTATTTTCATGGTCATTTTCATTCACCAAGTTTTCGAGAAGTAGAGCAGAGTGAATCAAGGTGATCAAAATTCATTCAGAGCGAATTTCAAGGTATTTACATCAATCTATTCACACTGTTAAGCTAGTTTCCGATCCAGTCAAATTGCTATTGTCTACCGAGTGTGAAGTGTCAGTTGTTTGTAAACCCTAAGGATAATTTGTCAAATCTCACCTGAAACCTACAATGGTGCCCAAGATCCAAGATCCCATAGTTGTCAAAAATGTGGAGAAGCCCTCGCTGAAATATTCTTTAACTCCCAAAGTTGCCTCTGAACCAGATGACAAAACTGCATTTTCACTCATCCCGGATCGAGTCTTGTTAGTAGAAGATGTTAGATTCTTCACCAAATGCTATGTTGAGGAACTTGGTCATGTCGAGATTAGTGACACATATGATGAACTTTGCACTGATGGCAAACTGGATAGCAAATTTGAGCATATCAAAATCAAGGGATTAACTGAAGCCCTAGTCTATCCCCGTGCATTCAAACCCTAGTGGGTTAAGTTTGCATTAAGAAGAGTACATGATGATTTTGTGTGGCTACAGGAGAAACCGTTTAAGATCACTAAGGAAATAATTCACCTGATCATCAGGTATCCTCTCTATGATCATGCACAAGCACAAAAAATGATATCACAAAAAGAGCTAATCAGTCTAACTGGAGTAGAATCTAATTACCGAGGACTAAAACTGAATAATGTCACTAATGCAAAACTCAAGTTTGCAATCAGAGTAATTGGTTACTATTTCTTCCAATCTGCAAGGGAAAATAGTGTACCATGTGCTGTAGTTGACTTGGCCTACAAAATAGTGAAGAAGGGAATGAAAGTAGATTTATGTGAAGTACTACTGAAAAACTTGTTTGAGAACTTGAACACAATAAGGAAGCTAAAGAAGAACAACTCGGTAATTACACTAAAGTTTGGTTCACTTCTTGTATGCATGTTTTTCTACTTTGAGAAGTTCTTTCCCTCAGTCGGTAAAGTAGTATGGGAGCTACACCGACCTATCACCCATCAGATCAATGACTTCATCAAGAAGTTAGGTGATAACTTTAATGATATCATGGATGATTACTTCAGCAAGTTCCAAGAGAAAATGCACAACAGGTACAGGATTCCACCACAGCTGGTAGAAAAATACAAGGATAATATATGTTTTGAGGTAAACACTGATTATTGCTATGTGAATGCTGTTTAACCGAGGACTCAATTGTTGCAACCAATGGGTTATGAGATTGATTATGATATAACACAACAACAAATTGATGCCTATTTATCATTGCCTAGGCATGCAACTAAACTAAGATATGGAACATATGAAGAGGTGAAGGAAAAAATAAAGATGAGCATTATAGTACCTAAGGCTACAAGAAAAGCTACAAAAATGATAAAGGTTTTATCTGATAAATTTGGAGAAGAATCCTCCTCTACACCCGTCAAAGGCAATCTTGCCATTACCGAAGAGGAATTAGAAGCTCAAGAGGCAACAATAACATTAAGTACAGAGTTGCCTAAGGGTAAAGTTCTGAAAAGAAAGAAACAAGACATTTCAAAGGCCCTACCGACTCCACCAACAAAGAGACCCAACACTAGAGCATCAGCTGCATCATCGAGTAAGAAACAAAAGAGTGTTACTGCACCCAAGGTAACCAAGACTATAAGAAATCTACTCAGAGACTCATTTTGGCAAAAGAGTTGAGTGATACAGAATCTGATGATGCAAATAAATTTTAGATTGTGAAAAGAAAAAAGGTAAATATTCATAGTGTTGAAATTTTTTGTGCCAATCTTAAAGAATACGGTGGATTTGCAGGATTTAGATATGTTAAGTATGAGACTAGGAATAATGATGAGAAGTGACAAATTGAAGAAGCTGTCATCTGTACACTTCTAAAGTTTCGGCTAGCTCCATTAGAACTAGTAAAGTCACTTCTGAGTGAATTATACTTACATATTGATAACAGATGGAAATATGCAATGGACTTAGAGAGACAAATAAGAGAAAGAAGTCTAGTCCATCTATTCCCTGATATGTCCGTAGCAAAAAACAAGGAGCATTTGACCACATACAGTTCTAAATTTCTTGTCAAACAAAGAGCCTTAAAATTGATGAATGGGCTATACATAGATGTGGAAAATGAGACAAAAGCCAAGTGGCAGGAGATCTTCAAACAAAAGGATGTCGGTGAACAATCTCAAATTGAAATTGTTGATGTCACTGAGCAAGATCCAGATGTCACTGAGCAAGGTCTAGACCCGGTTATCAAAAATAAAACTGATGCAATTGAGAAAGAGATCACCGATCTCTCAACTAAGTTGACCACCGAGCCTAATTCAGTTCAAAATTTTTATACAAAGCTTCAACAACTCATGGCTCAATAGTTAGAACTCAGGAATGAAGAGCATAAAATCAAGATGAACATAATGACCCTTCAGGCATTATTCCTTCCTCATCTCTCATCAGTACAAGAACAGATCAATAGAGCTACACGCCTATCAACTACACAAGAGGGAAGCACTCTTGATGGCTTAATATCACTCTTAGCTGATATTCAAGCACAAAATTCATTAATGGAAAGTGTAAAGGATTCACTCTCAGTCGCCCTCACCAATACCCAGACCAAGTATAAATCTATTTTTGATAAATTACCGCCTCTGGATGGAAATTAAGTTTTTGATGTTTGTCAAAAAGGGGGAGTAATATTATAATACTAAATAGAGGAAAGCAATACTCGGCAAAGGGGGAATAATACTATATTTGGAGAGTGATATAGTTTTGGTAACATAGTTTTGAGTATTATATACAAGGAGAGTATACCGAGCAGAATATACAGAGCATTCAGAGCACACAAGCATAGAGCAGAACCGAACATGCAAAATTCAGAGTTATGTACAAAATAATGATAAGGGGAGTATATCTACATATACTATTTCATTGACTATTGTATATATTGTCAAGTGTAGTCATTTTACAAGTATATAGTTTGTGAGTTATGACTTTGCAAGTAGTTTTTGGCAAACATCTCAACTAATGTCAAAAGGGGAGATTGTTACTACTTATCAAATTGCCATTAGTTTTTATATTTAAAGTCATACTATATATTCTAGTCGGTTAGTATTACCGAATCATAAAGTCGGTACACACAGAGAAGTCGGTATGAACAGTCTAGTCGGTTACAGAAGAAAGCAATCACAAAACACAATATTCACTGAGCTATTTACTGAGTATTGTTTCATGGCTACCGAGCAGTAAAGTTAACTCACTGAGTTGATATTCCCAGAGTGAAATGTTTTAATAGATACATTGAACCTAGACATGCACATGAAAACATGTTACAAGATCGAGGCACATCTAACCGTTATTACATTGGAAATTGCACTAGAAGATTGTGTATGATTGCAAGGTCAATCTAACCAATGAAATATTTTGTTTAGTTATTCATTCGAGGAATCTTTTTTGTAAAGATTGAAGCAATGAATTAGATCACTGCTATATGAGATCTATTTATACAGCATGGGAAGAGAGAAATATATATGTGTGTGTATGTATGAAGGAAGACTGTTACAGAGATATAGAGAGGTCACCGAGAAGGTTATCATTGAATAGTCAAAGAACAGAGTAAATAGAAGGGTTTACCAAGTTACAATATGGGTTACCAAGGTATGCTACAAGCTAGGTAATCTTATTCTGAGCACATAGAATCTGCTATAACATTTCAGATGTAAAGTTGTAGATATTTGTAATGATTTTATTGTAATATTTTGAAGTTGAAAGAGATACCTTTAACAGGGTAAAAGACTCTAACCAAGTCTATAAATTGTAAATCCTCTAACTAGGTGTAGCATTTATATAGAGTCAAGTGAAATCCTTTAGAAAGGTAGATCTAATAGATCTTGTTGCTCCTAACAGGGTAAGCTATCAGAAATAGCTAAATGTAGCTCTAACCGAGCAATCTTTATTATCGCAGTAGTGAAGTTGTGGGTGCCATCCCCACCGCAATTTTTCTCTCTAACCAAGAGTTTCTACGTGACCAAATTATATGTGTTATGGAGTGAATCATGTATGATTGTTATCTGTTTGTTTTAACTTTATTCTATGTTACTGCACTATTCTGTTTATGCATAACAGTAAGGTTATTATTCAAGAAGAGTTTTTAAGTACTAAGTCACCCCTCCCCTCTCAGTACATTAGCTTTTTATATTGGGCCTAACATAGATATATACATATATGTATATATATTTGAGTATATATATATATATTTGAGTATATATATATGCATATATATTTATTTCTATGATTAAATTTGTATTTCCATAGTTAAGAATAGGATATTTTTAACTAAACAGAATAGAATAATCTTGTTTCTATCAAAAAACACATAGTTAACTTTTCATTTAAAATAACCAAATCTAGATTTGTTTACTTTCTACTTTACATGTATATATACATATATGTATATATATATTTGAGTATGTGTATATATATGTATATATATGTGTGTATATATATGTATATATATATATGTATATGTATATATATTTATTTCTATGATTAAATCTGCATTTCCATAGCTAAGAATAGGATAATTTTAACTAAACAGAATAGAATAATCTTGTTTCTATCAAAAAACACATAGTTAACTTTTCATTTAAAATAACCAAATCTAGATTTGTTTACTTTCTACTTTACATGTATTTTCATATTAAAAAAAAAATATCAGTAAAGATTTTATTTACTGCTGCAACCATCTTTTTCTAAAATCCTTTTAAACAATAAACAACAAGATATAATGCATTATCAATATTAACTCTTAAAATATCTATCTATTCTTCCTTTGAGTTTGAACTATAGATGTAAGAAAATATTTTATTTCTATTTAAAAGTGACTATTCTATTAACATTTATCTTTGCATTTCTTTTTCAATAACAATTGGAAACATAATATTGTTGGTATTTTGGTATGGTTTTGTCATTGATGTCAACACCTACTAAAACACTAGCACTTTGGAGATCTAGCAGCATTCACCGGCAAGCAAGTAACTATTGCACAGTTACTGGTATATGGTTCACCGACAGAATATAATGATCACCAACACTTGGAATGATATGAAAGACACTTGGTAATATCGAAGACATCGTGTGGACATCTTATCTTAATGAATTAATCATTGGTATATTCATATTTGCATATTTTCTTTTACCGACAAATAGGTCCAGGGTTATCTAGGGTTTCACTAGCAGGTTTATCTTTTCCAGATCAGCATGGCACGCTATGGAAATGATTAATTATTGTTGTAAATGCATTAAGCCGACATGTTCAATTGATTATTGCATCAGATATTATATTGTTTGTAAAATGTTTCTATTGTAATATCTTGTAGAGCCGACCTACTAAAATTGGTCTTAGGTTATGGTATAAAGGTAAGATCTTATTTGTAAGATCAAGTGTGGAATGCAAAAAAGAATTGTGTGAAGGTATATGCGACATTAAGCAGTGCAATACACATAGAAATCATTTGAAGGTGAAGTTAGGTTTTTGTAAAAGCATATCAGCACTACACTGGTACTGAATCCAACATATGAAGATTCTATTTTATGCAGTACATTCTTATTGGATTTAAACATCCAACTGTAGTCAGTGTGACTCCCATTTTGTGATTGAGCAGTGAGCTCTAGGCTGTTGGCCTTTCTGCATGTGCAAACCCAATTTATGTTTTAGTACTTACCAAGTTGCCATTAGTTTTATGTTCAAAGTTATTCTATATACTCTAGTCGGTTATCTCTACCAAAATATTCAGTTGGTATGCACAGTCCAGTCGGTTATAGAAGAAAGTAGTCTCAGAGCCCAGTATGCACTGAGCTATCTACCAAGTATCATTCCATGTCTACCGAGGAGCAAATATGACACACAAGTTGATATACACTGAGTGAAATGTGTTGCCAGATTCATTGAACCTGGACATACATATGGAAACATGTTACAAGATCAAGGAACATCTAACTGTTATCACATTGGTAATTTCACTTAAAGATTGTGTATGATTCTGAGGTCATCTAACCAATGAAATATTTTACATGGTGATTCATTCAATAAGACATGTTTGTAAGATTGAAGCAATGAATGGATCATCGTCATAAGAGATCTATTTATACAACATGGATTAAGAACTGATATATACATGTAGCATGACAAAAAGGAAGCTATAGAAATATATGAAGCAAGACATGTGAAAGCACTAAGTGTTATGACTATTACAGAGACACAAATGTCACCAATAATGATTTCAGAGAATTGTCAAAGAACAAAGTAAACAGAAGGGTTTATCGAGTTACTATATGGGTTACCGAGGTATGCTATAAGCAAGGTAATATTATTATGAGCACATAGAATCTGCTATAACATTTCAGATGTAAAGTTACAGATATTTGTAATGATTTTATTGTAATATTTTGAAGTTGTAAGAGAAACCTTTAACAGGGTAAAAGACTCTAATCAAGTCTATAAATTTTAAAGCCTCTAACTAGGTGCAACATTTAGATTAAGTGTTATAAAATCCTTTAGCAAGGTAGATCTAACAGATCTTGATACTCCTAACAGGGTAAGCTATCAGAAATAGCTAAACATGTAGCTCTAACCAAGCAACCTTTATTATTGTAGTAGTGAAGTTGTGGGTGCCATCCCCACCACACTTTTTCTCTCTAACCAAGAGTTTCTGCGTAACCAAAATATATGTGTTATGGAGTGAATCATGTATGATTGTTATCTATTTGTTTTAGCTTTATATTATGTTACTACACTATTCAGTTTATGCATAACAGTAAAGTTATTGTTGAAGAAAAGTTTTAGAGAACTAATTCACCCCTCCCCTCTTAGTACATTAGCTTTCCATATTGGGCCTAACAATTGGTATCAGAGCTTCAATCTTGGAAAAGGGTTTAATTGCCTAAAGAGAAAGATCTTATCAATGGAAGGTTATAAACAATCTCAGAGGTTTGTGTATCTACAAGAAGAGTTGGATCATGCTAATTAGGTGATTGCAAACATGCAAAGGAAAATGCAAAAATCTCTGAAAGTGAGAAGAATATTATCTGATGATTTGCAGGACTCTCAAGAGTTAGTGGAACAAATTGAGACATCATCTGAGAATAGTATATCTAAAGAGACTGAAGAAATGATTGGAGTATTGAAAGAAAAAAATAAAGCACTGGTTGATCAACTAAAAACAATGAAAAGAGAACATAAACATTTCAGCACACAGATGATTGAAAATCTTGATGCATTGAGGACAGCCGAGGATAAAGTAAGAGATCTAGAAAGAGAGAAACAACAACTTGAAGTCTTAGTATCTGATAAGAATGATGAAATCACAAGGATGAATGGAACTCAAGAAAACCTGTCAGATCAACTAGGTTATGCACATCATGAAGCAAATCTGAAAGATGGTGAAAATCAAGCATTGAGACTTGAAGTATTAAGGTTGACCAATGAACTTGAAACCGAGATGAAATTCAAAGAAACATTGAAGAAGAGTTATGAAGCATCAAAGATGTTGGATGAGCAACTGAATACAAGAAGACCCAACAAAGATGTAGGACTCAGTTACAAAGGAAAAGACTCTACCGAGAAGGGAACCCATACTACCGAGAGAGGAGAATCATCAAAGCAAGTTGGAATCAAGAAGAACATCAAAAGAAAGAAACCTATTTGCAAATACTGTGGAAATCAAGGTCACACTGCCAACATGTGCCAAATCAGAAAAGGTAAGCAACCGAATGTCACTAAGTCCAATGGTTATTGTTACAATTGCAATAAATATGGTCAAAAATCTAATCAATATAGGACAAAGTCTGTTAACAATTATCAGAAGGCAAAATTCAAAGGGTTTTGTAAAAACTGCAATAGATATGGACATAGTATTGAGAAGTGTTGGCTTAAGCAAAAGAACTATATGTGGTTTGCACACTGAGAAAATGCTAGAGGTTACCGAGCTTACACAGATCCTTACCGATAGTATTTTGTAGTACCATGGGATTATAATACAAGGATATGGTGTGAATGTTGTGGAAGATATGGACATATAAGTGCCAACTATTTTATAAGGTTTGGAATGAACAACTGAAGATCATGGAGAAATCCTGGTATGGCATGTTTTCATTGTCATAAAGTTGGACACTTGGCTAGAGATTGCAGAGATCAACCTGGAAAAGACACTGAGGAAATAAAAGAAAAATTACAGATGATTTGTAGAAAAAAGGAAATTGTGACAAATTAAGAAAGCACCTTACCTACCGAGTTAGGTGCACCTATTCCAAATTAATTAGTAAAGGTATGAAGGGACTGCATTCTCTCAAAGTTAAATCTTAACAATTCCTATTCTATTATGTACATAATTCAAAATCTGCATAGTTAAGATGTAGTAGTAAGTTTGAAATTCTATCAAGTCTTTTGGAGCACTATATAGGAAACCTGTCAAGTCGGTGAATACAAGAAACCTATCAAGTCGGTAAATGAAGGAAGTTTGGTTACTCGGTTAAAGCACAAAAGGAAAGAAAGTTTAATGGAACTGAGTGCATTTATGTTTTTGACCTAACCTGCACGAAGCCTGAAAAGTGATATTGTGTACTTAAAAGCATTTACGCGGTCATTTTCACTTACCAAGTTTTTGAGAGAGCAGAGCAAAGTGAATCTAAGGCGATCAAACCTCCAACAAAGAAAAATTCAAGGTATTTACATCAATCTTAATGCATTGTTAAGTTGGTTTACCGATCTTATCAAGTTATTATTATCTGCTAAGTGTGAAGCGTCTACTATTTGAAAATCCTCATACCCTAAGGATCTTTTGTTAGTTTTTATCTGAAATCTTCAAATGGCACCTAAGATCCAAGATCCAATCATTGTTAAGAATGTAGAAAAGCCCTCACTAAAATACTCGTTAACTCCCAAAGTTGCATCTAAACCGGATGACAAAACCGCATTCTCACTCATCCCGGATAGAGTGTTATTAGACGAGGATGTGAGATTCTTCACCAAATGTCATGTTGAAGAACTCGGTCATGTTGAAATCAAAGACACCTGTGATGAATTGTGCACTGATGGTAAATTGAATAGAAAGTATGAGCACATTAAGATCAAGGGATTAATTGAAGCCCTAACCTATCCCTGTGTGTTCAAACCCCAGTGGGTCAAGTTTGTTTTGAGCAAAGTTCATGATGATTTCATGTGGTTAGAGGAGCAATCGTTTAAGATTACCAAGGAAATCATTCATCTGATTACTGGTTACCCTATTTATGATCATGCTCGAGCTCAAAAGATGATATCACAGAAGGAATTGATTAGTTTAACTGGAGTGGAATCATTCTCAAATTGAACAATGTCACTAATTTAGAACTAAAATTTGCCATTAGAGTAATAGGTTACTGTTTCTTCCAATCGGCAAGGGAAAATAGTGTACCCTGTGCAGTAGTAGGCCTAGCATACAAAATTGTGAAAAAGGGAATGAAAATTGATCTATGTGAGGTGTTGCTAAAAAACCTGTTTGAGAATCTGAACACCATCAAGAAGCCAAAGAAGAACAACTCAGCTAATACACTAAAGTTTGGATCACTACTTGTATGCATGTTTTTCTATTTTGAAAAATTCTTTCCATCAGTCAGTAAATTTGTTTGGGAACTACACTGACCAATCACCCATTAGATCAATGACTTCATTAAGAAGCTAGGTGATAATTTTAATGATATTATGGATGATTACTTCAGTAAATTTCAAGAGAAAATGCATAATAGGTACCGGACTCCACCCAAGCTAGTGGAGAAATACAAAGATGCCATATGTTTTGAAGTAGACATTGATTACTATTATGTGAATGTTGTGGAACCAAGAACTCAATCTTTGTCACCTATGGGATACGAGATTGATTTTGACATCACACAACAACAAATTGATGCATTTCTTACATTGCCAAGGCATGCTACCAAGCTGAGGTATGGAACCTATGAAGAAGTGAAGGAAAAGGTAAAATTGAGCATTGTAGTACCCAAAGCTACAAGAAAGGCAACAAAGATGATAAAGGTATTATCAGAAAAATTTAGAGAAGATTCTTCCTCCACACCTATCAAAGGCACTATAGCCATTACTGAAGAGGAATCTGAAGCCCAAGAGGTAGCTATAACACTGAGCACTGAATTGCCTAAGGGAAAAGTGTTGAAAAGAAAGAAACAAGACACATCAAAGGCCTCATTGACTCCTCCAACAAAGTGACCTAACACAAGAGCATCTGCAACTTCACCGAGTAAGAAAACAAAGAGTGTTACTATTCCCAAGGTAACAAAAACTTACAAGAAATCTACTTGGAGACTCATTTTGGCAAAAGAGTCTAGTGACACCGAATCTGAGGATGCAAGCAAATTTCAGATTGTCAAGAGCAAGAAGGAAAATGTACATAGTGTTGAAAATTTATGTGCTAATCTGAAAGAATATGGTGGATTTGGAAGATTTAGATATGTTAAGTATGAATCCAGAAATGAAGATGAAAAGAGACAAATTGAAGAAGCTATCATCTGCACACTTCTAAAATTTTGATTAGTCCCTTTAGAAGTCTCTAATTCTCTCCCAAAAGAATTATATGCACATATTGATAATAGGTGGCAATATACCCTAGACTCGGAGAAACAAATCAAAGAAAGAAGTCTGGTACATCTCTTTCCTAACATTTCGGTAGCTGAAATAAAAGAACATCTAACAACCTACCACACAAAGTTCCTCGTCAAACAAAAAGCCTTGAAACTAATGAATGGGTTGTATATTGAAGTGGAAAATGAGACAAAAGCAAAGTGGTAAGAAATATTTAGAAACAAGGATGCCGGTGAGCAAGCTAAAGTGGAAATAGTTGATGTCACCGAGCAAGACCCTACTGACACCATTCAAATAGATGAAGATATCATGGATACAGAGGCACTGAAATAGGAAATGATAGAAGGAAATGCATATGCAAAACTTGTATCTAGTGAATTAGTCTTGGAACAAGTTCTGCCTTATCCACCGGTCAATCAACTTGTCTCAACCGAAACCCCTCAAGATACGGATACAGGCATCGAAGGTCACCAGTCTACAGTAGGAGAAGGTACTACTCAAGAATAGACATCTCAAGATCCTTCTAGCACTGAAAATGTTGCAACTGAGACACTGAGTACCGAGACACCAAAGGATACTACAGAGGCTAAAGAAACCGACCAAAGTGTTGCCTCTACCAAGCAACCTATTGAGGGTCATCAAGCCTCACAAGCCATTGTCTTAGTTCAATCGGTGAAAGGTAAAGAAAAGAAGATGAAAAAGTATAGTTTCATAGTAGATTTGTCAAAACCAATAGTGTTGCCCAATGTTGACATATCCAAATTAAAGGGGCAAGCAATCATTGATTTTGGTGAACTATGCAAAGAAAAGGCTGAACAAGAGAAGCAAATGGCTATTCGAAAGAAAAATAAAGTACTTTAGAAGGTAAAACCACTCTTAACAGATATGCTACCTGAAGCTACAATAACCAAAGATGCAACCATCCATATTCAACTGGATGAACTCCTAACCAAGATAGAGACATCTGGAGTAGATGAATCCAAATATTTGAGTAAGCTAAAAGACAAGGAGCTCACTGCAAAAATGATAAAAGAGGTACATAAAGCTATAGCTATTGGCAAAGTTAAACTTGTCAAATTTATTGCTAAGTTGACTCCTCAACTCAAGCACATTCATTATTTATTTCAGAAACTTTATACAATTTCTTTATTCATTAAAGACATAAAAAATAAAATAGAAGCAATTGAGAAAGAGATCATCGATCTCTCAAATAAGTTGACCACAAAGCCCAATTCTATTCAGAATTTTTATACAAAGTTACAACAGCTCATGGCTCAACAATTGGACCTAAGAAATGAAGAACACAAGATTAGGATGGACATAATGACACTTCAGACATTATTCCTTCCCCATCTTTCATCTATCTGAGAACAGATCAACCGAGCCACATACTTATCTACTACACAAGAGGGAAGCACTCTAGATGGCTTAATATCATTTTTGGATAATATTAATGCATAGATTTCTTTAATGGACAGTGTAAAGGATGCCCTCTCTGTCACCCTCACCGAAGCACGGACAAAGTACAAAACCATTTTTGACTAGTTGCCACCACCAAATGGTAACTAAATTTTGATGTTTATCAGAAAGGGGGAGTGATATAGTGTTCAAAGCATCAAAGTATAATATCAAACAATAGGAGTGTAGTATACAAGGGGAGTATACTGAGTAGAGTAAGTAGAGTATCCAAGAGCAATGAATTGAGTAGTGAACAGAATAGTAAGCAAAGAACAAGTGCAACACATAGAACATTGATCACCGAGCATGCAAAATCATAAGTTTTGTACAGTATATTGATAAGGGGAGTATATCTGGATATATTATTTTATTGACTATTGTATATACTGTCAGTATAGTCAAATTTTGCAAGTATATAGATTATTGAGTTATAACTTTGAAAGTAGTTTTTGTCAAACATCTCAACTAATGTCAAAAGGGGAGATTGTTACTACTTATCAAGTTGCCATTAGTTTTATGTTCAAATTTATTCTATATACTCTAGTCAGTTATCTCTACTGAAATATTCAGTCGGTATGCACAGTCCAGTCGGTTATAGAAGAAAGTAGTCTCAAAGCCCAGTATGCACTGAGCTATCTACTGAGTATCATTCCATGTCTACTGAGAAGCAAAGATGACACACCAAGTTGATATACACTAAGTGAAACGTGTTACCAGATTCATTGAACCTGGACATACATATGGAAACGTGTTACAAGATCAAGGAACATCTAACTGTTATCACATTGGTAATTGCACTTAAAGATTGTGTATGATTCTGAGGTCATCTAACTAATGAAATATTTTGCATGGTTATTGATTCGATAAAACATGTTTGTAAGATCAAAGCAATGAATGGATCACTGTCATAAGAGATCTATTTATACAACATGGATTAAGAACTGATATATACATGTAGCATGATAGAAAGGAAGATATAGAAATATATGAAGCAAGACATGTGAAAGCACTAAGTGTTATGATTGTTATGGAGACACAGAGGTCATCAAGAAGGATTTCAGAGAACAGTCAAAGAATAGAGTAAACAGAAGGGTTTATCGAGTTACTATATGGGTTACCGAGGTATGCTATAAGCAAGGTAATCTTATTCTGAGCACATAGAATCTGCTATAATATTTCAGATGTAAAGTTGCAGATATTTGTAATGATTTTATTGTAATATTTTGAAGTTGTAAGAGAAACCTTTAACAGGGTAAAAGACTCTAATCAAGTCTATAAATTTTAAAGCCTCTAACTAGGTGCAGCATTTAGATTAAGTGTTGTAAAATCCTTTAGCAAGGTAGATCTAACAGATATTGATACTCCTAATAGGGCAAGCTATTAGAAATAGCTAAACATGTAGCTCTAACCAAGCAACCTTTATTATTGCAGTAGTGAAGTTATGGGTGCCATCCCCACCGCAATTTTTCTCTCTAACCAAGAGTTTTTGTGTAACCAAAATATATGTGTTATGGAGTGAATCATGTATGATTGTTATCTATTTGTTTTAGCTTTATATTATGTTACTGCACTATTCGGTTTATGCATAATAGTAAAGTTATTGTTGAAGAAAAGTTTTGGAGTACTGATTCACCCCTCCCCTCCCAGTACATCAGCTTTCCATATTAGACATAACATTATGTATATGCTTACTATCTGCAGTAGTATCATCTAATTGTGGGTAAGGTTTCCCACTATGGTTTTTCCCCTTATAGGGTTTCCATGTACAAATATTGGTGTCATGTGTTGTGGATGAGTTTGTGTTTATGTTTCATGCATTAATCTTTACTAGTATAACAATTAACTGTTAAAACTATCTACCGACATACTTAACTGGTTTACTAGTATTAAGCAAAAAGTTGGTTAATTTGTTTTTTGGTTTGAATTTATTAGACAACTGATTCAGCCCCCCCTCTCAGTTGTCTCTGGGACCTAACAATTGGTATTAGAGCTTAGTCCTCTTTTGTAGAAGTTTAATAGCTTGAGGAGATCCAATGTCTACTAATTATTTCAGGAAGGACAGTCCTAAACTTGATGGAACCAACTATGGCATATGGAAGATCAGAATGGAGACACCTCTAAATTGCATTGGAAAAGACATCTAGGAAGTTACAAAGAAAGGTTATACTGCTATTGTACCTAGTTAGCCCAGTCCAACTAACTTGACAAAAGATGAGGAAAATGATTGCAAAGCAAGAGAAGCACTTTTGAGCATATTATCACATCAACAAATCATGGGACTATCAGATAGGTCTACTACTAAAGCTATTTGGGATCTTTTGGAAACACATAATGAAGGAGATTCCACAGTCAAAATTGCAAAACTTGAAAACTTCTAGGTCAGGTATGAACATCTGAAAATGAAAGAAGATGAAAGGATTTCTTCTTTTATGGAAAGAGTAAATGAAATTGTTTTGCGTAATAAATGTTGTGAAGGAACCTTAAGTGAGGATGAAATTGTTTCAAAAGTTTCAAGAGGATTGCCACCAGCATATAAAATGAAGGTTACTACTATAAATGAGTTGAGAACAATGCCTAATGCATCAGTAACTAGGGATACATTGATTGGGAAACTTTCAACTTTTGAAATTAAGGAATTTGGTCTTATTGCTACTATTAAGATAGATTTAGCCTTTAAAGAATCAACATCATCTACTCCATCATTTGACAAATCTGATTGGAAAGCCTTTTATGCAAGAGAACTTGAAGAAAGTAGGAAAGAAAATGAAGAACTTGAAGCACTATTTGCAAGGAAAATGCCTAAAGGTCTAATTGGAAGTAAGTATGAAGGTAAAGCACCCTTTAAATGTTTTAACTACAATGAGATTGGTCATATGGCTTCGAGATGCCCTGATAGACATGCTAGACTAAGAGAAGAAGCTAGAAGAACATACAAGCCTAATCCTGAATATCAGAGATATAGATTTAAGAAGAACAAAGACAAATCTTGTTACATTGCTGATGAAGGCATGACTGATGATTCTGATGAGGATCCGACAGATAATGGATGGGTTTTTGTTGCCATAACAGAAGATCAATCGACACCTACTACTCAACCAGTAGAACAAGCCCTAGTAGCTAAAGTTGAAGTAAAGGATGAATGGATCATTGACTCAGGATGCTCACATCATATGACAGGAGACAAAGGTAAATTCTTGAACTTTCAAGAATACAATGGAGGTTTAGTAAGATTTGGAGATGATAAAGCCTGTTCAATCAAAGGTAAGGGTACAATATCTCTTGATGGTAAGCATAACATTGACAATGTTTACTATGTTGAAGGATTAAAACATAATCTTTTAAGTGTTGGTCAATTAGTTGAGAAAGGATTTTAGTTACAATTTAAAAATGGAAAATGCAAAATCATGAATAGAACTGGTTTGGAAATTGCAACCGGTAATCAGACTAAAGGTAATATCTTTCATTTGAATAACAATGAAAAGACATGCTTGATTGCACATATAGATGAAAGTTGGTTATGGCATAAGAGACTTTGTCATGTAAACTTTGTGTAGACACCTAAAAATGGTCAACGCTTGCAGAGTCATACTTTAACATTTGTGCATTGCCTCATTTTAGGTTTTTGCATCGCATTAACATTTCTTCTATGTCACGCACTTGGTTTTTATCATTTGCAAGCATTAAGTCCTTCTGCATTCCTCATTTTTATCGCTTTCGAATTTGGTCTTGTTGACAACAATCTTTAATCATGATTTTGGTCGATCTTGTCAATCTTGTCATATTGCGATCGATTTGTCATCGATCCTTGTCCTCTTCAATCATGTCAATTTGGATCAATTTTTCATTGTTCCTTGGCACATTTATCAAACAAATCATTTATCACATTGGTTATTTATCAATTCAAAATCATGATCGAGTCAATTATCTTTCATCAAGACCTAATTCATCTTCTAGGGTTTCGTGATTTAATCATTTAACCCTGTTTGTCATTTCTCTCTCTAGGATTAATAAATTATTTATTTATCCTAAGTCTTCTCATTACAATTAAATGTTCATTTAATTGGCTAATTATTCCTCTTTTGTGAATTAATTAATAAATGACAAATTATTAATTAATTTACCTAATTTTCATCAATTTCAAATTTTCTAATTTCTTAATTTATCCAATTTCAATTTCCTCCTATTTCTCTCCTAAATTCATGGAAATGACATGTCAATTTGTCATAAATTTGTCATAATTGACAATCAATCAATTTTGACATAGAAGTTGTCATAATTTGTCATAAATTATCAATCAACAAATTGTGCATAGAAAGTGCATAATTTGTCATAATTTGTCATAATTGACATAATTGATTTGCAATTTCCATTTGAATTGGATCATGCTAATCTTGTCATCTCTCCAATTCTTCTATAAATTGGATGATCTTCATCAATTAAAGCTAATAATTGGTAATCAGACTATCAAATTTCTAGTACTCTTGATCAATAATCTTGTCTACTTGCTTTCAATTATGTATGTGCACTTGTAGGTGAGATTCACAACCAAACCATTTGAAGAGGAAAGAAGAACAATGGAGCCGCATGAAGGAGCATTCAAGTCTGCATCTGGTTTGCACAATCATTAGTTTTGTATGCTTTGTTTTCATGTCTCTATTGAATGTTGTTTAGGATAGATCATTGCAATGTTGTGTTTCCATGATTGAGCTAATTATTAATATTTTGACTTGCTTGTGATGATTTCCTATTTCCTAACGTACACTTTGATTGCATGGTAAAGATCAATACTACAAAGGCAGTTAGAGATTTACCTAAAATTGTCAAACCTCAGAATACAATATGTAAGAAATGTCAATTTGGAAAACAAGTTAGAGCTAGTTTCAAAAGTATTCCAAAAAAATCCAATAATGCTCTTGATTTGATTCACACTGATTTATGTGGTCCAGCTATAACTAAAAGCTCACAAGGTGATAGATATTTCATGCTAATCATTGATGACTATTCTAGAATGTGTTGGTTTACTTTTCTTAGAGAAAAATGAGAAGCACTTGGAAAGTTCAAACTACTCAAAACAATGGTTGAAAATGAAATCAGTAAGAAAATCAAATGCTTAAGATTAGATCAAGGAGGAGAATTCACATCTAAGGACTTTAATACATTCTGTGAAGTGAATGGAATCAGAAGACATCTATCAGCACCTCGGACACCACAGTAGAATGAAGTTGTTGAAAGGAAAAATAGAACTATCTTGGATACAACAAGAAGTATGTTATCAGAAGCAAATTTACCACGTGTATTGGAGAGAAGCAGTTAGCACAATGGTCTATACATTCAACAAAGTTCACATCAAAGGTGAAATTGGTAAGACCCCTCATGAACTATGGTTTGGTAATACTCCTACCCTTAAGTATTTCAGAATTTTTGGAAGTAAATGTTATATCAGAAGAGATGAGTATATTGGCAAATTTGATCCTAGAAGTGATGAAGGAATATTTCTTGGTTATTGATCTAAGAGAAAGGTATATAGATGTTTGTAAAGCGGAAAATCAAACCCTAAGTGTTCCCCCACTCCAAGGAGAGAGAAAGGAGGTCACTAGGATTGACGGTTTTCACTTAGGAGAGACTTTACATTCAAAAGAGGGGTTGAAACTCACAAGATCCAATCCCACACAATGCAAGATTGAATTCTAAATGAGTTTTAAGGGTTGAGATAGCAAGGATACCCTCTTTTGTAAAGAATGTAGATAAAAGGATTGAACTAGGAGTGTATGTAAAAGTAGGAAAGATTCACTTGTAGATGGAGATTAGAGACACGGGATGAAGCTGCGGACCTAAAATTAGTAGTAAAATGTCGAGACAATGTTGTCCTGCAAATTTGAGCGAAAGTTGATGGGACGATGGTGCCCGGAGTGCACATGGTCCTCCAAAAAATCTGTGAAATGAAGGGGGATCTGTTTGTCTCTGCACAAGGATTCCAGATCTTCAATTACATCCACGTACATGCAACCTACACACAGAAAAGAGAGGACAATTGGGGGTTTAGGGATTAGGGGTTTGCCTTCAGGTCAAACCCCGGTTTTGGAATTAACCAAGAAATGAGAATGCTGTAAATGTAAATGTTTGTAATGTAATCAAGTATTGATACCTTGTTGTAAGAATGTTTGTATTCTTACATGCGAAGGTGCAATGATGTTGTATGTTGTAGGTTGTATGTTGTAGGTGATCTCCTCTTCAATAGTTGAATCCTTGTCTTGAATGCAACACCTAGCCTTGAATGGAGACCTAGAATGCTCAATTGCTTGAAGGAATGCTTGAATGTTTGAATGTTTGAATGTTTCCCTATCGCTTCCGCCTCTTGCACACATATGTTTTTTTTCTCCTCAAATGGGAGGGGAAATGTAGTTTATATACTTGTCAATTAGGGTTAGGAGACTGATTTTTCCAACCTTAGGCCGACCTAGGAACATTATTTTCCAAATTGCAAACTTGAAGACCCGATGCCCAACAAGAGTCTAGGCCCAAAATAGGGCCAGGGACCAGGGCACTGGGTGCCATGGTCCTAAGGGACTAGAGAACTAGGTGCCATGGTCCTGAAGGACCAGGGCACTGGGCGCCATGGTCCCACCTCCCGGGACAGCAGGGTGCAAGGAGGATCAGGCCAAGGTGCAGAAAGATGCAGTTTTTGATGTCACAAATAGGTTTCGGGATCTCCATTCAGGTTCAACATTGCACCGCCATCGTGAAGACCCAAATGCAGTCAAAATTGCAAGTGTCACAATTTTACGATGCTACAATGTTTTAACAAGAGATTGCAAAAAATTGTTGAAAGTACAAATGTAAAGATTGATGAACAATTTAGAGGAACTTCAAGGTATATAGACTCTAAACTGGCAACAGAAATTTTGACAAATGAACCTACACTAAATCCATCGGTACAGAATGAAGATCCAGTTACCCTGGTACCATCTGAGGATTCCACAATAATTGAAGAAAAACAACAAACAATGACACCTCGGTATGTAAGATTGAATCATTCTGAAGATCAGATAATTGGAAACAAATTTAAAGGAGTTATGACAAGAGGAAGATTGACAAATGAAGAGGTATGTCTTATTTTCCAAATTGAACCATCATCTGTTAATGAGGCATGTGAAGATAAATTTTGGATTAAAGCTATGGAAGAAGAATTAGAACAAATTGAGAAAAATAACACTTGGACATTAGTTCCTTGGCCTAAAGATAAAAATGTAATTGGAACCAAATGGGTATTCAGAAACAAACTTAATGAAGATGGTAAGGTTGTCAGAAATAAAGCAAGACGAGTGTGTAAGGGATATTCTCAGAAAGAAGGAGTTGATTACAATGAAACCTTTGCACCAGTAGCTAGAATTGAGGGAGTCAGATTATTCTTGGCTTTTGCAACACACAAGAACTACAAAGTTTATCAAATGGATATTAAATGTGCATTTTTGAATGGAGATCTTGAAGAGGAAGTATACATTGAACAAACTAATGGATTTTCTTTAACAGATGACAATGATATGGTTTGCATGTTAAGAAAAGTTCTGTATGGATTAAAATAAGCTCCAAGAGCTTGGTATGCAAGATTGGATAAGTATCTTTTAAAGATTGGTTTTACTAAAGGAAATGTAGAGAACAATTTATATTACAAAATAACTAATGATGACATCTTGATTATATAAGTATTTTTTGATGATATAATCTTTGGAGGAAAAGATGGATTATGTAAGGAATTCTCTACTAAAATGCAGCAAGAATTTGAAATGTCTATGATTGGAGAAATAAAATTCTTTTTAAGATTGCAGATTTCACAGACTGACAAAGGTATATTCTTGAGTCAATCCAAATACTTGAAAGAGTTACTAAAGAAATTTGGGATGGAGAACTCTAAATTGGTAAGCACACCTATGACTACAAATGATAAATTATCTCAAAGGGATGAATCTACACCTATTAATCCAACTAGATACAAATATATGATCGGAGGTTTACTGTATTTGACACAAACCAGACTTGATATTATGAATATAGTATGTATTGTTTCAAGATTTCAAAGTAATCCTGGAGAAAATCATGAATTAACAGTAAAAAGGATTTTCCGATACTTACAAGGCACTATAAATCTTGGATTATGGTATCCTAGAGATGAAAACTTTGAATTATGTGCATACACAAATGCAAATTGGGCAGGAGATGTGGATGATAGAAAAAGCACCACTAGCGGAGCATTCTTTCTTGGAAACAGACTAGTTTCTTGGTTGAGTAAGAAACAAAGTTGTACATCTTTATCAACAGTAGAGTCAGAATATGTTGTAGCAGCAACTAACTGTACACAGGTACTATGGCTCAAGCAAATGTTGAAAGACATAAAAGTTAAATGCAAGGAACCTATTACTATATATTGTGATAACACTGTAGCAATTGATATATCTAAGAATCCAGTACTACATTCTAAAACAAAACATGTTTTTATCAAACATAATTTGCTAAGGGAAAAAGTTGAAGAAAAGGAGATAAAACTGGTTTATGTGAATACTAAAGAACAACTTGCTGATATTTTCACAAAACCTTTGCCTAAGGAGACTTTTGAATATCTCAGAGATTATCTTGGAGTCATATCACCACTGGTAGAGACTTAGACAGTTGATGATTGTCATCAACTGACAGAATTAATAGACAAATCTTTTTACTCTGGTCTTTGATGAGGAAGCTACTTCTCAGGAGGAGTAGTTGGTATATTGAATTGATTGGTATTTTGTATATGAACTTAGTTTTGTTGTAACTTTGGTATTTGATGTCAAAGGGGGAGAGATATCTATGGAAAAACACATTATCTTTGGATAATACATGTTGCTCCCAGGGGGAGAGATTGTTGGTTGGGAGAGACTATTACTCTTTGTATTCTAGTTATGATCTTTTTGGAGATTGTTGGTTTTTGGTATCTGGCATTTCTATTTTGGCACTTTGATGGTTTTTCCATCTTGTGTTGCCATCAATGCCAAAGGGGGAGATTGTTGATATTTTGGTATGGTTTTGTCATTGATGTCAACACCTACTAAAACACTAGCACTTTGGAGATCCAACAACATTCACCGGCAAGAAAGTAACTATTGCACAGTTATTGGTATATGGTTCATCGACAGAATATAATGATCACCGACACTTGGAATGATATGGAAGACACTTGGTAATATCGAAGACATCATGTGGACATCTTATCTTAATGAATTAATCATTGGTATATTCATATTTACATATTTGCTTTTACCGGCAAATAGGTCCAAGGTTATATAGGGTTTCACCGGCAGGTTTATTTTTTCCAAATCAGCATGGCACGCTATGGAAATAATTAATTATTGTTGTAAATGCATTAAGCTGACATGTTCAATCGATTATTGCATCGAATATTATATTATTTGTAAAATATTTTTATTGTAATATCTTAGAGAGCCAACCTACTAAAATTGGTCTTAGGTTATGGTATAAAGGTAAGATCTTATTTGTAAGATCAATTGTGGAATGCAAAAAAGAATTGTGAGAAGGTATATGCGAGATTAAGTAGTGCAATACACGCAGAGATCATTTGAAGGTGAAGTTAGGTTTTTGCGAAATCATATCAGCATTATACCGGTACTGAATCCAGCATATGAAGATGCTATTTTGTGCAGTACATTCTTATTGGATTTAACCATCCAACTATAGTCACTGTGACTACCATTTTGTGATTGAGCAGTGAGCCCTAGGTTGTTGGCCTTTCTGCATGTGTAGACCCCATTTGTGTACACTTACTATCTGCAGTAGTATCATCTGATTGTAGGTAAGGTTTCCCACCGTGGTTTTTCCCCTTATAGGGTTTCCACGTACAAATATTGGTGTCATGTGTTGTGGATGACTTTGTGTTTATGTTTCATTCATTAATCTTTACCAGTATAATAATTAACTATTAAAACTGTCTATCGACATACTTAACTGGTTTACCAGTATTAAGCATTAAGTTGGTTAAGTTGTTTTTGGTTTGAATTTATTAGACAACTGATTCACCCCCCCCCTCTCAATTGTCTTTGGGACCTAACAAATATAATATCATTCTTAATATTTTTGAAGCAACTATATCAATATAGAAATAATCCAAAAATGTATTCTTCTCTTTGCAAGAATATAAACACTTCAATTTTAAATTACATCTTTATTACTTGGTAAAAACTATTCCAATAGTTACATTTAGTACATCATAGCTTCTTTTACTAAAATAGGAAGACAACTAAATCAAGCCTCTCATTTCTACTAAATGAGGGCTTATCGAATACATTTATTTTGCAACTAAAACAATAAGAAATAGGATCATTCCAAAGCTTCCTTTCCAATCTTTTCCCAAGCAAACTTGTAAGTTGTGACCATGGAGGCTCACCTCCCAACCTAGGCTTACAAGAAGCCACCCTCGAGCTAGGAGAACCATGGCTAAATGGGCGACACACAAACAATACACATAAAAGCAAGAAAACTCACAACATATACAATCCCAACCCAAGGATAGACAACATCACTTATGTGACTTTTCAAGTGGGGTGAAGGTGGATCATATACCTAGAGGAGAATTTTGCAAGTAGGAGAACATAATTCCATTACAAGGCTACAAAAAAGCACATCCACAAGTTCTAAACTTGTCCCAACAATTTCTTATGTCCCCCAAGGCATACAAGCCTACAACTCCCCTTATGACCCCCATTGCATAAACAAAAAGCACTATGCAACAAGGGTCCCATAATCCCTTGTAAATCACTCTCTTCCAAAGAGAGCCTCTACACTCATAGGTTGTCAAACAACCCTTCACCCCAAGGCCACTCTACCCTCCCAAGGGTGAGTTTGGCCTTGAAAACTCCCAAAATGAAACTCAAAAATCACAATAACAAAAGAAAAGAACACATAGGGTAGAAATCAACATCTTCCTAACACACTACGATATCAACAATGAAAACAACTATAACAAGCAATCTTTTCAAATGTACAACAACATACAAGAGCTAGAAAAATAACCAACCTTAAATCTGTGAAAAGGATGATGAATCTTATAGAAGAGCTACCCAAATCCACTATATTTTCCCCTCAAGACTTAGCCAAAAATCTTCAAAAAACTTACCAAAAACTACTCAAGAATATAAGTCTCCAAAAATGGAGAGTGGGTGATCAAACTTCTCCCTCCCAAACTATTCCCTAAGAAGACTCTCCTCACTCTTTCCAACCCTCTTGGGAAGGATGAAGGGTGTTCATAGGTTGGTCTTCCCAACACCTTCAAACTCTCTAGCCAAGGCACCTCAAAAAGGTAAAAGGAATGGGGAAGAGCAATATCACTCAAAAGGAGGGTTGTCTAACCTAGGTAGGCTCCTCAAAAGTTGAAATTCGGCCAACCTAGAAAACAAAACTTTTAGGGTGACTAAACGGTCCCTAGGGAGTGGACACATAGATAAATTTGGCCTTCATCCATAGATACATCATTTGGCCCACTAAAAATTCCCCTAACTTGACCCTAGAAGTTAGTTTAACCCTCTAGAAACCCACCCAAATTTTACCTATGGGTCAACCCTGAGTTGACCTTTCAAATGGCTCCCTATCCAATACTTTCTTGGGATCATACTAGGATAATTGAAAAATGCATTGGTCAAACAAATTTCCTCCCAAGGGAAATGTCATTTCCAACTCACTTTACAACATGTGTCAAGTGACACCACAAAAGAATTACACATCACTAAAATACACATGGAAGATGTCCCTTTTTTGGACTTTATAAATTAAACAATTTCCAAATTAAATACACACCCAAGCATAACATTTACAAATTAAAACACATTTACAAACAAGGTGTTGTCTCTCCAAATAGACAACCCTTGGCTTCACAAACACACATGGGTCTAAGCTTGATTCTCCGAATAGTTTCCATGGTCATATGGAATAGTTTTCCTGCACATCTCACTTTGCACATTAGTAATTCCAAAAATCACATATAATATTATCATATGGAAATAATACAATTCAAACATTGCATACAATTTCATTTATAATAATCAAGTTTCCAATTATCTAATAACATCCACATAAAATAATCTACTAAATGGTATCATCATAATCATCATAGAATTAAATCATTTGTAGAGCATGCATCCATAATTTTATAGCATCAAAACAAAGTACTGCAAATCAAAGTAAATGACATAATCATATCATTGTTATCCAAACACTAGATCATATAAAATCTATGTCCATAATGCATCAAAATATAGTATCAATAGTAGGTCTAACATGAATATACCTGTAATGCTATGATGACTCAAGGTAGGGCCTCACAAGTTGATCCTGTTGTATCATGTCCGCCTTCCCAAAAAAATGTTTATTAAGATTGGGAGGAAGATGATTTTCTTGATTAGCTTCATTTGTGTCGTAGATTCTCTCTCTTATCTTTCTTGTTCATAATGTGTTTCTCCTATGATGTGTTTTTGCATTATGTTAGGTTCCCTTTGGATGACCCTAGTCACTTTGTTGGTTCAAAGTAATAAAGAGGCTAATTCTATTGTGACATTCTTCTATTTTATGTCCCTTGTGTTGGCTACTTAGGGACTCTGCAAAGCATTGAGATCTCTTTTGGTCTCTTCCATGTTGACTCAAAAGACACATGTTCCCTTCTTCCATTGTGCTTGTGGTTCCACTACCTTTGAAGGATGAGGTCAATTCAATGAAAAATATTCATGATATACATTATTTATCATAAGAGCATTCTAACTCCAGAGTTAGTGGATCCCTTATGTGTTTTATGTTTTGTGACCATTATCCTTTGATTTTTCCTTTCTTGGGGGCATCTCATTGTGGTAATGTGCTTATCTATGGATGCATTCTACCTTATAGAAATTGATCCTGATAAGGCATATGCAATCAATTTAATGTGGGGGCATACACTCCACTCAATGTTTCACTTTATGCACACACTATCACATGTCTAAACACTCAAGTTACTTTTTAAACCAAGCCTTTTTCTTTGTAATTTTGTATTTTTCTTTTTCATGACTCATAGTAAGCGAACCCTACTAGGCTATAAATCATGATTCTATCTCTATTTTCTCTCTCATGATGTCCCTTTTATCTTGATATTGAAGTAGTAAGATCCTAAAGTCCCTTGGGGGCTTAGTGTGTCTTGTATCTTTGATATCTTGATGAAAGTTTTCAAAGTACACCTTTGTAATTTACTGTGAGTATGCTTAGCCTCACACTCCCACTAAAGTGGGGGCTAAATGTAGCATCCTAAATTGTACTCACCTACAATTTTATCCTCACTTAGGCATCACTTTTGGCATTCATCCTCTAAGGCTTGATTGAAGCTCTGATTTTTCTCACGCTTGTCACCAAACTCAACTTCTTTCACTATCCACACTTTTTCCCTTTTTGATGCTCTCTCAAAATGGTCCTCTCAAAAAGGTCCCATTTTGATGCCTCATAATAGTCACTTAATTTGAGTAGGAACCTAGATCCTGTGTCAATTTGTGTTGGAAATTCAATTTAATTTTTGACTAGCATGTATAAAAGGAGGTCTACCCCTCTCATTTTGATATAGAACATTCATAATTTGAATTCATGATCTTAATTAAATCCTAGAAAATTCAAGTGATCAAGAAATTAATCTTCTTTCAAGCATTGAAGTAAAAGTAAATTCAAGATTTAAGCATTGGAGATAACATTTAGACTCTATGATTTATGAAGACTATCTAAATGAAACCCTAATTCCTTATGAAGACAAATAAAATTTCATTAAAAGGTATCCCATTAGTGTTTGGGATATTTTTATCCTTTCCCTCAAAAGGAAAGCATTTCCATTACAATACTTTATTTACATTTCAATTCTATTTTATGGTTAATTCCAAAGTTGGGGCTTGACCCAAGGCAAGCCCCTATTCCCAACACTTTTCCCCTTTTCATTGCATGTAGGAATAGGTACAAAGATGCATTTTGGAGGAACGACAAGATTCATAGAGACAAATAGGTTCCCTTTTGGATGGCAAAATTTTTGGAGGACTAGGGCAACCACCACCACAGTCTTGACAATTCAAGTCAAACTTTTGGAAACACATCCTAACCTTCATCTACCACTCAAATCTAGGTTTGTGGCTCTATTTGACAATTGTAGCTCACTATTTATGCATAATTGCTTTAATATCCACACATTTACCCTAATTTTAGCATCTTTAATTAATTTTATTCAATTTAAAGGGAAAGAAGAGTTCCATCTGGAAAACCAAGACTCTGATAAGAATCTAGATTTATCAAGGCTAGATCTATAAAATTCCTATCTTTCCCTAATGAATGGTAATTAAGAAAAAAATAGTAGTTTTACTACATTTAATAGTGAAATCCTAATTATTCAACATTACACTTCCATACCACATCGTCAGGAATAACAAAAAATTCTCCAATTTGATCACTCGATACTGAAACAAAGGGATTGAAATCTGAACTAGGTCTTGCCTTTTCTTAATTACTGTAAGTTTAGAATTTTCCATCTAAGGAATACTCAAACAAGAGAAATACTTCGAACAATTCTATTGGTGTAAATTATGTCTCATAATTACACTTTACTTAAGTTGACTTAGGATAATGCATCTCATAGTAGTTTGGATATAAGACACTTAGGGAAGTGTGCACATAGGGAAGTTGCTTGTAGTATAAATTCCACTTTTTGTGGTCTTATCTTTTTGTTACATTCCACCTTCGGTGGGTGATCCACCTCTTGTGGAATATTTTACTGTTTCTCTTACCTACCCTTACCTACCCTTGTTTTTTATTGGACCACATGTTATGATTGTGTGCTCTCATAGCCTTGCCTTTATAATAAGGCTCATTTACATTGTAATACAATTCAATAAACTCAGTTAGTTGGGTATTTTGCATCTTGATTGGAATACAGATTATTCTTGTCACATATTTTGTTCACTCTTATTTGTGCTATCAATTGGAGTCTAAATCTTGGCAAATTCTCACATAGTATCAGAGCCATTAGAGTGTCATTGGTTTGCAAATTGAGAGAAATTTGATGTAATTTGGGATTTTTCATTTTCAATTCTTCTATTGTAGGTTATTATTGGAGCTTGTTGGGGAAAATCAAAGGTCACCATTGGATCGAGGAGGTTCAATAAAGTCAGTATTGCCTTTTGTTTCATTCAAATCTAACACTAGAGGCCAAATCTAGAGTTGTTTGAAGGTGGAGGGTGGTTACTTGACCCAAAAACACAAAAATTGATTGTCAATGTGTCGAAATCAGCCACCGTCACCCCGAGTTGAAAAAAATTCCCCTCCCTGGCCATCGTATGGATGTCACTTGTAGGTACATGTATTTAAAAAAATGAAAATTTGAATTATAAATGGGGGGGGGGGGGGGGATGATTTTCTCCTACATTTTTCTTGGCACTATCCCAATCAGAGGCATCCTCATCTACGGTCTTCTACAGGGCATCTTTTTGGTGCCATCATCTTCATGTTTCAGGATTTGCATTGTCATGTTGTATTCTCTTGCATGAGCTAGATGTTGTACACACACTAATATAAAGTGTCATTCTTCTATGTACATTGTCATTGATGACATATTTGATGTAATCCTCTTGTACTCATAGATTAGAAAATATCTTGTGAGACTTGATGCATGGCTCCAATTGAGTCTTAGATTGTACTAAATTATGCATGGCTATAGTGAGACTTAGATTGTACCAATCTTCCATTGATGAGTATCTAGTTGATGCTCAAAGAAAGTTTTCTCCATGCCTGATATTTATTTTATTGCAATGAGTAATTCATTGGTTATTCTTCATCGACATTGGTACCTAGTTTTGTCACACTTTAACTTTCTTGGTGCAACATTGGTTCTATTTCTTCCTAATGGGGAGATATTTTGGACAACATCATTGGACCATATTTGCATGAAATTATACATATAATGGGGGCTTCATGGTCTCTCTTCTTCTCTCTTATAGGGGATATCTTTTCCTCACATGAGGTTTTCTTCAAGTCTTATACATCATTGAGAGCATTGTGTGTTTTTATCTTTTTTTTTTTTTGGGGGGGGGGGTGGAGGAGTTTTATCCCATTGGGTTTTTTACTCTTTCTTCATTTGTGAGAGATTACATTGCATTTGTACATGTGTACCTAACATGGCCTAGTAGTTAGGACCCATCTTGTATTGTTAGCTTGAGTTTGCATTCCCCTAAGTTGCACTTAAGGAGGGGTGTTGATGTAAATTATGTCTCATAATTACACTTTACTTAAGTTGACTTAGGACAATGCATCTCATAGTAGTTTGGATATGAGACACTTAGGGAAGTGCGTGCATAGGGAAGTTGCTTGTAGAAGAAATTCCACCTTTTATGGTCTTATCTTGTTGTTACATTTCACCTTTGGTGGGTGATCCACTCTTGTGGAAGACTTTCTTGTTTCTCCTACCTACCCTTGTTTCTCATTGAGCCGCATGTCATGATTGTTTGCTCTCATAACCTTTCCTTTATAAGTAGGCTCATTTACATTGTAATCCAATTCAATCAATTCAGTTAGTTGGGTATTTTGCATCTTGATAGGAATATATTTTATTCTTGTCACATATTTTGTTTTATGTTGTTTGTGCTATTGATTGGACTCTAGATCTTGGCGAATTCTCACAAATTTTTCTTTACCTCTCCTTATGCTCTCCTGCTCTTTGATCATAATTACAAAAATGAATTTTTAATAAGCAATATACAATAGTCAATTGGGGTTTTTTTAAAAGCTAATACATTGTACACCCGTAATTGCCAAAAATGTTCCAAAACACAAAAGTCACCTAGAATCCACCAATAAATACATCTACACATTTGTAGTGTTGAGAGCAACCTAACACAAGTCTATGTGGAGATGGAAGATATTATTTTAAGGTCTCCCCTTAGACACATCTATCTGAGCTAATTACTGGAAGAAGGGTCTACACCAACAGAAGGTGTAGATCCATCCTTAATATTTTCTTTAATCTCAGCATCTGATTTCTTCACCCATTTAATCTTCATCTTCTCTTTTTCCTTATTGATATCAAGTTTCCTTTTTGGATAATTATATCTTTCTATTTTACCTCTACAATGCCTCATAATATGACCCATCTTGTTACAGTTATGACAGATCAGGCCTCTCTAAGGTTTGCTACTATTTATCTTGACTAACGTGTGTATAATTAGCATTTTGTGCATGAAATTAGCCATGATGTTAGATGTGAAAGTAGGCACAATAGGAATAGATGTGGCCATACCTGAATAGAATGATTAACTTGACTAGGTGCTTGAGTGTAACCAAGGACTTTGACACAACTCTTCATAGGCATAATATTAGTGTCAACAATATGAGCAAGACCACACAACAAATAAATGCCAATTTTATCACTTTGAACCATTCTTTTTAATACTTCAATCAATGGGATAGCCTCACTTTCTAGGTATTGTTGACTCATCCATTGTTGAATATTTTTAAATTCATTTTCAATCTTCTCCAATTGGTCAATGGAAAACCTAGTTAGTGATTCACCCTCATCATGAGAATTATTTCAATAATATGGATAAATAACATCAATTTTTGGAATAGAAGAACCACCCACATTGTCATGAAACAAGTTATCCAAACCAGGCTACATATCCTTAGTAATTAAACCTTGGGATGCCTTAATTCTACAACTTCTCACTGGAATATTATAGGTAGGACTAATGGCAGTAAAACCCATGCACAAAGGAGAGAAATTTGAATTTGAATTTGAAAATTATGATTAACCATACAATTTTTTTTATAAAAATGTTTGATTAACCAATTAATTTAAGAAATTCGAAAGATAAATGCATCTAGTTCATAGCATAACATCAGATCTGAAAATTAATTTAAAAAACTATGCAACCCACAAGTAAATTTAGAATCATAAACTATGGTTTTTGTAAATTTAACCACTAAATTTATGTAATTAAATTTGAAAATGAGATCTAGGAGGGAGAATTTGAATTTTAAATTGAATGAATAATCAGATCCAAAATAATAAATCCAAATTAGACAACCCACAAGCTCAATTTTAGAATTAAAAATTAGGGTTTTGGTGAATTTAACCCTAAATTTTTTTAATTAATAAAAAATTAAACTTGTAAATATAAATTAAAATTTGAAATACATAAAGACTCAGATCTGAGAACATAAATTAGAAAATAAAGTGTAAGATGTTGGGTTCACCAAATTGTAATGGTGAAAATATTAAGGTTTCCACAATTAGATGAATGAAAACCAATAATATTTAGGCTTAGGCACCACTATATTAAAGAGGGGTGAACCTAATAGATCTAGCCTCAAATTAGCAAGGATACGGCTAATAATTCTTATTAGATTCACTGGTTAAGATTTGATTACCTCTTTTTAAGTTGAATTGTGAAAATGTTGAAAATTAGAGTAAATTCATTGAAATTGAAGTAATTATGCATGAACAGTGAGCTACAATCATCAGATTGAGCCACAAAATTGAATTTGAGGAAAGTAAGTGTATTTAGAATTATTCCCAGAAGGATCTCTTGAAATATCAAGACTGGTATGCCTGTCACACCGATCCTCTACACTTTTCTCTATCCAAAGGAGAATCTATTCATCACTATAGATAAAATCAATTCTAAAGATTGCAGCTTCATACCTATTCATGCAAACACTAGAGAACGGAAATAGGTTCATAATAGGGGTTTTCCTAAGTTCAAACCCTGATTTTGGAATCAACCATGAAATAGAAATAAAATGTAATTGAATTGTAGTAATGGAAATGTTCTCATTTTGAGGGAGATTTTGAATAATGACTGGAACACTAATGATATACCTTCTAATGGATTTTTGTTTGTCTCTGCAAGGAATTAGGGTTTCATGAAGTCTTCATAAACATAAAACATGAATGCCAACTCCAATGCTTGAAAGAAGACTGGTTGCATGCTCACTTAAATGATTAATTGAATATGATTATCGAATTCAAATTGTAAATCAAAATGAGAGGGTAGACCTTTTATACTTTCCCATCGAAAAATAACTTAATTGTCCTACATGATCCGAAATAGGATCTAGGTCCCTTCTAAAATGATGTGACCATTAAGGGGCCCTAATTGGGAGGACCAAGGCTTTGGGTGCTTTGGTCCCTAAGGACTAGGGCGCCAATGCCTTGGTTCTGACAAATCAAGAAACAAGAAACAAGGGAGAAATTAAGTGCAAGGCAAAAATAATGAATAATTTACATGATGTGAGAAAAATCAAGGCTCTAATTAGGCCTTAGGAAATGAACACCAAAGTGAGGGCCCAAATGAGGAAAAAATTGTAAGGGAGTACAATTTAGGACGCTACACCAGATCTACCAAAGCCAATCTCAGTTTGCCTTCCATGTCAACTATAAAATCCACATCATTCCATCCATTCTAGTCCATATCATCCATGTCATTCAATTATTCTTCAAATATAATGTTCAAAATCCAAGATCTACCTCTGCAATTAAGTTGACTCTTCAGGAACCAAGGTTCTAATACCAATTATTGAACACTATTGGAAGTTGAGAGGGGGGAAGAATCAACATTCACAAAATATTAATAAATTAAAGTGATTCTATCTTCATCATTCATCAATATCAATGAAATGAAAGTAAATAGTAGCAACAAAAATAAAACATCCACACAATAACACCAAACCTTTTACATGGAAAACCCAAACTGGGAAAACCCATGATGTGAATTAAACTCACAACATATAGTAATAGTTTTACAATAGAAAAGGCTTCCAGCCAAAAAGATCTTACTATTTCAAAATTGTAGATTAAGATGCACAACCTTAGGAAAGATACAAAAAGAGACTCTCTCAACTAAAGATCACTTCTTCAGGGTAAGTTATAAAACTGATTACATAAAGTAATAGGAATAATATATTAAACTATATACAAAAAGCATCTATTAAAATGCAGATAATAGTTGTCTAAGTGTATAGATTTGTCTTCTTTGTACACCTCCAAACCTCTGCTCTTACTCACTTCACATCTACCATTCACTTATTTGGCTCCATTTATCCATCTCTTATTCAAACACTCACACCCCTTCATCTTCTTTCATTGTGTATATCTAACATAGATCTACTTAATATATTGTTCAGATCATGAGGGATTCACTTAGTGAACCTAGGTTATATCACATGTGTTTGTAGCTTACTAAATAATCCCCCTATTTAAAAAAAATATTGTCCTTCACTCCTTTCTTGTCAACCCCTCCCAATACATAGCCCATATTAATAAGCCCCTTATTTTCACTAGATATTGTATGTATAATTTTTTTCTTTAACATTTTGCATACCCCTTTATATTTCTATCTTATTTTATTGTTGAGGAAGTATGCCTCAAACTTACTAGTTGGAACCTCTCATAGAAGACTAGTCTCTTTAGAAAATTTGGTGTGACTCTAATATGTCTTGGTGAAGAGATGATTTTGGTATGACTTCGGAGTTTGGTAAGAATCTCCAAGCAACTAGTCGAAGTCAAGTCTTTCTATGATGAGATACTATTTTGGTGAGACTTTGGAGTGGCCTTGGCGAAGAGTTGATTTTGGTGTAACCTTAGTGTTCAGTGAGATAGTTTGAGCAGTTAATCAAAGTCATACTTCTTACCGATATTGATAAGATAGATGATGAGTCTTGGCAACAAGCTAGGATTTTGGCATAACATGTGAGTTTGGTAAGATGCTTCAAGCTGGTAGTCGAAGTCACTTTCCTTGGCAATAAGAATATTTTGGTATATCTTTGTTTGGTCTTGGCGACGTTAGGGATTTTGATGTGACAATGGAGTCGGTAAGATTCTTGAAGACAATTAATCAAAGTCATACTTCTTACTGACATCCATAAGACAATTGTTGAGTCTTAGCAACAAGCGAGGATTTTGATGTAACATTTGAGTTCGGCAAGATGCTTTAAGTTGGTAGCTTAAGTCACTTTCCTTAGTGATAAGACTATTTTAGTATAGTTTTATTTAGTCTTGGCGATGTCAGGGATTTGGGTTTGACATTAGAGTCTGGTAATATGTTTAAGATGGTTAACCGAAGTCATACTTCTTACCGATATAGATAAGATAGTTTATGAGTCTTGGTAACAAGATAGAATTTCGGTATAACATGTGAGTTCAGTAAGATGCTTCAAGCTACTAGCCGAAGTCACTTTTCTTAGCGATAAGACTATTTTAGTATAGCTTTGTTCGGTCTTGGCCACATCGGGGATTTTGATGTGACATTAAAGTTTGGTAAAATGCTTCAAGCTGGTAGCCAAAGTCACTCTTCCTACCCAAAATTTATGATATCGATAAGATGGTTAATGTTCTATAACAAAATGTTTGATTTTGATGTAACATTAGTGCTCGATAAGACATTTCATAAAGGATGTCGAAGACATAGTCTTTATGTTTCTGAGAGATTACCAAAGTGAGATCTCTTACTGATAACCTTTGAGACTTAGTGGGGACCATGGTTGACTGGTTTTCTCGTGTTGAGTTGGATGTCAATGGTTGTAGAGGTTAATCAGCAACTTGACGATACCAACATGGATAGATTGGTGAGATTGTGCAATTAGGAGAGGCTCTGCTTCTATATTGTCAACTTTCTTATGCACATGTGGATGGACACTCAAAAAGAGAAATCTTTTTGGTAAGATTATGTGTCTCGTTGACATTTAAACATGATCTTGTCAACTCATTGGTGCATACATGGATGTACACATCAGAAGAAACGACCATCGATAAAATCTTCTTACACATCCCAATGAATCAATGATGGAGGAGGTTTCTAAACCATGATAGATATGTGGCATCCATATCATCAAATACTATATAACTCATCAATGATTGTTTTAAAATGTTCCAACTACCCAACAATGTCAAGTGTTTTAAAATCAACCATTGGTTAAAAAATTTGTGAATTTTTTTTGAATTTTACTAAAAACGGTCAATCAAATAAAATTAATGGTGAAGTTTTAAAGTTGCTCAACTTCTTATTCCAAGGAATGAAAGCACCAATTCAAGAGAATTTTCTCAATTTTGAGAAAAAACTCAATTGAAGGTGAAAGAAAATACAACATCGAGATCTGGAGATTGTGTTGCAGAGAAGCTAAAGAAGAAATGTAGACAAGGGAATGTAGACAATGAGTTGCCTTCTTTCCCCTTTTCTTGTATTATTCTATAATTTTCCAAAGTTTAGAGGCTAAAAAAAATTAGAAACCATAGCCATAGCAAGTAGAAACTAGAAAAACAATCTTTAGGGTTCCTCCGTAAAATTAAGAAACCATAAAACATGCCAACTTCATTGAAAGCCTCTATAGTAGAGGGCCCTAATTTATCAATTGCTAGGGTCTTCTCAAAGACCAAGAACTGCATGTCATGCAAATAGATTTCATGACTCATAGAGGAATTGTAAAGAAGCTTATATATCATTTAGAGGCCATAACATTTACAAATATTTTTACATCAAATCAAATAGAGAAGTGCCTAGGTGTAATCCCTAGAGGCTAGGGTTGGCTCGATTGGTAGTCCCAAATGTCTTTGTACATGTGGACTTGACTAGAGTAATTGTAAAGAAATACAATCCCAATATAAGGTGCATTTAATTAATTTATGGGAACCTAATTGAAATCAATAAAGCCACTATTTGTAAAGTGTTTGGTATGAAGGATGTAGTAGCTAATGAAACGGTTATCAACCTGGGTAGCATTAAAGAAAAATACTAGAGTGTTGAGAGGATTTATAGGAGAAAATGGCTACCATTTCATAGGCCCAAGTTGGGTAAAATTTTTCAAAAGTTTGAGAAAACAGACCTACCACCTTATAGTGTTGATTTGTTTCACAAGTATTTTCAGATGACTTATTATGCTATGTGTCAAGCACTTGGTTTTGAGGGACAGTTACACATTCCTAAGGTACTTACACTATTGATTTGTGATGTCCAAAGTAGTTTTCAAAATAGACCTTTTGACTATCCTTGTTTTGTAGCAAAAGGGATTCACAATGCCCTAATCTGTATCCAAAGAGATAGTTCAACAGTCACATTCAAATGGTATTCCTTATTGATGCATATATTGCTATTTTTGGATAAAGAAATAGATTCTGGAGTAATTAATTATGCATTAAGGAATTTGATGATGATAGAGCAAGGCATCCCGTATAGTTGTGGAAATATATTTGGGACTATGGTGTATGCATGGCCAATATTATTGTTTTGAGGAGCATTTTGTTCAAAAATAGTATGGTTTATTTGGTCATAACTATGTGTGTGAAAAGTGGAATAAGTATCTACAAGCTATAAGAGACAATACTTCAATTAAGTCATTACATGTATGGTTAGATAGATATAAGCATGAATAATAAAACCATAACAAATTGACCCATTGCCTTCTAAAAGATGCAAGTATGGACTTGCTCTCATATTTGTATAAGCAATACCAGTGACTAGACTACACCAAGATGAAGGATTTAATCTATATGAGCTTGATATTAAGCTAAATGGATGCAAGATTATGCTAGATGGATGAATAGTAAGATATATAAATTCAAGCAATTATAATTGAACTAAATATATAAAAAGATAAGCTAAGATGCAATAATCTAAAAAAAATCACAATATCTTCAATGACTCCATAGCAAAAACTGTATAATAACAATAAATATCCAGGGTGTTTTGAATGAGAGATGAAGGCTAAATTTATAGAAATTCAAAAGAGAGACCAACAGTCAAGATCAATTAGCAACGAGCGGTTGAGATGATTCAAGAAAACGCACAATTTAGGATAATTGAAATAATTGAGAAATCAGATTCAATTAACCTTGAGATAGATTCCAATTATAGCTTGATTGAAATGCATTTAGATTACAAGTTCGAGTTTGCATTGGAGACAAAATTCAATTAATTCCATGCAGTTGTGATAAAAATAGGTGATTCCATGCATATTTCTTTAATTTATTCAAGAAAAGAGTCTTTTCAATGCAACTGAACTTCTTTTCTCAAAGCTTTGAGTTCCAATTTTAGAGAAGATTAATAATTCAATTAATTACTTTTCTGATTTCAAGTAATCTCAATTTAAAAAAAAAAATAATATCTCAAGTTTGATTTCTCTCTCAATTCAATTATTTTATTTTATTTTTAATTTAACTCTTTCTTTGTAATAAATTAATTCCTTTTTTAATGATTAAATGGCCAATTTATTAATTAATTAAATATGCTAAGATATTTAATAAATTAAATAGGATAATTGATCAAAATGATTTTCTTGAATGATTTAATTAATTAAATAAATATTTAATAAATATAGAATAATTCATTTGCCATGTGACATTTAACGATTAAAGAATTAATTATTTATGTGCTTAAGATTGATTTAATTGCCTTTGGTTAGGACCTTGGTGATGTTGTCGAGATCAGGGGCCCATGGTTTAGATGACCATTTTTAGGGTATTACATTTGCCCCTCTTTGAATTAATGTGCGAGTAGCACGTTGGTTCAAAGAATAGTTGATGTCTAGGAGATACCAATTCTAAACTTGATTGATCATGAACCAGATGAAGAGTGAGGTGTTTAGCTTGATTTGAAGTGATGAAACTGAACAAAGTTGATTAAAGCGATACCGATCCTGAACTTGATTGAACTAGGATTGATGAAGAACAAAGATATCAAACTTGAACTTGATTGATCAAGAAGCGGATCTTATTTATCTAGAACTTGATTGAACTAGACAGAGTGAGCAAAGATAAGATTGATCTTGAACTTGATGGATCAAGATATGATGATCAAAGCTAAACTATCTAGCTTGATTTGATGCGATGAAACTGAACACCTGCTTAGATTGAGCATGCGATCAAAGATACTCTTTAAAATTTTGATTGAGTTTAAACAAATAATCAGCTTGATGAAAAGAAATGAAATTGATTAATGTTAAGAGACTGATGTAGATGAAGACAATATCAACTTGATTTGAAGTGCTGAAATTGATATGCCTCTAGTGATAAGGTCTTGTTTACTTTTCTTTAGTTGAAAATATTTTTGCTCGACTTTTGATGAAGATTTGAAAATTTTCTCGACATTGAAGATGTGAGGTCATAAGGTCATGAGTATGCCCCCTCAGGAGCAAAATTGAAAGATAGTAAGGGTACATGATTATAGGTAATTTTTGGCAATGATAATTATTTGAGAACAAAGATTGAGTTAGAGGAATATTTGAAGATTTAGCGATGATTGAGGAGAAATTGAGCGCGAATTGAAGAAAGAATGAGCATTTGATGAAAGCACTAAGTGGTCTAAGTTGTGCAAAATTGACTAGGAGAATGATCTCGGACTTCAATTTCGACCCTAAAAATGGAATCAGGAGAGGAAAATTAGCTAAGGGTACAATTTTCATGTCCATCAGAGCAAGTTGAAAAATTAGGGTTTTGGCTATATAAGGAGTCCAAGTGTCATTTTCAATTCATTTTAACCTCCCAAGTTTGAAAATTGAAAAATCCTTTTGTGAAGAAAATGGTCATTCTGATTCAGGAGCATCGATTCAAGCACCAAAGACATCATAATTGACCATGGAACTACGAGCCAGCGGTAAGTGATCAATTTTAAGCCTTTTCATTTCATCAATTTTCAAATTTTGGTTGAATTTTTTGCTTTTTCATGTTGTTCAAAATTGGTCAATGTCATTTTATCGTACGAGATGATACTATCTCTCGTACGACATTTTGTCCTTGTGTGGTTTGTCATATTAGGCCATCTATTTTGTTGTCTAGGATCTTCCCATGTATCGTATGATAGTTTGCTTGAGAGCCCATTTTGTCATGCGAGTCCATGTCTTTTGTCATATGGAAGTCTTTTATCGTGCTACATGAATTCCTGACTTTTACGACTTTTTACATACACTATGAAATGTCATATGAAAAATAGAGAATTTTTAAGGGTCAAAACATAAAAATTTTATTTGGCATTTGGTGTATTTGGATTTGTGTATTATTTAACATGTTGTTTAGCATAATTTGAATGACTTGATGATGCTCTGTTGTTTGATATTTGCAGGTTCAATTTCCACATATCCTTTTAGATACATCTATCCTCCTACGATGAGGCTAGTCCACAAGCTATTTGATATAGATATAGCACATATTGATTTATGTGGATTTACTCACTTATTAGATATGCCTGACATTCATGTGAATCATGGGATGCTTACTGCACTTGTTGAGCGATTTCATTATGAGAATAACACCTTCCATTTACTAGTTGGGGAGATGACCATCACACCAGAGGATGTTTATAGGATATTAAGGATTCCATTTGTTGGGGATAAAGTCGACTACGATTCTGCTCAGCATCCTGGTATATTAGCCCTGAGACGCATATTTCATGATGAGGACATTCTTGAGCAGGCTATTAGCTGGGATGACATGTGTTGGAATTCTACACTCTTATGAGAATAGTTGATGTTGTCATTGATGGCAACCATCTGGCAACCAACCGGTAGATATTGGCACTGACAATAGATTTCTACATACACCGGAAGGCACTTCACCAGCATCAGCAACAATGCATACCAACACTTACGCCGACATGGAATAAAATTTTGTTTATTGTTTTGTAATGTAATTATCTTTTGTAAAATTTCACATGGTATACTGTAAAAGACTCATATATGTATGAGATCAAATAGGTCATATTTGTAAGTAGATGGATAAGAAATGTAAGACAATTTTGTATAAGGTGATATAGTTGACAACAAAGGTTTTGGTTATTGACTGAGCTTAAACCAGTACTGAACCTGGCATGAGAGATGTTGTTTTGAAGAAGTACATTGTATTGGATTTTGATAATCCATTTTGTAGTTAGTGTGACTCTCTATTAAGCAGTGAGCTCTAGGTTGTTGGCCTCCCTGCATGTGCAGGCCCCTATTGTAAGTAGTATTTATTCATTGGCCAGTGAGAAAATATTGTGGGTCACAAATCCCATCGAGGTTTTTCCCACATCGGGTTTCCTCATTAAATATCTTGTGTTATGGTGTGTTTTCTATGTTGTCTCTATTATTATTATTTGCTACATTAATTCTTATTTACCGGTACACTATTTTGGGATGCAAAGTTTTAAATAAGTATAAATATTCTTCTCACTGGTTAGACATTGATTCACCCCCCCTCTCAGTGTCTTTGTGACTGTCATTGATTCTAACAATTGGTATTAGAGCCTGGTCCTCTATTTTCAAAAGCCTAACAACTTGAGGAAGATTCTAACACTGGTACAGATGGAGAACTTAAGAAAATAGTTGGAAGGATCTCTTGAAGATTATGATGCAGAGAAATTGAAGAATATCAAACTTGAAGATGATCTAAGGACTGCACAGGAATTCATTAAAGGACTTCAAGAGAACTTTTCTATAGAACAAAATAAAAGAAAAGAACTTCATGAGAAGATGCAAAAAGATGATGATGACAAAGAAACTCTTAGAGACATTGCAAACAAATTGAGACAAGAAAACAATAATATGAAGAATGAAATGTAAGATATGACTATGAGGTTATGTAAAGATATTGAAGATAGGAAGAACAATGAAGAAGACATGGCTAGGAGACTTAATGATGTTGGAAATGAAAATTTGAGACTTGGTCATGAAAATGATATGTTGAAGACATACTTGATTCACATGCGACATGCTAAAACTGAGCTTATGAGAAAAGTTGGAATTTTGGAAAATGAATTGGCTACTACAAATAAACACAAAGACAAATTCAAGAAAAGTTTAGAGGAGCTTGATGACATGCTGAAAAGTCAAAAATCTAATGGAGATACTAATGGACTTGGATTTGAAGTTGGAGAAAACTCCAGTACTGCACATAATCAAGATCAGAACAAATCGGTAAGACAACCTAATGCTTATAAATTTAATGGGAAATGTTTCAATTGTAACAAATATGGTCATAGAGAAAATCAATGTAGATTTAGAAATAATCAAAATACAAACTCACCCACCGGTCAATGTTCCAAATGCAACAAAGTTGGTCATAATTCTGAAAATTGCAGAATGAATGTGAAATGTTATGTTTGTGGAAGATTTGGGCACCTATCTAATCAATGTAGATCACAAACCGATCAAGGATATGGAAAAGCTATTCAGAGGAATAATGTGACTTGTTATGCTTGTAACAAGATTGGACATATTGCAAAATTTTGTCCAAGAAAGAATGCACTGACAAACAATATGAGATCTAGCTTGAAGGGAAAAGAGAAGGTAGAAGAAGTAAAGAAAAAAATTTCTAAATAGTGGATTAAGAAAAGAGATCAGAGAACTAATGAAACTATATCTTCACCAGTAGAATAGAGTAATCCTCCACCGATAGGAGATTCTTCATCTAACTGAGAAATAATCACTTGGGGGTATGGTAACGAATTGAAAAACATGCATTCTACCCTTGGTTAATGGTGAGAAGATACATTTCTTCTTTATTGGCAAGTGTGTTTGTTGGCATATGCACACTCCAATGAGACATTGTAGGTGATTGAAGGTTTTTTCATTGATGGCAACCTTACAATCCTATGACACCAGCAAGGCATTCCATCGGCACTAGCAAGATCAAACTCTACACTAGCACACAGGTCACTAGCACTAGCAGTGAAAGGTAGCATACTGGCACAAAAGCCGACAAGATTTTTGTTGTAATATATTTTGTTTATTTTTTGTAAAATCATTGTAAGCCGACTTGGCAAGTTGTAAAATGACTCTTATATAAGACAGATCCTTGTAGAACATTTGTAAGTAAGGAAGAGAAATGTAATTAGGTGAAATAAGGTAGACCTATTATGTGAATTATAGGTTAAGGGTTTATGTAAGAAGCAGAGCAAAAACCAGTACTGGATATGGCATTATAGATGCTATTTTGAAGTAGTACAAGACACTGGATTTATACAATCCATTTTGTAAGTCAGTGAGACTTCCTATTTTGTATTTGAGTAGTGAGCTCTAGGTAGTTGGCCTTCCTACATGTGTAGGCCCCTCTTGTAGCAGTAATATTCTCTTATTGGCCAGTAAGTGAATATTGTGGGTCACAAATCCCACCAAGGGTTTTCCCACACCGGGTTTCCTCATTAAATCCTTGTGTTATGGTGTGTTTTTCATGTGGTTATTTTTATCTATGTTTATTGCATTACTTTTTGCTTACCGGTACATAGTATTAATATGCTCTTCATGTTTTAAGTTAAGAAAATCTATTAACCAGTTAGATACTGATTCACCCCCCCTAACAATTGGTATCAAAGCTTGGTCCTCTATTTTTAGAAGCCTAACAGCTCGAGGAAGATCTTGACACCAGTAGAGATGGAAAATTTGATGAAGCAACATGAAGGAGCTCTCTCAGACTATGATGCAGAAAAACTGAAAAATATCAAACTTGAAGATGATCTAAAGGCTGCTCAAGATATTATTCAAGCACTTCAAGAAAATCTTACTATTTCAAGAAACAAGAGAAGAGAACTTTGTGAAGAGATGCAAAATGAGAATGATGCAAAATAAACTCTTAATGACATGATAAACAAGCTGAAACAAGAGAACATGACAACAAAGAATGAGATGCAGGATATGACTATGAGATTTTGTAAAGAAATTGTAGAAAGAAGAATGAAGAAGATTTGACTAGAAGACTAAGTGATGCTGCAAATGAAAACACAAGACTCAGTTATAAAAATGATTTATTGAAGACAGATCTGATGCACACTTAGAATAACTCAAATGAACTGATGAGGTAGAAAGAAGTCTTAGAAAGAGAACTAGATACTGCAAATCAACATAAAAAGAAATTCAAGAAAAGCTCAAAGGAACTTGGTAACTTGCTGAAGAATCAAAAACCTAAAGGTGACACTTCTAGAATTGGCTTTGAAGTTGGTGAAATCTCCAGTATTGCAAACACATAGGATCATAGCAAACTAGTAAGACAACCTACTGCTTATAAATTTAATGGAAAATGCTTTAATTATAACAAGTATGGTCATAGAGCAAATGAATCTAGATCTAGAAATTATCAGAGTATCAACACCCCCCGTTGGTCAATGTTCAAAATGCAACAAAGTTGGTCATAATTCTGAGAATTGTAGAATGAATGTGAGATGTTAAGTTTGTGGAAGATTTGTAAAATTTATCTAATCAATGCAGAACACAAACCGACATTGGTTATGGGAAAGCTATTCAGAAGAATAATGTGACTTGCTATGCATGTAACAAAATTAGGCATATTGCTAAGTTTTGTAGAAGTAAAGGATCACTGGCAGACAACAAAGGTCCTAGTTTGAAAGGAAAAGAAAAGGTTGAAGAAGTTAAGCAAGAATTTTCAAAACAATGGATCAGGAAATTAGAACTGAATGTGGATAGGAATACTACTCCACTGGTAGAACCAAGCAACACTCCACTAACAAAATAGAGTAGCACTCCACCGGCAAGAGTCTCTTCATAAAATTGAAGAAGGAAATCAATGAGACATATGCTATTATTCCCTTGGTTTATGGTAAGAAGTTGAATTTACTTCTATACTAGCAGATATGTTAAGTGGCTACTTAATCGACAAGCATTGAATGTGGAAGTTGGCAAAATTGACATTATAAATTAATTTTTTTGGCTCTATTTCACTTCACCGAGAATTCAAACATTTGAAGAGCATGAAATCTCCAGAGCTAAGGCATTTCAAGCAAAGAGGTGAAGCACTTCAGCAATCAATCCTTCCTGTGTAGGGGAAAAAGCGAGACTAGGCTAACATGCACTAATCCTACCTTTTGACACACATTGTGGAATACGAAAGAGCCTAGAGGTATCACACAATTGGCTACTTCTTTTTGTGGAAGAGAGAGCCATGGGCTACCTATTAGGATTTCTATTCCTTTGTTGTAATTGAAAGATAAAATGATGCAAGTTCAATTCCTAACCCCAAAGTGCAAGTATGAACTAATAACAAGATTGCAGAATTGAGATTAAAAAATGAAAAGCTATAAACACAAGGATAAGAAAAGAATGCAGATGCATACCCAAAGTCAAAATCTGAGTGAAAATGTTCGGGATGGGGGTGCGGGTGCCACTGTCCTGATACTGCTCCTGAAACTGCTATTTTTACAACCTTAAAAACTGTCGGACAATGCTGAGCTTGCTATCTGACTGAGGGACTAGGGCACCCAGCGCCATTGTCCTAGGGACCAGGGCACCTAGCGCCCCTATCCTGGCAGGACCAGGGTGCCCCACGCCCTTGTCCTAGTCTTTTGCTCTGAAATTTGGTGTGAAATTCTATCTCGGTCTGCTTCTTTCGAATCTGCAACTTGCGGCGTCATCTGAATCCCAAAATCTACACTTATATCTGAAAAGGTATGGTGGGCGGCTATATAGGGTTTTCCCTTAGTCAAACCCCCGCTTTGGTGATTTCCACCTCCACGAATAGCCAAGTTGTATTGTAAAAGTAATGTGTGTGCAGACCTTGTGTGTGTGCAAGATCCTAAAATGCAAGTAAGCAAACTAGAGCAACCTAGAAAGTAAACCCTAATTGCTCATAAATGATAATGTAAATGCTCCAAACCAAGATGCAAAGTGATCTAAAGCATGAATACAAATAATATAATGAGGCTTATGCAAAGACATGAAAACAACATGAAATCATACCCAACCCCAAGGGAGGGGTACAAGCCAATCTTCAGTCGGTGATCCCTTATTGCTCTTCAATACCTTCAAAGCCCTAAATGGATGAATGAAATTGATGAATGCTTGATGGATGGATGTTGAATGTTATTGAAGTCTTCAAAGATCTTCTCTTTCGCTACATATAAGGTCCCTGAAAACAAAAATTCCAGATTCTTTCAAATGAAGAAAGAGAGCTCTTATATATGAAACCCTAGGTCTTAATTTCAACTTTTGGCTGACCTAGAGATTGAATCTCCTACCAATTTCTTGGGGTTAAGCTTTATTTTATGATTGGATCACGCTCCTAAAATTTCAAGAAAAATGTCCGGGACCGTGTGCACTCTGGGCACCATGGTCCCAGCAACTTTTCACCAAATTTTCAGGGCTGTCAGATATGATGATTTTAGAGAGAATCCCAAAGTTACAAGTGATTTTGAGATGTTTTGACCCCCGAAATCAAGCCCCCAAGTTCAAAATAGGACCTAATTAGGGTTTTAGATTAATGATGTATTGGAAGAATAAAATGAACAAGGCACACTTTAATGAAAGGGCCCAACTTTATGATGTGGAAGATGATGAAATAGAACCTTAGACCTAATTAATTTAATTAATTAAGTGCTAAAGGGGAAATGCAATGCAAAATGCAAAATGCACCAAGGCGGGTGCTAAACTAGGTGTGAAATTGTACCCCTTTAGCAAGTGCGTACAATTTTCGACGCTACACTTCCTAAGGAAAAAAAAGGTAATTATAATCATGGCATCCTTTGTACCTAAATTCATAGAAAACCCTATTGTGGTCGAGGTAATCAAACACCCTAGGCCTGTATTTTAGCTAGTTCCCGAGATAGCTAAAAAGGATGACAATGTAGGTGCTTTTTCCCAAATTCCCAAAGGATTTGTTTATGTAGAAGACCCTAGAATCTATATCCATTGCCATATAGAAGAATTGGGAGATGAAGAAATCAAAGACATGTACAAATCTATTATCTGTGATGATTCCGATAGAGTAAAACCTGAACACCAAATTATTGAAACCCTAGGATTCATAGAAATTCTCAGCATTCCGGATTTCCCCAAGGAAATTATTAGGATAGTATTAAGTAGAGTACATGGTGCATTCTTTTGGTTGGATTCAATCCATAAAATTACCAAAGAAGTGGTAAAAGCTATAACAGGGTTACCCTCCACCGGTAGTAGACTAGACAAAACAAAGGTCTCAAATGACCTGGTAATGAACTTAACTGGTGCAAGATCTGACAGAAGGTCTCTAAGGGTTAATGATGTGACTGATTTAAATGTGAGATTTGTTAGCATGATTTTAGGATACAAAGCAATACATGCAAACAAACTTAACTTAGTTTCAAGTTTATGCATAAAAAGTGCACATGATATGGTAAAAGAAAATATGAAAATTGATGTATGTGAATGGCTAAAGGATGAATTGATTGACAATTTAGGGAAGATCAAGAAGGATAAGAAAGGAAATTTTAGATTTGGTAATTTACTTGTATGCATAATGCTACATATAACCAAATAGGTGCCCAGTATAGGTAACAAGAACCTTGGATTTGACATACCGGTAGGAAAACAATTGTTAGACTTATTCAACAACATGGGTGAAAACAAGGAAAATAATATCAATGAGTATTTTCAAGCACTAAAGGCCAGAATGAACAAAAGAATCAGACTATCATAGGAAATTGTTAACAAATATAAGGATGATATATGTTTTGTAATTAAAAATGATGAGATCTGGATGGAAGTAGTTATCCCAAGAACAATTTGGGTTACTGAGATGGGCTATGAGACTGATGACCACATTATTGAAACATATGCTAAAGCACTTCTAGAAGCACCAAATGAACCTAAGGAAGAAGTATTTGGTAGTGTTGAGACCATTGAAAGCCAAATTCAATCTAAGAAGAGAGTAAAGAAAGTGGAAGCAACTGTGAGAAAAGGTTCAAGGAAGGCTAAGGCTATTAAAGAAGATGTACTGAAATAAACTGGCATCACTAAAGATGAGTTATAGGCACAACAACTAGAAACTCACCTATCACCGGTAGCAACTTCTTCAGAGAGTGACAAGCCGGCCAAATTTAAAAGAGTTGTAAGGAAAAGACAACCTTCACCAGTATCCACACCCTCTCTTAGAAGAACTAGACAAAAACAACAGGCAGTGAGGTCTCTGGTAAAGAAGACAACCCCAAAGAAAAAGCTAACACCTAAGAAGAAAAGGACTAAACAAAACATTGCTCCGATTGACAAACTGATGGATGAAATCATAGAAGAAGGAAAATTCAAGAACATAGAAAAATTATATGATACACTATCAGCAAATGAGAAAGAGCAAGTTCAAAATAGTGTTATTTTACACCTGGATATCTATAAGAAGTTTTTGATGGAAGTTGTAGATGAACTACCAGGTGAATTATTCAAAAGACTAGAAGCAAGAAGACAATTTGTTGTAGAACTTGACAAGAAGATCAAAATTAAAAATTACTTGATGTCTACCCAGTCAACTCTCCAAAAGAAATAGATGATCTGATTGCAAAGGCCAACTGGTCAGTATTCTCTACTGCACACCGACATATTGCACTAATGGTAGGAAGAGTAAAAGAGGTAACAGAAGAAACATAAAAAGGATGGGATATATTCCTTGTGGAGAAGGAAAAGCAGGAAGAATACAAGAACCCCAAGCCTATCAAAGTCTACCAAAACGACAAAGATAAGGGTAAAGGAAAGGTTGGTGGACCTCCTAGTATCAAAATAAAAGATAAATTATCCCTACCACCTCTAATTACTCCACTGGTAACAAAAACAGAAGACCAACTAGTAGATGAAAGTATGGATGTATCCAATCCTAATCCTAAGGTACTATATGTAGTGAATGTTGATACTCAAAAGGTCAACATTGTGATAGACAAGGACACAACTAGTAAAACTGACATGGCTAGTGAGCCACCAGTAGCTAACAACACTGTTAACACTGAAGGTAAACTGACAAATGATAGCACAGGGAAATAGACAGAGACACAGATAGAGAAACAAGCAGAGAAATAGGCTCTAGAACAGGAATAGGTTCATGTGGAAACAGTGCCACCGACAATAGGAGAAAAATAAAAACCCTTGCTTAAGGAAATGGAAACATAGACTAACCTACCAAAGGTCACTACAAGCATGGTTACTTCCTCCACTGGTGGAATTCAGAATGTTGGTTCCTCCTCAGTAGGCTACAAATCAACCAATATAATTGAAGTTCTTTTAGATTCTTTGAAGAAAATAACTGATTGCAGTTCACAAGCTTATAAAGCTATAGATGACACAATCCCAATTTTGAGGATGATAGCTCCAAAGTGCAACATAGATAATAAGGATTCTTTGATTCAAATTGACACTTTGTCAAAGTATATTACTGACAACACAGTGACAATTGAATAGATAAAGGAATAGGCATTCAAAGATAGGTTGGAAATTGAAAAACAAAAATTCTTTGAGGATCAAACAAAGAAGTGTACTAGGGAGTTTGACACACTTCTACCGGAACTATGTAACATATTGAAGGAATTTAAAACTCTGTACAAAGATACTTGCAAGACACACTTTTTGACAGTGGACATAGATAAGAAAATGAGAAAGATACAAGAAGAAATTAATAAACTTGCTAACAATTTTGTTAATTCACCTAATACATTATTAGTTTTTGAGAAAAAGGTAACTAGTTTTGAGGCAAAACTACTAAAGCTAGAGAGAGAAAAGGAGAGGATAATAAACAAGGCTAAAAATCTGAGACTAAGACTAAGTCCAAGACTGGACTATCTAGCATCCTTGAGAAAGGAAATATCTGAGGCATTAGTACAAGGACAAAAAACACTGGCAAAGCATATGCAACAACTCACCGGCATAGTTCAAAGAACAGAGGCAACAATAAAAGACAATATGAAGTTTATAGAAAGCATAAATTTGGTTCTGGTGGATCTCTTTCAAATTGTAACCACCCAGCTACAAGGTTGAGATAGAAAACTACAACTCTATTGACACCTTGACAACCTTTGTCATTGATGCCAAAGGGGGAGTAGTAGTATGAGAAAATAATCAACAAAAGACTTATCTGCTTAGGGGGAGCTCACATATTTTTGGTAATATTTTTTGGTACACATTTTTGGATTACAAGTTTTGGAATTTTCTCATGAGTGTTGCCATCAATGCCAAAGGGGGAGATTGTTGGCATATGCACACTCTAGTGAGACATTGTAGGTGATTCAAGGTTTTGTCATTGATGGCAACCTTATGATCCTATGACACTGACAAGGCATTCCATCGGCACTAGCAAGATCAGACTCTACACTGGCACATAGGTCATTGGCACCAGTAGTGAAAGGTAGCATACCGACATAGAGGCCGATAGGATTTTTGTTGTAATATATTTTATTTATTATTTGTAAAATCACTGTAAGCTGACTTGGCAAGTTGTAAAATGACTCTTATATAAGAGAGATCATTGTAGAACATTTGTAAGTAAGGAAGAGAAATGTAATTAAAAGAAATAAGGCAAACCTATTATGTGAATTATAGGTTAAGGGTTTGTGTAAGAAGTGGAGCAGAAACTGGTACTGGATCTGGCATTATAGATGCTATTTTGAAGCAGTACAAGGCACTGGATTTATACAATCCATTTTGTAAGTCAGTGAGACTTCCTATTTTGTATTTGAGTAGTGAGCTCTAGGTAATTGGCCTTCCTGCATGTGCAAGCCACTCTTGTAGCAGTAATATTCTCTTATTGGCTAGTAAGTGAATATTGTAGGTCACAAATCCCACTGAGGTTTTTCCCACATCGAGTTTCCTCGTTAAATCCTTGTGTTATGGTGTGTTTTTCATGTGGTTGTTTTTATCTCTATTTATTGCATTACTTTCTGCTTACCAATACATAGTATTAATATGCTCTACATGTTTTAAGTTAAGGAAATCTATTAACCAGTTAGATATTGATTCACCCCCCCCTCTCAGTATCTGTGGGAATCCTAAAAGTGTTAAGTTTTCACTTAACCGGCAAGCATTTAATGATGTTTTAAAGAACATTTTAGCTATAAAGCATCGAGAAACCCTCATTTCAAACTCACCAAGAATTCAAACTTTCTGTGAAAGAGAAATCGAGCAAAGGCATTCAAGGCAAATCTAAGAAGTGTTTTTCAAAACATTCAACAAACATCGAGATAAGAGGTAATTTTCATAATGGTTGGTTCATCTTATATTCCTGAATTTATTCCAAACCCTACCATTCTGGAGAATGTGAAATGTCCTAGGCCCATTTTCAAAATAATTCCCAAGATTGTGAAGCAAGACGACTTTGTAGGAGCTTTTTAAAAAATACCTAAGGGTGTAGCATTTACAGAAGACCCTAGGATTTAGATACATTGCAATATAGAAGATCTAGGATCAGAGGAGTTAATGAAAATGTTTAATAAGGTCATTTATGATGAACATGGAATTGTTAAACCCAAACACAAGATTGTGGAAACTTTAGGTTTTGTGGAGATACTAAATATTCCTCAATTTCCAGAGGAAGTGGTAAGGATTGTATTGAGTAGAGCACATGGAGAATTCTTATGGTTGGATTCTGTTTGTAAGATAACTCGATAAGCAATTAGGGCAGTTACTGGTTTACCCTCAACCAGTAGTAGACCTAATAAGACAAAGAAGATTCCCAACAAAATGGTGGCAAGCCTAACCAAAGCAATATCTGACAATAGATCACTTAGAGTAAATGACATTAAGGAAATTAATGTGAGATATGTAAGTATGGTCCTTGGATACAAAGCCACACATGCTAACATACTCAATTCTATTTCTAGTCTTCATATTTATAGTGCACATGAAATGATAAACATCAATGCTAAGATAGATGTGTGTGAATGGTTAAAAGATGAGCTTATTGACAACTTGAAAAAGATCAAGGGAGACAAGAATGGTACTTTCCGCTTTGGAAACCTTTTGGTATGTTTGATGCTATATTTCACCAAAGTGATCACTGGTAGAGGACCCAAAGACTTTGGATATGATATACCGGTAGGTAAACAACTACAAGAAGCTTTTACCAACATGGGAACTGATAGAGATAACAACATAACAAATTACTTTAAATCTTTCCAATCTAAGATGAGAGCTAGGGAAAGGATCCCTCAGAACATAGTTGAGAAATATGTAAAGGAAATTTGTTTTGTCATTAAAAGAGGTGAAACCTGGATGGAAGCAATAAGCCCTAGAACTATTTGGGTTACTAAAATGGGTTATGAGGTTGATCTACATGTTCTGGAAACATATGCAAAAGCACTGCATGATGCACCTAGAGAGCCATCTGAAGAATTCTTCAAAAATGCAGAAACCATAGAGAGTAGAGTGTCTATGCAGAAAAGGACTAAGAGAAGAGAAAAATACATTAGGGATAAATCCAAGAAAGTAAAGGAAATTAAAGAAAATGTCATGAGCCTTAGTGGCTTATCAACTAGTGAACTTGAAGGACTTCAACCGGAGGCACATATTTTATCGGTTGACACATCTTCTGACAGTGATAGTAGTAAGGAAGTTGAGTTCAAAAGAGTGGAAAGGAAGAGAAAACCCTCACCGATACCCTCTCCTTCTCCTAAGAAAACAAGAACATTAAGGAAGAAACAATAGGTGGTTAGGGAACCGAAGAAGAAACTCACATCTAAGAAGAAAAAGACACCGGTAACCCCCACATTGAATGACTTATTGAATCAGATAACTAAGGAAGGTAATTTGTCTAATGTAAACAAATGGTATACTTCTTCAAATGATACTAACAGAAACACTATTGAAGAAAGCATTAATCTTCATTTAGACATTTATAAGAAAGTTTTGATTGAAGTTGTTGAGGAGCTACCAAATGATCTTTATATGAGACTTGAAGCTAAAAGGCTATCAATGATGGAATTAGACAAGAAATTGAAGGTTGAAACACTATTGGCAGTTCACCCAGTTAACTCCAAAGAAGAAACAAATGAACTTATTTCTGAGGCTAACCAATTAGTATTTGCTAGTGGACACCGACAGGTAAGCCTGATGGCTGCAAGAGTGAAGGATATTGCAGAAGAAATAGTAGACAACTGGGATATATTCTTTGTGGAGAAATAAAAACAAGAGGAAATGAACATACCTAAGAAGACATTTAAGGTTTATCAAAAGGACAAAGGTAAAGGAAAAATTGGTAGAGTTCCAAACATTAAGATTACTAACAATCTTCCACCGCTACCTTTGGATACTACACTGGTACACCCAGAAGATCCACCAGTTATTGACACTGAAGCAATAAGACATGATGATACTAATCCTGAATTGGAGATACTTTTTACAATGAATGTGGATACTTGAGAGGTAAACATTGTTGTGGATAAGGATAACTCTGAAGTTAAGTTAGACAATGTTGACAGTAGGAACATAGCAGAGAAACTGGTACAAACTGAGACATCAACACAAATAGAGCAACCGACACATACTGAAAAACCTACTAAAGATAAAGGTACTTGCTCAGGGCCATCGGATATAGAGATACCGATAGAGAAACAAATTGAGGCAGAGGTGCACAGAAATAGAGAAATCAACAATCATAGAGACATTGAAATAGTTTGAGAAATCTTTCAAGGTTGAGATGCAAACATAGACTGATCCACCAGAAGAAAATGCAAGCAAAATGGATACATCTAATGGAAGCAAAGAGGTAATAAAGATGATTGGTCACACATCTGACACATCTACAGGTGAATTCAGATCTACCAATGTTACAGAGGTACTTTTGGATTCAATCAAGAAGATAACGGATTGCAATGCATTGGCCTACGTGGAAATTGACAACACATTACTTATTCTTAAGTTGATTGCACCAAATTGTAACATAAATCATATTAAGGATTCTTTAGGTAAATTGGACACATTGTCCAAATTTATTGCTGATAATGTAATAACTATTGATAAGGTGAATAAGGACACAATTAAGGAGAGAGTTGAAAAAGAGAAAAACAAATTATTTGAAGACACTATAAAGAAATGTATAGGACACCTAAATACATTATTACCGATACTTAAATCTACAATTTTGGAGTACAAGGAGCTATATAGGGAAACATGCAAACCTCACCTTTTGACAGAGGATATAGATGAGGAGATTAGAAAAACATAGAAAGAAATTGATGACATAGCTGATAATATAATTGGTTCATCCGAACATATATCAGTTTTTGAGTAGGAAATGGTAGTTTGTGAGGAAAAGTTAGAGAAACTTGAGAAAGAGAAGACAAGGATAAGATCAAATGCCCAAGAACTTAAAAATAAACTTGGTCCTAAGTTGGAAAATCTTATCACTCAGAGAATTGAAATCTCTAAGGCATTAGTTCAAGGAGAGCGATCACCAGAAGAACACATGGATTATCTCACTAGCATGATCCAACAGACTGAGGAAACTTTGAATGATAGCAAAAGGTTTATGTAAAGTCTAAATTTAGTTTTGGCAGATATTTTTTAGATTGTAACTAACCAGTTATAGCCTTTGATGTGAAATTTTTGCACTCGTTTGATTATTTTTGACAACCTTTGTCATTGATTTCAAAGGGGGAGTAGTGGATAGAAAAATTCTTTTATAGAGGAGATCACTTGCTCAGGGGGAGCACATCTTTTTGGAAAGTTTTTGGAAATAGTTTTTGGATTTTTCTCATGAGTGTTGCCATCAATGCCAAAGGGGGAGAGTATTGGCATTCTACACTCTTATGAGAATAATTGATGTTGTCATTGATGGCAACCATTTGGCAACCAACTGGTAGATACCGACATCGGCAATAGATATCTACATACATCAGCAGGCACTTCACCGACATCGGCAACAATGCATACTAACACTTAGGCCGACATGGAATAAACTTTTATTTATTGTTTTGTAATGTAATTATTATTTTGTAGAAGCCGACATGGTATATTGTAAAAGACTCATAAATGTATGAGATTTTATAGGTCATTTTTGTAAGTAGATGGATAAGAAATGTAAGGCAATTTTGTATAAGGTGATATAGTTAACAACGAAGGTTTTGGTTATTGACTGAGCTTAAACCGGTACTGAACTTGGCATGAGAGATGTTGTTTTGAAGAAGTACATTTATTGGATTTTGATAATCCATTTTGTAGTCAGTGTGACTCTCTATTGAGTAGTGAGCTCTAGGCTGTTGGCCTCCTTGCATGTATAGGCCCTTATTGTAAGTAGTATTTATTCATTGGCCAGTGAGTAAATATTGTGGGTCACAAATCCCATCGAGGTTTTTCCCACACCAAGTTTCCTCATTAAATATCTTGCGTTATTGTGTGTTTTCTATGTTGTCTCTGTTATTCTTATTTGCTGCATTAATTCTTATTTACCAATACACTGTTTTGGGATGGAAAGTTTTAAATAAGTATAAATATTCTGCTCACCAGTTAGACATTATGATGGCTATATATAGTGAGAAGTTTCCACTGGCATGTGTATTAGCAGGGTTCATTGGTTGTTTCATTATGCTGGATAGGGGACAATAGGGCTTCTTATGTGGTTGGGCTAGGATGCTCGAGAGACTACTGACTCATCCTGAGAGATTAGAGTGGGGATCTTGTTTGTTGGCCCACAAGTATCGTGAGATGAATGAGATTTCATACAAGGATGGGAAGACCATGGTAGTAGGAGTGTTGGTTCTACAGATTTAGGCTTGGGAGCATATCCTAGTTTGTAGACCTATTGTGGATGATGTTAGAGATCCACAACAGTCGATTGTTTATAGATATTCTGGATAGATTACTCAGCCCCATCTGGACAAGATAGAGTATTGGCGATGATAGCTTGATGATCTGATCATTGTAGTATGGAGAGTGTACAGGGGTCTAGAGTCATGGGATGACTAGAGAGCTCAACAGAGAGATATGTTCATGACCCATCCTCTCATCGAAAGCTTTGTTACCCTTATTGAGCGATTTATTGTATCTCAAGTTATGAGGCAGTATGGAAGGCCTCAGGGGATTTCAAAAGAGTTTACCACCTATGCTCATTATGGGGATGAGGAGAGATGAGGGTGGGACCCTAGGTTATCATACACATTGAGCATGAAAGATCTATCTCAATTACAGTGGCTTTGATGGGACTATCTAGAAGATATTGTAGATGTGGGGGTATTTCCCCACTATAAATATTGGTTCCAGCATGATCCATTCCCTAGATTCCTAGATCTGGTTGAGCATGCGCCTCTTATGGAGGAGGCTGAGGATGAAGTCCCTACATAGGCAAAAGGATAGGCACAGGGACAGGGATGGAGAGAAGAGGCTCCTATGCAAATAGGTAGTGATCCTAGTGCAAGTAGCAGAAGGGTACCAGTTGTGGGGAGACAAAGGTAGAGAGGAGAGGGCAGGTCACTTGGAGTTGTTAGTGTGGGAGCTAGTGGTGCTATGGAAGTGAAGGGTGGAGGTGAGGAGGGACGAGCAGCTCCTAGACAGGTTTAGTGGCAAAGGGATGAGCAAGATGGAGAGGGAGGTAGAGATGGAGGTGGAGATGGAGGCGGAGAGCCTGTGAGGGAGCAAGGGGCAGTGGATCCATTATGCTCTATGAGAGCCAAATTAGCAGGTCTGCAGTCACAGTTGATAGTGGCTCAGACATAGCTTGCAAAGTGGGACCGATAGCTAGTGGATGTTAGGGTAGAGCGAGATACTCTCTAGCGAGAGGTTTTGCACTAGGCAATTCAAGCAGCATACTATGTTGCAACATATAGCATAGTGGTTCCTATAGTGTAGTAGGTTGTCCCATATTCTCAGTATATGGCATGATCTGAGCAAGCTGGGGCACCTAGGCAAGATGTTGGTCAGCAGGCTCCACCTCCTCCACCACCTGGCGATGAGGGAGAGGTAGAGAGCTACATTTAATAACTCTTAGAATTTTTTATATACCCCATTTTTTGTAGCCCATACAATTCTCTTTGATGGGAGATTGTATAAGATAGTTGATATCATTTGTACCCTGAGAATTTTATTTGTACTCTGAGATATTTATGATGATATACAAGATCTTGATCTGATTTCATCATACTTGTGTCTATTGATTTTGAGATGTTTTTCTATATGCTTTATTCTATATGTATGCATATTTCTTCAGTATGGATGTATGTAATATAGATAAATATGGATGTTCCTATTTGTTTCTTTTCATATGCAAATAAATGATGAAAATGAGTAGCTAGTAATGCAAAAAAAATATTTTTCTATGCAATAATATGAATGCAAATGAATGTGTATAATGAAATGTATGCATCTATATAAGATGCTTATGGATGCAACTAACATCTCAATACACAAGTACTGAATCAAAGAAATGATGAAAAAGAGACCACTTAGCTGAGAAATCATGATACTTCAAACTATCATTTAGAAGATAAAAAGATCATTGTTATCATGCAGAAATCACTCCAAATGCATAAAATGCAGAATGAATGCAACCTAACCATATTCACTAGATTTGGAATGCTTAATTTTCATCACTGAGTGTTTACAAACATTGCAGGTAGAATAGAGTTCCTTTCTTTTCATGTGCAATATTAATTATCTTGTCTGCAATGACCCTTTTTTCGTTCATATCCTTGGACAAATTATGCATGCATCTGGATTGCACATTGAATAAATTTCCTCGAAACAGTCAAAGAAATGATGCCAACCTCCCTGTAGCATACAAATAAGTGGAGTCAAGGTATGTGTGGTGATTTCACCTTAATGTGAAGGCAATTATCAAAGACACCTAGCTGATTAGATGTTTCCAGATCATCAAAATCATTCCTACAAGCAGAAAACAAAGAAAATATTATACCCCCAATCCTTGCTCCTCTTAGTCAAGATAGACTTCCTCGAGTTACTCAGAGGGAATAATAATTGAAAACCAATATAAAAGACAACACACAAAGAAAATTTCATGCATATCTCAAACTGTTTAGTGATTGTTTTTAGTAATGTTGGTTTGCTTGTTTACTCAGTGATAAAACTCTTAAGTAGTTAAGAGACAAGTGACTAAATCATATTGGATGACTGGGTATCACTAACAGAAAGGTGACCTAGTTGATATTGCTTAGGACACATAAATTTCTCAGTCAATTACCCTGAGACTAGGACATTGATAAGTTTCAAGCCATGAGGGTTCCAAAAGAACCAGGATGTCACAAAAGCAACTAAAAGATATGTAAAAGCAAAATCAAATATGCAGGAAAGCGGAAAATTTCAATGTTGCGTTGATAGATGGAGTGATTGAGTACAAGAGGCCCCTTTTTACCAGGTTTTCACCTTCTTGGCAAAGATTCTTTTTTTTTTTTTTTTCTTAGGATATTTTATGATTTTTAGGATTTTTTTTAGGACATTTTAGTTGTATAGGTTGCTGAAGCAGAGAATACTAAGTGAGGAATTTCTTCAAGTTGATGGTGTTGATTGGTTCACGGAGTTGTTCTCCTTCCAATGTTGAGAGTTGATAGGTACCAAAGCCAAAGACTATAGTAACGAGCCAGTTGGGTTCAAACTTCCCTTTGTTGTCTCGAAACTATTGATTTTTAAGATTTTATCTTAGAACAAGGTCACCAACCTGAAATTATCATTGTCGAACCTTCTTCTTATATCCTTTAGACATTCTCTTTTGATACACTCTCATATGATCAAATTCCACTTGCCAATGTTCATCCAGCAACTTGAGTTCTTGCAATCTAGATATTCTGTAGTCTTCATCAGTAATGAGACCTTGCAAAGAAACTCTTAGAGATGGTATTTCCAACTCAATAGGTAAGACAACTTCAGATCCATACACCAAATAAAAAGGTGTAGCCCCAGTAGGTGTTCTAATACTTGTTCTATAAGCCCATAGTGCAGGATTGAGCTACAGATGCCAATCTATTCCAAATTTATTTACTATTATGTGTAAGATAGTCAACAGATTTTTGTTAGATTCTTTAGCTTGTCCATTACCTTGAGGGTAATATATGGATGACCAGTGTTGTTTAATTTTGAATCTTTCATAGAGCTCGTCTAGCTCTTTGTTCTTGAATTTCCCTCCATTGTCACTTACAATGGATGAAGGTATCCCATACCTATAGATGATATAGTTAAGGATGAACAGAGATACTTGTTTACTTGTTGCTTTGATGAGCAGAACTACTTCTACCCACTTAGTGAAGTACTTAGTAGTAGTTATAATAAACTTATGTTTGTTAGATGATGCAAGGTATATTTGGCCAATGAGATCAAACACCCATTGTTGAAAAGGCCAATGTGTAATGAAGGGTATGAGATCCCTTGCTAGAGCATGTATGAGATTCCCATGTAACTGACACTTCTCACAAGTTTTAGCAAACTTTATAGCATCTTTCTCCATGTTTGGCCAATAGTATCCAGCCCTTAGTCATTTCTGAGATAAAGTTAGAACATTCGAATGAGATCCACAAATACCTTCATGGACTTCAGATAATGCGGGTTGGGACTATTCAGTTTCTAGACACCTAAGAAAAGTACTATCCAAACCTTGCCTAAATAGATCATTAGTAGTGATGATGTATTGTGAAGAATTTTGGATTAGGTTCCTTTTCTCATTATGGGTAAGATTTTTAGGGACAATTTGGTCACGTAGATAAGAGTAAATGTGGCTATAGTGAGATGAGTCATTTCCAATAATAGAACAAACCATCTAGGTCTTAGGATAATCATAGGCAAGGTAATGTAACTCTTCCACTAGGAATTCAAAGTGAAAATTAGATTCTTGTAACTTAGTTATAGATGCCAAGGTGGCCATAGAATCTGCTACTCTGTTCGCTGATCTGGGAATATGCTAAAATGATACAAAAGTAAAATATTTCTTGAGATCATCAACCATTCTCTTATAAAGAATAGATTTCTCATCTTGAGTCTGATATGTATCATTGATTTGATTGGTGATTAGCTGAGAATCTCCATAGATGTGTAATTCCATAACCTTCCATTCAATAGCCAACTTGATCCCATTTGCCAAAGCTTCATACTCTGCAATGTTGTTTGTGTGAGGGAAGAGAATCTTGTAATCCTTTTGGATTGACTATTTTTTAGGAGTAATAAAAAGTATTCCAAAACCGAAACCATGTTGAGTGAAAGACCCATCAAAGAACGTCTTCCATGATTGTTGAGTAAGGTGCATGATAGATTCATCTAGAAATTCTATATGCAAAGGTTGAGTGTCTTCAAGTGGAGCATCAACAAGTTGATCTACAATTACTTGTCCTTTGATGGCTTTGCATTCTACATATCCAATGTCAAACTGTGTAAGAACCATGACCAATTTAGCTAATCTTCCTATAAGTGTTGCTTTGCTAAGAAGATATTTGAGCAGATCAATCTTAGCCACCCGCTTGATTGAATGTGATAACATGTAGTGTCTCATTTTTTGTGATGCAAAGACTAATTCCAAACATGCTTTTTCTATTATAGTATAGTTCATTTCATAAGACACCAAAGTTCTGCTAATATTATATATAGCTCTTTCCTTTTTATTGTCATCTTGTTGTGCCAAAAGTGCCCCTAGTGATGTATCGGTAGCTGATATGTATAGAATAAATGGTTTACCTTGAATTGGTGGCATCAATATTGGTGGCTTAGAAAGGTATTCCTTGATTTGTTGAAGGTGTTGCTAACATTCCTAATCCTAGTTGTATGTTACTCCTTTCCTTAATACTTTTGTGAAGGGTTGAGCTTTATCTGCTAGCTGAGAAATAAAGCATCTGATTGACTAGAGACATCCTTGTAAACTTCTCATTTGACTAATATTCTTTGGAGGTGGCATTTCCATTATAGCTTGGACCTTCTCAGGATCAACCTCAATTCCTTTATTTGAAATAATGTAACCAAGTAATTTCCTCGATGTCACTCAAAATGCACACTTTTTTGGATTTAGCCAGAGCTTGAATTTTTCCATTCTATCTAGTATGAGGCCTAGCTCTTAAATATGTGTGGATCTTTTCATAGTCTTTACTAAGGTGTCATCAAGACAATCTTCCATGTTTTTATGCATCATATCATGAAAGATAGTTGTTACTGCTCTTTGGTAAGTTGCTCCTGCATTCTTTAGCCCGAATGGCATGACGTTCCAAGAAAAAGTTCCCCATGCATAGGTGAAAGCTGTCTTTTCTTGATCTCTAAGAGCTATTTTGATCTGATTATGACCGAAGAATCCATCCATTAATGAGTACATCTCATATCCAACAGTCATATCTACTATCGTATCAATATTAGGTAATAGAAAATCATCCTTTGGACAAGCTTTGTTGAGATCTCTAAAGTTTGTTCAAACCCTAATAGATTTTTCTACCTTTGATACAAGTACTATGTTTTAAATCCATTCCACATAGTCTATAGCTCTGATAAATCCATCTTTTAGTAATTTTTCTAGCTCGGCCTTGACTAGCAATGCCACACGAGGGTGCATCTTATAGATTTTTTGCTTGATTGGTTAAACTACTAGTGTAATAGAAAGATGGTGCATGATAAGATCAGGATCTACGCCTGGAATATTGGAGTATGTACATGCAAAGTTGATCTTCTTTTCTAAAAAGAGATTGCTGAAATCTTTTAATTCTTCTGCTGATAGTGATTGATCTAAGTGAATGACATGTGGTGTCTCTTGACTCCCAATATTTATTGGCTGAGTTGGTTCAATCAATAGAGAAGACCTTTCCTAGAAGTGACTTGGTAGTATATCAAGTATCTCACCTCCAGGTGCCTCAGAGAGGTTTTCACCCTTAGGTACGTCCTTTATTTTGTCTAATTTTTATTATGATACCACCACAATGTGGTTTTTGCCATCAGATCTTTAATTTTGATTTTTTTTATTTTTGCAACTAAGATACTTGATATCTGTTTCAGTCATGTTCTCACTTTGTTCACTGGTGGAAGAGTCCATTGGTTCAACTGCATTAAGGTAGTAGGCTAACTTGTAGTCATTGGAAAAGATAGGTACATTCATAGGTTGGTCTTATAGACTACAATCAATTAGTTTAGGATGTATCAAGGATAAAGTTTGAACAAGTTCAAGGAGTTCACGGTATTATCATCATAACTTCGAACCGACAAGTCGATTTCTAGAAGACTACCTTGCGTAAATGTGTCAAGATCGGGAAGAGTTACAACATGATCATCCAAATGCACATTAATATTTAGTTGACCTAATCCAATTGACCTACTCCTAGAACCATTCTCTATGCCAGGTTGGACTACATATCGTGGTTTGATAGTAACAAGATCACTAGACATATTCCCAACATTCATGATGGAGGAGTTAGGGTTTGATGTTGAATAAATAGAACTATTGGCGAAGTCACTAGAGTCATAGGATGAAGTGTCTGACTCTTCTTCAAGTGACTGAGTAAAAGTATGCATAGTGTCAATACCTACATCTTTGATGCTGCAAGTTCCTTCCTGATTTTGTTCATTTATCACTTGTATCTGACATACTTGTTGACATGATCTTAATGGTTTTGTGAATCTCTGTCATCTACTCCATTCAAATTCTTCTGGACTAATGACTGGTTTTGTTTCTATAGCTTCCAATTCTTCTTGTGTAGTTCAATACTTGAGTTATTATGTCATATTAGATGGAGATATGGTAGGTGAAGGATTTTCTTGTGTTCTTCCCTCTTCTAGCTTTCATTCATAGTCTTCTTATCTCTGTAGTCTGATTTCTTCTATCTTCGTCTATAGCTTTAAGTGTAACATCTCTTGTGTGTCATCTATGATACCAGTGGACTCTTCTAGAGTTTCTGTAATAGATGTATCTGAGAGATGATCTAGACCCCATTCAAACTCATTCAAGACAGTGTCGGATTCATCTACTTGTTGTCTACCAGTATATGTGATTGGAATTTTCAGTTGTGCAAACAATTCTCTAATTATTTCTACCTTTGGGACTTCTAATTCTTGTAGTTTTGTAGCTGACACCATCAAAACTTGAGTACTATCTGCCTCCTCTCTCTTGATTGCTAGTTCTTCTTGTTCTTGTTCTTCTTCATACTCTTCTTGAGTTTGTTGAGTGTTTACTTCCTATGTAGTTGAAGGCAATATTCTTTTACTCCACTTAGACTTAGAAGCATGTTTTTGGTCTAATGTTCTTCTCAGATTGTATCCTAGTCTAGCTTTATCATTTGTAGACTTAGTTTGTAGTTGACTAGGTTTAACAATACCTTCTTTATGTTTTCCTAGAGGACCGGTTCCTGAATATCCCATGTGTTGAATCATTTTGTAGCATGGACCATATTATGTCAGGGAAATCTCATAATGCCACACTTCTTTGTTTTCACTATCTTCATTGAAAATCCATTTGAGAACAACATCCTATTCTATTTCATCTGCAAGGGAAGTAGAGGATTGTACAAAGAGACCATCATAAATAACCTTTGGAGTGGAAGTCTGTGGCTTCATAACCTCTGATGATTTTCCTGACAGTCTTGGTAATGGAGGAAGAGAGAATAGTGAAAGTACTGGTTCTATCTTGTATCCATCCATGCCAGTATCTATGATTTTCAATTTATTTTCTAAGTCTTTCAGCTGTAGAGGCTTCTCTATTATGAGGCAAAATGGTATCAACACTCTTTGTCAATGCATTATAGGGGGAGTTTGTATCAGTAGGAATACTAACTTCAACTCTGTTATAAGGAAATTTTAAGCACTGATGATATGTAGATGGAACTGCCTTCATTTCATGAATCCATGGCCTACCCAGTAAGATGTTGTATGGCAGGGGAAGATCAAGCACCTAAAAAATAACATCTCTTTCTATAGGTCCTACCCTAATTGGTAATAGTACCAGACCTTTAGAGGTTCTTTCTTCTTCATCATAAGCTTTGATTTTTATTTTCTTGGTCGGATCAATGACATTTTCAAAAAAGCTTAGTTGTGTAAGCAGATTATAGGTACAAATATTCAACCTAGCACCTCCATCTATCAAAACACATTTAACTCAGTGTTTCTAGATCATAGCTTCAATGTGAAATGGTTGGTTATGTGGGTGATTTAGTGAGTTGTCATCTTCTTCAGAGAAAGTGAGATAATGAGGCGAAGTCAGGTGACCCACCATAGATTGAAACCAATTGACATCTAAATATTTTGGGATATTAGTGGTGAGCAATGCTTTGTCCAAGATCTCTTTATGAGCAAAAGATATTTTGAGTAATTCAAAGATGGAGATTTGAGCATTTGTTCTTTTCAATTGTTCGACAATCCTATAACCAAGAGGATGATGAAGCTAGTTGTTTAGATTTAGCCATGATTGTATCTATTTGTCTATTTGAAGAAGTTGGTAGGTTTGATGTTGTTTGAGCAGGATTTGAAGAACTGGCTCCTTGGAGAGTGACTTTCTTTTGAGCGTGGGTCACAGCATTTGCATTTTGTGATTCATTTTGTTTATCTTTAATTATAATCATTGTAGCTAGGAAATGTGGCAATCATCAAAGCAAATCAATATTAATCTAGATCAATCACAAAACCTCAAATGCAATGATCAATCCTAAAAACACTCAATAAAGACATGAAAACAAGACATTCAAGATTGAAAACTAAGCAAACCAAATGCAAACTTGAATATCTCCTTCATGTGGCTCCATTGTCCTTCTTTCTCCTTCAAATAGCTTTGTTTGTGGATCTCACCTACTAGTGCATAAGCATGATGTGAAAGCAAGTAGACAAGATAGTAGTGCAAGAATACTCGAAGCATGATTGATTTGAGTAGGGATCAAGGATTCAACAGAGTGATTAGTTGGGATTGAAGAAATTCATCCAATTTATAGATAAATTGGAGAAAAGACAAGATTAGCATGAGGAGATTTGAAAGGAAATTTCAAATCAAGAATGACAATTATGACAAATTATGACAAATTGACACTTTCTATGCAAGATTGATTGATTGATAATTCATGACAAAATTATGACAAATTTCTATGTCAAAATTGATTGATTGTCAATTATGACAAATTATGACAACTTGAAATGTCATTCCCATGAAATTAGGAGAAAAATAGGAGAGAATTGAAATTAGATGAAATGGAAATTAGGAAATTAGGAATTAGAAATTGGGAATTAGAAATTGATGAAAATTAGGAAATTAGGAATTAGGAAAATTAGAAAATGAGGAAATTAGGAATTTAGTGAATTAATTAACAATTTTTCATTTATTAATTAATTCACAAAGAGGGAGGAATTGGTTAGCCAATTAAATTTAATTGTGACAAGAAGACTTAGGATAAATAAATAAATTATTTAACCTAGAGGGAGAAATGACAAACAAGGTTAAATTAATAAATCATGAAACCCTAGAAGATGAATTAGAAAATGCAAGAATGACAATTAGGTCCTGACAAAAGACAATTGATATCAATTCAATTTGATCATGATTCTGACTGACAAAGGACCAATGCTGACAAATGATTTGATTTATAAATGCACCAATTGACGAGGAATAATGACTAATTGATCCAAATTGACATGATTGAGAAAGACGATGATCGATGACAAATTAATCGCAAAATGACAAAATTGACAAGAGGACAAGGATCAATGACAAAATAGATTGCAAAATGACAAGATTGAAAATGACCACAATCGATGACAAATCGATCGCAAGATGACAAGATTGATGACAAATTGATCAAAGGACAAGGATCGATCACAAATCGATCGCAAGATAATAAGATTGAAAATGACAACGATCGATGACAAATCAATTGCATGATGACAAGATTGATAAGAGGACAAAACCCTAATTAGGATTGATGATGTCCAAAATGATGACAAATTAACATGCACATTGATACGACAAGATAAGATCGACCAAAATCATGACTAAAGATTGCTATCGACAAGACCAAATTCGAAAGCAAGAAAAATGAAGAATGCAGAAGAAGGACTTGATGCTCGCAAATGATAAAAACCAAGTCCGTGACATAGAAGAAATGTTAATGTGATGCAAAAACCCTAAAATAAGGCAATGCGCAAATGTTAAAATATGACTCCGCAAGCATTGACTAGTTTTAGATGTCTACATTTTGCCCCTCTTTGAGACAATGCGATTACAAGCATTGTTTCAAAGAAAAATAATGAAAATGCCCCAGATACCGACAATGACATATGCATGCCCCCTCAAAGAATTGGCCGAAGACATCGAGGAAAGAGGCCAATTGATCGATAAGAATGATAGAAAATGATAGGATCAAACGGATTGACAATCGGAGATCGGATACACAAAGGACAAGCAATTGATGGTGCAAAAGACCATGACCAATAGGAGATGGAGAGAGTGCACGTCCATCTATGCACTGACAAAGATCTATAAATGAGACAAAGAGAGTGAAAATTGCTCATTTGCACTACCCAAGGAGGAGAATTTGTTGCTCTGGAAAAGGGCACTTGCAGAGAGATGGTGAACATTCCAATGGCAGATCACCTTGGGGAACATGTACATACCTACAGATGATCGGATGACGTGGGAGCAGTGGTATGTATCTCAAAAACCCATATTGTCAATTTTATGAATTTTGATCACTTGCGGGACATTGCAGGGCCCACAGGGGATGCAGAAACTAACTTCAGCGCTTGTGTAGGGTCTTCTATGCTTGTGTAGGGTACATAGGTGTAGGTTGTGCTACACAGGTGCAAGACTTATCACACAGGCATAGTTGTGCTCTGGCAACCCTAATTTGGTCAAAAATGGCATGCAAATGATCTGAAAAGGGGGGATAAGAATACGATAGGTCAAAATAGATGAGAAACACCCTGATTTGGACATGAAACAAGAAAATGCAGCCTATAGGAGCATACCCTAAAACTAACAAAATGTGCCCCACTTGTGATGTAGAGTCGACAGTATCCATTGATCACGCGGGAGAACCGACCTGACTGCTCCATGTTACAACATAGACTCAGGAGCATGGACAAAGATACATTAGTAGGACTTGGAATATACTATATCACATTCATGCCTGAGATTAGGGCAAACAAAGGACTACTTACCACATTGCCAGAGCGATGGCATTCAGAGACTTCCTCATTCCATCTGGCGACTGGAGAGGTGACTGTGACACTAGAGGATGTATGGCATATCCTCCACATTCTAATTCATGGAGAGATGATAGAGTATGACCTGGTGATAGGGAGAGATGCTTTGTGTAGATTATTTGAGTGCAACGTAGATTATCTGGATATCGTAGAGAGGGAGATTGGTTGGGAGACCATGGCAGCAGAGTATGATTGATGATATGTGGTGATAGCAATGGTTATAGCATGCTTATTAGCAGGAGACAGATGAGGACATGGATTCCCTATTGGATGGGGAAGAGTGTTAGAGAGGATGGTGATAGAGGGGATGGTGTACGCATGGGGTCCATGTGTACTGGCTATGTTGTATTTTTAGTTGCATCAGATAGCATATCAGGGAGTTCAGACTTTGAGTTGTGGAGTCACATTGCTACAGGTATGGGCATATGAGCACATAGCCATATGTCAACTAATTGTAGAGAGATAGGTAGTACCACACCAACCATATGTGTACTATTATGGGGGATCACTAAGATAGGGTCCTTTCGGATACATACTGTATTGGCGACATGAGCTAGATAGATTGAGAGAGTTCACATGGAAGCCATATCTTGATTGCCCTGAATGGTCAGACGATAGTGATGAGCTACCGTACAACAGATAGGAGAGATACCTGATTGGGCAACCAGTGAATCACCAGAGAGTGATTGAGATGTACCTACTAGAGAGAGTCAGACGATAGTTTGGAGAGAGGTACGATGTACCTAGAAGGACTGCACACTTTGCCCAATCTCACAAAGAGACGAGTCAGTGGGCGAGTATGATTCAGCCACACATAGCATACACTAACTTCACATAGCTACAGTAGAGACAATGGGATTGGAGATCAGATGTGTTTGACGCTGGGATGATAGAGGAGTATGAGCGATGGTTTGCACGATGACGGCCAGTGCCATTGACAGATCTTGATATTCCAGTACTGAGGAGACAGGAGGACTTCCCACTCGCTAGAGAGGAGGAGGGAGATGATGAGGATGAGGAGGATGAGGATGGTGATGAGGGGGATGAAAAGGACAAAGATGATGAGGGGGATGATGATTATGAGCCAGATTCAGTCGATCAGGTGTCATTGCAGGATTATACCCATAAAGTCAGAGACAGCTAGCATAGAGGAGATGGAGATGTGCAGGGCTACCACAGCGAGTCAGCATGATCACATTGTGACATTAGAGAGACAGAATTCCATCTTGAGGATAGAGTAGGATTAGTTCAGAGTGGAGATAGCCAGACTTATAGTGGCTCAAGATACAGCAATAGCTCAGGCACAACGAGAAGAATAGAGAGTCACTGAGTATATTGGGTTGATTAGGGATGCCAATGCACATGAGATGGCACAGATGTTGGTAGAGACTAGAGAGGAGATACACCATTGGAGGACACTATATGAGAGTGCATTTCCACTAGAGCAGAGAGCAGCTTCATATCGGGCACGATCGAGGACAGATAGCAGGGCACGCTCTCGGAGGTCAGTGAGTAGCATGGGGGTGAGTGGACCTATGAGACCACCACAGCTAGGACCAGGAGGGACATCATCCTTGAGACATGGCAGGGATGAGGAGGATAGAGGGAGCATCCAGTGATAGAGGCACATGCTCCTTATGACAGACAGTGGACATTATGTAGTGTGATATTATTTAGTCAGCCTATGGGCCATACTTAGAACAGACAGTCCAATTTCGTACTCCGATATTATTTTGACATATGATATGATATGCATCGATATGATGGGATGCAATATGTTATGACTTATAGTTATTTTCCATGTATGGATGACTTATGCACTGTTTATTGTGGAACATGTATGGATACATTTTGATGTGTTTTTGATGCATTTATAATATGAAATGGATAAAATGCTTGATGTGATGTTTGATATAATGCAAATGTACTAACCAAATGGATGCAGGATATAGCATACGTGTTTTTGTGTGGAGATCGAAGAACTAGACTAAACTGACTGCCCAAACTAATGAAACAAATGTTAGTAAGAAGAAATGAGACAAAGGACAGTTAGAGGTGAAGAAAAACTTGCTTTCACTAATGCACTTTGTAGGTGACAACCCTTATTTAATGTAGCAAAATGAATGCGTAGCATCATGGCATTGAAGGCCAGAGCTGAAATGCAACCCTTTTTGCAAAAGATAGACACATCACAAACAAACAACAATCACAATAAAAAAAAAGAAAGGGACCATGAACCACCCCGGTCACTCTAAATCACTCAGTGACATCATCGAGCAACATAAGAACATGATTGAAGATAAATCAATAAATGATAAGACTTGCTAATTCCAACAAGTCAAACAAACATCTTGATCTTCATTGTCAAAAGTGGAAAGTGTTGATAGGATGATCATGATGTCTAGTTTCAGGGAATGCGGTACCCCGTCTAAGATAGGACACAGTCTGGTTTTGAGTATATCACACCCTGTATAAGACCCATGATAGTGTGCCAAGGATGAGTGATATTGATGTTGAGTGATTGATATGATAGTTGTGATCAGTTTGAATGTCTGGTTTGATTGAAAAGTTCATCTATTAATACGTGATTTGCAGTAAAGCGCAGTGTTGGATTGTGTGTCATTGGAGGGATGCTCAGTGACTTGTCTTATGCACAAAAGGGATATTTTTTTTTGTTTTGCTTTTCAAGTTTTTACAATTTTTTTGTGTTCATTTTTTTCAGGACTTTATTTGACTTTTTAGGAATTTTTTCAGGACATTTTTCAATTTTTTTGGATTATTTCAGGACATTTTTCAATTTTTTATGATTTTTTCAGGACATTTTTCAATTTTTTTGATTATTTCAGGACATTTTTCAATTTTTATGATTTTTATAATTTTGCCCCCAGTGTCTAGCAAGGCAAGGAATATGACAGGTGAATAAATAGGCTTGCTGAAATGATGGTGGATAGAGGGAAGACAAAGGCCTTTTATCATGGAGATAATGCAGATGCAATTTTCAAGGGCTATTGCGTGATGGGACAAGAGACTGGATATGACAATGTAAAGCAGTGACATGGCATGAGGGACATGTCAAGAGGTGTTTGAAACCATGTTTAAATTTTGCATCCTTATGTCAGATCAAGATCAAGGGATAGAAAAAGAGTATATGGATAGTGATAAGATATGGATAGGATAAGCAAGACCAAGAATGGATAAGGGACATGGACTGAAGGTCGGGATAGGATATGGGATAGTGGCAGAAAATTGCAATAAGACAGGTGTATATGGTGAAAATGGATAACAAATAACAACAATATTGAAAGGCTAAAATGAATCCAACCACTAAACCCTAGCCTAACAATGAACAAAGATCCACCATAACATATGAAAATTACCTAAGACAATGCAAATAACTCAAAATCACAAAGATTATACCATCACATGTCCAATAGGGTTTTGATCTCCATTCTTCCTATCTCCATTGATCTTGCTTGATATATTTGCTCTCATATTTTTGTATGCACAAGAGCTCAACAAAAAACGGAATGTGGTTGCAAGTAGGATCGTAGTGTAGCCAAGTACTCCAAAATCAGTCATTAGGGTTTTGATAATGAAGAAAGCATCTCCTTAAATAGAAGACACAATAAGAAATGGAGGGTTAAGATTGAGAGGTGTAAAAAGAGAGGTCGGCTAGGATTAGAGGGTAGGTAGTACATGAATTAAGAGATGAATGACATGTGTCATGTGTAGAAAAAGATAATGAATTAATTAAATAAATAAAGATTTATTTAATTAATAGAAGAAGTAGGACAATTAAATAAATAAAATATTTATTTAATTTAGGAAAGGGATAATTTAAATAAATAAATGTATTTATTTAAATGAGAAATAAGGCTAGAAGAGGATAAATGAATTAATTAAATAAATAAAAATTTATTTAATTAATAGAAGAATTAGGCTTAGATAATTAAATAAATAAAATATTTATTTAATTAGACATAACAATTTTGAGTGTCTACATTTTGCCCCTCTTTGAGACAATGCGGCTTGTCGCGTTGTTTCAAAGAAGATAAGATGAACTGATACAGAGTTGCCCCAAAATGGGAATTATATGCCCCCTTGAGAGATTGGATGAAAATGTCTGAAAAGATTGCAGACAATCTCTCGATAAGAAAGAAAGGCTAGAATGGGTTGATTGAATAAAGTGACAAAGTCACAGGATGAAGAATACTGACTCGAGAAAATGAGGGCGAGGGCTAGGGTAGGCTATAAGATAGACCACGGGTAAAAGACATCCTCATTGTCATCCACACCCTTACAAGATCACAGTGCAGAGCGAGAAAAGAGCAGCAGCAGTCAGCAGAGATGGCCTTCATTCATAGATTCGACCGCGTTCGCCGATTTCAGAGGCCAGCAGAGGCAGGAGAGCCGGTAAGTACCACCAAACCTCCTCATACTTTCACGCATTTCAATTTTTGTCATTAATGCTCAATAGGTAGCAATAAATGCGCTAGGAATAGGGTAGTTAAAAAATGCAAAAACGCACAACCGCGTCTATGTCAGTGCCAGGCGTGTCTATGTCCAACAGGCGCGTCTGTGTCGGGTCCAGGCGCGTCTATGCCTGGGACCCGCGTTTGTGATTAATGCGGGCACGTTTGCAAATTCCAGACGCGTTTGTGTCATGTAGGGACGTCTATGTTCCCTGGCCGCGTTTGTGCAGGATTTAGGCACGTATGTGTTCAGAAAGCGCGTCTGTGTTGCAGAAGCGCGTTTGTGCAGTCTATAAGCGTGTTTATGAGTTTAAAGCGCGTTTGTGTGTCAAAATGCATGGTTGGAGTCTTTTACATCAAATCGACAGTTCTGTGATGAACATACGCTGTCAATTGGATAAGCTGTTGAGAGGATACACTCAAGCAGGTCCTCTAGGAAGACTAGGATAGATCAAGGCACTTTGTGATGAACAGGGAGCACCAAGATAGGCAGCACTTTGTGATGAATAGGGAGTGTGAATGTGAGTAACACTTTGTGATGAATAGGGAATGTCACACACGTAGTACTTTGTGATGAACAGGGAGCACTATTAGGGTAGATAGCAACACTTTGTGATGAACAGTGAGTGTCACTAGAATAGATAACCATATGCATTTAAATAGCAAGTAGCATTTTGTGATAAACAGTGAATGCCACGATAACTGACATGATTGATTGGTTGACTGCAGGAGTATCTGCCTATGCTGGAGTCACGGGAGAGATTCCCGTCGACACAAAGATTGCGACTAGAGTTGTCGATTCAGGACAGGATTGCTATTGAGGAGATGGGCCTCAGACATGTGCTATATGTGCCCGAGTTTTGGGCAAACATGGGTTTGCTGACTGCACTAGCTGAGAGATGGCACTCCGAGACTTGCACGTTTCACTTGCCTATGGGGGAGATGACAGTGACGCTTGAGGATATATACAGGATATTGCATATACCGATCGATGGAGAGCTGATTCCATATGATCGAGATGGAGACAGGGAGGCGCTGAGACGGGTATTCCAGGATCCCAGTTTGGAGATGAGAGCAGGGCACGTGGCATGAGATACCATGACCACGACAGGTTTAGCGTTACCAGCTGTTATTGGAGGAGCCATCAGTGGTTTCTTGTGTCCTGACAGGGCTACACGGGGGTTGGCAGTGGGCTGGGGAGGAGCACTGGAGATATTGGTGACTGAGCACACTAGATATGCATGGGGGCCATGTGTCTTGGCACATCTGTACTATGAGCTGCATCAGTTTGTCTATCATGGATCAATAGGACTAGGCTGCGGAGTGACTCTGTTACAGGTGTGGGCATATGAGCACCTTCCTATCACATGGCCTATCCACTTTAGAGGCAGAGGGCATGGACGGAGTTTTGTACATTTGTATGATATGATTACGTCACAGCCTCGGATTGGCCGGCTGGAGCACTGGAGACGGGTTATAGATGATATCGAAGTAGTCATCTGGAGGCCGTACCTGGGGTGCGAGGAGTGGGAGGATGATGCCATGGAGCTGCCCTATACATTCAGGAGCAGGTATCTGATTGGGCGGATTCCCTACATACTGGAGAGGCAACTGGTTGACAGGGTTGGGAGACAGTTCGGCCGGATTCAGAGGATGCCACGAGGCTTGGGCATGTATGCCCATACAGTCAGAGATTAGGCACAGTTCAGACCGCTGTTATCGTATGATTAGGCCGTGACACAGATGATAGAGATGATGCCACTACCTTGGGATATGTGGCCAGAGGTGGAGGATGCAGGGATGGACGCAGAGTATGCTGCGTATTGGGTAGAGCATCTGTTTTTGAGGTTGACAGATCCTGGAGAGCTGCTGGAGGGAGAGGTTGGAGGGGATGATGATGATGATGGTGGAGGGGATGGAGGGAGGGGCTGATGGAGGCGGAGGGGAGTAGTGGGGGAGAGGCGGGTGGCACCTTGGAGGGAGGGAGGATAGGAGGGAGCAGCCCAGGTGGTGAGAGGTCGAGGTGGATTGCCCCTACAGGTACCAGCAGCACAGGGTCCTAGAGCACAGGGACCTAGATAGGGACAGGTGTAGGGACAGAAGCAGGTGCAGAGATAGGTACAGGTTCCCCGGCATGTACAGAGACAGGCACCTAGACAGGTATAGGGGGAGGCACAGGTACAGGCACCCGTAGAGGGAGAGCCATAGGCAGAGGCTGAGGGTGGAGATCCTGAGGAGGATGAGCTACTAGAGCTGAGAGAGATCTACCAGGGCTAGGCAGACGAGATCCAGGAGTTGGAGAGGGAGAGGGATCACCTCAGGATCAGGCTCTGGGACACAGAGCGGGAGAGGGATCAGGCCATCCAGCAATATACTGAGGCCGAGACAGCTCTAAGGGCAGGGAGACAGGCGGCAGAGGACGCAGGGGCAGGCTACGCATATGTGCTGCGAGCCGGAGAGGAGATAGGTTATTGGAGGGACCTGTACTATGGTGCCATGCCAGCGGATCAGCGGGCGAGGAGCTTCCATAGACCATCGCGTACAGCGAGGGCTACGGGAGGGAGTCGTAGGAGGCAGGCATCTAGCGGTGGGGTCATGGGTCCTCCACCACCACCAGATAGGCAGGGTGATCCTGGAGCGGGTCCATCTACAGCTCAGCATCCATCGAGGCCAGGTGGCTCCGAGGGAGGGAGTTCATCATAGCCATAGAGGGCTCCCCTTTGTATCAGTATATGTACCATTTTTGTATTGTAGACACCTGCGGGTGATTTTGTAGTCATATGATTTTTGACATCATTGTATTATGACACATTTTGATTATATATGAGATGATTCATCATTTTTGTGGCAGCTATATGCATGTGTACCTTATGTGATGAAATTTTCTTATGTGATACATGTTTTATGATATGGATGCTTATATGATGCAAATATGTTTTTGTTCTTTTATGTTTTATATGTGATGCATGATGCAAATGTGAATGTCTGTAATGCAAATGAATATGATAATGCAAATGATTATTTACATGATGAAAATGTGAGATGTGCTAACATGTGTTGTATGCAGGATGTGATGCAATTGTGATATCTATATGTATGTATGAAATGCTTATATGTGGTGATGTAGGTGTAACTATATGAAATGCAAATGTTTTTGGTGTGTCATTATACTCAGTCATGTGATAGCGGGCTACGCGGACTCGAGAAGGACAATGGAAGTCAATCAAGAAAGGGGGATGGAAGACAGAAGATATGAACGTGAAAAGAGCTTCTTGTGCATTATCATCATTGAGCTTTATTATGGCAGAATAGGTTATGACAATCGAGGCATTTGTTCGGCCCAGAAAGTCATTGTACCTGTTTGCATGGAGATAAGACAGTCACAAACAAGGAATGCCCCAGTTCATACTAGACTCACAGTGTCCTCATATCCTTGGACAAGTCATAGCATTACTAAAAGACAATCCACAGATAGCAAATGCAAATAGGTGACGATACCCCATCCTCGCCTTTCTAATCAAAGACATCCTGGAGATAGAATCTCTAGTCAAAGACATCCTGAAAAAGCTAAAAGACATGTCACCAAAAAGATAAAATCAAAAGAAAACCAAGACTCGACACCAACATCCACTGTAGTCCTCAAGTTCAGTGTCTCTTGTCACTTGTTTAAGTCTTATTCGATTGTGGTCACAATGTTCACTTTCACAAAAAGGATAGATAGCACTGAACCATATGTTGTCTGAGTCTGTTGAAAGATTTGATTTTGTTGAAGCTCATTGTTGCTGCTGTGTCTCATTTGAAACTGACTGAATCCATGAAACTGATACTTTATTGTGGAGAAGATGGAACTTTATTGTGGACTGGCGATGCAGATGTTGCTTTATTGCAGATTGTGCGCGAATAGACTTGAAGGAAGCTGGAAGAAACTATACTCCTCGAAACATGTGATGTTCTCAGTTCTACACCCATTACTAGACGTAGGATTTTCCTTAGCCACAAATAGGATCTAATTTATTATGGATGGAAAGGGAGTGAAAAGGGAGGATTATGGATGGCTAACCAATCTTAGGTAGATCAATAACAAGCCATGATGGGAATGGGTAAGTTTATTGTGAGTGAATAGGTTGTGAGTGTGTGCAAAGTGAAGGATGAAAGAGAATCCTGAAGGAGAGAGGAGCAAAGTCTCTACGCATGGCGCTGGTGACCTAGTTTTCACCATGGTACTTGCCCAGGGCACCACCGAAGTGGTTTTCACCGTTGGACGAAATTATTTCTCTTTACTTTTTTCAATTTTTCAATTTTTTTGTTGTCACAAGGCGCCTGTTTGTCAGGTTTTCACCAAGTGACGATTTTTTTTTTGTTTTATTATTTTTTTGTATTTTTGAATTTTTTTTTTTTGATTTTTTTGTATTTTTGAATTAAGATATTCTAAAAAGCTATGTGTAGAACCTGCGAAGGTGCATGTTGTTGATAGGATCCTCCAAGGGTTCACCTTCTGTAGTTGAGAGCTGATATGCCCCAGATCCATATACCGCTGTGATGATGTAAGGACCAAGCCAATTTGGTTCGAACTTGCCTTTCTTATCTCTGTCTTGCTGATTCTTGGGGTTCTCTCTGAGGACTAAGTCACCTACCTCAAATGTGCGAGGCTTGACTTTATGATTGTAACTGCGACTCATTCTTTGTTGGTAAGCCTTGAGATGATTAAAAGCAGTGTGTCTTCGTTCCTCTAGCAGTTCTAGTTCTTGTAAGCGAGAGACCCTGTAGTCTTCATCGTTGATTATGTTTCTCAAGGAGACCCGTAAAGAAGGTAACTCGACCTCAATAGGCAAGATGGCTTTAGCGCCGTAGACAAGTGAGTAGGGTGTAGCTCCTGTAGGTGTGCAAACACTTGTGCGGTAGGCCCAAAGTGCAGGATTAAGTTGGATATGCCAGTTACGGCCAGCATCGTCGACTGTCTTTTTAAGGATTTTAAGAATTGTTTTGTTAGACGCCTCAGCTTGGCCATTACCTTGGGGGTAATATGGTGTGGAGAAATGATGAGAGATATGGAAGTGGTCACAGAGTTCACAAACATCCTGATTTTTGAAGGGACGCCCGTTATCAGTAATAATGGAAGTAGGAATCCCGTATCGACAAATGATGTAGTTCAAGATGAAGGTAGCGATTTGTTTCCCAGTAACTTGTGTGAGAGGCACAGCTTCAATCCACTTTGTGAAATACTCTGTGGTTGTGATAATGAATTTATGACCATTGGAAGAAGGAGGGTGAATCTTGCCTATGAGATCGAGTCCCCACTGACAAAAGGGCCAAGGAGATGCAAGTGGTTGTAGTTCTTGTGCTGGTGCATGTATGAGGTCTCCATGAATTTGACACTGCTTACACTTCTTGACAAACTGATATGAGTCTTTTTCCATGGTAGGCCAGTAGTATCCAGTCCTGATGAGTTTCTTGGCCAAGGTAGGACCACTAGTATGTGGACCACATATCCCTTCATGCACTTCTCGTAACGCAATCTGAGCTTCGTCACTCTCTAAACATATAAGAAGGGTGCCATCTAGACCTCATCAGTATAGGATATCAGCTAAAATGACGTATCGAGAGGATTGGCGAATGAAAGTACGACGTTGATTGTTCGATAGATCGGGAGGTAAGATATTGTCGCGAAGGTATGTGAATATGGAACCATATAACTGGGATTCAGGACCAACAATGCATATCATTTCCGTAGGAGTGATCTCATATGAGGGAATCAACAGGTTGTCTACCAGGAATTCATAGCAGGTCTCATTTTGTGGTAGATCAATGAGCGAAGCAATTGTAGCCATGGCATCTGCAGCACGATTCTGTTCTCTTGGTATCTGCTCAAACTCTATCTTTGTGAAGTGTTGTTTCAGATCATCTACCAGTTTTTTGTAAGGCATTAGTTTTTTGTCTTTTGTTTGACAATCATCAGTTGCTTGCCGGATGACCAGTTGAGAATCCCCAAAAACCCAAAGTTCCTGGATCTTCCATTGAACTACAATTCTTAATCCAGTTGTTAATGCCTCATATTCCGCTATATTGTTGGTGCAAGGAAATGATAAGCAGTATGACTTTGGTATAGAATCGCCTTGAGGAGTTATAAAGAGTATACCCGCTCCTGCCCCGTGTTGTGTATATGAGCCGTCAAAATATAATTGCCATGGCTTTGCAGGTGATATTGTTAGAATGGACTCATCTGGAAATTCTGACTGTAGAGGAACATCATCTATCATGGGAGCATCTGCTAATTGATTTGCAATGGCTTGTCCTTTGATTGCTTTCCTGTCCACGTACTCGATGTCAAATTCACTCAGAATCATTACCCACTTGGCCAGCCGCCCAGTAAGTGTAGCTTTGTTGAGAAGATATTTTAGTGGATCAATTTTGGCAATCAACTTAGTCTTGTGAGTGAGCATATAATGTCGTAATTTTTGTGAAGCAAAGACCACAGTGAGACATGCACGTTCGATTGGTGTGTAGTTTAGCTCATATCCCACCAATGTGCGACTGATATAGTAGACTGCTTTTTCCTTACCGTCGGGTATTTGTTGTGCTAGGAGTGCCCCCAGTGCCGTTGGAGTAGCTGATATGTAAAGTAGCAACGGTTGATCTGGAATGGGTGGCATTAAGACTGGTGGGTTCAAAAGATAGTCTTTGAGCGCCTGAAAAGCCTATTGACAGTTCTCATCCCATTTGAACTTGATGTTTTTATGTAGCAGGTGCTGGAACGGGTTACACTTATCTGCAAGTTGTGCTATGAATCTTCGTATGGACTGGAGTCTCCCTTGTAAGGATCGAAGTTGACTGATATTCTTGGGTGGCGGCATGTCCAAGATAGCCTTGACCTTTGCTGGATCGGCTTCTATTCCTCTTTTAGACACAATGAATCCTAGGAGCTTCCCTGAGGTTACTCCAAAGACACATTTCTTTGGATTTAGTCTTACCTTGTATTTTTTCAGCCGATCAAAGACAACTGAAAGTATATCCAAGTGTGTATCTCTGTCTATTGATTTTCCCAAAAGATCGTCAACATAATCTTCCATGGTTATGTGCATGAGATCATGAAAGATAGTAGTCATCACTCTTTGATAAGTAGCACCTACATTTTTCAGCCCAAAGGGCATGACGTTCCAACAGAAGGTTCCCCATGGACAAGTGAATGATGTTTTATGTTGATCTTCAGGGGCAATCCTGATTTGATTATATCCAGAAAATCCATCCATTAAAGATAACATTTCATGGCCTGCTGTGAGATCAACGATCAAGTCAATGTTTGGTAATGGGAAATCGTCCTTTGGACAAGCCTTGTTGATATCTCTGAAGTCTGTACATATTCGGATACTGCGATCTGGTTTGCTGATAGGAACTAAATCGGAGATCCATTCGGGATAATCAATTGGGCGTATGAATCCAACATCCAATAATTTCTCCAGCTCTGCTTTGACTAGTAATGCCACTTGTGGGTGCATTTTCCTCAATTTCTGTTTTACTGGCTTTGCCCCCGGTTTGACTGTCAAATGATGCATAACCAAATCCGGATCCAGTCCAGGCATATCAGTGTATGATTGTAGCGTCGTAAATTGTACGCACTCGCTAGGGTGGTACAATTTCGCACCTAGTTTAGCACCCGCCTTAGTGCATTTTGCATTCTGCATTTCATTTCTCCTTAAGCACTTAATTAATCAAATTAATTAGTTCTAAGGCCCTAGTTCATCATTTTCTACATCATAAAGTTGGGCCCTTTCACTAAAGCGTGCCCTTCGCATTTTATTCTTCCAATACACCACTTAATCAAAAACCCTAATTAAGTCCTATTTCGAACTTGGGGGGGTTGGTTTCGGGGTCTAAACATCTCGAAATCACCTGTAACTTCGGGATTCTCTCTAAAATCATCATATCCGACGGCCCTGAAAATTTGGTGAAAAGTTGTCAGGACCATGGCGCCCGTGCGACATGGTCCCGGACATTTTTCCCGAAATTTTGGGAGCACGATCCAATCATAAAATAAAGCTTAACCCCAAGAAATTGGTGGGATATTCAATCTCTAGGTCGGCCAAAATACGAATTTACGACCTAGGGTTTCATACATAAGAGCTCTCTTTCCTCATTTGAAGGGATCCGATTTTTGTTTCCAGGAACTTCATATGCAGCAAAAGAGCAGATCTTTGAAGACTTCAACAACATTCAACATCCTTCTATCAAGCATATATCAAATTCATTCATCCACTTAGGGCTTGGAAGACATTGAAGAACAATAGGAGATTACTGACTGAAGATTGGCTTGTACTCCTCCCTTGAGGGTTGGGTATGATTTCATGTTGTTTTCATGTCTTTGCATAAGCTTTGATACATCATTTATTCATGCTTTAGATCACATTGCATCTTGATTTAGAGCATTTACATTATCATTTACAAGCAATTAGGGTTTACTTTCTAGGTTGCTCTAGTTTGCTTTCTTGCATTTTAGACCTTGCACACACACTAGGTCTGCACACACAATACATTTTACAAAACAACTTGGCTATTCGTGGAGGTGGAAATCACCGAAGCGGGGGTTTGACTAAGGCAAAACCCTATATAGCCGCCCCTCCCCCTTTTCAGATATTATTGCAGGTTTCGGGATTCGGACGACGCCGCGGGACACAGATCCGGAGAGAGAAGGCTGAGGCAGAACCCTGTGTGAAATTGCAGCTCAGAAGACCAGGACAGGGGCGCTAGGCGCCCTGGTCCCTGGGACAGAGGCGCTGGGCGCCCTAGTCCTCCGAACAGACAGCTTTCCGATGACTTTCCAACAGTGTTTCAGGGTGCAGAACAGTGGTTTCCGGTGCAGTTTTCAGGACAGTGGCACCCGCGCCCCTGTCCCGAACATTTTCAGTCCGATTTCGACTCCGGGTACATATCTGCATTCTTATTTTATCCTTACACTTACAGCTATTCATTGTTTAATCTCAATTCTGCAATCTTGTTATTAGTTCATACTTGCATTTTGAGATTAGGGTTTGAACTTGCATTACTTGATCTTACAATTTCAACAAGGGAATAGAAATCCTAATAGATATCCTGTGGCTCTCTCTTTCACCAAAAGAAGTAGCCAATTGTGCGATATCTCTAGGCTCTTTCATATTCCGTAATGTGTGTTGAAAGGGAGGATTAGGGCATGATTAACCTAGTCTCGCTTTTTTTCCCTACACAATGACCATGCAAAGTTAATTTGTCGTTCCTTAAAGAAGCTTATGAATTTTGCCCTCTCAGGCTCTGTCAAGGATTGAGCCAGGAATATGTTGTGTGGAACTTCTTCTGTACCAATGTTTGTCTTTATAGTCTCCTCTACCAACATGGATGATTTTTCCTCGTATGATGCTGGGAGAATGTCGAGCCTTCCATCTTTGGGTGCCTCAAAGAGGTTTTCACCCTCAGATACGTCCTTTCTTTTTACTTTTTTGGAGTCAGATAGCGCCACAGTGTGGTTTTAGCCATAAGACCCTTGTTTTGTTTTTATTTTTACATTTTTGCGACTAGAAGGCCCGACACCCTCACCGAAGTATGCCATGTTGTTGAGTTCTATGGTGTATCCTGCTTTGTGGTCTCCAGGGGGAAGATCATCTCGAATGCCAAGATAGTCGACAATAGCTTCATCATTTTGAAATGTATCAAATTGTGCTGGTCCTTCATGATCCCAGTCAATGAGTTGGGGGTGAACAAGGGGAAGTTCTTTAGTGCTTTCAGGGTTTGCAGGACTAATAGTGAAGATGTGGTTATACTCAGGTATGTCAAGATAATCATCGAGGTCATCGATGGCACTCTCCTCATTAGTTTCGATCATGAGCGAATCCAAATTGTCATCACTAGTAGCGCCTTCTGGGACAGGTGTCCTCATCCTATGTGATTTCAACCTAGGACCTTGAAACGAAGACTGTGCGAGATCCTTATGGGTTGGTTCTTGACCAACTCTGAACTTTTTGTAAAATTCCTCCTCCTCTGTAGGTTCATCTGGCTCTCTGAATGTCTCGGTGAGTTCATAGTCACTAGAGGATTTGTCTGAACCCCATTCCCACTCATTAGAATCTATGGAATAATAATCCTCTTGTTGAACTTCGGCCACTTTGATTCGCCATGCCTCTTTTGTTCTTTTATTGTGAATCTTGGAAGTTAGAAAACCAAGTCCCTTTGAGCGTTCCCTTCTTGTAGTTAGCTCAGGTTGTAAGGGCTCCATGACACCTTCTTTGCATAACCCGAGAGGGATTTTTCCATCATACCCAAATTTTTGTAGAATTTTAAAGCCTTTGCCATAGTTCTCACAGGGTATAATAATCTGATCATGTGTGTCCTCTTCAATGTCTTTATAAAGCATTTTGTATAAATTTTCTTCTTCTAGTTCGCCCCATCTTTGAAAGGTGGTAGGATCCCATTTGAGTATCATGATGGAGATTTGATTGTTAGGATGTGGCCTCCCATATTCTTTTGGAGAGCTCATGACTTGTCGTAAAAACATTGTCTGATTCAAAGTGTATTCTCCCATGCCTTTGTCTTGAAACTTGCCTCTAAGTTCACCTTGTTTGGATGTCGAGGGCTTTAATGACTCAGGGTCAATGTAAGCTGAAGAAGGAGTAGCCTCATGATTACTAGGAATGATAGTCTCAGTATGTGATCTCAAGTTATTGCAATATATGAACGGATTTGGATCACCGTTGACTGTTACCTCGACTCCATTATGAGGAAACTTAATGCATTGATGGTATGTTGATGGGACTGCCCTAATTTCATGAATCCACGGACGTCGTAGCAATATGTTATACGTGAGATCTAGATCTAGGACTTGACAAACCACATCCTTTGTGACTAGCCCAATTCTTAGCGGTAATGTAACTGTGCCCTTGGACAAGCGCTCTTCATCATCATAAGCCTTAATGGTGATTTGGTTTGTAGAATTCACAGCTTTGTCAGAATATCCCAATTGTCTGATGGTGCTCAATGTACAAATATTTAGACCTGCTCCTCCATCTATCAGGACTCACTTTATTTGATGTTTATGTATGAAGGCTTCAACGTGTAAAGGTGCATTATGAGGCTGACTTATGGAGGCGTCATCGGCTTCTGTGAATGTGAGGGAGTGTGGAACAGATAGGTATCCCACCATGGCTTGAAATTGGTCCACGTTCAGATCAGTAGGGATAGCAGTGTCTCTCAAGATTTTGTCAAGGATGGCTTTATGTGCAGGGGATATACGTAAGAGCTCAAGAATGGAGATGAGTGCGGGTGTCTTCCCTAATTGTTCTACAAGGTCGTACTTAGGCTTGGTTGATGAAGGATTGGTATTCTTAGTGGAGGCACCTGGCAATGTGATTTTACCTCGATGAGTTGTAACATGACATTCAGAGGTATGCTCAGAAGAAGATCCCACACCTTTTAGGACAATCTTGGGTCTCTATGATTGTCCATTGAGATGTGATTGATAGTAGAATCATAATTGTAAGGTTCTCTAGTGTAATTGGCTTGATCATCTGTGACTTTGCCTTTTCCTTTGTCATGTTTTGGGAATGGTTCCTTAAACACCTCATGTTCTTGATTAGATGAATGTCCCTCAATCTCAATATCACCTCTATCAATGAGATCTTTCACAATGTTTTTCAATCGATGGCAATTACCTGTCTTATGACCCTTGCTCTTATGAAATTCACAATACTCATCATCATTCCACCAATTTGGTTTGACCTTTGGTTCATATGGAGGAAAATCTAGAACTGTGATCACTTTGTTTGCTACAAGCTTTTTGAATACTGATTCAAGTGGTTCTCCCAATGGAGTATACTTCCTTCGTGGTTTAGAAGTTGTTTGAGTGTTCACTTGATTATTTGTAGAACTTGATCCAGAAAAGATGAATTTTGGTCTCACTGTATTGGCATCAACAACGCCATCATTAACTGTATTCTTGTTCTTGTTCCAAAATTTTGGTTTGTCCTTTCCTTTAAAGTCCTCTTTGTTTTCTTTGAATATCTTAATGACTCCTTGTTCAATTAAGACCTTTTCTGTTGCTAGGCCCTTTTCAATAACATCTTTGAATGTAGACAAACAAGCTTTTCTGAGATCATAGCCAATAGCCTTATTAACATTTTGTGTGAACATTTCTACCATTTGTTTTTGCGGGATTTCGCAAGAGCATCTGCTAGCTAGGTTTCTCCATCTCTGTAAAAATGTTGCGAAAGATTCTCCTTCCTTTTGTTTCGTATTGCACAAGGTTGTAACTGAGATATCTGTTTCTATATTGTAAGAGAAATACTGAATGAATGCCTCTGCTAAGTCGCCCCATGATTTAATACCGGGAGGTAGTTGAGAAAACCATTCCATAGCTTGATTGCCTAAGCTCTGTGGAAACAACCTCATCAAGTATGTCTCTTCTACCACTACCTCAATGCAAGCTGTGAAGAATTGTCTTATATGTGCCTTGGGGTCTCCTCTCCCTCTATATTTGTCAAATTTTGGTGTCACAAAGTGTGTAGGAAATGGAGGCATTGGAATGCTCTTATCAAAGGGATAAGGACATATATCTCTCATAGTGTATGTAGGTTTTGATGTACTCATGTCCTCCACTTTCTTTTGTAGATCTCTAATTTGTTGCTCCAAATTATTCTTGGGAGGAGATTGATTTCTTGTAGCATACCCCATGTTTGAAACACCCATCTGAGGAGGAGCTTGTTGCATGTATGGATGATACTGATCATAGACATGTCCATATGGAGGTCTATATTGTTGCAGCATATATGGAGCACTTGGCATAACTTCTTGTTGGGGAACCCCATATCTGTTTTGTGCATATATACCATATTCAATAGGCCTTTCATTTTCCATTATGTTTCCCCCAATTTTGACATGAGGTCTCCTTGTGTCAAAATTTTGAGGATGTCCTTGAGTATCCACTTGTCTTGACGTATCCATACCTTGAGCATGTGTTTGAGCATAAGGCCTCCATGATGGTCTTTGAGTGTAAGTCTCATATGTTTGAGCTTGTGTATGTGGGATTGCTAGTTTTTGAAGCAAAACTGATGGTGACTCAGGCATTATATTCGGTCCTCTATTCCCTCCACTATTTGGTCTCCTTTGATCCATGTTGGGTTGAATTTGTTGTGAGGATTGACTTTCCATAAGTTGAGATAAGTCAAAGTCATGCGGTATTTTAGCTCCACTTTGTGCCATCATGTGTAAAAAGTATTGACGATCTCTCCTCATTATCTCTTCAACCAATCTATTGAAATGAGGATTCATTATGGATTCTTCTCTATCTGCTGATAGTATTGAAGAGTTGTCAACATTGTCATTGTGTGTAGTATTGTTGTTTATAGTATTTGTGCTTTCCACATTTGGATTGTTTCTATAAACATTCATGTCTGGTAATATAGTGTGCTCAGGATTGTAGAATAGATCATTGTCATACTCATAAGAACTCATGTTTGCGGATTCTTGAGCTTCTTTAGCTATTCTCCTAGATTTTTGAAGGCGGGTTTCAACCATGAACTAGGTGTTAGACCAAGATGTGAGAGACTAGATGAAAAGTGACAAGAGTATGGAAGACCAAGAGTTGTATGGAGTGTAAATGAATCTTGAGGTGTACTTGCAATGTCCAAAGTGTAAGACCAAGTATGTAAGTAGTAGACTAGGTGTGACTTCCAAAGAGAGGATCGTTTCTCTTGATGAGGTAAGCTGACCTTGACTCTAAGTAAGACCAAATGAGACCCAAAGGTAAGAAACCTTGATGAGGGACCACTTAGCAAAGTGTAGTAGTATGTAATGTGTTGAAAAGAGTATAGTGAGGACAAGCAAGTGACCTTTTTAACCCAAGTTTTTAGACAAGTATGAATGTAAAATGAGATGTGAAGCAATGATGGACTGTGTGAAACCTTAGAACAGGCTGAATGCTAGATGAAACCTGAAGAGACAACCTAGGAAGCTCAAGTATGCCGAAACTGATTTTCTCTATTTGCTGGACTGTTAAAGTTTTCAATTCCTGACACAGACGCCTCTGTATACTTCACAGACGTGATTCCCAGACACAGACACCTCTCTGTTTGACACAGACGCTGTTAAAAACACAGACGCTATTCTGCCCTTCACAGACGCGATTATATGACGCAGACGCGGTTAAAACAGACACAGACGCGTTTCTGTAACCTTAGTGCAATTTTTCCAATATGTGAAGTTGTTTTGTTGTGACCAAATCCGACTGTTTGACTGTTTTTCGTGACAAGAGGACACAATATTGATGACTCAATGTTTGCAAACTGTTTAGACTCCAAAAGTGTGTTGTTTGATGTAAAAAGTTTTTGCATACACTTGAAGACACAAAAGACACAATGTTTTGTTGTTTTGTCTTGAATGTTTGAGTGTTTAGCATAAGACAACCACAAATCTTAGGGCTGGCCAAGACAATAGTTGTTGATCCCACATAGGGTTTTACCCCCGAGGCTACGCTATTCAGAGCAGATACTTAGATGTTTCACCTCACTGGCTCCACCCTCGGCACTCACTTCTCGGGTTAGCCAAGCATCAGTCCCCATGAAAACTCCCCATGGCGAACTTTGTATCTCTACTAAGAACTGTATGTGTGTGGGCCGCTACCAGAGGTCCGACCTCCTGCCTCAACAACTAGAAGGATTTGGGCTTCTAAAACAAAAAGGTGCTAGTAAGGGCATCCGCTCGTGTGGCCATACATGCGGCACTTTCAGCTCTGTAAATACAGAAGGCTCCCAGCCGGTAGGGGTTACGCCCTACAAATGATCAAATAAATTTGATCAAACGGGTTTATGGGGAGACATAGTGTCGGTATGAACTAATCAGCACACGTTATTCATAGTTTTCACCATGAATACATTTGATTATAGTGGTTTGGATGAGGTGGGTTTTCCTTGCTACCACTTGGGTTGTTCCCTTCTCACTAGTAGTCCTAATGACCACACGGGAAGACAGGCCCTCTAAAGATTAAACAAAAAGAGCCTATTGCTCAAGACACAAAAGACAATGATTCAATTTTAGTGCACCAATGGAAGTGTTTGCTAATCTATGAAAACAAGGCACACAACAGAATTACAAAACCCTAGCCAAGGCCCTGCAATAAAATTGTTAGTAGTTTGGGTTGTTTCAAATGATAACCCCTTCCTGCAAACACACAAGTTAGGTAAATTTTAGAAAACCCAAAAGACTTTGTGAAAAGGGGCCTTCAACAAAAACGTTTTTGCCTCCAAAGCAAGCTGCACAAACTTGGTTAGCTAGATCTACAAGGGTTAGCCGAAAATAAACCAGATTTGAAACCCTAAGTACAAAATTCGAAAACCCGAATCAAAGAAAAATAAAAATTGCAAAACAGAAAGCACAGACGCAGTTATACCAGACACAGATGCGTTTGTACGACACAAACACGTTTGTACGACACAGACGCGGTTCTGTAATGCACAGACGCGCTCGGATACCGCAGACGCTTTTCCAAAACACAGACGCGGTAAGATCAAGCACAGATGCGGTTTTAATTCACAGACGCGGTTCCAAAAACCTGCAAAAATAAAATCTGGCAAAACACAGGTGCGATTCACGATATTGCAGACGCTTTTGAAACACAAAAACGCGATCCGAACACTCGCAGACGCGGAAAAACCTAAAATTTCGTCGAAAATTGTCCGATCTGCAACTTCAAAAATGCAAAATCTGCAACAAAAATGTTAAATGCAAAGGGACCAGAGTCCCACTGGGCATGCCAAAATGTATATGGTGAAAATGGATAACAATAATAACAATATTGAAAGGCTAAAATGAATCCAACCACTAAACCCTAGCCTAACAATGAACAAAGATCCACCATAACATATGAAGATTACCTAAGACAATGCAAATAACTCAAAATCACAAAGATTATACCATCACATGTCCAATAGGGTTTTGATCTCCATTCTTCCTATCTCCATTGATCTTGCTTGATATATTTGCTCTCAGATTTTTGTATGCACAAGAGCTCAACAAAGAACGGAAAGTGGTTGCAAGTAGGATCGTAGTGTAGCCAAGTACTCCAAAATCAGTCATTAGGGTTTTGACAATGAAGAAAGCATCTCCTTAAATAGAAGACACAATAAGAAATGGAGGGTTAAGATTGAGAGGTGTAAAAAGAGAGGTCGGCTAGGATTAGAGGGTAGGTAGAGGAAATAATAAAATAATGAAAGGGGTAGGTAGTATATGAATTAAGAGATGAATGACATGTGTCATGTGTAGAAAAAGATAATGAATTAATTAAATAAATAAAGATTTATTTAATTAATAGAAGAAGTAGGACAATTAAATAAATAAAATATTTATTTAATTTAGGAAAGGGATAATTTAAATAAATAAATGTATTTATTTAAATGAGAAATAAGGCTAGAAGAGGATAAATGAATTAATTAAATAAATAAAAATTTATTTAATTAATAGAAGAATTAGGCTTAGATAATTAAATAAATAAAATATTTATTTAATTAGACATGACAATTTTGAGTGTCTACAACAGGGAATATGGATGAAAGGTTGTAATAAGAAAATGGATAAAGACCAAAAGCTATGATAGACTAAAAGTTGCAAACCAGATGCATGATGCTCATGACGATCCTTAGCCTTGTCAAGATCAAAGGTGAAAAGAGGAAATGGACATGAGGGATAATAGGATATGAAGGGTATGACATGGTATGATAGGATAATGAAGGGCAATAGGATATGAAGGATGAAACCTGCCCCCAAGTGTGGTGTGCAAGAAGTTCATAGATTACGCATGATGTCTGTTTGCTAGGTTTTCATCACGGTACTTGCCCAAGGTGCCTGTTTGCTAGGTTTTCACCAGTGGATGAATTATTTTGCTTTACTTTTTTCTTTTGTCTTTTTTTTCTCACTTTTTTTTTTTTGAATTTTTTTGTATTTTGACTTTTTCAATAGAAGATGGACACATGATAGGGGATGGAAGAAGGACTCAAGCATCTTTTTTGTTTTGGATAGTAGCCTTGAAAAAAAAAAATGGACCATGACCTTTAAAAGTATGCTCAAAGACATTGGTAGGATAAGGACATGGAATATGAGATAGAATTAAGGCAAGGATTTATGCAAAGGATTGGATCAAAGGGATTGAAGGATGGAAAATATGCATTAGATAATGGATAGGGTATTGGAAGAACTATGCTTGAGTGGATAGAAATGAAGGTAAGATCGACATTGGCACACACCTTGAGGGGTGATGGATTGATGGAGGAAAGACGTATTTTGGATATTGAGATTTTGACGAAGGAAAGGCTATGGATTTTGGGACATAAGGGCCCAAAATGGAAGAAGGAGGTGATGGAGGAACAAATTTGAGAGGTTTGGATGGAGGAATAGAAATTTTGGATGCCAAGTTGGATGTTTCTTTAGGCTTTTGTGCTTCAAGGAGCCGCTTAGGGATCCACATGGTTTTTGATTTTTCATGCTTTTGTGGTTCCTTGGAGTGCATTTCTTGCACAAGGGATTTAGGAACCCATATATATTTTGACTTTGCTTTATTTTGCTCAGTGGGCCTTTGTGGCCTTTTGGATATTTCTTTTTCTTTATAGATCATATTGTTCTTTGTTTTGACATGTCGATTATATTGGACATGTGGATTTTTAGACTTATGACTTTGATACTTGGCATCCAAATTGCTTGGAGGGGGAAAGGAATGCATGGATGGATATGAATGAAATGGAGTTCTTTTGGATTGATGAAATTTACTCAAGGATGTGTGCCTTTACTGACCTTGCATAGAGAATGAAGGGATATAAGAACCTAAGATGAATGGAAGGGATGATGGGGAAGGGATATGTTTGGATTGTGATGGAGGGATACCAACGTCTTGAGAGTGAGTTGTGTATACATGACCCTGAAGTTCTTCTTTGACATGAAGTGATTCTTGCTTATGGAGATCTACTTCTTTGCCTTTATGAATATCTTGACTTGTAGGATACTCTTTTCTTTGGGAAGAAGATGTGAGTCCATTATGAGGTGGATATGAGATGAGAGAAATAATGAGATCTTGAAGTGGATCAGATTGCACCAAAGTGGAAGAACCCATTATGCATGTCGAGGGTTCATAAACATCTTGCACTGACACGTTAGAATAATGAAGGGGATTAGGATCATGAGGGGGACTAGGATTATGTAGTGGACATGGTTCAATGACAGGCTCTTCAAGAGATGGAATGGGAGAAATAATGGGATCATCAAAAGAAATGTGATCTTGGAGTGTATATGGAGCATTAGGACAAGGAAATGGAGGAACAAGTGGATCTTGTGGAGGATCTAAAGGAATAATTTGATCTTGACAAGGAGGAAGATCATTGGAAACCTCTTTAAAGGTGCTTTGCTCTTGACTTTTAATGGGATCATCGGAAAGGATGAAAGGCATATCTTGATTTTTCTTAGGAAGTGGAATGTCGATGGGATTTGAAAGGATATTTTTTTCATGAAATGGAAGGGGATCATTTGGGATTGGATGGACTAGGATATCTTGATCTTGCTCAGGGAATGGAGTGTCAATAGGGCTTTGGATAGGATGGGCAAGAATAGGGGAATCATCATGAGTGTTTGGGAACATGGGGTCTTGGTCAACAATTGGATGGGATGATAAGGTTTCAGGATCTTGATCTTGATCTATTTCAAGACACATTTCTTCATGCTCTAAATTATCCTCTTGACATGGGGTTGGACTTTGGATATGCATGGAGGATTCTGAAAAGGAATCAATGTTTTGGCATGAAGGAAATGCACTTTGAACATTTGTGATGGATTCTGGCAAGGAATCAATACTTGAACATGAGGAAGAGGGACTTCGAATGGGCTCCTCTAAAACAGGTAATGGCAATAAAGTGCATGGTGGCATTGGGTCTTGTATTTTTGAAACATGACAAGGATGTGCATCATGAATTGGATTATCATGGCAATCAATTATGGATAGCTCTTGGATAATTGCATCCTTGGGTGTATTGTTTGATGAGGACAATATGGAAGGTTCTTGTGAAACTTCTAGAGGTGTAGGGATAGATGCCACTAGAGAGTCAATTTTCTTGCGAGGGGATGAGGCATTGCTAGACATAAGTGTATTATTTTGATCTTCCTCAAAGAACTCACTTGGTAATTTCCTAAAGATCATTGCAATAAAGCCACCTTTCTTTTGACGTTTTGACATGGTTGTATATAGAATTTGAACTTGTTTGGCAAGGAGTTGGTTCTGATCTAATGCCATGTTTTGATATTGGACTTGGTTCAATTGTTTTGACATGTTTGAAACTTGGGTTGGTGTGTGCTGCAACCTTTGTTTTTGAATGTTTGGTTGTAGTTGTTGACATTGATATTCCACCATTGGTTGAACCATTTGTGGACATTGTATAGTTGGTTGGACATATTGTTGAAATTGGACCATTGGTTGTGTCTGTTGGAAATGTTGGAACTATTGAACCATTGGTTGTGATGGTTGAAAATGTGATTGATAGTAAACACCTTCTTGTTCTTGTTGTGGAGGCACATAATGTTGAAATTGATGTTGTCTCTTTTCTTGAAATTGTTTCATCATCTCTATTTGGGAGAGGAGAGCTGGTATGTCTGATCGTTCAAGAAGAGATCTTACATCAATTGGCTCAATCTTTGGATTTCAACCTAGAAATTTTTGAAACATTTTGGACATTTGTGATCTATTCTTCTCAATGTTTTTCACTCTTTGTTCCAAAATCTCATTTTCTTGAGCTAGTTTCTCCTCTAGTTTTTGTATTTGGAGACTTACATCATCATGATAAGTTTGATCCAAGTTCTGAGACATGTAGAGATTGGATTGACATGATTGATTTCTCAATTGTGATGACATGGCTTCATAAGAAGGTTGAGACCTCGTTTCAACAAACATGTCACTATGCAAAAGCAATATTTTTGGAAATTTTTTTTTTTCAAGGATGATGTATGATATGCAACTAAATGCAAACTAAATAGATGGAAATGAAATCTATGGCAAGAATGCAACCTATGTTTTTGGTTTTTTTTCAATATTTTGACAAACTTTTTGGAATGCAAATCTAAAAAAAGAGACCTTTAGGAAAATTGAAATGATGTCTAGACCTCAAAGGACAAAAGGACCAAGTGACAAAAGGACAAAATGACAATGTCTCTCCTATATGCTTGGATACTAAGCTAGGTTTGACTAAATGAAATTGATGACAAAAAGACAAAAGTTTGATAAGGTCTAGACTTCTTAACAATGACTTAGGGTTTATTCAAAGATTTGGATTACTCAAGTATAACAAAACCTAGTTTTGAAACTATATGCAAAGGGACAATTAGCATGAAAATGACCCTAATATGATATGATAATGACCTAAACTTAATGAGGATACCTAGGGTATGAAAATACAAATATATGATAATGGTACTGCTCTAATGCAAGAGGACACATGCAAAATGGATGACCCTTATTGATATGCAAAGGAGTATGTCCTAGGTGAAACTTAACTTTGGTAATTGACAATGAATTTGAAAAATACAAACCTAAAATGAACCTAAATCTAAGTGACATGAATGTTGAGACAAGATTTTGAAAAGTGTTTGACAACCACGTTTGAAGGTGTTTTTGAATTTTGTTGGATGAAATGTTCTTGTGTTTAACCTTGTTTTGAATCAATTTGTCTTGTTTTGAAATGAGATACAATTCAACTTTTGACAAACAAAGAAGACAAGATATTTCAACTTAGACTCAAGACAATCATGCTCATTCACACATTTCTTATGGTAGGCAAGGACATTAGGTACTTGAGAGGTAGACTCATTATGGGATTCAAGGAGAATACATAGATGCTTGACCCCACAGGCTCCCCTCCATGACACTCACTTCTCAGGGCAGCCAAGCATTAGTCCCCATGGAAATCTCCCCATGGTGAACTTAGTATCTCTTCCAAGTATCCGAACTTGTCCTTCTCAAGCAACTAGAAGGATTTTTGGCCTCTAAATACAAGGTGTTTAGTAAGGATTTCTGTTAAGTGTTACTCCTTGGTGTCACACAAGCGTGATTGAGACATTAAGCCCACCAAGATACCAAACAAATGTAGTCGTGCAAGCATGATTTAGACCATGAGGCCCTACTTAGATGTTGATATGAGAAAGAGTTCAAGGGTCATCACTTCCACAGTAACTACAATTCCCACATAACCCTTCCTTCAAAGCTTTCGCTCATCAGGTATTTATTTATAGTGAGTTAGAATGCCAAGGTATTCTAGCCGTACTCACTTTGGGTCATTCCCTTCTCACGATTGTCACTTGCTTGCAAAAGCAAATGGTTGGGAAGGCAAGCCCTCTAAAGGTAACACACAATCTGAACCAAGAGAATGGTATCGAAGATCTGGATTTCTGATCACCCTAAGAAGGATGAGAGCATACTCTCCTACTCTGATGTCAAACTCAATACTCAAAGCAAACACACATTCATTCCATCCTATTTAGCAATAATACTAAGTGCCTAATTATGAATTACAAACACCAAGTTTAGTTGGAGTATAAGGCAACCTGTAAAACCACCAAGTCAGAAGTTTGATTTTCTTAGTCTTTGACTAGCAAACCTACATACAATGTGTTAGTAGTTTCATTTGTTGTCTTTGTCATGCATATGCCAAGGTGCTGCACAGAGAATCAGTACCAAAAACCAAAAAGCAGAAACAAAATGCAAAACAAAACAATTTGCAAGTAAGAAACACTGCCTTTTACCTCTGTTTCTGGCCCTACACAGGCGCAGAAGTTCTCAGAAAACCCTGCATTACCCTATTTCTTGGGTTTTTCACCTACAAATCAAGTCAAAAGCACTCAAAAGCATGATTAGGGGGTTAGTTCACGTCGGGTTCACCAATTAATGTAGCTAGCAAATGTGGAAATCATCAAAACAAATCAATATTAATCTAGCTCAATCACAAAAGCTCAAATGCAATGATCAATCCTAAAAACACTCAATAAAGACATGAAAACAAGACATTCAAGATTGAAAACTAAGCAAACCAAATGAAGACTTGAATATCTCCTTAATGTGGAACCATTGTCCTTCTTTCTCCTTCAAATAGCTTTGTTTGTGGATCTCACCTACTAGTGCATAAGCATGATGTGAAAGCAAGTAGACAAGATAGTAGCGCAAGAATACTCGAAGCGTGATTGATTCGACTAGGGATCAGGGATTCGACAAAGTGATTAGTTGCGATTGAAGAAATTCATCCAATTTATAGATAAATTGGAGAAAAGAAAAGATTAGCATGAGGAGATTTGAAAGGAAATTTCAAATCAAGAATGACAATTATGACAAATTATGAAAAATTGACACTTTCTATGCAAGCTTGATTGATTGATAATTCATGACAAAATTATGACAAATTTCTATGTCAAAATTGATTGATTGTCAATTATGACAAATTATGACAAATTGAAATGTCATTCCCATGAAATTAGGAGAAAAATAGGAGAGAATTGAAATTAGATGAAATAGAAATTAGGAAATTAGGAATTAGAAATTGATGAAAATTAGGAAATTAGGAATTAGGAAAATTAGAAAATGAGGAAATTAGGAATTTAGTGAATTAATTAACAATTTTTCATTTATTAATTAATTCACAAAGAGGGAGGAATTAGTTAGCTAATTAAATTTAATTGTGACAAGAAGACTTAGGATAAATAAATAAATTATTTAACCTAGAGGGAGAAATGACAAACAAGGTTAAATTAATAAATCATGAAACCCTAGAAGATGAATTAGAAAATGCAAGAATGACAATTAGGTCCTGACAAAAGATAATTGATATCGATTCAATTTGATCATGATTCTGACTGACAAAGGACCAATGCTGACAAATGATTTGATTGATAAATGTGCCAATTGACGAGGAACAATGACTAATTGATCCAAATTGACATGATTGAGAAAGACGATGATCGATGACAAATTAATCACAAAATGACAAAATTGACAAGAGGACAAGGATCGATGACAAAATAGATTGCAAAACGACAAGATTGAAAATGACCATGATCGATGACAAATCAATCGCAAGATGACAAGATTGATGACAAATTGATCAAAGGACAAGGATCGATGACAAATCGATCGCAAGATAATAAGATTGAAAATGACAATGATCGATGACAAATTGATCGCATGATGACAAGATTGATAAGAGGACAAAACCCTAATTAGAATTGACGATGTCCAAAATGATGACAAATTAACACGCACATTGATACGACAGGATAAGATCAACCAAAATCATGACTGAAGATTGCTATCGACAAGACCAAATTTGAAAGCGAGACAAATGAAGAATGCAGAAGAAGGACTCGATGCTTAGAAATTATAAAAACCAAGTGTGTGACATAGAAGAAATGTTAATGCGACGTAAAAAACCTAAAAAAGGCAATGCACAAATGTTAAAATATGACTCCACAAGCATTGACCAGTTGTAGATGTCTACAATCATACTACAATATTTAGGTTGGGAAGACTCAATTATGTTGATCACATTGTCATTGTTGGTATAGGTGTAATTGACTTTGGCACCTCCTTTTGATTGTGAGGAATCCCCCTGTTCGTAAACAAGTAAGGGATCTTTAAAATCTTTGTGATTAGCATTAGTTGTGTGATTTCAAACAACAATTTTCCCAAAGTCAATGAGATCTTGAATCTCATGCTTGATCTCCATGCAATTGTTTTTGTTATGACCTTTGTTTTGATGGTATTCATAGTATTTGTTCTCTCCCCACCATTTTGGTTTGACTTCGGGATCATATGGCCTAGAATTGTCTAGTAAGGTTATCAGATCATTTGCCAATAAAGTTTTGAAAGTGAATTCCTATGATTCTTCCAGAGGAGTGAAATCATGTTTAGGCTTCGAAAGCCAAGGTTTCTCTTTGAACCACTCTTTTACTTTCTTTGGTGGATTTTCTACTATAGTTTCAGCTGCTTTGAGTGCTTGTGTACCACTAGCTAGGTCACTAGCTAGGTTAAATATTGTGGGTTTTGAGTTCATTTTAATAGCGTCTACCACTCCATCATTAACAATGTTTCTATTGTTGTCTTTGCCATATTTCCAATATAAGTTCTTTTCTTTGGAACTGGAACCTTGTGTTTATTTCCAAAGTGACATATATCCTTTCTTTATAAGCACATCTTCCATTCTAAGGGAATTATCTACCATTTTATTGAATAAAGGGTATACTTGCATTTGAATACTGTATTTCAATTTAGGGATCAAGTTGTTGACAAAGATATCCATCTTCTCAGAATCTAGAATAGGCCACGAATATCGAGAGAACATCTTTCTCCAATGTTGGAGAAAAGTGAGAAAGGGTTCTCCTATTTTCTGTTTGGTATTGCGAAGCTCAATCATAATGACTAGATGGTGAATGTTATAGGAGTATTGTTGTAGAAACAATTGGATTAATTCTTCAAAAGTTTGATTCCCATAGGTAGGCTTGAGAACCATTCCATAGTTTTCCCTCCTAGACTTCTCGAGAAAAGGCGCATGAGATATGTTTGTTCATGCATGAACTCCATACATAAATCACAAAATTCTCTAGCATGGTCTTAAGGATCTGAGTTGCCATCATATTTGTCAAATTTTGGAAACTCCACTTTTGAAGGAAATGGAGGCATGTAAAGGTCTTTGTCAAATGGAAATGGGCATATTGTGTTAAGAGAATATTGCTTTGATGATTTATCCTTGTTTTTCAGTTCTGTGATTTCAGTCCATAATGCTTGCAATTGTCTATTTACCATTAATAAGTGTGTCTCTTCCTCTTTAGTGATGAGGGTCTCAATGTTATAACCAGTAGGAAGTTTAGCGCCTTGTTTTGCTAGTTCTAGAAAATAGTCTTCTTTTTCTCTATCGATGATAACCTTCATCATTTTTTGGAAATCTTTATCCTTTTGACATTTATGTATATCAATTTATGGAGGTTCAGAGGCTTCATATTCACCTAATGAGGAATCACTGTCGGTAGTATGGATACTAAGATTGTCATGAGCATCATGTTTAGCAGTTTGTTTTTCTTCTCTTGTTTTAGATATGGTGGGAGACAAGGGGTGATCATAAACTGGTATACTTAATGATGAAGGTTTATTACTGACAAGGTCCTCTATGTAAAATAGATTATCTTGATATGAAAAGGATGGTCCTTTGCCTCTATAATCATTCTTACAAAAACTTCTAGTTTGAGTAGGCATTTTTATTGACTGATGTGACCTAGAGCTGTTTGTGATGCAGAAGTCAAGATCAAATTTGGAGCTAGTTGTTCATTTAATGTATTATTTGAGAGAAGCAATTAAGATTTAGTCTAGTTGCAGGAAAGATCTATCCTATGTAAGACATGATCTAAGTTACCTAGTTTGATTTGAGAGAAGTGACTAAGACTCAGTCTAGTTTCAGGAATGATCTATCCTATGTAAGACATTATCTAAGTAACTTAAGTTTGATAAATGGTTGATTGAACTAGCTGATAGATGATCACCAAAATCATGCAACACAATGATAGAGGTACACTGTTTAGATTGTTTATGCTCAGGATGATGATAACCAATTTTTATGCTCATTGTGGACTGTTCTAGGCAAGTTTGACTATTCTAGACTGACAAAATTAAAGATTCATATGACAGGTTTTACAAGACCAGATGACAGTTTGATAGCTTTAGGATGATGAAATTAGTATTTTGTATGAGTTTCTTCCTAGGTCCGTATGACAGGTGGGTATACCTCAGATGACAAACTCATAAATGTGATTATTTTTCATACGACATAGAATCAAGGGTTAGACAACACTTCCCTAACCAAGATGATAGTTTATCAGATTTCATATGACAACTAACGCAAGGTCAGATGACAAACTGTAAGGCTTGATGAAATCTCATATGAAAATAGGTATGTAGTAGGATGATAAATTAAAAGACTCGTACGCTAGTTTACTGGACAGAGATGAAATTCTGGTAGATTGAGTTCTCAATGTGTTGGTGCCCAAAACCACAGATTGGAAAATCGAGGACTTTCCTAATCCTCAGTTGATCCAATCAGCATTGGCCAACAAATAAGAATGGTCGAAGACCAAATTCCTCTACACTTTAGGCTCCACTAAACCCAGGTGGGTATACCTCACACTCTCAAGAACAAAAGAGGTTTGTTTTCAGTGAATTTAAATTGTGGGCATTGGCAATTGTAGGGATGGCAAAAGGTTTTCCTACAATTATGCTAACATAAGTGCTTTTTACTGAATGTCATTAAAACTGATAAAATAAGTGTGAATATAGTTGTGTTATGCAAAATATTACTGTTAGGACTTTAAGAAATTATGGAAAAGAGTAGTACTTATAGAGATTAGAAGATTTGTTTCTTTGATAAGGACCTAATGCATACAAACATATTCAGTAAAGATTAATAACAAACCAGTGCCTTTATCTGACAGTTAATGAATAACTTTGTGGACAAGAATCACTATCAACTCAAGAGACAATTATAAGACTATCACTGTGAAGGTTTCATTATGTGTTGTATGAACAATAAAAAACCAATTTTACATTTGATACAACATCATGTGATGGAACATCATAGAAAATCCAAAATATTTATCAAGAGGATACATGATTTCATCAAACACAAAATTACACACAATGATCTGAAGATAAAAACATGAAATGTTGTATATTAACTTCTGGAATAAGAATATTAAAAAAAATTGCACTTACAAATACTCCAATACATTTGGTTTGCATATAATAAACTCCTCATTCCTCTTAGACCTTTCTAAAACATAACACTTGCAGCCTAGCCAGCAGCAAAATTATCTATCTCCTCTCATGATACAAAAATGACTCACTACATATATGTGAGCCAAAGAATTTGATTGAAAGGACACACCCTTTCATTTTGTTAAACTAAACTTAACTAAAACCTAACACCTGACTGCTTAACTACTAGACACAAAATATAATACAAATCAATTCTAGCCGTCCAGTATTGTATCACACTTTTGTATGTGCCCCAAATACTTGCTTTCCTTGTGAGTGTTGGTGTTGAATACAATATCCCTGAGAGCAATCTCCATGGTAACCAATCTCTCCATCTTCTCACATGTCTCCTTCATATCCAAAACATCTACTCAGGAAACATTAAGGGATGTGTTAAGTACATTCTGGCATTCTACAATCCAAATCCCTTTGTCCTTTAACTGCTCTGTATCATCCACAATATCCGGTACACCATACCTAACAATATCTTTGCAATCAGAAAATTCCTGCTTAATATCTACACCAAATGCCTTATGCTTGTTCAACCTTCTTTGGATCTTCTCAACCATTTTCTCATCGACACTCTTCTCTTTCAACAATGCCTTCAGCCTATTCAAAGTTATTTCATGAGAAGCCATATTATCCATGGTCTTCAGACAATTTGTCCATAACTATTTGAGAACTTCGAACAAATGTTCAAACCTATTTGTCAACAAAACACAAGCAACATCTACTCTGGCAGTCCTGATTTGCCTCTTTAACTTGATGTTTTCCTTCATCTAGTCTTCATATTTCTTCTTCCATTGAACACTAGTATCAGCTATCTATGTCCCACACCATTGACATCTCTGAACATGTTCACAACCCTACTCTATGCTGATCTTCTAAAAGTGCTTCTGCAATGAAACTAATTGTGAAGATGAAGATTGCAAGAATGCCATCATACTTAACATTTCCCTTGAATATGTCCAAGTGATGTTTTTTCATGAAGACACTACAACATATCACCTGCACATACAATCCAACAATAAATTCTCTTATGATAAAACTATATGCAAAAAGAATCCATATATAGCACAAAAATATTTTGTAAAAATATGTGCTAGCAGTGTCTCTTTCTGGGGATGTATACTCTTTTTAAGGACATAGCAAGATCTCAGCTATCTTTGAAAAGTAGACCAAAATAGAAAAATGAAAATGCATAATAGAAAACAAAAGGAAAACTTTATTACTATGATACAAGAAATACTCCCTGATTATCAAGAGAAGAAATGCTTGAGGTATTGAGAATGGACTGGAAATTCTAGCACTTCGCTATCAGTATCCTGCAAGTAATATGAGTTTTCTCCACTTTTTTCCAAGATGATATAGGGTCCTAGCCAAAGTTCATCAAATTTTCCATGTTTTCCTTTATCTTGGTCCCTGGCATTCCTTTTAAGTGCCCATTCTCCTTCTTCAAATGTTCTGTCACAAGCCCTTTTATTATGTAAAGCCTTAACCATTTGTTGCCTCTAATTGTTTCTTTCCTAAGACTCTTTCCTATACTCATCCAACTCAGCCAATTGCATCAACCTATCCCCCATGAAGTTTACTTCCCTTGAACATTCCTCTGTAACAAACTTATAAACTAGAAGCAAGTTATTCAAGGATAATCTTGCTTCTTTGCCATATACAAGCTCATATGGAGCAAATCCTGTGGACTTCTTGACTTTTACTTTGTCAATCCATACTACTAGGATCAATTTTGAATCCCAAGCTCTTTTATTATCATCCAACATCCTTTTAATAATTTTCAACAAGTTCTTATTGCTTGATTCTGGTTGTCCATTTCCTTGGGGTTGATAGGGTGATGAATAGGACAAAGTGATGCTATAATTTTCACAAAAATCAAAGAACTCCTTGGATCTGAAAGACATCCCATTGTCCACCACAATCTTCCAAGGTACTCCAAATCTAGTCAGAATGTTTTCCAAGAAAAACTTTGTCACAACTTTGTTTGTAGCCTGTCTTGTGGGAATAGCTTCAACCCACTTAGTGAAATAGTTAGTAGCCACCAAAATCCATCTATGCCCACCACTAGATTTGTTTTATATTCCCCCTATGAAGTCAATGCCCCAAATTAGGAATGGTTCCTCTGTATGCATGGGTCTAAGAGGAATAGCTCCATTGTACTTAAGATTTCCTAAATTTTTTTGACATGCTTCACATTTTATGATATAAGCATAACAATCCTTGAAAACTTGGGGCCAATAATAACCAACATTAAGAATTTTATGAGCAGTGGTTTTGGCTGAGAAATGGCCCCCACATACACCTTCATGTAAGTCTTTTAAAATAGCATATGCTTGATACTCATCTAGACAAAATAAAAGAATACCATCTCTATTTTTCCAATATAGATCTCCTTTAAGTAATACATACCTAGATGTTTGAAGCTTTAAAGTTCTTTTCTGACTATCATTTAGACTATCAGGACACTTCATATACTTCAAGTAATAAACAATATTTTTATACCAAGGACACCTTTCAATGCTCATTTGTGCATCTTCCAACTCTATTTGATTTACCCGTGCTGCTTCAAGATTGGATTATGCCATCAATTTTGCTAAACCCTAACCCCTCACCAACTTTGTGATCTGTATATCAATATTGAATTCTTGGATCTGGTTTATCCATCTACATCTCCTTCCAGTAGTCTCTGATTGTCTAAATATGTCCTTAACAACAACATTTGGTACATAGGTAATGACAGTGGCACCAACCAAATAGGGTCTAAAATCTTTTACAACTTTCACAAGAGCATAAGCCTATTTTTCATTTAAATCATAGTTCAACTCAGATGCTTGCAATGTTTTGCTAAAGAATACCACTAGTTGTTCATGGCCCTCATCATTCTTTTGTAACATGACAACAACAATTGTATGGAATGAAGCAAATAAAAATACTTGGAAAGGCTTAGAGAAATCAAGGGAATTTAATATAGGGGCTTCCTTGATGGCTCTTTTGATATTTACAAAAGCTTCAAGAGCTTCATTAGTCCACTTTATTTCAGCACCCTTTTTCAACATTTTAGCAATAGGTTTTACAATTTTAGAGAAGTTTGAAACAAATCTTCTTACAAAGTTAATTTGACCAAAAAAAAGATTGAATTGCCTTAACTATTTTAGGGATTTGTATCTTATCAATAGAAGCAATCCTTTCTGGATCAATTCTCACACCATCTATTGAAACAATATGACCTAACAATTTCCCCTCAGTAACTCCAAAATGACGCTTTTTGGGATTTAAAGATATACCATATTCTATTGCTCTAATAAATATTTTTTCTAGATCATTACAATGGTCTTCTGCCTTTCTATAATAAGTAGTCATATAATCCTGGTAAACTACCAAGATATAATCAATCAGTCCCTCAAAGGCTACATCCATGGCCCTCTAGAATGTAGCTCCTGCATTTTTCAATCCAAAAGGCATCCTAGCATAGACATAGGTGCCCTAAGGTGTGGTGAAAACAATTTTAAACTTTTCTGCTTCCCTAACTTTGACTTGATTATAGCCTGAGAAGCCATCCATCATAGATAACAATTCATTTCTAGCAACTTTCTGCAAAAGAGCCTCCATGTTATGTAAAGTATAATTATCTTTTAAAGATGAAACGTTTAAATTCCTAAAGTCTACACATAGTCTGATATCATCATTCTTTTTTCTGACTGGGACCAAATTGGACACCCATGTTGAGTGCCTTATGGGCTCAATAATACCAGCATTCCTCATTTTCATCAACTCCTCTTTCATCTTGGGAGCCAAAGTAGGGTATATTGGCCTTTGCTTCTTCCTGAAAGGCTTTGCATCAGGCTTCAAGGGTATCTCATGTTGGAACAAGTCTTCCCTATATGATTTAAGGTCATCATATGACCAAGTGAAGACATGCCTGTACTTCCTTAGTATATTAATCAATATTGTTCTGATTTTCGGTGTAAGATTTTTTCCAATATATACTTCTCTTGAATTTATTTCACTTCCCAAGTTTATTTTTTCAACATCCTCACATCCTCTTGAATTAGGTCTGAAACTTTCTATATCTTTATCATCAAACATTCTTTCAAGATCTATAAATCTTTTTGGGATTTTATTTATTTTCAGCTGCAACACCTCTTGCCCAAGTATAGTCCCCTTGCCATCCTTGTCCTCCACAAGTCCATTCCAATCAATCCACTGGTGCTCATATTGATTCTCACAAAACAAAAACTTTAGCAAATCCTTGTCATCATCAAATACTTGCCAACTCTTTATATTGTTAGGGACTTGTGGTCTGGTCTTGAGTTCTACTTGGGTAATATCATCAAAAGGGATATCATTATGTTTGATCACTAGGTTAGCCATGAAGTCTACCAAAATGTTATTGGACCTTTCAATCCAATTTATGGAGAAAGCATCAAATATTTCAATGTAATCCCAAACCTCATTCCTGTAGCTTCTTAATTTGGCCTTTTTTGTAGCAAATTTGCATCTAATTTGTGAAACAACTAATTCTGAATCACCATAAACTGTTAGTAACTTAATGCCATGTTTATTTGCTATTTTAAGTCCTAATAAAAGGGCCTCATATTCAGCAATATTATTAGTACACTCAAAAGCTAACAAGAAAGAGTATTTACAAGATTTTCCATTAGGTGAAATAAGTACAACTCTTGCTCCATTTCCATCCTTACTACAGGCACCATCAAAATACAATTTCCAAATTAAATTTTCTGTAATTTTATCAACTTTTACAGGTTTAGAAATACTTACCTGAAAGTTGTCCATATCTGAGTGGCAAAAGCAAGTCACTTCATCAGGATCAACTTCTTCTATGAGGTAGGGAGATCTTGGCTCTCTGTTTATCCTCACCTCCATTCCTTTCACTAGAATAGTGGCATATGACAAGTCAAGCTGGACATGTCCACCCACCAAGTTAGACCACTGTCTGGACAACAACATCCCATAGTTTGTAGGCACTTGTAAAACTGTGAAATCTATCTTATATGCAGTGTCTGGGTAGGCTGAGAATCTGAACTCAACATGCTTCATAATTCCTACTATAGGAAATGACCTATTGTCCATGGCATAGCACTTACCATAAGGTGTATCAACATGCATTCCCAATTATTTCATGATGTCCTCTGGCATGATATTTACTGTTGCTGTTGAATCTATCATGCATTTTTTTAGCATTTTTGTGTTTATCAACAGTGTTAGATAGAAAGGATCTACCTATGTGAGATTTTTGGTAATAGACGTGCCAAGATACACCACAGGAGGATCTTATTTTGATTTAGGATCTTCCCTACTTACTTCTCCAACATTAGATATAATTTTTAATGTCTCATTCTTGTAGTTTGGGAATTTCATTACTTCTAGAAGAGGCATAGATATCTTTACTTGAGACAATGCTTGGGACATGAATGAATTACTATTTGAAGTGGGCTTACTTACTTACTTCTTCTCCACAAGCTTAATTAGTTTTGGCATTTATTCTATCTTGGTTTGTCCTAGTACTGCTTCCTTTCCCTTTTTGGCATTTGCATCTTTTCTCTTGAAAATGTTGTCTTTGTTTCCATTTGGTTTTTTAATTTTGGTAAACACACTTGCTGGCTTGTCCCGCTGATTATTCACATTCCTATTTCTCATCTGATAATTGCTCTTTACTTTTTCTACTATTGCAATAGTGAAGGCTTTATTTTCTTCCTCAGTTAAGTTCCTTAATGAAGGCACTGTATCATCCTGAAACAATCTTCTCAAAGCTAGAATGTCATCATCATCATCATCTGAAAAGATCTATTGTATACTGTAATGTTAGTTTTCTCTCATTTGCTGCACATCAGAAAAATGATCCCCCTTGGATGAGTCTTCATCCCTTCCCCAATATGGATCAGATTAAAGAACATTTACAGTAGGTTCATAATCCTCATTATGATTTTCCTCCTCTATCAAACCTTGGGAAATCATGCACTATTTTGCAACATGAGGTAAATTACAAACATCACACCATGGATATTAATCTACAAAATTTGTGGCCTTTTTTAGTGGATCAAGAGTTTCTTTGTTTACATTAGACTTTACTGGCTTCCCATCCTTCCAGTTTGTGTTATATGTCATATCATGTAGCCTCAGCCTATTGTAATTCATTTGCTTATTGTTTTTATATGGTGGATTTTTATTAGGATTTTTCTTACCCTTTAGGTCCTTAAGCATGTCTATGATGAGTAAGTTCATCTTTCTTGGGGACCCTGGAATTGTCCAACTTTGGATCATCTCTCTTGGCAACCTTCCCAACAACTTTCCTATTATTCTTAATGGTAGCAATTGTCTTGAATGCTTGTTGTAGAGTATCAAGTCTATGAGACAAAATCTCATAATGGGTTTTGCCATCAAAAGCACTCAAATAAAAGTTAATCAAAAATGAATCAACAGGTCTGACATCTCTAGGTATTATATTTAGTACTTTATTAAATCTTTTATTAAACTTAGGAATTGATTCATTTTGATTCTTCTTTATACTTGTTAATTCATGGGATGAAAATAAGGATCATTGTGATCTCCAAATTCTTCCAAGAACAATGTTACAAATTCCTATCAGCTGCCAATAAATTCATTGGGAAGGCTTCTATACCATTCTCCTGCATCTTTTGTCAAAGATTGAACAAACAATTTCATGAATACATCTTCATGAGGAACCTCAAATTCTTCAATGATATTTTTCACATTAACTACATGTTGTTCTGCTAAATAAATTCCATTTTCTAAGAATTTAGGGATGGCTAATCTTAAATCATTAGTGATCTGATTTGGATAACCAACAATGCCAATGAAATCCAACTGTCTGTATCTTTCAACGATCATTGGTCATTTGCCAACCTGATTGTTGTTTTGATTGTTCATATTTCCTCTATTGAATCCACCATTGCTTCCTTAATTACCATTGTTCCCATTGTTTCCACCACCATTATTATTACCATTATTTTCATTATTACCTCCATTGCCATTATTGTTGTTTCTATCTCCACAATTACCATTTCTATAATTGTCATTGTTACCTCTATTATTTCCATTATTTTGGTTGCTGCCATACCCATTACTTCCTCTTTTATTATTTATATTGTTACCCCTATTGTTGTTATTCCAGTTCCCGTCATTTCCCCATTTCCATTTCTTCTTCCAATATCATGCTTGTTTCTCCACCTTTCTTCACTTTGATCCCTATGCGCATCCCTCCATCTTCTACTTCCATTTAATAATGGGTTATCAAAAGTTACAAAAGGTTTCTCTATTCTTCTCATATGAGGGGGACTATATTTAGGAGTTGATGGCCTACTTCCCTTACCTTTATTTTTGTCTTCTATCCCTTCTAACTTAGGGCTTTGAATTGTATCTCTTTTTAATCCCAGATTTTGTAATACCCAATTTGGTTGTCTCCTAAGAGCCTTTGCCATTTTAAGTATGATTTGATCCCGTTTCCTCTCCTTCTGTTCCTCAACAGTCAGGGTTTCATCATGGCCACCTTTATTATCTTTTGTATTTAAGGTATAGAATGGATTTTCCTCCACATTTTCAAACTTATCACCAGATGAAGAGCCATCCTCTCTACTAGGAAACTTCTTATAACCCCCAGATGCCATACTTGGCATTGATTTCTTTTCTTTGTATCTTTTCTTTAGACTCAACTGAACAAGATTATCTTGTCCCTTATGCAGAGACCTTCTCCTCTACATTAATTTTATTGATAAATGCCTAGGGGTTTCTCTTACTTTCTCAAAATACCAACTATTATTCATGTATTAAATGTAGAGTCACCACCTCCTAAGAGGAACAATATTTTTTATTAATCTTCTAGGATCTTTCCTCCAGTAGAGTCTGAAACAAATCACCAAAGACTCTGAACACTTCCTAAGACAACTCCCTAGTAGAGTTGCCAATCTGTTGGTGCCATAAACCATAGATTGGAAAATCGAGGACTTGCCTAATCCTCAGTTGATCCAATCAGCCTTGGCCAATGAATAGGAATGGTCGAAGACCAAATCCCTCTACACTTTAGGCTCCACTAAACCTAGGTTGGTATACCTTACACTCTCAAGCACAAAAGAGGTTTGTTTTCAGTGAATTTAAACTGTGGGAATTGGCAATTGCAGGGATGGCAAAAGGTTTTCCTGCAATTATGCTAACATAAGTTCTTTTTATTGAATGCCTTTAAAATTGATAAAATAAGTGTGAATATAGTTGTGTTATGCAAAAGATTACTATTAAGAGTTTAAGAAATTATGGAAAAGAGCGGTACTCATAGAGATTAGAAGATTTGTTTCTTTGATAAGGACCTAATGCATACAAACTTATTCAATAAAGATTAATAACAGACTAGTGCCTTTATCTGTCAGTTAATGAATAACTTTGTGGACAAGAATCACTATCAACTCAAGCGACAATTATAAGACCATCACTGTGAAGGTTTCATTATGTGTTGTATGAACAATAAAAAACCAATTTTACATTCGATACAACATCATGTGATGGCACATCATAGCAAATCCAAAAGATTTTTCAAGAGGACACATGATTTCTTCAAACACAAAATTACACACAACAATCTAAAGATAAAAACATGAAATCTTGTATATTAACTTATGGAATAAGAATGTATACAAAAACTACACTTACAAATACTCCAATACATTCAGTTTGCACAGAATAAAATCCTCATTCCTTTTAGACCTTTCTAAAACATAACACTTACAGCCCAGCCAGCAACAGAATTATCCATCTCCTCTCATGATACAAAAATGACTCACTACATATATGTGAGCCAAAGGATTTGAATGAAAGGACACACCCTTTCATCTTGTTAAACTAAACCTAACTAAAACCTAACACCTAACTGCTTAACTACTAGACACAAAATTTAGTAAAAATCAGTTTTGGCTATCCAGTATTGTATCACACTTTTGTATGTGCTCCAAATACTTTTTTTCCTTGTGAGTGCTAGTATTGAATATAGTATCCCTGACAACAATCTCCATGGTAACCAATCTCTCCATCTTCTCACCTATCTCCTTCATATCCAAAACATTTGCCCGAGAAATATTAAGGGATGTGTTAAGTACATTCTGGCATTTTGTAATTCAAATCCCTTTGTCCTTTAACTGCTCTACATCATCCACAATATCTGGTACACCATACCTAACAATATCTTTGCAATCAGTAAATTCTTTCTTAATATCTACACCAAATGCCTTATGCTTGTTCAACCTTCTCTACATATTCTCAACCATTTTCTCATCGACACTCTTCTCCTTCAATAATGCCTTCATCCTGTTCAAAGTTCTTTCATGAGCAGCCATATTATCCATGGTCTTCAGATAATTTGTCCAGAATTCTTTGAGAACTTTGAACAAATGTTTAAACCTATTTGTCAACAAAACACAAGCAACATCTACTCTGGTAGTCTTGATTTGTCTCTTTAACTTGATGTTTTCCTTCATCTGGTCTTCATATTTCTTCTTCCATTGAACACTAGTATCAGCTATTTGTGTCCCACACCATTGACATCTTTGAACATGTTCACAACCCTACTCTATGTTGATCTTCCAAAAGTGCTTCTGCAATTAAAATAATTGTGAAGATGAAGATTGTCAGAATGCCATCATACTTAACATTTCCCTTGAATATGCCCATGTGATGTTTTTTTATGAAGACATTGCAACATATCACTTGCACATATAATCCAACAATAAATGATCTTATGATAAAACTATATGCAAAAAGCATCCATATATAGCACATAAATATTTTGTAAAAATATGTGCTAACACAATGACTAATGATGACTAGTTTTGTGATGGACTGAGTTTTGATAATTGAGATAGACTAGTTTTGACACAGACAGAGTTTGATCACTGAGTTGTTTATTGTTTTCGCTAGTTTTGATATTCCAGTTTCAGTTTCAAGGATGAAAACACAGTAAAAATGCAATATGTATAATGAATTCAATCACAACATGCTAACCCTATGGAAATTGGTGAGAGAAGAAAAACTTTGCTTGCTAACTTAGGTAAACACCCAAGAGCTAATCAAAATATAGCTGCTAAGTCTCATGCAATGGATTCTCAATGCTATATTACTTGACTCCAAACGCTAATGGGGGCACGATATGGAAAATGTCTTGGGAGAGTTACTATCTCTCTTGCACAAAGATTATCCCCTCTTTTGGAGGTGAACCAGGTAGTCTCTATATTATAGTTCTTAGTCAGGAATTCTATTCAAAATTACCCCTTGAAGTCACACAAGCATGATTGAGGCCTATAGCCCGACAAGGTACCGAAACAAGATATAGTCATGTAAACGTGATTGAGACCATGAGGCCCTACAAAATGCCCGATATGAGAGATTTCAAAGAGAAAACAAAAATAATTCCATCCTCTGAGACTTTAATTGCTAGAGACCTATTTATTATAGTGAGTTGGAATTCCCAGGTCCGGTTGTACTCACTTGGGTCATTCTCACAGGGTGATTACTTTTTCCCACTGTGACAGGCCCACTAAAGATACACAAATCTCAAACTTTAGAAAAAGCCTCAAGGGTCTAGATTTTTGATTGTCTGTGTAGATAAGAGCATACTCTCCTACCTCTTAGAATTTTCTTATAACATGAAAGATAGATTTTTTCATTAACCACATAGAATTTAGGTGCCTAAAAATGAATTTAAAGAATACATAATGTTTACTCAAACTCCTTAGGCAAACTGCAAAGACAACAAATCAGTAGTCATATTGTCTTTGTGTGACAAGCATATTCTTCGACAAGCATTCTGCAAAAACTGATTAGGCTATGAAAAATTCCTTAGATAGATGAACAACAAGCCAGGGTCAGCATTAGTATGATCAAAATTGAATAAAGAATCTAAAGAATGAAGTCTTCTTTTAAAACAAGAATACATAATACTATACGACAATTCGTACCAAGTCATATGAATTATCATACGAGATCATACGATACCTACATTTTTTCATTCGGGCAATGTGGGAAATCTCATACGATATTTCACAGTAACTGTACAGACAAAAATCCAAAGAATTGAAATCTGAAAAATAAGAAAAAAGTTAGTCTTTGAGGCCAAAAGATGTACTCTTTTGCCCCACAGTGGGTGCCAAAAATATGTGTGTGAAAAGTGAAATAAGTATCTGCAAGTTGTAAGACACAACATTTCAATTAAGTCATTACATGTATGGTTAGACACATATAAGCATGAATAATAGAACCATAACAAATTGACCCATTTCCTTCTAAAAGATGCGAGTATAGACTTTCTCTCAGATTTGAATAAGCAATACCAGTGACTAGACTAAACCAAGATGAAGGATTTAATCTATATGAGCATGATATTAAGCTAAATGGATGCAAGATTATGCTAGATGGATGAATAGTAAGCTATATGAATTCAAGCAATCATAATTGAACTAAATATGCAAAAAGCTAAGCTAAGATGCAATAATCTAAAAAAAAGTACAATATCTTCAATGACTCCAAAACAAAAACTATATAATAACAATAAATCTCTAGGGTGTTTTGAATGAGAGATGACGGCTGAATTTATAGAAATTCAAAAGAGAGACCAATGGTCAAGATCAATTAGCAACGAGCGGTTGAGATAATTCAAGAAAAAGAACAATTTAGGATAATTGAAATAATTGAGAAATCAGATTCAGTTAACCTTGAGATAGATTCTAATTATAGCTTGATTGAAATACATTCAGATTAAAAGTTCAAGTTTGCATTGGAGACAAAATTCAATTAATTTCATGCACTTGTGATAAAAATAGGTGCTTCCATGCATATTTCTTTAATTTATTGAAGAAAAGAGTCTTTTCAATGCAACTGAACTTCTTTCCTCAAAAGCTTTGAGTTCTAATTTTAGAGAAGATTAATAATTCAATTAATTACTTTTCTGATTTCAAGTTATCTCAATTAAAAAAAAAAAATAATATCTCAAGTTTGATTTCTCTCTCAATTCAATTCTTTTATTTTTTTTCAATTTAACTCTTTCTTTGTAATTAATTCCTCTTTTGTAATAAATTAATTCATTTTTTATTATTAATGGCAAATTTATTAATTAATTAAATATGCTAGGATATTTAATAAATTAAATAGGATAATTGATCAAAATGATTTTCTGGAATGATTTAATTAATTAAATAGATATTTAATTAATATAGAATAATTAATTTGCCATGTGACATTTAACAATTGGAGAATTAATTATTTATGTGCTCAAGATTGATTTAATTTCCTTTGGTTAGGACCTTGGTGATGTTGTTGAGATTAGGGGCCCATGGTTTAGATGAGCATTTTTAGGGTATTACAATAACCCTCCAAGGTTGTTAAATAAGATCATGAATTTCTTAAGGCCTAAAGGAAGGGAGCATGAGATAAAGGTTAAAATAAACCATAATTGGGGTGATTGGTACATCATAGAGAATCATTCTTACATAAGAGTCTATGTATTTGAGGGACAACCACATTTGTTGCCTTTAATAGTTCCCAATAGATTGCCATATCTAGAAATAATTACACAAATGTGTGGGGTAGATTCCGCTTTTGATAAGTCACATAAGGCCTCTTTTCTCACTTGTTATCTTTAAATTGGATATTTTTCAAGTTTCTTCATCAAGTGGCTTTGCATAAGCAATCAATCTCTTGGATAGCTATAAGTTACCTCTACATTCAGAGGGCCAAAAATTTGATCCAAAAGAATACATCACATTTGCAAGAAGTTGTATATGTTTGGATGCATACAGTCACACATTTGTGCTCAAAGAGTAATTAACAAGGAATTTCCCCACTTATGAAGCAATTGTGGAAAGGGTTAAAGTGATAAGAATCTGACAAGATAAGAAAGAAAGAAAGTTGGTTGACCCTATATACAAGGGTGCATTTGCAGACGTTGATGATAAAGTCAAAATAATGAATTTGTTACTCCAACATGAACCTGGGTTGACATCAAATGTGCCAATAATTTCCCCATCTTCATCCTCTATCTCGTCCATGATGGTGCAAGGACATATGGATGTTTCTCCTTTAGCTCAAATGTCTCCCACTCCATCAGTAGGATTGGAAGTATCACAAGATGTGGGAGAAAGTGCAACACCCCATGAGGAAGAGGAAGATGTTATGCAAAAAATGCAAGTGCATGTGCCATCTTAGCATCCCCCAAATGACCAAGATGATGACAACTTAAATTGCTAATTTCTTAATAGATGAATTCAGAGCTCTGGCTTACAAGAAGTTTGTATCTGATAATGATTTCATCAATACAAGTGAGTTCAATTTTTTTATTAATAAATTCATGGGAAGGAAATTGAATGAAAGAATTTTTGATACTCCCTCATAGAAAATAGATGAGGTTGTCAAACAATTTTGGGCAGATGTCCATGAAAAAACCAAGGACATGATCCCAGAGAAAGGAAGACAATTGCTAAAAGAAGTGGGATGTATGCTCCTTCCAGGGACAGATATGTCCTCTTCCATTGACTTTGATAATCTTAGGATATATCAAGAATTGGATCTAAAGGTAAGTGATGAAGGAATAGATAAGTTGTGCTATGGTTCATATTTTAGGCCTAGTGACAAAGTGTTGGCTATATAATGTATTTATCCACCTAACAAGAGGCCTATCACCATTGCAAATCCACAATATATTTTAGGGAAATTTATGGTTTATAGGGTGGAAGATGTCACTACAAAATAGGCTAATGATTTGAATGTAAATACTGCATTATCTACTAGGACTATTGTAGAGAAGCTCACAACTAAGAATGAGGAGATGGATCAGAATAATTGTGAGCTAAATGAGAGATTAAGTACCTCTACACAACAAATTATTCTATTATCTATAGAGAAACATGCTACTCAATTGAATATTTACCTAGCCATTGAGAAGAAAAAGAGGATAGAAGTAGAAAGACGACTGGCCAAGACTCAAGAGGAAACTAAAAAGCTTAGTAACGATCTCAAAATTTATAAGTTCAAAATGGCTCAGAAGTTTATCGAAGCTGAATTTGCATGGATGCTACCTCATTTCTGAAATGTGTGGAACAAGTACCAAGATATTGTTGGTCTTGTCAAAAGATAGAGGAAGGTAGAGTTTGAATTGAAATTGACTCAGAGGTACATAAAGAGAAAGAAAGAGTAGTTACATATTTTTGAGCAAAATGGAAGTCAATTTGATAATGATGTTTAATTGCATTTAATAACTATAATGGATGGGACAAAGTCTATATTGTTAGAGATCAATCCATTGTTGAATGAACATCATAAATATCACGAGAATCTAGGGAGATCTTTGAAAATTTTCAATAAACTGCAAGGAACACAACCACCAACATTTTTCAAGGACACAAGAGAAGATAAAAGTGAAGTTGAGTGGAAAGAAGATCTTGGGAAAGTATTTCTCCATGACACAATGAATAAAGTTTTTGATGATGCTAACAAAGTCTAAGAAAACCTTCATAAGAAAATAGAAGGAATGTCACAAATGGAGTTTAGTGTGAGGTTCTTGAATAGACAAAATGCTTCGGTGTCTACTGAAGCTTATGAAAAGCATATAAATAATTGCATTGAATTCTTGTAGAAGAAATGATTGCTCATGAAGACCATATTATGGTTGAGGCTAATGAGATTTTGAAACATGTATAGATGGCTTGAATCTTGTTTGGATCCTTTTCTATTATAAAAAGGAATTCAAGGCCATCTACAAGTTGTTCTAAAATTCTCTTAGGTGGGTATAATGTATTATGTTTGAGATTTTTTATACTAGAAGATAGTTGCAGACTCTTTACTACTTTACAAAATTGTATACACAATCGAGTTGAATGAAATGACTACAAGAAAATTCAGATTTTCTCCTATTTTATGTGTTTACTTATATGAATGGATGTGTCTATGGTTCATTAATTTGTCTTCACAATGAATTGTGAATGTGTAGTATGAATTGCAGGTTTATTACAAGGAAAAAAAAATAATTTTGTAATTATATTTCAGCAAGGTAGACACAACTTATAGTGATTCTTAAGTAAAGACAAAAAATCCATGTGGAAACTTCTATAATTTATTAATTTCTTTATTATTATGCAATTTTGAAATAGGATACAAATTAATGGTGCAATAGAGAGATAGAAAAAATCATGTCTACCTTCAACAATTAAGATCAACAATAAACATGTAATGGGACAACATAATTGGTATCATTCAGTTTCATAGAGGACATTGCCTTGATTTTAAATAATACAAATATAATGTCTATAGAGTTGTATAGAGCATGCATTGTGCCAAGTTGTTTGATTGATGACCTTATAGAACCTTTCAATTTGCTTCGATAACCCCATTGACATCATGAATGATATGAATTTTTGTCAACCCATGTACCTGCACATTTGGATCACCACGTGGGACCCAAATATGTATTTAAATTTCATTTAGAACATATTTTATCTTTTCTCCAATTTAATTTCACTACAAAATATGAATGGCTAGTGAAAGAAACTTACACCAAGAAGTAGGTAGCAACAAATTGGCTGAGTTATCTTGAACACTCACCATCAAGAATATTCATTGCACTTGAAGCCAAAAAGTATAAAACCAATATTAGATTTGATAAAAAAAAATATTTTTAAACAATCTAACATATGGGATTACATAGTGAAGAAGAAAGTAGAATATTTTGAAAATACACCTTGTTCATATTTTTAACAAAATCTGAAAAAAAATTGTGATCTTTTTTCTTCTAATTTGTATGTATCATTCCTAGCATTGTAAGATAAGTTGGCTATTACTATGATGGAATCAAGTTCCACAAAAAGCATGATCTGTCAAATCATACTTGTACATGCATTGCCCCTTTATTCTTTGTACCAACATAATTGAATCTCAAATCCTTTTGTCCTATCGAAAATGTCAATGTCATTATGGTAATCAAACACCCCATTACCATCCTTCCTTTGTGTTCTTTGAACCCTTCCAATGTACCAAGTTCCACAAGAAACAACTTGTCTTGTGCTTCATGAAACACCTTTTCTTATAGCACGTTCAGTGGGAGTTATTGAATTGCTCTCAAATTAAACCCTACAATTTGATCCAATTCCAAAGCTAATTGAAATGTCCTTTTGTGAGGCCCTCTCATCTTGCCTAAATTGGACCCCATTCCTTACTTTAGTCAAAGTACCTTTCGATAATGTCAGATTTCCATTCAACTGGCTAACCAAGAAAGCTTTGAACATATCCTTACCATCAAGCTATACCACTAGTTTTACATTTTTTTTTTACATTTTTATCAATGGAATCTAAAATTTCATCTAACTCATGCCTCCACTCACTTTCCATTATTTGCGATTCACCATGATTGTGTGCCACTAAAGACATAGATTGGAATATAGAGTTGGAATTATTTGGTGTAGATTCATAAGCTACTTCATCCACAACTTGGAATGTTGGATAATTTGTGTCCTCCCTCCATGGTTTAACCCACCAAGAAGATTCTATGGGATTCCCCGATTGCATGCTAAGAGATGATAAATGTCTTGTGCATCCTTTAATCATATCTTGAGGGCTTCTATAATTTTATCATTGTAGATATTAAATAATACTCTAATAATATGTTAATGTTTAGTATCCTTTCTTGGTGCAATCTATTCCAAATAATTTCTTACTTCTTATGAGAATTATTAAAATGAAGCCCTTGGGGATTTGATTCTTCTTCTACAACTCTATTTAGGGTTCAAACAACATGAAGCAAGTTGGTGAAATCATAGGCCCTTTCTGATCCAACCCTCCCACCAACTTTTCTAAAGAAGTTTTCACATACATCTGACCTAGTCAAGCGCAAAACACATGGCAAGTGAGAGTAGTGATCTTGAAACAATCTCAACAACAAAACTACAAAGTGGCAAGAAATTTTCACATCTTGATATGCCTTTCTACTAAATAATTTTATGTTGACATTATTATTAGATTCTTTTGTAGCCAACATAACCATAACTTGAAGAAATAATGAATTCGTGAAGCATTTCACACTCTTTCCCAAAGAGTCAAACTCTAAGACAAAAAATGTCAATGTAGTCAACAACAATCATTAGATGTCTTTTTACCTAGTGTCCTCTCTGCCCTTCTAGTGGATGTTCTTCTCATCTCTTTCAAATATCTTTGAACATGCCTTGAAGAAATTTATTGTGCTAAACCCCAATTCTGTCAATCTATCCTCTCTATATCTTCACTTTTAAGCTTTTGATCATCCACTTAAAAAGTGTTAGAAACCATCCTAACATGATTAAAATTTATCATCTCTTCTCCTAAAATCAAATCTCATGACCACTAAATAATGGATTAACTATCATTTTGTCGTTGTGGATGTAGTCTTGGTCATGCAATCCTGCTACATTGCAAGCATTGGACAACCCACTTAGTCTCCACCCTTCCCTAGGAATTTGATAACGAATACCTTGTATTGAATAATAGTCCATTAACATAAGTTGTCTTCTTCTACTATCCCCATATGAGGAATGAACAACAATAGGTCCCAAATTATTTTCCACATGTCTCTTCCACAAAAAATTCTATTCTTTCCAATTATTGACAAGCAAAATTTGTATTGAACCTATTGCATGTTGGATGAGAAACCACAACCAAATGAGGAATCTTTTCATGTAAAGGGTTTGCAATAATAACACATGCATAGTGGCCAATAACATTATTCTTAAAATAATATGTTATGATTCTCAACTCCCTCACCAGCTGTCACCAAGAAATGTGATTCGCATTGATGTTCTTCTTTATTACCACAAAAATCCACCAATGTATCACTTTTTGCTACCCACCTAACATACTTTATCACAACAATTTCATCTTCAGCAAGGTAGATAGAATGCTGGTATTATGGATGACTACGTCATGTGTTGCATTGGTTTTGTCATTGATGTAAAAACTTATCTTCTTGGAGGTATATACTATTGTTTTGGCACTATGATTATATTGGTTTATTACTTAACCGGTAATATGGTTCACTAGTATGGTTAGTGGCTTATGCATAGTCACTAGTATATGTTCACCAGTAGGTTATATGGTTCATTGGCAATGATGATAAATTGGAGATCATCTAGTTATGTCAAAGACATGGATTGGAAATTTGAATTTGGTATTTTTCTTATTGGTTTAATCGGGTTGACAGATTTATCTTAACCAACAAATAGGTCTAGGATATGGACCAATACATGTTATGTATTCTAGATCAGCACGACACATTATGGAGATGGTTTATTGATTTTTTAATATGGTAAATATATTGAGCCGACATGTTGTATCACATCAAGACTTATTTTGTAATTAATTTAATTGTAATATGTTTAGTGAGCTAACCTATACATTTGGTCTTAGGTTTTGTATATATGATTGTAAGATCTTATTAAAGATTAGGATATGTGATATGTTATGAGTGTGTTCAAATATTGAAGGGCGAAAAAATAAGTAGATCCTTGTGCGAATCACACAAACATTATTTGAAGGTTGAAGGGAGGTTATGAAGGTGTTTGGCACTCATGTTTAGAGCTTAAACCGATACTGAATCCAGTATTGGAGATACTATTTTGAGCAGTACATTATCATTTGATTTAACCATCCAATTGTAGTCAGTATGACTCCTATTTTGTGATTGAGCAGTGAGCTCTAGGTGGTTGGCCTTTCTACATGTGTAGACCCCATTTGTATACACATACTATCTGTAGTAGTATCATCTAATTGTGGGTAAGGTTTCCCACCGTGGTTTTTCCCTTACCAGGTTTTCACGTCATGTTGTTTCTCTTTCTGTTTCATGCATTAAGTTTCATTGGTACTGCTATAACTGTTAAAGTATTTTACTAGCATTTAAGTTTGGTTTACGTACACTAAGGTTAAGTTGGAATAATTTGTATCTGGTTTATAATTTATTGACAACTGGTTAACAACTGATTCACCACCCCTCTCAGTTTTCCTTCTCGGGTCCTAACAATTGGTATTAGAGCTAAGTTATCTTTTTGCAAAAGCCTAATAGCTTGAGATCCTATGGCAACAAATATTTTCAGGAAGGACAACCCGAAACTTGATGGAACTAACTATGGCATATGGAAGATCAGAATGGAAACACATCTGAACTGCATTGGAAGAGATATATGGGATGTTACAAAGAATGGCTATGTTGCTCCTATTCAAAATCAACCTCATCCACCAACATTGGCTAAGGACTTGGAGAATGATTGCAAAGCAAGAGAAGTACTTCTGAGCACATTATCACATTAGAAAATCATGGGATTATTAGACAGATCTACTACTAAAGCTATTTGGGATAAAATGGAAACATTGAATGAAGGAGATACCACTATCAAGATTGCAAAATTGGAATGTTACCAGGTCAAGTATGAAAATTAAAAAATGGAAGAAGATGAAAGAATTTCTGCATTTATGGAAAGAGTTAATGAAATTGTTTTAGGAATACAATGTTGTGGAGGATCCTTAAGTGAAGATGAAATTGTATCTAAAGTTATAAGAGAATTGCCACTGACTTACAAAATGAAAGTGACTGCTATTAATGAAATGAGAACAATGCCTAATACTTCATTTCTAGAGATACTTTGGTTGGAAAACTTTCAACATTTGAGCTTGAGGAATTTGGTCCTATTGCTACAGTCAAGACTGAATTAGCTTTCAAAGCATCATCATCAACATCAACATCATCATCATCTAACAAAACTGACTAGAAAGCACTTTATGCAAAAGAACTTGAAGATATGAGAATAAAAAATGAGGAACTTGAAGAAATTGAAGCACTATTTGCAAGGAAGATGCCTAAAGGTCTAGCAGGAAGTAAGTATGAAGGTAAAGCACCTTTCACATGTTTTAATTGCAATAAAGTTGGTCATATAGCTTCTAGATGTCCTGATAGACATGCAAGACTAAGGGAGGAAGCAAAAAGATCATATAAGCCTAACCCTAAATATCAGAGATACAGATTTAAGAAAAATAGAGATAAGTCATGTTACTACATGTAGATGAAGGTGTTACAGATGATTCAGATGACGATCCAACATATAGCAGATGGGATTTTGTTAGAATAAAAGAAGATCAATCAACAACTATTGTTGAACTGGTAGAGCAGGCAGTGACAATAAAAATTGAAGAAAAAGGATGAATGAATTATAGATAGTGGATGATCACATCATATGACTGGTGATAAAAGCAAATTCTTATCTTTTCAAGAAATTCATGGAGGTCTTGTATGGTTTGGAGATGATAAAGCTTGTTTAATCAAAGGAAAAGGCACTATATCTTTGGATGGTAAGCACAATATTGACAATGTTTATTATGTAGAAGGTTTAAAGCACAATATTTTGAGTGTTGTGGAAAAAGGATTTCAGTTACAATTCAAAAATGGAAAATGCAAAATCACAAACAGAACCAGAGTGAAGATTGCAACTGGTAGTCAGACTAAAGGTAATATCTTTCACTTGAATATCAGTGATAAGACATGTTTAATTGCACACATTGATAAAAGTTGGTTATGGCATAAAAGAATCTGTCATGTCAATTTTGATTGCATTGTAAAAATCAGTTCAACTAAGGCAGTAAGGGATTTACCTAAGATTGTGAAACCTCATAATCTAGTATGTAAGGAAGGTCAAATGGGAAAGCAAGTTAAAACTACATTTAAGAGCATTACTAAGAATCCAATAATATTCTTGATTCAATTCATACTGATTTGTGTGGTCCAGCAAGAACAAGAAGTCTACAAGGTGATAGATACTTTATGCTAATAATTGATGATTATTCTAGAATGTGTTGGGTTACTTTTCTCAGGGAGAAATCGGAAGCTTTTGGAAGATTAAAGATATTCAAAGCAATGGTAGAGAATGAAACTAGAAAGAAAATCAAATGTTTAAGATCAGATCAAGGAGGAGAATTTACATCTAGAGAATTTAATGCATTCTATGAAGGGAACGGAATCAAAAGACAACTATTAGCACCCCGGACACCCCAGCAGAATGGAGTTGTGGAAAGGAACATAACTATTCTAGATACAACAAGAACCATGTTGATGGAAGAAAATATACCTCATCTGTACTGGAGAGAAGTAGTGAATACAACACTTTATAATTTTAATAGAGTTCACATCAAAAGTCAAACCGATAAGACCCCTTATGAACTATGATTTGGTCATATTCCTACTCTTAAGTATTTCAGTATATTTGGAATCAAATGTTACATTAGAAGAGATGAGTATATTGGAAAATTTGATCCTAGAATTGATGAAGGAATATTTCTTGGTTATTCATCTAGAAGTAAGGCATATAGATGTTATAATAAAAGATTACAGAAAATCATTGAGAGTACTAATGTGAAGATAGATTAACATTTTAGAGGAGATTCAAGATCTATAGAGCTGATAGTTAAAATGATTATAGATCAACCAGCATAGATTGCACCAGTATAGAGTGAAGATCTAGTCACACCGACATCATCAGAAAACTCAACTGTGACTAAAGAACAACAACCTATGAATGTTAATCAAAACAAACCCAGGTATGTAAGATCGAATCATTCAGAGAATCAGATAATTGGAAATAAGAATCAAGGTGTTATGACTAGAGGAAGATTGGCAAATGAAGAGGTATGCTTAATTTCTCAAGTTGAACCAGCGTCTATTATTGAAGCATGTAAGGATGATCATTGGATAAAAGCAATGGAAGATGACTTGAAACAAATTGAAAAGAATAATACTTGGATATTGGTTTCCTGGCCTAAAGACAAAAATGTAATTGGAACTAAATGGGTATATAGAAATAAACTTAATGAAGATGGTGAAGTAATCCTGAACAAAACAAGATTAGTTTGTAAAGGTTATTCATAGAAATAAGGAATAGATTATAATGAAACCTTTGCACCTTAGCCAGAATTGAGGCAGTTAGACAATTTCTTGCATTTGTAGCTCATAAGAACTATAAAGTTTATCAGATGTATGTAAAATGTGCATTTTTGAATGGAGATCTAGAGGAGGAAGTTTACATTGAACAATCTGATAGATTTTATTTGACAGATAATAAGGATATGGTTTGTAGGTTAAGAAAATCTTTATATGGATTGAAGCAAGCTCCTAGAGCTCGGTATGCTAGATTGGATAAATATCTTTTGAAGCTTGGTTACACAAAAGGTAATGCTGACAACAATTTGTATTACAAAGTTAGTATTGATGATATTTTGGTTATTGAAGTCTTTGTAGATGATATCATTTTTGGAGGTGAAGATGAATTATGTAAAGACTTTGCTAACAAGATGTAGGAAGAATTTGAAATTTCTATGATTGGAGAGATAAAAAAAATTCTAGGTTTGCAGATTTCACAAACAAATAAAGGTATATTCATATGTCAAAAAAAGTACTTGAAGGAACTCTTGAAGAAATTTAGTACGGAAAATTCCAAACTAGTAAGTACTCCTATGACTACAACTAATAAATTGACATGGAAGGATGATTCAGCTCCTATTAATCTGACAAGGTACAAATCTATGATTGGAGGATTACTATATTTAACACAAACAAGACCTGATATAATGAATGTAGTATGTATTGTTTCAAGATTTCAAAGCAATCCTAAAGAAAATCATGAATCAGCAGTTAAAAGAATTTTCCAGTACCTACAAGGAATAGCAAATCTTGGTTTATGGTATCCAAAAGATGAAATTTTTTTATTTATGTTCATACACTGATGCAAATTGGGTAGGAGATGTAGATGACAAAAAGAGTACCACTGGAGGTGCATTCTTTCTTGGTAGAAGATCGATTTCATGGATAAGCAAGAAGCAGACCTGTACATCATTATCAACAGCAGAATCAGAATTTGTTGTAGCAGCAACTAATTGTACTTAGGTATTATGGATCAAACAAATGTTGAAGGATATAAAGGTAAAATGAAAAGAACCAATAATAATTTATTGTGATAATTCAGTAGCAATTGATATATCAAAGAATCTAGTATTTCACTCTAAGACAAAGCAAGTTTCTATTAAGTATAATTTTGTGAAAGAGAATGTTGAAGCAAATGAAGTGAAATTGGTTTATGTGAATACTAAAGAGAAAATTGCAGATATATTTACAAATCCTTTGCCTAAGGAAACATTTGAATATCTTAGAGAGAAACTCGGGGTGATTTCCCCACCAACAAAGACTTAGATGATGAACATTGGCATCAAACTGACAGGGACTAATAGAAAAATCTTTTTCTAGCTTTGATGAAGGTGAGATACTTCTCAGGGGGAGTAGTTGGTTGAATTTTATGTTTTGAGATCTTAATTGCTTTGGCATTTGATGTCAAAGGGGGAGAGATATCTATGGAAAAACTTTGTAACTTGGGAGAGATGTATTTTGGTTTTGGTTTCTATTTCTGTTACAAAACTTTGTATTGATCTATAATTGGGAGATTGTTGGTTTATTGTTTTTTGGCATTCTCTTTTTGGCACTCAGATATTGTCCATCTAGTGTTGCCATCAATTCCAAAGAGGGAGGTTGTTGGTATTATGGATTACTTTGTCATGTGTTGCATTGGTTTTGTCATTGATGTCAACACTTATCTTCTTGGAGGTATACGTTGTTGTTTTGGCACTATGATTATATTGGTTTATTGTTGAACCAACAATATGGTTCATCGGTATGGTTAGTGGCTTATGCACAGTTACCGGTATATGTTCACCGGCAGTGATGATAACTTGGAGATCATTTGGTTATGTCGAAGACATGGATTGGAAGTTTATATTTGGTATTTTTCTTATTGGTTTAATCGGGTTGACAAATTTGTCTTAACCGACAAATAGGTCTAGGTTATGGACCGGTACATGTTATGTATTCCAGATCAACATGACACGTTATGGAGATGGTTTATTGATTGGTTAATGTGGTAAATGTATTGAGCTGACATGTTGTGTCACATCAAGACTTATTTTGTAATTGATTTAATTATAATATCTTTAGTGAGCTGACCTATACATTTGGTCTTAGGTTTTGTATATATGATTGTAAGATCTTATTAAATATTGGGATATGTGATATGGTATGAGTGTGTTTGAATAATGAAGAGTGAAAGTAAGAAGATCCTTGTGCGAATGATGCAGACATTATTTTAAGGTTGAAGGGAGGTTATGAAGGTGTTTGGCACTCATGTTCAGAGCTTAAACCAGTACTGAATCTAGCATTGGAGATGCTATTTTGAGTAGTACATCATCATTGGATTAACCATCCAATTGTAGCTAGTGTGACTCCTATTTTGTGATTGAGCAGTGAGCTCTAGGCATTTGGCCTTTCTGCATGTGCAGACCTTATTTGTATACACATACTATCTGTAGTAGTATCATCTGATTGTGGATAAGGTTTCCAACCGTGGTTTTTCCCTTACCGGGTTTCCATGTCAAAATCTTTGTGTTATGTATTGTGGATGTTGTTTCTCTTTCTGTTTCATGCATTAATTTTCACTGGTAATGCTATAATTGTTAAACTATTTTACTGGCACTAAGGTTAAGTTGGAATAATTTTCATTTGGTTTATATTTTCTTGACAACTGGTTAACAACTAATTCACCCCCCCCACTCTCAGTTGTCCTTCCCGAGTCCTAACATAGGAATTGGACCATCTATACCATGTTTGGTTTTATAAAAAGCATACACTTTTTCTACTACCTCAAATATGTAGTCATGCTCCCTCAGGATTATGACAATGACCCTATAACTTTCCTCAAAGTTGTAGAAATTGAAGTACCATCCAGATTCAAGATAATACAGCTATATAATCTAGGACCTCCCCATAACTTGCTCATATCATAAAGGGATTTAGTGGATATACTATACCTTCTCTCTGCCTTTGGATGTATCAAATTGTGAAAGATATCCTTGAAAAAATCTCAAATTGCATCTTTACCTTGTAATTTTCCCTGTTTATGTGCCACACACACATCCTTGCAAAACCTAAAGATGTCCTTCCTTTCATTCGATTCAAACAAATTCTCCTTTAGGGATCTCATTCTAATAGAGAGTATAGAAACCTTTGTCTTTTCCCACCAAATATCTCACATTATTGATCTTTAACTAGCATTTGAAACCCTAGTAGCTATTCTGAGTTTATTTTGAGTCAAATAGTCTAGTTTTCCCACTCTCCCTATTTCCCTCCCATGTCTTTTATTGGCACATTTTAATTTGCGATATAAATGAATCATAAATTCATCACAATCTGATCTCATGTTACAAAAGTTTCATCTCAATGATTCAAATGGGATCCATGTCTCAAAAGCCCTCTTGCAATGAATATGCCTCTATGTATCATCAATACAATATTCATTACCCTCATAACATAACATCATCTTGGTATGCTTCTCTATGGCCCATAATTTTCCACCCCTTTGATAATCCATTAGGACATTTGTGTCTAATCTCTCTCCATTTATACTAATATAGGAATACCAATACCCCCAACATTGCAACATCAATAGTGATGAATGACCTTTAATAAGATGATACAACAAAAAATGAGCAAATTACAACAGATCATATTCAAAATAAATTTGAACTTGGGTAGTTAACACACCTGAAGTAGAAGGATCTACACTTAAAGAACCCTTTTGTAATACATATGGTGATGATAGGACCAAGAACCTGGTCAAACTTTGTTGGGACTTATCATTGGTAGGCTTTTTGGGTCTCCCAGTTGTGTCACTCCTTAAAACAATCGTATCATGTGAATCCTCATCCATAGTAGTGTTGTCCTTCTTTGATTTCATGTGTTCATTTAGAGAACTAACAATATTACCACTTTTTGGCACCAAACAAAACCATTTATTGCATCATGTACATTCCACTCTTACTTTTCTATTATCTTCATAGGCTACAAGTGTTGCTTCCACCACCTTGAACAAATTAGGCTCTTGTGTCTTGTTGAAATCATCTAGATGTTTAATTTCTCGATCAATCTCAAATCGATCTCTAACCATGGTTGTCTTCTTTTCTATGCTACTTGAATGATTTCCACCATTTCCCTCCATTGAAATGTGACGATGATAGGACATTGTTTTCATATGATTGTTTCTGAAGTTACAAACTATTCATGCTATCATGGATACTTTCCTTTCTCCATAATCAATACCACAAATTTCACAATGGATATTTATTTTAGGTTCTCCCTTTTCTAAATATACTTTGAGAGTAAGTTTCTTATTGACAAATTATTCCATTAAACTATTCAGTTTCTGATTCCAAGATGGCAATACATCAAGATCAACAACTACGGTTTGTTCCACTAACTCAAACCCATCTCCAACTCTTGGTTGTTTATGCATACCTGCCTCCACACTCTATTGTGTTAAGGGTTTGGTGTACTTTCCACTCTATTTGACTCAACCATACCAGCATACATTGTGTCATGTTTCCTCTTAATTCCTATAAGTGTTGCTTTAGCTTTCCTTTTTTTTCTTTCTTTATATTTAAAGGATTCCCAAGCACACTAATAAAATCAAAAGGATATTCAATGAGTTCACCATCCATGATTTCGTGATAGATGTTAGCAAGTGTACAACCTTTTGGACAAATGATTGTGCCAACAATAAAAATTTCTTCACTAGTAACAATTACATATTCTATATCTACAATTGGATCCATTTGCATTATTTTTCACATGTACCTATTAGTTGGTTAAGTAATGGATAAAATTATAATAAAAAATTTAGAAGTTTGGTTATAATATTGCTATGAAATGATGTGTATTTTCATTATAGTGCATCCATAACTAAATTAAAAAAGAAAGTAAAATTGACACATGAAGGTGTTAATTTGGAAATGGGAAGATTAAGAGTCAACAAATGTGTTTGTTTTCCTTGGTAGTTGCCCCAAGGAATTGTTTCTTTTCCTTGCTATTCAAATTGGACTTACCAAGGTATGACTTATGAGATTAGTTTCAGATAAGTGTAAATCAACATTTGTGACTTGGACAAAATGACATGGCTTCACATGGAACTACAATTGCATTCCGTAAGATTGCAAATCTCCGTTTTGGTGGTAGAGTTTTCCATCTATGAGGCCATAGAAAGGATAAAACAAAGATTACATTGGAACTTGATGAGTTGATTTTCTACCATAACTGAAAAAGTAATTGACCGAATTATCTAATTGTATCTATTTTTGTAGTCAAAGGTATAATATGTAGGTTTGAACATAACAAGTGGTAGATGGATGAAAGGGTCTTATCCTTTTCAACAAAACAACGATGATCTGCAGCAAATTAAAAATTTGGGCAATAATTATAGAAAAAAATCGCAAAAAAATTTGTTTTGAGATTTTTTTCTATCGTTAGGATATGAAATATTTGAAGGCTATAACACAATGATTCCTTCATCAAGACTATTATCGTGCCCATTCTTTTGGGCAAAAATGGAACAACATTTTTTTTTTTTGAACATAAACTCATGAAATGATCTACATTTATAAAGAAATCAATTAAGTTTTGTCTTTAACTAAGATGTAAATAGAATTGTTTACTAAAGTTGGAATAATTAGCTCAATCATTAAGGTGGCAATAGTTAATGAAGACTAATTATTCCCTAAGAGGGTCATCATAATTTAATTAGTTAATTTAATCAACCTAATTAATTTGCCGCTAATCATAGTCGAGAGATATTTAAATATCTCAATTGTATTAATATTATTCCAAGCTAATTAAATAATGATTATGCTATCTTAAAATTAATTAATTAATTGTGCACATACCAATTTCACTTTTTAAATATAACCAATATGGTTAACAAATTCAATAATGATATTTGCCAAATAATTATAATTTATACTATAGCCAATTTTAATTTCCCATAAACCTTCAAATTTTGACTATTAAATAATTTGGCCAATACTGACCTCATAGGCTAAAATTCACATAAAATAATTAATAATTTTCATTTCCAAAATTAAATTTAACTTAACATCCATATTTAATTAAATATGTACATTAACTATATATTAACCCTAGTTAATTTAAATTAATTCAATTATGTGATTAATGTAACTATATAACATTTTAAAAAAAATGAGAATCGCGAATACATCTGCGAAAAGCAGAAACCCCTCTGCGAAACCTCAACGATTTTTACCTGGGTCTGGAAGGCATCTTGGGCAATGGATGAACAGTTTTGCTCCTCTGGAGGATCAAAATGTTGCTACTCGCTTGGAGAATTGTCTTAATGCCCTAATCCCTGAAGTTACAGAGGCTAATTTAACAACTTTAAAGCTTAATGATATCAGCAGAAGAGCCCTGGGGGCTTTGCCTGGCCGTCTTCCTCTTTTAGAAGCTCCCTCAGCTTCTTTAGCAGTGAATTCCCAACAACAAACTATAAGAAGGGTAGGGTATCCCTATAAAATTAAGAAAACCACTGTATTTTAGAAGAAGCAGGCGCCCCTCATTCACTCAAGAGATATATCATCATCTGGTTGCCCTAACAAAACAAGATCTCCTATCTTGCAGTCAGAGACTCTATCGAAGATCCAGGTGAATATGGCTTCTAGAGCTAATAGAACCAAACTCAGGGTTAGAAAACCCTCATCATATAACCCAAATTCTTTTACCAAAAGAAGGGAGGAGGTCTACCCTAAGCATGGCCCTTTAAACTTTTAGAAGCTGCCAGACTTCAATACAGATAATATTATGATTATAAGTAATAATCATACTGATGAATTATGGGATTGTTACAGCACTCGGGGGCTCTTTGGCAAATGGTTCGATTATGACGTTCCGTCCTCAGAGATTCAACAATGGCTGAAATCCTTCACGGGAAACTAGATAAGTATCATGAGCCTAGAAAATGATTTTTTATTTATCAATTACAATACTGCGGATCTTAAAGATAATTTACTTAAAAATAATCATAGGTTTTATAAGGGCTAATGTTTCAAATTTTTCAATTGGAAACGTAATTTCTCCCCTAAAGATGTTGAGAAAATTAGGGTTCCAAAGTGGATTCAATTTCCTAACATGCCGGTCAAACTATTCCATAATGAGGTCCTTAAAAAATTAGGAGAATTTTTAGGAGGTTTTGAGGGTTTGGAGGATAACTATCTGGAATCCTCTAATATCAAAATTTTAGCCAACATTGAGATAGGTAAATCAACATTTGATCCCATCAAAATTATTACAAATCACTCAATTTATGAAATCAAACCAGAGACCACCGCAAATGATTTCATTCCTAGGACTAGTATCTCCCCTAATCAGGGGTCGATAAAAACATGCATTAAAGCTTCTATGGGGGTGGATTTGAACATTAAATTCAACCCTATGGGAGGTTTCATGTTTAATAAACAATATCTAGGATCTATGGTATCAAATGACACACATAGGTTATCAAAATGCAAGGAAAATGAAATTTCACCTGAGGCACCTCTATTGGAACGGAGGAGGATAGACCCTATGAACAAACAAAGTCTCTCGCCGATCTCCACACCAACAACCAACAAAACTCTTAATGACTTGAACACTGAAGATGAAACTAACAACCCCCTTATCTCAAAATCCTCCCCCATTCACCAAGAAGCTTTATCAGCTCAAAATAAGATCACAATGGAGGAAAATGACTCTCTAAGCAATCTGGCCCTAAGTTTGGAAAATAGGGACAAAAATAAAAAGAAAAAAGAAAAGAAAAAGAAAAAGAAAAAAAAAAGCAAAGGGAGGAACAAAAAAAGAAAGAACAATAAGGAAAAAAATCATTCAATAGATAAGAGCCCCATAATGATGAGTGGTGATGATAGAAGAGCCCTTGAAGATAAATGCATACTTGAATATGTGGGTAACTCTGTTATAGATGACCTTATGGAGTTATTTATTAATGAGATTGCTAATGAGGAAGAAATTGCATTGTAGAAATCTCTATTAGCCAAAGAATTGTGCAAGCCCTTCTCTGAGGTTATGGCCACCCCTCCCTTTTGTGATGTGGCAAGTGAAATCGTGGATTGCCTGGGGATCACTAACACTATGGGGCAATGCTCCCCCCCAGACTTTGCCACTGACCAAAAGAAGTGTGGTAGGAAATCTATATCTGAATTACTCACCAGGGCTGGTTGTGTGGTGGGTTAGACTAAAATCACTAATATTTTTGAGGTAGGGAAGGGGAAGATCCTTCCCAATGAACCATGAAACTCCTTACATGGAATGTTAGGGGCATGAATGCTCCTAACAAATAGTGTATCGTAAAATGATGCATTGCCAAATAAAACCCGGATTTATTCTTAATACAAGAGACCAAACTAAATAACAATGAATTAACAAACTTAAAGAAAAAAATAGGTATCATAGAACTTGAAGGGCAATCTGCCTCTAGAGCATCTGGTGGACTAGCCATCATATGGGACCTGAGGCAAGTTTCCTTCAATCTGATAAGGAAGACCCCGAATTAGATGTGTGGAAGAGTTGTTAGCATCAAAAGAAACTTAAATTTCACATTAATTAATGTTTATGGCCCCACACAAACACATGCAAAAAAACAAGTATGGGAGGAAATTGAGAATTTCCTTCTAGATGAAACTGAACAAACCTGCCTAATTGGTGGAGACTTCAATGCAATTCTAGATCCCAAGGAAAAGTGGGGGGGAAAATAACAAAATGACTCAATCATGCTTAGATTTCAGAAAATGGATGCATAAGTGTAACTTGCTAGATTTAACTGCGAAGAGCGAGGCCTTTACCTAGAATAATAGAAGACAAGGCTTTTGCAACATTGCAGAAAAACTGGATAGCTTTTTCCTATTTGGTAATCTATCTCAGTCCTCTGAAACCTTTGTCCCTCCCCTCTCTGGATTGGATCATTTCCCGGTCCAATTAACTATAACTGAAGCTCTAAAACTGACTAAAACCCCCTTTCGCTTTGAAAAAATGTGGCTCAGAGATGAAAATCTATTACAAATCATTGAAAATTGGTGGAATGACACTAAAGTCTTAGGCTCCAAAACTTTCAAAGTAGTAACCAAACTTAAAAAGATTAAGCAATAATTAACAATGTGGAATAGACAACATTTTGGAAATATCTTTTCACAAAAAACTGAGACTGAAAAGGAGATGGAGATTATTAATGTTGAAGTGATCAAGTATGGGATGAATGACTCCTTATATCAAAAGGAAAAAAGAAATTTGGCTCGTTATGAGGAAATTTTGGCTCATGAAGAAATTTATTGGAAATAGAAATCAAGGGACAATTGGCTTGAAGCCGATGACAGAAATATGATTTTCTTTCACAATAGCACTAGACATCGTAGAACATTAAACATAATCAACAAGATCAAATTGGCATCGGGGGATTTTACTGATAACCCAAAAATTATTGCTAAAACTACTGTGGGGTACTTTGAGACTATCCTTAATAATAGGGAGGGCTCTAAATGGACTAAGGAGAGTGATTTCTTAAAAAACATCCTGAAATTAATATCAAAAGAACACAACTTAATGCTCAACAAAAAATTAACAAAAGAAGAAGTAGAATCAGCCTTATTTCAAATGGGTCCAGACAAGGCTCCTGACCCTGATGGGTTCCCAGCACATTTCTATCAAAAATGTTGGAGCTTCATGGGTGTGGAAATTACTGAGGCCTTAGAGGGGATGAGAAACTCTAGGAAAATTCTCAGAGAACTCAACAACACATTCATCGCCCTAATCCCAAAGAAGGAGGTCGTGGAAAGTTTTGAGGACTATCGCCCAATAGCTTTATGTAACACCCTATATAAATTACTCACTAAAACAATGGCAAACAGATTACTAACCCTCCTCCCCATAATTATCAGTGAGGAATAGATAGGTTTTGTGCCAAATAGATCCATTTGTGATGGAATAATCATTGCTCAGGAGGCTATTCACTCAATACAAAACAACAAAGTACCAAGCATGTTGATTAAATTGGACATCAAGAAAGCATATGATAAAGTGGATTGGCACTTTCTTTGTAAATGTCTGGATACTTTTGGGTTTAATAAGCAATGGATTAATTTAGTATTCGAATGTATCGCTACTCCGAGGATCTCAATCCTTGTCAATGGGGCTTCAGAGGGCTTCTTTGAAATTTCCAGAGGCCTCAGACAAGGGGATCCCCTCTCCCCCTTCCTCTTCATTATAATGGCTGAATCTCTTGGAAGAATAATTAACTAGGCCATAGAAAAGGGTCAGCTTGTTGGTATCAAAATCACCTCTAACATGGAGCCTATAACCCATCAACAATTTGTGGATGATACCATGTTGTTTGGGTCAAGCAACCATATGGAGGCTTAAAGAATTAAAAAAATCTTGAATAACTACACTAGCATCTCTAGTCAAGAAATTAACACTATGAAGTCTAATATAACTTTCTTTAACACAAACAACGAACTTCAAACAAGAATTCTAAAAATCCTTAAATTTAGAGCAGGAGAATTGCCATGTAAATATTTGGGTCTCCCCATAGAGAAAGGCACTAGATCATCCAGTCTCTGGAACCAGGTTGTGACCAAGATTACAAATAGAAAATCCTCTTGGAAAGGTAAATGGCTTTCCTCTGTAGGGAAGGCCACTTTGATCAAGGTGGTCCTCTTGGCCATGCCTATTTACCAACTCTCATGTATGGACCTTCCTATTTCCAAGAGGAAGGAAATTACTAGTCACATAAGGACTTTTTTCTAGCAAGGTTCGAAAGACAAGGCTAGATTTCCATTGATTGCCTAGGACAAGATCTGCTTACCCAAGGAAATGGGTGGTTTAGGCATCAAAGACCTTCTTATCCAGAGCAAAGCATTGGGGCCAAGTTAGTTTGGCAAATGTATTCCAACCCCAATGCTAAATGGGCCCGTACCCTTTTTAACAAATATTTGCACAACCTAGATCCTATAAGCATCTTTAGGATCGCTCACCCTCCTAAGGGCTCTAGAATCTGGAACTTCATGCTAGAATGTAGAAGCATCATATCTGACAAGTTAACTTGGTCCATTGGCAATGCGCAAGATGCCATGTTTTGGAGAGACTCCTGGGGAGCCTTCCCCCCCCTCATCACTCTTCCTAATTTCAAGTCAATTATTCCCACCCTTGAAGGACTCTGGGGTTCTCATGTAAAATATTACATTGAAGAATTCAGCATAGGGCATCTAAAAAAATGGAGATGGAAATCAATGAAGCATCTTGATATTCTAGCCCAGAAGAGATCCTTCCTATCTCAGATCCTGGCATCTAGAAATATTGCCCTTACTCCTAATTCTGACAAATTGATATGGGCTAGCTCTAAAAAGGGAAGATATGAATCAAAGGAGGGATACAAACAAATGCTTAGTAAAAAACATATCCCTCACTCCAACCTACCCTTATCTTTGTGTTGGGATAAAAGGTGCCTTCCAAAAGTAGGTCTATTTGCATGGCTAGCTATTTAGAACCGAATCCTCACTTTTGAGACTTTTAAGAAACTTGGATATGAAGGGCTGAGTAGGTGCCCTTTATGTGAGAAGGAGGAGGAGTCCTCTAATCACCTTTTGGTGACATGCGATTATGCTCATAATTGCTGGGGCTGGTTAAGAAAGTAGATGATCTGGTATTCCCCCATTCCTAATAATATTTTGGATCTTTTTCATGCATGGCCAATCTAGAATATTGGCTGCATGTTTGAACAGTTATGGATCATTGCCCCATCAATCATGATTTGGGAAATTTGGAAGGAGAGAAATAGGAGGATTTTCAAAGATAGCAAAATGCAATGGTATCAACTAGTCAATAAAATTGAAGCTACCATAGTTGAAATAGTAAATAACCAAACCCTAAATCTTCAGAAAGACATCAATATGTCATACTGGGATGAAAAAATGAGACTAAGATGGAAAGGTCTAAAAATTCCTCCCTTCATTGGTAAAGGTTCCCCAACAAATGAGCTATCTCGCAAAGAATGTAAATGGAACCCCCCTATCAAGGATTGGTTTAAATTGAACTTTGATGGTGCCTCGCGGGGTAACCCTGGGAGGGCGGGTCTAGGCTGTTGCCTCCACAATTGAAATGGGGTCGAGGTGGCCTTTATGGCTCTCCCCTACGGATCATGTGCAAATAATGTTGCAGAAATGCAAGCATTGGATGTAGGAATAAACTTAGGCATTTTACTTAATATTAAGAAGATTGTCATTGAAGGTGATTCGGCTATTATAATCAATGCCTTTAGAAAAGGGTCTATACCTGATTGGAGACTAAATGCTTCCCTAGCAAAAATTTTGACAAACATAAAAACATTTGATAGGGTCATCTTTAACCACATTTACAGGGAAGGCAATAGGAGAGCTGACTCCCTTGCCAATATGGGAGCTAATGGCAAGACATTGATTCATGTAGCTCCCAAAAACAACCCTTAACCAATAAGCTATTATATTAGCAGATACTGTATATAAGCCTCTATAACTAAGTAGAGTCATCAAAACACACCTATACAGCTCCACTTTTATATAGAATCACTAATATATATTGACACATAACTGAAATCATATATTCTTGTATCCACATATAAACATAACCTTAATCATGCTTATACTTATTATATATTTATATATATATATATATATATCCATAAAGCGTATATATATATATATATAAATATATAATAAGTATATAGGTATAAATATTATTCACTACACATTAAATCAAATAATTATTTAAAAAACCACTCATTTGATCTATATAGATACATGTATGTAAATATAGGGGGAGGGTTATATATATATATACAGGTATTTTATAAATAAGTATATCACCATATATATTATCTTGGATATCCAAATCACCCGAAAATCACATTTATAGAAAAATTAAGAATAAAACTTACCCTTGCTAACTATAAATACTCTCTTAAATATCTTCAAATACTCATATAACAATAAAAAGATTTTACACTCCTTTAAAAAAAAGAAGAAAGAAAAATAGAAAAAATAAAACTCTTATTAAGATAATAATTGATTTCATATACCCGAAACAAATAGCACTAATTAATAAACACTTACCTGCTAGAAATGTACTCTATCTTAGCCATAATAACAAATATAGAATTGATCAGTTAAACATTAATGATTATGGCCCTGCATTTAAAATCTCGAGGATCTCTATCAGTGACATATTCATTCCTTTACTCATAAAAATGAGGTCGATCACTAATGGTGTGATCGGTGACACCTAGATTAAGGATCGAATAACCCATAGTTATGGTTTAATTAATATTATAAAATGGCAAGATCCCCATGTTGTCTTAATAATCATGATATGTCAGAGCTTTAGAATGTTGCGTTCGCGCTTGCTCTTTTGTCAAAATTATTTTGAGCTCCTCCACATGATTTTACCTCAGTCGGCGCATCATTCTAGGTTATGTGTTATCTTGCAACCAATGTAATCCTTCCAAAGTGGAGTTTTGGAATGCATGTTTTCAAAATGAGCTAACTCAAAGTGTTAAAATCACTCAGCTACCAACCTAAGCTTAAGGTCTTACAAGTTGATGCTCTACCATTTTCCTGAGATCCCGTGTTGTGAATTTTCAGGTGATGGACACCCCAATTAAACTTTGTAGTTCTAAGAGACAAATGGCCTTTGAAGGGGCCATCACTCGTGACCGTCTCAAGTGCATTATGCGTCTCCCTCACACCTTGGTGATTGATGCATTTGAGAACATCCTAGGCCTAGATTTCCTCACAAATTCAGATAGAACCAGGGCCAACATGTACATGGCCGCAATGTTTCTCGCTGTTACTATGAGTTCCACCAAAAATCGTGAAGATACTAGTGCTTTGTGCAAAGAGGTCTTCACTGCCTCTATTCTAGACGATCTTGAGAGGGTTTTAGTTAGTATAGACAATGAAGGGACTATTCCGAGGCCGAGGAATTATGACATTCTCATTCGGAATAACAGGCCAGTGCCTCGATTCCCTATCATTTCCATGGATGGAATGCCTTATCAGTAGAATGGATCGAGGTAATTAATAGAAATGTTAACTTTCTACTTTTCTTATTCCATGTGAGACACCCCACTAAGCCTACATGGTTTGAGGACTTCCTCAGAGCTGAGGGTCTGGTTCTGGTAGAGGAAAGAGCTTCTTCTGTGTCCTCTAGGGAGGATTGAGGTGGCACTGCTTTCAGGGGGAGCTTGGTTCCATTTTTTGATATTAATAAAGAGCTATAGGGGTTGGTTTAAACGTTAACTTGAGGTAAAACATGATACAATTTACAGTTATCGAAAACTGGGGTTGAGATAGCAAACAGTATTGTAGCTTTAAAAAACAAACTTAAGTATCATATAAAACATTAAATTAGTATGATATCAATCCTACAAATTACTGTGACTTAATGGGCATGAAGGAATATCTACTATACAGATATACATCAACATTTTGCTATTAAAATAGTTAAATATATAATCTAGATAGTATCTGAATGCATAATACTTGGGGTATCTACTTTGATTTATTTTGAAGGACATCTGCTGAAGTTTTAATGCCATCTATTGATGTTTTCTATATTTTTATATCTCCATGTCATTTTTTAAGTTGGTGAACTTTATGTGGCTAACATGCAAACTACGAATAGACATCCATCCAGTCATCTCCTTTTGCTATAAAATTTCAGGGCAAGGTAGGATGGATTGACTGAATCTCCGCTTTCCTAATCTTGTTGTTGTAGCCTAGATTTTACCCTTATTAAGGATAACGTCCAGGAGCATAAACAAGAGTTGGAAAACTGAGGTTTTATGGTTGGTAGGATCTTTGGGCAACTTGTTCTATCCTAATCATATTTGGTACTTCAAATTTTGTCTCTTAAATTTTATTATTTTATAACCTTAGGGGATATGTTTGCTTTGGAAATGACTCAAGGTTTTTTATCAAGCAATAAACTGTCGAATGATATAAATGGCAGGATGATACTAACAAAATTGCCAAGTGTTTGAATAACTGACAATGCAGGCCAAATAGGATGATACTAACAAAATTGCCAAGTGTTTGAGTAACTGACAATGTAGGCCAAACAGGTGATCATGGGCAATTATGGAGCAACTCTAAATAACTAAAGAACTACTCCTGAATCAAAGAGGAAAATGATCATAAGGTTACTAAAAACATTTCTTTTGGCCTTGTAAGGGAAGGAAATATAAAAATCCTTCCCACCTGATTACCCTGGCCCGGGGTTTTCATGTATCAATACTGTAATTTTTCAAGAGATATGCTAGACTTAGGTCCCGGGAAAGGCCGGAGGTTTTCTCGACTCCACTCTTTCCTACTAGCGCCTACATGAGTGGAGTTATGTATAATTTCATAAATGAATAATAAAATTTCTGGCCTCGGCCTCTTATCGATTGAAAAAAATAAAAAATGTAACTATATAACATTAATCTCCATTTTAAATCATACCCTAAAAAAAACTATATTAAAATTAATTTTCCTCCCAAATCAAATAAAGAGTTATAAATTGGTTTCACATATACTTCAAATTAAATGGGGGGGAATTGTTTTTTGTTTTTTAATTTCTAAAAGAACTTCCCCCTCTTCTTATTTTTAATTACATTTAATTTCAAACCCTAATTAAGGTTGAGTAATATCTTTCTCTTATTTTAAATATCAACCCTGATATTTTATTAGTTTTTAAATGCTAACCCTATCCCGAAAGTGGGCTAGGGTTGCATGTCTAGTATTTCTTTTCCTTTATTTGAATGCATACCCTAACTCGAAATTGGGTTAGGGTTGCATATTATATCTAACTTAATCTTCTTTTTATATCTCTTTTGCCTTTACCCTAACCCGAAATTGGGTTAGGGTTTATTATTATTTTTGTGTGTGTGTGTGTGTGTTGTAGGGTGTTCGGTGGAGGCGACAACCAAGTCTATAGTGGCGGCCTGGAGGCGGGTCTTCACGCAAGCAGCAGAGGATTGAGGATTATGTGGGGGGGGGGGGGGTTCTCCCCATAGGAATGGCCGCAACCATGCTTGTGGGTCGCGGCCCACAGCATGGCTATCGTCGTTACTGTGGAGCACCACCCATAGGGATGACCGAAGCCGCCTCCTTGTGGGTTGTGGCCCACAACAGCGATGGTGGCCGCCGCTACCGGTCTTCTCATAGGCAATTCCATAGGTTATGTTTTGATTTTTATTTTATTTTATAATTTTTATTTTTTTTAAAATATAAATATATTATATATATATATATTTTTTATATACATGTATATATATATATACCCTTCTCAAGGGACATCTAGGGTTATATATATATATATATATATATATATATATATATATATATATACTTTTTAAACATGTAGGAATTTTATAAATGTATAGACAACATTTAAATAGATATAGCTTTCTTTTCAAAAATAAACTTACCATCATGAAGAGGTTTTATTCTTATTGTCTAAGGCTAAATATGTATATTCATTTTCTTTTCTAAACTGCCTTAAAGTAGATAATTACCAGAAATAAATAAATGTATTTCTTGCTCTTTAAATACTATGAAGTAACTTTAGAGTTAGATTATTTTTCCTAGATTAATTTTTTGCAATGTTTAAACAAGAAACAAAAATGACAGTTTTAAATAATTTACAACAACATTAATATAGCCTAAAATTTATTTAAAACTATATCACCAAGCTGAATACAACATTTAATGTTCATACTAAAACCTATTTATCAATATTTGCATTTGGAACTAAAATAAATAGGACTAAAAGTTTATCTTTTATTTTTATCTCCCAGTCATTTCTGCTTTTCTATTTCCAAACAATTCCATTTTACTTTCTGCATTTCTTTTTTGAATAAATGACAGAGATAATAGATTACAAATTTCAAATAAATGACACTTTTCAAATAAATGACAAATTTCAAATAATTGATATATTTCAGATAAAAGACAGATTCCAAATAAATGATAGATTTCAGATAAAAGACAACAGCATTACAATTACAAAATTCATTCAAAATACTTTTCTTATAAGAATATTTTGAATACAATTTGTCAACCTTTGCAAATGGGTGAAATACCCAACTAGTCTCTCATTCCTAGTAAATGAGGACTTAAATAAATAAACACATTTCTTTCTTTCAAAATAAATACAACATAAAGCTCCTCATTTATATTTTTGCAACTAAAATAAAATATTACATTTCCTGTTCTTTTTCTGCAACTAAAATAAAATCATCAACTCCTAGCTTTCCTTTTTCTTCTTTTCCAAGCAAACTTGCATACAAAATCTTAAGGTTGTGACCATGGAGAGCTCACCTCCCAACCTAGGCTTACTAGAAGCCACCCCTGAGCTTGGAGAACCAAGTTCTAGATGGGGTACACTCAAGCAAACACAAACAAGCAAGGGAAAAAATCAAACAAACACATTCTCATCCCAAGGTTGAACTTTATCACATAATGTGATGTTTACATGGGTGGAAGTGGACCAAGTACCTTGAGGAGAATTGCAAGATAGTATATCACAGCCAACTCATGGCCACTAAGAACACAACATAAGTCCATCTTAACCCAACATCCTTATGACCCCCGAGGAATACATGCCATACTTTCTCCCCTTATGACCCCCGAATGCATAAACAAAACTATGCAGCAAGGGTCACATAAACAAACACTTTAGATCACTCTCATAATGAGAGCCTCCCACTCTAACACCATCAAACTCCTTCCACCCCCAAGACCATTTTTCCCTCCCAAGGGTAAGATGGCCTTGGATACTCCCAAAGCACAAGAAAATGCATAACGAAAAATGGGAGAAAAATCACTTAAAATTTTTCACAAGTAAAATACAAGGGAAAGTACATCTACATTCAAGCAATCTTTTAAAAACAAATTTTCAACATGCAAGGAGAAAATGAACCAACCTTGAATCTTCCCAAGGATTTACTAGGGAAAGCTTGGAGAAGAGCAGCCCAATTCCACAATTCTTTTCAGCAACACTTAGCCAAAATTCTATTCTAAAACTGGTTTTTTTTCAAAATTGCAAGATCTCATCTCCAAAGATGGAGAGTGGGTGATTAACTCACTAAGTCTCAATCTTTTGCCTAAGAAGGCTTCTCCCACTCTTTCCAACCTCTTGGATAGAGTGAGAGGCTCCCATTGGTTGGTCTTCCCTAAGTCTTATAGATTCCCTAACCAAGGCACCTCAAGAAGAGGAATGAAATGGGGAAGAGGAATGACACATACCAAGAAGGTTATCTACCCAAGGATGGCACTCCTAAAGATGAAATTTGGCCATCTAGGAAAACCTACTTTTTTGGGAGGTTAAACAAGTCCAAGGGGGAGGACACATGGCCAAATTTGGCATTCACCCATAGGTACCCTATGAGGCCCAATAAAAATGCTCCAAAACCGACTCTAGGAGTTGGTTTAACCCTTTGAAAGTCCACCTAAAGTTTACCTACGGGTCAACTCTGAGTTGACCCTCCTAATGGCTCACTATCCTAGATTTCTTGGAACCTTCAAGGATAATTTGGAAATATATCAATTAAACAAAAACAAATCTCTCAAAAAAGGTGACCTGACAATGCCAACACAACATACAACATATATGTCAAATGACACTACAAAAGAATTCCACATCACTAATACACACATGGCAATTGTCTCTTGTAGGATTTAAAAAAATAAATAATTACAATTTAACACACATGCAATCACTTACGTTTATGAATAAAATATGATACATATGGGGTGTTGTCTCTCCAAATAGACAACTCCTGATTTTACAAACGTACATAGGCCTAGGCTTGATTCTCCATAACGATCCCATGGTCGCATGGGTGATTTTCCCGCACATCTCAATTACACATAAGTACTTCCCAATAGCCTCATATAATATTTGTAGACACCTAAAAATGGTCAACGCTTACGGAGTCATACTTTAACATTTGCGCATTGCCTCATTTTAGGTTTTTGCGTCGCATTAACATTTCTCCTATGTCATGCACTTGGTTTTTATCATTTGTGAGCATCGAGTCGTTCTTCTACATTCTTTAGTTGTCTCGCTTTCACAATTGGTCTTGTTGACAACACTCTCCAGTCATGATTTTGGTCAATCTTATCCTGTCGCATCAATGTGCGTGCTCATTTGTCATCATTTTGGACATCGTCAATCCTAATTAGGGTTTTGTCCTTTTATCAATCTTGTCATTTTGCGATCGATTTGTCATCGATCATTATCATTTTCAATCTTGTCATTTTGCGATTGATTTGTCATCGATCATTGTCATGTTTGATCTTGTCATTTTTGCGATCGATTTGTTATCGATCGTGGTCATTTTCAATCTTGTCGTCTTGCAATCTATTTTGTTATCGATCCTTGTCCTCTTGTCAATTTTGTCATTTTGTGATCATTTTTCTATCAATTGTTGTCTATCTCAATTATGTCAATTTGGATCAATTTGTCATTGTTCCTCGTCAATTGGTGCATTTATCAATCAAATCATTTATCACATTGGTCATTTATCAATTCAAAATCATGATCGAGTCAATTATCTTTCATCAAGACCTAATTCATCTTCTAAGGTTTTATGATTTATTCATTTAACCTAATTTGTCATTTCTTCCTCTAGGTTAAATAATTTATTTATTTATCCTAAGTCTTCTCATCGCAATTAAATGTTCATTTAATTGGCTAATTATTCCTCTTTTTGTGAATTAATTAATAAATGACAAATTATTAATTAATTTACCTAATTTTCTAATTTTCCATCATTTCTAATTTTCTAATTTTCTCATTTTCCTAATTTCCACATCATTTCTAATTCCTAATTTCCACCTATTTTCTTAATTCCTAATTTCAATTTCCTCCTATTTCTTCTCCTAAATTCATGGGAATGACATAGAAATTTGTCATAATTTGTCATAATTGACAATCAATCAATTCTTGACATAGAAATTTGTCATAAATTGTCATAAATCATCAATCAACAAATTTTGCATAGAAAGTGCATAATTTGTCATAATTGACATAATTGATTTGCAATTTCCATTTGAATTGAATCATGCTAATCTTGTCATTTCTCCAATTTGTCTATAAATTGGATGAATTTCTTCAATATAATCCCTAATAATGAGAATAATCAGACTATCGAATTTCTAATCAATCACACTTCGAGTATTCTTGAGCAATAATCTTGTCTACTTGCTTTCAATCATGATCATGCACTAGTAGGTGAGATCCACAACAAAACTATTTGGAGAAGAAAGAAGGACAATGGAGCTGCATGAAGAAGCATTCATATCCATGTTTGGTTTGCATAGTATTTACTTTTGAATGTTTTATCTTTATGTCTCTATTGAGTGTTGTTAGGATAGATCATGGCAATGAGCTTTCGTGATTGAGCTAGGTTAATGTTCATATTTGTTTGTGATGATTCCCTATTTCCTAACGTACATTAATTGGTGAACCCGATGTGAACACTAACCATCTAACCCCTTAACTATGTTTTTGAGTACTTTGAAGTTGATTTGCAAGCCAAAAAACCCAAAAATAGGGTAATGCAGGGCTTTCTGGGGACTTCTGCGCCTGTGTGAGACAACTTGCGCCTGTGTCAAGCAACTTGCGCTTGTGTCAAGCAACTTGTGCCTATGTACTCTTGCGCCTGTGTGAGTACTCTTGCGCTTGTGTACTCTTGTGCCTATGTGAGTACTCTTGCGCCTATGTGAGTAATCCTGCGCCTGTGCAAGAAAGACATTTTGTTCCTGTGTCATGACTTCTGTGCCTGTGTAAAGTCCAGAACAGAGGTAAAAATGTAGTGTTTTACTTGAAAATTGTCTTGATTTTGCATTATGTTTTCTATTTTCTTGGTTTTTGGTACTAATTATTTGTGTAGAATCTTGGCATATGCATGGCAAAGACAACAAATCAAACTACTAACATGTTTTATGCAGAATCGATAGTCAAAGAATAAACACCTCAAACTTCTAACTTGGGTTTTGCAGGTTGCCTTGGAGAAACAACTAAACTTGGTGTTTGTCATTAATGTTTTAGGCACCTAGTGATTTCTAAATAGGTTGGAATGAACATGTTTTTGCTTTGATTTTTGGGTGTGACATTGGATTAGGAGAGTATGCTCTCATCCTTCTTAGGGTGATCAGAAATCCAGATCTTCGATACCATGCTCGTTGCTTTGATTGTGTGTCACCTTTAGAGGGCCTGCCTTCCCGACCATTTGCTTTTGCAAGCAAGTGATAATCATGAGAAGGGAATGACCCAAAGTGAGTATGGCTAGAATACATTGGCATTCTAACTCACTATAAACAAATACCTGATGAGCGAAAGCTTTGAAGGAAGAGTTACGTGGGAATTGTAGTTACTTGGGAAGTGATGACCCTTGAACTCTTTCTCATATCAACATCTAAGTAGGACCTCATGGTCTCAATCATGCTTGCATGACTACATTTGTTTGGTATCTTGGTGGGCTTAATGTCTCAATCGCGCTTGCATGACACTAAGGAGTAACACTTAACAAAAATCCTTACTAAACACCTTGTTTTTAGAGGCCAAAAACCCTTCTAGTTGCTTGAGAAGGACAAGTTCGGATACTTGGAAGAGATACTAAGTTTGCCATGGGGAGATTTCCATGGGGATTGATGCTTGGCTGCCCTGAGATGTGAGTGCCGTGGAGTGGAGCCCGTGGGGTCAAGCATCTATGTATTCTCCTTGAATCCCATAATGAGTCTACCTCTCAAGTACCTAATGTCCTTGCTTACCATAAGAAATGTGTGAATGAGCATGATTGTCTTGAGTCTAAGTGGAAATATCTTGTCTTCTTTGATTGTCAAAAGTTGAATTGCATCTCATTTCAAAACAAGGTAAATTGATTCAAAACAAGGTTAAACACAAGAACATTTCATCCAACAAAGTTCAAAGTTCAAAAAAAACCTTCAAACATGGTTGTCAAATATTGTTCAAAATCTTGTCTTAACCTTCATGTCACTTAGATTTAGGTTCATCCTAGGTTTGCATTTTGTAAGATCATTTTGAAGGTTAAATTTCATCTAAGTCATACCCCTTTGCATATCAATAAGTGTCATCCATTTGCATATGTCCTCTTACATTAGAGTAATATCATTGTCATACATTTGCATTTGTATACCCTAGGTCCCATTATTAAGCTTAAGTCATTATCATATTATATTAGGGTCACTTGCATAGTAATTGTCCCTTTGCATATAGTGTCAAAGCTAGGTTTTGTCATACTTGGTTAATCCAAATCTTTGATAAACCCTAAGTCATTGTTAAGAAGTCTTGACCTTATCAAACTTTTATCTTTTGTCATTTCGTCAAACCTAGCTTAGTATCCAGGCATATAGGGGAGACATTGTCATTTTGTCCTTTTGTCACTTGGTCCTTTTGTCCTTTGAGGTCTAGACATCATTTCAATTTCCTAAGGGTCTCTTTTAGATTTGCATTCAAAAGTTTGTCAAAATCTTCAAAAACAACAAAAACATAGGTTGCAGTCCTGCCATAGATTGCATTTTCACCTATTTAGTTTTCATTTAGTTGCATATCATATATTATCCTTGAAAAAATTCCAAAAAATAAAAAAATAAAAACATTGCATAGTGACATGTCTATTGAAACAAGGTTCCAAGCACCAATGATGCAACAAAGTTTGATGTATCAACAAAAAATGCAATCGAATTTTAATCCAATGCAATCACAATTATATCCAACCCAACAACAAGGCAATATCAGTCAAACTTATCATGATGATGTAAATCTCCAAATACAAAAACTAGAGGAGAAGCTAGCCCAAGAAAATGAGATATTGGAACAAAAAGTGAAAAACATTGCGAAGAATAGATCACAAATGTCCAAAATGTTTCAAAAATTTCTAGGTGAAAATCTAAAGATTGAGCCAATTGATGTAAGATCTCTTCTTGAATGATCAGACATACCAGCTCTCCTCTCACAAATAGAGATGATGAAACAATTTCAAGAAAAGAGACAACAACATTATGTGCCTTCACAACAAGAACAAGAAGGTGTTTACTATCAATCAGATTTTCAACCAACACAACCAATGGTCCAATTTCAACAATATGTCCAACCAACTATACAATGTCCACAAATAGTTCAACCAATGGTGGAATACCAACAAGTTCAATCAACATATCAATGTCAACAACCACAATCACCAAACATTCAAAAACAAAGGTTGCAGCACACACCAACCCAAGTTTCAAACATGTCAGAACAATTGAACCAAGTCCAATATCAAAACATGACATCAAACCAGGACCAAATTCTTGCCAAACAAGTTTAAATCCCAGATACAACCATGTCAAAACCTCAAAAGAAAGGTGGCTTTATTGCAATGCTCTTAAGGAAACTACCAAGTGAGTTCTTTGAAGAAGATCAAAATAATACACTTATGTCTAGCAATGCCTCATCCCCCCATAAGCAAATTGACTCTCCAGTGGCATCTATCCCTACACCTTTAGAAGTTTCCCAAGAACCTTCCATATTGTCCTCATCAAACAATACACCCAAGGATGCAATTATCCAAGAGCTATCCATAATTGATTGCCACGATAATCCAATTCATGATGCACATCCTTGTCATGTTTCAGAAATACAAGACCCAATGCCACCATGCACTTTATTGCCATTACCTATTTTAGAGGACCCCATTCGAAGTCCCTCTTCCTCATGTTCATGCATTGATTCCTTGACAGAATCCATCACAAATGTTCAAAGTGCATTTCCTTCATCCCAAAACATTGAGCCCTTGTCAGAATCCTCCATGCATATCCAAAGTCCAACCCCATGTTAAGAGGATAATTTAGAGCATGAAGAAATGAGTCCTAAAGAAAATCAAGATCAAGATCTTGAAACCTTATCATCCCATCCAATTGTTGACTAGGACCCCATGTTCCCAGACACTCATGATGATTCCCCTATTCTTGTCCATCCTATCCAAAGTCCTATTGACACTCCATTCCCTCGGCAAGATCAAGATATCCCAGTCCATCTAGTCCCAAATGATCCCCTTCCATTTCATGAAAAAAATGTCCTTTCAAATCCTATTGACATTCCACTTCCTAAGAAAGATCAAGATATCCCTTCCATCCTTTATGATGATCCCATTGAAAGTCAAGAGCAAAGCAATTTTAAAGAGGAATCCAATGATCTTCCTCCTTGTCAAGATCAAATTCTTCCTTCAAATCCTCCACAAGATCCTTTTGTTCCTTCATCTCCTTGTCTTAATGCTCCATATACACTCCAAGGTCTCATTTCTTTTGATGATCCCATTATTTTTCCCATTCCATCTCTTGAAGAGCCTGTCATTGATCCATGTCCACTACACAATCCTAGTTACCCTCATGATTCTAACATGTCAGTGCAAGATGTTCATGAACCCTCGACATGCATAATGGGTTCTTCCACTTTGGTCCAATCTGATCCACTTCAATATCTCATTATTTCTCTCATATCATATCCACCTCATAATGGACTCGCATCTTCTTCCCAAAGAAAAGAGTATCCTACAAGTCAAGATATTCATAAAGGAAAAGGAGTAGATATCCATAACCAAGAATCCCTTCATATCAAAGAGTATACTAATGGTCATGGCTACAGAGCTCACACTCAAGGTGTTGGTATCCCTTCAAAGTCAAAATCCAAATGTCCACCTTCCCCACCATCGCTTCCATCCATTCTAGGTCCCTATATCTCTCCATCTCCTATGCAACATCAACAAAGGCACACATCTTGGAGAACCTTCCATCCATCCCACATGCCTCCATATCATTCCCATCCACACGAACATTCATTCCCTCTTCCAAGCAATTTGGATGCCAAGTATAAGCATCATAAGTCTAGCAATCCACATGTATTCAAGGATCAACATGTCCAATATAATCGACATGTCAAAACAAAGAACAATATGATCTATAAAGTAAAGGAAAAATCCAAAAGGCCACAAAGGCCCACTGAGAAAAATAAAGAAAAGTCAAAATATATATGGGTTCCTAAATCCCTTGTGCAAGAAATGCACTCCAAGGAACCACAAAACCATGAAAAATCAAAAACCATGTGGATCCCTAAGCGGCTCCTTGAAGCACAAAAGCCTACAGAAACATCCAAATTGGCATCTACAATTGCTATTCCCCCATCCAAACATTCCAAGTCTATTCCTCCATCACCTTCTTTATCCATTTTGGGCCCTTATGTCCCGAAATCCATAGCCTTTCCTTCGTCAAAATCTCAATATCCAAAATACATTTGTCCTCCATCAGTCCATCACCCGTCAAGGTGTGTGCCAATGTTGATCTTGCCAACATTTCCATCTAGTGAAGCCCAATTCTTCTAGTACCCTATCCATTATCCAATGCATATTTTCCATCCTTCGATCCCTTTGATCCAATCCTTTGCATAAATCCTTGCCTTAGTTTCATCTCATTTTCCATGTCCTTATCCTACCAACGTCTTTGAGCATACTTTTAAAGGTCATGGTCCATTTTTTTTCAAGGCTACTATCCAAACAAAAAGACACTTGAGTCCTTCTTCCATCCCCTATCATGTGTCCATCTTCTCTTGAAAAAGTCAAAATACAAAAAAAAAAGTGAAAAAAAAAAGACAAAAGAAAAAAATAAAGAAAAATAATTCATCCACTGGTGAAAACCTGGCAAACAGGTGCCTTGGGCAAGTACCGTGATGAAAACCTGGCAAACAGGTGTCATGCGTAATCTATGAACTTCTTACACACCACACTTGGGGGCAGGTTTTATCCTATCATATCCTTTTTTCCTTCATTGTTCCATTATCCTATCATACCATGTCATACTCCTTCATATCCTATCGCCCTTCATTATCCTATCATACCATGTCATTACCCTTCATGTCCTATCATCCTTCATGTCCATTTCCATTTTCCACCTTTGATCTTGACAAGGCTAAGGATTGTCATGAGCATCATGCATCTTATTTGCAGCTTTTAGTCCATCATAGCTTTTGGTATTTATCCATTTGCTTATTACAACCTTTCATCCATAATCCTGATCTTATTGCAACTTTCTACCACTATCCCTTAGCCTACCCTAACCTTTAGTCCATGTCCCTTATCCATTCTTGGTCTTGCTTATCCTATCCATATCTTATCACTATCCATACACTCTTTTTCATTCCTTGATCTTGATCTGACATAAGGATGCAAAATTTAAACATGGTTTCAAAAACCTCTTGACATGTCCCTCATTCCATGTTCCTACTTGACATTGTCATATCCAGTCTCTTGTCCCATCATGCAATAGCCCTTGAAAAATTGCATCCATATTGTCTCCATAATAAATAGCCTTTGTCTTCCCTCTATCCACCATTATTTCAGAAAGCCTATTTATTCACCTGTCATATTCCTTGCCTTGCTAGACACTGGGGGCAAAGTCATAAAAATTGAAAAATGTCCTGAAAAAAGTCATAAAAATTGAAAAATGTCCTGAAATAATATCCAAAAAATTGAAAAATGTCTTGAAAAAAAAAAATCAAATAACGTCCTGAAAAAAATGAACACAAAAAAAATTGTAAAAACCTCAAAAAAGAAAAACAAAAACAAGCATTTTGCAAATCAATAACTTCTCTGCGCATAGACAGATCACTGAGCATACATCCAACGACAATCAATTCAACACCGTGCTTTAATGAAATCATGCATTAACAGATGAACTTTTCAATCAAACCATGCATTCAAACTGATCTAAACTATCATATCAATCGAATATCGGCATCAAAATCATTTGTCTTTATTCCTATTATCATGGGTCTTATACAGGGTGTGGTATACTCGAAACCAGCTATATCCTATCTTAGACGGGGTACCGCATGTCCTGAGACCAGACAACATGATCATCCTATCAACACTTTCAACTTTTGATAATGAAGATCAAGATGTTTGTTTGATTTGTTTGAATTTGTGCATCTTATCTTTTTATTGATTTATCTTCGATCATGTTCCTATGTTGCTCGATGATGTCACTGAGTGATTTAGAGTGACCGGGATGGCTCATGGTCCCTTTCTTTTTTGTTGTGATTGTTGTTTGTTTGTGATGTGTCTGTCTTTTGCAAAAGGGGTTGCATTTCAGCTCTGGCCTTCAATGCCATGATGCTATGCATCCATTTTTCTATATAAAAATAAAGGTTCTCACCTACAAAGTGCATTACTGAAAGCAAGTTTTTCTTCATCTCTAATTGTCCTCTGTCTTGTTTCTTCTTACTAACATTTCTTCTGTTAGTTTGGATAGTCAGTTCGATCTAGTGCTCCGATCTTCACACATATGTTGCATCTTGCATTCATTGGTTAGTACATTTTCATTTATATCAAACATCATCTCATGCATTACATCAAGCATTTTATCCATTCCATATTATAAATGCATCACAAACACATCAAAATGTATCCATACATGTTTTACAATCAACAATGCATAAGTCATCCATACATAGAAAAATAACTACAAATCATAACACATTGCATCCCATCATATTGATGCATATCATATCACATATCATAATACTATCAGAGAAGCTTGGACTGTCTGTCCTCAGTATGGCCCGTAGGCTGACTACATAATATCAAACTGCATAATGTCATCTGTCTATCCTAAGGAGCACGTGCCTCTGTCATTGAGTGCTCCCTCTGTCCTCCTCATCCCTGCCATGTCTCATGGATGATGTCCCTCCTGTCCCAGGTCCTGGCTGTGGTGGTCTCATAGGTCCACTCACTCCTATGCTACTCAATGACCTCTGAGAGCGTGACCTGCTCTCTGTCCTCGATCGTGCCTGATATGAAGGTGCTCTCTGCTCTGGTGGAACTGCACTCTCATATAGTGTCCTCCAATATAGTCTCTCCTCTCTGGTATCTATCAGCATCTGTGCCATCTCCCGTGCACTAGCATCCCTAATCAACCCAATGAACTTAGTGACTCTCTGTCCCTCTCGCTGTGCCTGAGCTATTGATGTATCTTGAGCTGCTGTGAGTCTAGCTATCTCTACTCTGAATTGATCCTACTGTCTCTCTAAAGTCGCAATGTGATCCTGCTGACTCACTATGGTCGCCCTGCACATCTCCATCTCCTCTGTCCTAGCTATCTCTGACTCTATGGGTATGTCCTGCAATGCCTCTTGCTCGTCATCCCCACCATCATCTCCATCCTCGTCATCCTCCTCATCCTCATCATCCTCATCATCCTCCTCGTCATCCTCATCTCCCTCCTCTCTAGCGAGTGGGAAGTCCTCTTGTCGCCTCGGTACTGGAATGTCTGGATCTATCAATGGCACTAGTCGTAGTTGTGCAAACCATCTCTCATACTCCTCTGTCATCCCAGCATCCACTACATCTGACCTCCAATCCCACTATCTCTATTGTAGCTATGCAAAGTCAGCATATGCTATGTGTGGCTGAATCATACTCCCCCACTAACTTGTCTCTCTGTGAGATCGGGCAAAGCATGCCATCGTCCTAGGTACATCTTGCCTCTCTCCAAACTGTCGTTTGACACTCTCTAGCAAGTACATCTCAATCACTCTCTGGCAATTCACTGGTTGCCCAATTAGGTACCTCTCCTGTCTACAATATGGTAGCTCATCATGATCATCTGACCATCCAGGGCAATCACGATATGGCCTCCATGTGAACTCTCTCAGTCTATCTAGCTCATGTCGCCAATATAGTATGTATCCAAATAGGCCCTGTCTCAGTGCTCCCCCATAGCTATACACATATGGTCGATGTGGTACAACCTGTCTCTCTATAATTGATCAACATATGGCTATGTGCTCAAATGCCCATACCTAAAGTAATGTGACTCCACAGCTCAGAGTCTAAACTCCCTGATATGCTATCTGATGCAGCTGAAAATATAGCATAGCAAGTACACATGGTCCCCATGCATACACTGTACCCTCTGTTGCCATCCACTCTAGCACTCTTCCCCAGCCAATAGGGAAACCATGTCCTCATCTATCCCCTGCTAGAAGACATGCTATCACAACTGCTATCACCACATATCGTCGGTCATACTCGGAAGCCATGCTCTCCCAACCGATCTCCCTCTCAACAATGTCCAGATCATCTGCATCACACTCAAATAGCCTGCATAACACATCTCTCCCTGTCGTTGGGTCATACTCTATCATCTCCTCATGTATCAGAATGCGGAGGATGTGCCATACATCCTCTAATGTCACTGTCACCTCTCCCGTCGCCAAATGGAATGAGGAGGTCTCTGAATGCTAGCGCTCTGCCAATGCCATAAGAAATCATGTGTTTGCCCTAATCTTGGGCACGTATGTGATGTATTATATCCCAAGTCTTGCTAATTTGTCTCTGTTTGTGCTCCTGAGTCTATGTCGTAGCATGAAACAGTCTGGTCAGTTCTCTCGCGTGATCAACGGATACTGTCGACTCTACATTGCAAATTGGGGCACAATTTTGTCATTATTAGGGTTTTCTCCTACGGGCTACATTTCTTTGTTTCATGGCCAAATCAGGGTGTTCTTTATCTATTTTTCCCTATCCTACCCTTATTCTCCCCTTTCGAGTCATTTGCATGCAGTTTCAAACCAAATTTGAGTCATCAATGCACAATTGCGCCTGTGTCAAGGAACCTGCGCCTGTGTCAGGTAACCTGTGCCTATGTCTCCCTAAACAAGCACAAAAGACCCTACACAAGTGCAGGATTTGCCCTACACAAGCGCAGGAGTCCTTTTCGGCATCCCCTGTGGGCCCCGCAATGTCCCGCAAGCACTCAAAATTCATGAAATTGAAAACATGGGTTTTTGAGATCCATACCGCTGCTCCTACATCATCTGGTCATCTGAATGTACATACACATTCTCTGAGGTGATCTTCCCTTGGAATTTTCGCCATCTGTCTGCAAGTGTCCTTTTCTAGAGCAACAAATTCTTCTCTTGGGCTAGTGCAAATGAGCAAATTTCACTCTCTTTGCCTCATTTATAGATCTTTGTCAGTGCATAGATGGATGTGCACCCTCTCCATCTTATGTTGGTCATGATCTTTTGTGTCATTAATTGCTTGTCCTTCATGCATCCGATCTCCGATTGTCAGTCCTTTCGATCCTATCATTTTTATCGATCAATTGGCCTCTTTTCTGTATGTTTCCGGCCAATTCCTTGAGGGGGCATGCATATGTCATTATCAGTTGTCTGGGGCATTTTCATTATTTTTCTTTGAAATAATGCTTAAAATTGCATTGTCTCAAAGAGGGGCAAAATGTAGACACCTAAAAATGGTCAACGCTTGCGGAGTCATACTTTAACATTTGTGCATTGCCTCATGTTAGGTTTTTGCATCGCATTAACATTTCTCCTATGTCACGCACTTGGTTTTTATCATTTGCGAGCATCGAGTCATTCTTCTACATTCTTTAGTTGTCTCACTTTCACAATTGGACTCGTTGACAACACTCTCCAGTAATGATTTTGGTCAATCTTATCCTGTCGCATCAATGTGCATGCTCATTTGTCATCATTTTGGACATCGTCAATCCTAATTAGGGTTTTGTCCTTTTATCAATCTTGTCATTTTGTGATCGATTTGTCATCGATCGTTATCATTTTCAATCTTGTCATTTTGCGATCGATTTGTCATCGATCGTTGTCATGTTCAATCTTGTCATTTTGCGATTGATTTGTTATCGATCGTGGTCATTTTCAATCTTGTTGTCTTGCAATCTATTTTGTTATCGATCCTTGTCCTCTTGTCAATTTTGTTATTTTGCGATCATTTCGCTATCAATTGTTGTCTATCTCAATTATGTCAATTTGGATCAATTTGTCATTGTTCCTCGTCAATTGGTGCATTTATCAATCAAATCATTTATCACATTGGTCATTTATCAATTCAAAATCATGATCGAGTCAATTATCTTTCATCAAGACCTAATTCATCTTCTAAGGTTTTATGATTTATTCATTTAACCTAATTTGTCATTTCTTCCTCTAGGTTAAATAATTTATTTATTTATCCTAAGTCTTCTCATCACAATTAAATGTTCATTTAATTGGCTAATTATTCCTCTTTTTGTGAATTAATTAATAAATGACAAATTATTAATTAATTTACCTAATTTTCTAATTTTCCATCATTTCTAATTTTCTAATTTTCTCATTTTCCTAATTTCCACATCATTTCTAATTCCTAATTTCCACCTATTTTCCTAATTCCTAATTTCAATTTCCTCCTATTTCTCTCCTAAATTCATGGGAATGACATAGAAATTTGTCATAATTTGTCATAATTGACAATCAATCAATTCTTGACATAGAAATTTGTCATAAATTGTCGTAAATCATCAATCAACAAATTTTGCATAGAAAGTGCATAATTTTTCATAATTGACATAATTGATTTGCAATTTCCATTTGAATTGAATCATGCTAATCTTGTCATTTCTCCAATTTGTCTATAAATTGGATGAATTTCTTCAATCTAATCCCTAATAATGAGAATAATCAGACTATCAAATTTCTAATCAATCACACTTTGAGTATTCTTGAGAAATAATCTTGTCTACTTGCTTTCAATCATGATCATGCACTAGTAGGTGAGATCCACAACAAAACTATTTGGAGAAGAAAGAAGGACAATGGAGCTGCATGAAGAAGCATTCATATCCATGTTTGGTTTGCATAGTATTTACTTTTGAATGTTTTATCTTTATGTCTCTATTGAGTGTTGTTAGGATAGATCATGGCAATGAGCTTTCGTGATTGAGCTAGGTTAATGTTCATATTTGTTTGTGATGATTCCCTATTTCCTAACGTACATTAATTGGTGAACCCGATGTGAACACTAACCATCTAACCCCTTAACTGTGTTTTTGAGTGCTTTGAAGTTGATTTGCAAGCCAAAAAACCCAAAAATAGGGTAATGCAGGGCTTTCTGGGGACTTTTGCGCCTATATGAGACAACCTGCACCTGTGTCAAGCAACCTGTTCTTGTGTCAAGCAACTTGTACCTGTGTACTCTTGCGCCTGTGTGAGTACTCTTGCACCTGTGTACTCTTGTGCCTGTGTGAGTAATCTTGCGCCTGTGTGAGTAATCTTGCACCTGTGTAAGAAAGACATTTTGTGCCTGTGTCATGACTTCTGTGCCTGTGTCATGACTTCTGCACCTGTGTAATGTCCAGAACAGAGGTAAAAATGCAGTGTTTTACTTGAAAATTGTCTTGATTTTGCATTCTATTTTCTATTTTCTTGGTTTTTGTTACTAATTATCTGTGTAGAATCTTGGTATATGCATGGCAAAGACAACAAATCAAACTACTAACATGTTTTATGCAGAATCGATAGTCAAAGAATAAACACCTCAAACTTCTAACTTGGGTTTTGTAGGTTGCCTTGGAGAAACAACTAAACTTGGTGTTTGTCATTAATGTTTTAGGCACCTAGTGATTTCTAAATAGGTTGGAATGAACATTTTTTTGCTTTGATTGTTGGGTGTGACATTGGAGTAGGAGAGTATGCTCTCATCCTTCTTAGGGTGCTCAGAAATCCAGATCTTCAATACCATGCTCGTTGCTTTGATTGTGTGTCACCTTTAGAGGGCCTGCCTTCCCGACCATTTGCTTTTGCAAGCAAGTGATAATCGTGAGAAGGGAATGACCCAAAGTGAGTATGGCTAGAATACCTTGGCATTCTAACTCACTATAAACAAATACCTGATGAGCGAAAGCTTTGAAGGAAGAGTTACGTGGGAATTGTAGTTACTCGGGAAGTGATGACCCTTGAACTCTTTCTCATATCAACATCTAAGTAGGACCTCACAGTCTGAATCGCACTTGCGTGACTACATTTGTTTGGTATCTTCGTGGGCTTAATGTCTCAATCATGCTTGCATGACACTAAGGAGTAACACTTAACAGAAATCCTTACTAAACACCTTGTTTTTAGAGGCCAAAAACCCTTCTAGTTGCTTGAGAAGGACAAGTTCGGATACTTGGAAGAGATACTAAGTTCGCCATGGGGAGATTTCCATGGGGACTGATGCTTGGCTGCCCTGAGAAGTGAGTGCCGTGGAGGGGAGCCCGTGGGGTCAAGTATCTGTGTATTCTCCTTCAATCCCATAATGAGTCTACCTCTCAAGTACCTAATGTCCTTGCTTACCATAAGAAATGTGTGAATGAGCATGATTGTCTTGAGTCTAAGTGGAAATATCTTGTCTTCTTTGATTGTCAAAAGTTGAATTGCATCTCATTTAAAAACAAGGCAAATTGATTCAAAACAATGTTAAACCCTCCCCCTCTAGGCATGAACTTCCTCCTGGAGTTCATCAAAAAGATGAGGGTACTATGATCTCATACATGTTGCATCCTCCCATGAAGTTGTAACCTCATCATAGCAATCCCACTGGACCCTAACCTGGTCTAGCTCTCGACCTCGAAGGGCCAATGTCTGACAAGCCAAAATGCGAATGGGCTCAAAAGCTAGCTGCCCATCCAACTCCACCTACAAGTCATCCCAATCTAAACTATGAGACTCATCATAGATATACTTCCTCAAAACTGATACATGAAACACATCATGGATACATGATAGGATAGGTGGAAAAGCTAGGCGATAAGAAACTAGTCCTATCCTCTCAAGGATCTCAAATGGTCCGACAAAGTGAGGTGTGAGCTTAGAACCCTTTCCATAATGAATTGGACTCTTATGCGGCCGCACTCTTAGGAAAACTCTGTCTCCAACCATGTAACTCCAGTCTATCCTCTTTGCATCTTCATACTTATTCTGCCTATCTTGTGCCTCTCTAAGGCATTCTCTAATCAAGATTACCTTCTACTCCATATCACAAACCATCTCAGGACCTATGGTCACTCTATCCTCAATACGGTCCCAACTCAAAGGTGTCCTGCAAGGTCTGCCATACAAAGCCTAAAATGGTGGCATCTCCAAAGGAGTGTGATGCCCATTATTATAGACATACTCTACCAAAGGAAGGTACTCCTCCCATCTGGTCTGATGATCCATGATGTACATGCGGAGCATATCCTCTAACACTTGGTTAATCCTCTCTATTTGTCCATCCATTTCTGGATGATAGGTTGTGCTGAAATTGAGCTTGGTGCCTATTACTACCTGAAATGCCTTCCAAAAGGAAGAAGTGAAGAGGGAATACCTATCAGAAATAATCTTGTGTGGAATGCCATGAAGCCTGACAATATCTCACAAGAACACATGTGCCACTACTGGTGTTGTGAAGGTAGTCTGAACTAGTGAGAAGTGGGCCACTTTGGTCAACTTGTCAACTATCACCAAGATAGCATCATGGCAATGAGATGACATGGGAAGACCAATGATGAAATCCATGGATATAGTGTCCCACTTCCACTCTGGTATAGCATGAGACTGGAGCAACCCACCTAGATGGTGGTGCTCCACCTTGACTCTCTGACACTCAAGGCATTGGGCTACTAGCTCAGCAATAAGTTGTCGCATACCTAGCCAATGATATAAGTGTCTCATTTCTGCATGCATCTTCTTAACCCCAGGATGCGCTACATAAGGAGCTCTGTGAGCCTCCATGACAATGAACTCTTGCAATCCCTTGGGAGAAGGTACATAGATGCACCCTCTATGGTGTAATAGTCCATCTAACTCTAAGGAATAATTCACATACTTCCCCTCTAGGGTCTCCTGTGATCGAATCACCTGACAAACCTCTAGATACCATCCATCCTCTGGTAACCACTGCAATATACGATCTCTCAAATCTGTACTCATAGATGTGGTGTATACGTTATGACGTCTCCTACTCAAGTAATCTACAACTACGTTCTCTTTCCCCTTGATGTAGTGGACATCAAAATCATACTCGCATAGAAACTCCATCCATCTCCTCTGATGAGCATTAAGATTAGGTTGGGTGAAGATGTACTACAAAATTTGATGGTCTGAATGAAGCTCGAAATGATGACCCAAAAGGAAGTGTCTCCACCTCACAAGTGCATGTACTACTGTTGCAAGCTCTAAGTCATGCATAGGCTAGTTAAGCTTGTGATTCTTAAGCTTCCTAGACTCATAAGCTATAACTTGACCCTCCTGCATAAGGAATGCTCCTAATCCATCCAAAGAAGCAACTATGCATACCATGAACTCAGTCATGGGGTCTGGTATAATGAGGATAGGTGCACTAGTGAGTGACATTTTTAGGTCCTGAAAAGCCCTCTCACACCTCTCTGTCTACTTGAATTTATTTCCCTTTCGCTGAAGGGATGTAATGGGATGTGCAACTCTGGAAAATCCCTCAACAAAGCATCTGTAGTACCCTGCTAGACCCATGAAGCTCCTAACCTCTGTCACACTGGTTGGTGTTGGCCAATCCATAATAGCTCTGATCTTTGATGGGTCAACTAAGATCCCAAGGTAATTGACCTCTGATCTAAAGAAAGAACACTTTGACAAACTGTCGTACAACTGATTGTCCCTTAAACACTACAAAATATGCCTCAAATGCTCCTCATGCTCCTTCTCATTCCGAGAGTATATCAATATGTCATCGAGGAACACAATCACAAATCGGTCAAGGAAAGTGTGGAATACCCCATTCATGAGACTCATGAATATAGCTGGAGCATTCGTAAGACCGAATAGGACCATGGTGAACTTATAGTGGTCATATTTGGTACGAAACACAGTCTTGTGGATATCACTCTCCACAATCCTCAACTGATGATACCCTGACTTTAGATCTATTTTTGAAAACACTTTAGCACCCTGAAGCTGATCAAACAAATCATTGATCATGGGAAAGGGATAATGGTTCTTTATGGTTACTTTGTTCAGCTACTTGTAATCCATGCATAACCAAAGGGACCCGTCCTTCTTCTTCACGAAGATGATTGGGGTGCCCCAAGGGGAGACGCTAGGACAAATGTGACCCTTCTCTAAGAGTTCCTCAAGCTACTTCTTGAGCTCATTAAGCTAATTTGTAGTCATCCTATAAGGTGCTCTCAAAACTGGCTTAGCTCCTGGTACAAGATCTATGTGGAAGTCAATCTCTACTAGGTGGCATACCAGGTAGCTCAGCTGGAAACACATCTGCAAACTCCTCAAGGATGGTATGATCATCTAGGGAAGGCTCCTTCTCATTTTCTTCCTCTCTATCACTGATGGTGATAGAAAACAACTGGCATCCCTTTTGAATGCTCCGCTTAAGCTACATAGTAGAAATCATACAAAGAGAAACGGGCCTTTGAATCCTAGTGATTACTATGGGAGCACCATGATCATCCTCATACTTGATCTTTTTCAGGCAAAAATCCATCTTGGCTCTATGAGCGTAAAGCCAATCCATGCCAAGTATGATGCCATAAGATCTGAGTGGTGTAATTATAAGGTCTACTAATGTGGTGGTATTACCAATCTAGAACGGACATCCATTGACACTCTAGCCCCTGAAGCTAACTCCACTTCCCAACTGACACCTTGCCTAACTGCCACTAGCCTGCAACACTCCACAACCAATGGAGATACAAAGGAGTCAGTAGCTCCTGAGTCAAACAATATAAAAATACTAATACCTATGATCATATCTGCAGCCTTAATAATTGTGGCCTAGTGCTTTGCTTGGCGGTTGTCAATTGCTGTGAAGACCCTATGGGACTTGTCCATATCTCCAACCATAGGCTCTGATATTTCCATCCTCTAGCTACCAGCCATTTGACCCTATGGACACTCTCTCACCATGTGCCCCATGGCTCCACATGTGAAACAAGAACCGCGTGCCTGAAACTGTGTGCCTTGAGGCCTAGAGAAAGGTTGTCCACCTGTCCTGCTTGAACCACTATACCCACCCCTGGAGGACTGTTGAGTCTATGCCAGAGGCATGTAAATACTTTGTGCTCTCTGGTCATGCCTAGGACCCTATGAATACCACTACTTGGGCTTGGAGCCCTACTATCCCTGAGGGAGCCTCTGCCTCTGATTTTGTTGTGACTACTATGGAGGAGGGGTTTAAAGGACCCCGATGCATTTTTTTGGTTACCTTTCCAATGGGGTTTTTGAAACCCGAAAGACCAGGGTGTGGGGTTTTGATTTTGAAACTGATCCCTCGTGTCCTGAGGCCTGACCTGAATTTCCTCTGCTATCAAGGTCTTCTCCATAGCAACCTAAAGGCTTCTTGGAGTAGCCATCCTCACTAGTCCTGCTATTCCAACATTCAGTCTCCTGATAAAATGATTGATGAGAATCTTCTCATCCTTCAGGTAATCCACATACGGTAGGAGCTCAATGAACTTACTCTCATATTGGGTCACTGAGAGACCTTTCTGTTGGAGGTCGTGGAACTCATCTATCCTACATTGTCTAAAGTTCTCTAACAGGTATCTCTCCCTGAACCTCTCTGCAAAGATCTCCCATGTGAGGGTGTCTGCAACTAGGCCATACTTGTATTCCTCCTATCCCCACCATGTGGAGGTTGTTCCACTCAAAAGGTGAACTGCTACTCATGCCTTCAGATCGCTTTCCTAAGAACATAATGCAAAGCACCGATCTAGGCTCAAAAGCCAAGCCTTAGCTTCTACCCCGTCAGTAGATCCCCCAAAAGATGGTGGATGGAGGCGCAAAACCTCTCTGATCAGATCCCCTAGATCTCGAAATGCCCTCTCAATATATATAGGTGTAGCTATTAGAGGTGGTCCAAGTAGATGAATGAACTCAGGTTCATGCTTAGCCTAGCCTTTTAAGGGATTAGGAGGTAGACTCCTACCCTATTCCCTAATTGTTGATCTATGGCTCCGTGAGTTCTAGTTTTCTGCATGATGGTCAACAACTAGAAGCCTATCTTGTACTATCCCAATCAGGTTCTGAAGTGCTAATAAGATGTCTTAGTTTGGGTCAACCGGTTGTTCGGGAGGAGCCTCTAGGTTCCCTTCCAGAACTGGTTCCTCCGTATCAACATCTTCGCATGCCAAACGTGCACGCCTAGGACCCCTACCGCACTTGCAAGCTTGTCGCGTAGTCAGAGGCATCCTTGTGAGAAAATAAAATAAAATAAAATAAAATAAAATAAATAATTCTTGGAGAAAAATTTAATTAATTAAATAATTAAAGTGAAACGTAATGGAGAAAGGTTCCTAGTGTTGGAAACCTTGCTCTGATACAAAAATGTCTTGCCCATTCTTTTGGGCAAAAATGGAACAACAAATTTTTTTTGAACAACATAAACTCATGAAATGATCTACATCTATAAAGAAATCAATTAACTTTTTTTCTTTAACTAAGATGTAAATAGAATTGTTTACTAAAGTTGGAATAATTAGCTCAATCATTAAGGCAACAAAAGTTAATGAAGACTAATTATTCCCTAAGAGGGTCATCGCAATTTAATTAGTTAATTTAATCAACCTAATTAATTTGCCGCTAATCATAGTCAAGAGATATTTAAATATCTCAATTGTATTAATATTATTCCAAGCTAATTAAATAATGATTATGCCATCTTAAAATTAATTAATTAATTGCACGCATACCAATTTCACTTTTTAAATATAACCAATATGGTTAACAAATTCAATAATGATATTTGCCAAATAAATATAATTTATACTATAGCCAATTTTAATTTCCCATAAACCTTCAAATTTCGACTATTAAATAATTTGGCCAATACTGACCTCATAGGCTAAAATTCACATAAAATAATTAATAATTTTCATTTATAAATCTCCCCCAAAATTAAATTTAACTTAACGTCCATATTTAATTAAATATGTACATTAACTATATATTAACCCTAGTTAATTTAAATTAATTCAATTATGTGATTAATGTAACTATATAACATTAATCTCCATTTTAAATCATACCCTAAGAAAAAACTATATTAAAATTAATTTTCCTCCCAAATCAAATAAAAAGTTATAAATTGGTTTCACATATACTTCAAATTAAATGGGGGGGAATTTTTTTTTTTTTAATTTCTAAAAGAACTTCCCCCTCTTCTTATTTTTAATTACATTTAATTTCAAACCCTAATTAGGGTTGAGTAATATCTTTCTCTTATTTTAAATATCAACCCTGATATTTTATTAATTTTAAATGCTAACCCTAGCCTGAAAGTGGGCTAGGGTTGCACATCTAATATTTCATTTTCATTATTTGAATGCATACCCTAACCTGAATTGGGTTAGGGTTGCATATTATATCTAACTTAATCTTTTTTCTTTTTTTTTAATCTCTTTTGCCTTTACCCTAACTCGAAATTGGGTTAGGGTTTTTTTTTGTGTGTATGTGTTGCAGGGTGTTCGGTGGAGGCAGCGATGGAGGGTTAAGGACTATGTGGGGGAGGCTCCCCATAACAACAACCATAGCCATGCTTGTGGGTCACAGCCCAAAGAACGAATGCCTCTGCTATAATGGGGCACCATCCACAGGGACGGCCGAAGCCGCCTCCCTATGGGTTGCGGCCCACAGCATAGTGGGTCTTCCCGTATGAAATTCCATAAGTTTTTTTTTATTTATTTTATAATTTTTTTTAAATATATATATATATATATATATATATATATATATATATATAGTTTGTAAACATGCAGGAATTTTATAAATGTACAGACAACATTTAAATAGATATAGATTTCTTTTCAAAAATAAACTTAGCATCATGAAGAGGTTTTATTCTTATTGTCTAAGGCTAAATATGTATATTCATTTTCTTTTCTAAACTGTCTTAAAGTAGATAATTACCAGAACTAAATAAATGTATTTCTTGCTCTTTAAATGCTATGAAGTAACTTTAGAGTTAGATTATTTTTCCTAGATTAATTTTCTGTAATGTTTAAATAGGAAACAAAAATGACAGTTTTAAATAATTTACAGCAACATTAATATAGCCTAAAATTCACTTAAAACTATATCACCAAGCTGAATGCAACATTTAATGTTCATACTAAAACCTATTTATCAATATTTGCATTTGGAACTAAAATAAATAGGACCGAAAGTTTATTTTTATTTTTTATCTCCCAGACATTTCTACTTTTCTATTTCCTAACAATTCCATTTTACTTTTTACATTTTTTTTTGAATAAATGACAAAGACAATAGATGATAGATTTCAAATAAATGATAGTTTTAAGATAAATGACAGATTTCAAATAATTGATAGATTTCAGATAAGAGGCAGATTCCAAATAAATGATAGATTTCAGATAAAAGACAACAACATTATCATTACAGAATTCATTCAAAATACTTTTCTTATAAGAATATTTTAAATACAATTTGTCAACCTTTACAAATGGGTGAAATACCCAACTAGTCTCTCATTCCTAATAAATGAGGAATTAAATAAATAAACACATTTCTTTCTTTCAAAATAAATACAACATAAAGCTCCTCATTTACATTTCTGCAACTAAAATATAATATTACATTTCTTATTCTTTTTCTGAAACTAAAATAAAATCATCAACTCCTAGCTTTCCTTTTTCTTCTTTTCCAAGAAAACCTGCATACAAAATCTTAAGGTTGTGACCATGGAGAGCTCACCTCCTATCCTAGGCTTACTAGAAGCCACCCTCAAGCTTGGAGAACCAAGTCTTAGATGGGTTACACTCAAGAAAACATAAACAAGCAAGGGAAAAACTCAAACAAACAGATTCCCATCCCAAGGCTGAATTTTATCACATAATGTGATGTTTACATGGGTGGAAGTGGACCAAGTACCTTGAGGAGAACTAGAAGATAGTAGGTCACAACCAACTCATGACCACCAAGAACACAACATAAGTCCATCTTAACCCAACATCCTTATGACCCCCAAGGCATACATGCCATACTTTCTCCCCTTATGATCCTTGAATGCATAAACAAAACTATGCAGCAAGGGTCACATAAGGAAACCCTTGAGATCACTCTCATAAAGAAAGCCTCTCACTCTAAGGCTATCAAACTCCTTCCACCCCCAAGACCATTTTGCCCTCCCAAGGGTAAGATGGCCTTGGATACTCCCAAAGCACAAGAAAATGCATAACGAAAAATGGGAGAAGAATCACTTAAAAATTTTCAGAAATAAAATACAAGGGAAAGTGCATCTACATTCAAGTAATCTTTTAAAAACAAATTTTAAACATGCAAGGAGAAAATTAACCAACCTTGAATCTGCCCAAGGGTTTACTAGGGATAACTTGGAGAAGAGCAACCTAATTCCATAATTCTTTTTTTGCAACACTTAGCCAAAATTCTATTCTAAAACTATTGTTTTTTCAAAATTGCAAGATCTCATCTCCAAAGATGGAGAGTGGGTGATTAACTCACTAAGTCTCAATCTCTTTCCTAAGAAGGCTTCTCCCACTCTTTCCAACCTCTTGGATAGAGTGAGAGGCTCCCATTGGTTAGTCTTCCCTAGGTCTTACACACTCCCTAACAAAGGTACCTCAAGAAGAGGAATTAAATGGGGAAGAGGAATGACACATACCAAGAAGGTTATTTACCCAAGGATGGCACTCCTAAAGATGAAATTCAGCCATCTAGGAAAACCCACTTTTTTGGGAGGTTAAACAAGTCCTAGGGGGAGGACACATGGCCAAATTTTGCCTTCACCCATAGGTACCCCATGAGGCCCAATAAAAATGCTCCAAAATTGACTCTAGGAGTTGGTTTAACCCTTTGAAAGTCCTCCTAAAGTTTACCTACGGGTCAACTCTGAGTTGACCCTCCTAATGGCTCACTATCCTATATTTCTTGGAACCTTCAAGGATAATTTGGAAATATATTAATTAAACAAAAATAAATCTCTCAAAAAAGGTGGCATGACAATGCCAACACAACATACAACATATGTGTCAAATGACACTACAAAAGAATTCCACATCACTAATACACACATGGCAATTGTCTCTTGTAGGATTTACACAGATTGATAATTACAATTTAACACACATGCATTCATTTACATTTATGAATATAATATGATACATATGGGGTGTTGTCTCTCCCAATAGACAACCCCTGGTTTTACGAATATACATAAGCCTAGGCTTGATTCTCCATAACGTTCTCATGGTCACATGGGTGATTTTCCTACGCATCTCAATTACACATTAGTACTTCCAAATAGCCTCATATAATGTTAAACACATAAATAAGAATACAAATCAATTGCTCTATATACAATAGACATCATACAAATCAATTTACCATATAACAAAGCAAATCTACATAAGCAATTATCATAATCCTCATAAATTTAATCCATTCATAAGATGTGCATCATATTTCTAGCATCATAATAAAGTCCTGCAAATCAAATAATGACATACACCATCTCAATGTTATCCTATTCTAGAATCATATAAAATTTTATATCCACAATGCATAGAAATGAAGCATCAATATATCAATGTTATCCAATTCCTGGGATCATATAAAGTTCTATATCCATAATGTATAAAAATAAAGCATCCATAATAGTTCCAACATGAAAATCACTGAAATGCTTTGATGGGTCAGGGTAGGGGCTCACAACTGTGTACAAAAATTGGCAAATTTCTTTGGTGTTAAGTGTTTGTTTGAGAGCACAGACAATCTTAGATAATCCCCAGAGGAGCAGATTGCCAACCAATTCAACAAAGGGAATGATGAGGAGATGATGTATGTGATAAACATCTTAGGAAAAAATTTATGGGCTAACGGGCATGGATATGATGTAATTTTTTATGAGAAATTATTCTCCTCCATCATCCAAATTTTGGGATATGCCCTTGATGCTTATTGTATTGTGTATTGCATTATGAAGGAGGAGAATGCTCAAGGTGTGAAGACTGTGTTGGGGACCCTTGAGATTGTGCTAGAGTCAAAGATCATGCTTAGCTTTTTTAATCTTAATGCAGAAGGTAGAAAGACCAAAAAGGATAAAGCATGGAAGTTATTAAAAGTTGGGGTAGGCCAAAAATACAACTTGGATGAGTTTGAGGCCTTCATGAGTGATATTGGCTATCTGTTCCCTATAGAGATTATAGAAAGGTTGAAAGTGATTAGGAAGGGGATTGGTTATCTATATCACTAATCACCTCTATGTCCCCTCTCTTATCAATGATCCCTCATGTGTCCCCATGGTGTCCCACCTCTTAATATCTATGTTCTTTTTTTTAGTTTTGAACATATGGGAGTTCCCCCCTTATGACAGTACTTATGTAACAAAAAAATTAATAGTTTTCTAATATATTATGTTGTTGTGATAGTTTCTTTTTCTCTATTTGAGATCTCCATACTCTCTCATGTGAATTTTTTCTACTATTTTTCTATTGGTATTGTTAAATATTATAAATTGTAATTAGTACTCACTAGCTCTTAGTTACAGATCAAATGATTGTTCTTCATGTGTTCTTCACCCTAATTTACTAAATTTTTTCATAGATGTAATAGTGTTTTCCATGGTATATTACTAAGTTAAAAAAGATGAATGAGAATAATAGTTAAATGGAGGGGACAATATTTTTCTAAATACCTGATTAATTATTGTTCCTTGGTCCTCTTTGATTGTGAATCTTGATAAGGGATTGAAGTTGCATGTTTTTTTGAGGTAAAAATAAATATAAATTAAATTCAAAAATGCATTTACTGCATCCAACTTGTCCTTCGTGGCACCAATTTATGCCTATGTTCAAATTGTTCTCACTTTTTGGCATCATCTAACACTAGCCGTAGTATATTTTTGTCGACTAGTTAGCCATTTCGTCACTTTTTGCACCTAATTCTAAGTTCTAGAAAAGTTCAAATATCATCTTATTGACTTGATGATGTATACATGGAGGCACACATCAAAGGGGATAACCATCAACAAAATCTATTTTTGACTCTTGCGATCCAAAGATGATTACACATGTACCAGTCGCTAGTGAAATTCTGAGTTCCGACAAAGTTCAATTCTCATCTTGTCAACTTGACATTATATACATGGAAGCACACATAAGAAGGAATTTCCATTTAAAAATTATATTTTTGACTCTCGCGATCCACCAATGATGATACATGTGGAAGTCCTATGTCCAACCCCTACTTTTGACATTTAACGAATAAAAAATACCTTCAAATATTCGTATTCGGGATGGGAATTTATAAAACCCCTACATCCTTAATATATCAGTAATATATTTCTTTGGAGTTTGGGGATATTAAACCCCCCCAATATGAATGCACGTGATATCATATTGCCTAGAAAGTGAAGCCCTTGTGGTTCGGATCCAAAAACAACCAATGTTATGTTAGCCAAAAGAGTATGTAATATATTCATATCATTGACCCAAAAATATATTATATAGAAGGTAAAAATGATGTGTACCAAGTTAGAACTACTTATAATCAATATCAAAAATATTTTAGACCCAACTGCTTTGACCAAAATGCATAAACGGGTACAAAAAACTTTTTATGAATGAAATACTATTTAATATGAACCAAAAACAAATAAAGCGGTTCATCCAAGAGACCCATGACATCTATCTCATCAAAATAGAAACTTATAATCTCTTTTGACATATTTAATACAAATACTAATTCAAGTCCATGATAAGTTTCTTTGGACCAGGTGAAGAACACCAATCCTCTAGAAACATATTGAAGCATCATTAAATATCTTCTCACTAGCATAACGTGAACCTGTAGATATTTCTACAACATAATGTCAGTGTAACAAACATCCATACCACCAATTATACATCAATTAAACCTATCCAAAATCTAGACAATATGAGATTGATAAACGTTTGACATTGATTACAATAATGACATCCATATGTGTAACAACTTTGCCAATTGCTAGGATTGTAGTAAATGGTGGTCAAGATTCCCTTTGTGTTAAGAAGGCTTTGAATGCAAATGGTGTTGGTGCTGCAGGATTTGACACAACATCAACATATGAGACATCCTTTAAAATTATTTTTCATGGGCCCTCCTCTATTTCCTAGAATTGGGTTAATACTTTGGTGTCCTCCACACCTTGGAAATACCTTTTCTATTCTCACAAGGACATTTCCCATGGTTGGGTTCAAATTGTGTGTTCCAAGGAGGGGTTGGTATTAAAATTCAAGATAGAACCTTGGACTGAGTGATAGCCAAAATGGAGAATACATTAGTTGGGAGATTTTTTAAGAGGTTCTTGAATATTGTAGCAATCAAGTGGTAGCTATTAGATGGGCTATAAAATGCAATGTTTCAGTCTTGACACTTCCAAAAGGCATGTTTAGCTTCTCTCTCTCCCTCTTTGAGGATTTTTTAAAATATTATAAGTATTGTCCCCTAATTTTTTATAAGAAAAGTTTTGTGCTAGACAAACAATACCCTAGTTTCGAACCCTAGAAAGGATTTTTGGTTTTTATCCCCATGTAGGTCAAGATTTTGAACTTGTCATTGGAGTTCTAAGAAGAAATTATTGTGGGTATAGCTAACACCTTAAGCTAGTTTCTTATTTTGGATAATGTTACTGCTACCAAAACCAATTTTTTATGTCTAGTTATATGTAATGCCCGCCAAAATACCCTAGAAAAAATAAACCAAAATTTACTAACAAAAAGAGATAATTTTTCTTTTCTTTTAAGACAACCATTAAAACTATGCTATTACTAGTATTTATTAATGCAACTTTACTACCATTATTCATCAATGCATCATTAACTATATATATGAATACATAAATCAGCAAGAACATAACCATAGAATCATATTACGCAAGTGGAATAACCATTTAACCATTAACATAACTCTATATAAACTCATACAATGGAAATCCATTCCCTAGGGTATCTCAATGTCACTACTTGAAAAAATATTAACACATCACATATTCATCTTAGAACATCATATTCTATTATCCATCTATTCATTTAAATTCTATACAAGTATGATAAATCCTTAACACATATGCATAACTTAGTCACATAACATACTCTTTAGATTCTTTTAGAAACTACCAAATCAAATACTCCTAATATCCATTCTTTCATTCATCATAAAAGAAACATAGATAATATAACCATTCTCTTTAAAAAGACTAGAATATCCTTAAAGTTTTACTACAAATCTCTACGACAAGAAGCACAATCTTCGAAGCAACATAATCCATCACACCTAAATGATTTTTATTACTTAAACTAAGTCTATAACAATAGCTACTAATATTTCATCTTAAATTTTCCTTAAGGTCATACATACAATTTCACACAATACAAACATACAAATGCTCTCTCTTTCTTTCACATCAAACTATACTCTAACATTACATAAATGAGTATCCAATACATCAATGAATATACAATGAGAACTCCTCCTAAAGTACTAAATCATATTCCCTTTCAATTACATCAACAAATACATGCAGATACATAACTTAGGGGCACATAATCTCATATAATAATACAAATTATCATGATAAAATGTTTTCTATTCCAAGTACATATAAATCAGCTCCAAAGAATATCCAGATAATGAAAAATCCAAGAATCCAATCCATGCACGTTAACATCCAAGAAGAAGAATATCCCAATGGAAAAAGGCATCAAACCACCCGACCATGTGGAACCAAATAGGAGCCACCCCCTATGTTAGGAAATGACATGGGGTTTCAATACTCACTCAAGACCTAGGTTGACACCTAACAACCATGGGACTCAATATATCACATAATGAACTCAACACAACAATAATCACATGACAATACAAGGCTTAAATCAACAATAAACTCTTCCAAAGGCGTACACTAAATCATGGCATATGGACATGATCACATGTAGGAAAGGACTGTCATCACATGTTGTCCTCATATAGAGGGGAATATGACCATCCTTACTAGTCATGCTCATACATGCTAGCCTCATAAAGAAGGTAGATATTAACCCATAGTAGACATGTATTCTATCCTTGCAAAGAAGAGCATTCCATACTCCTAATAGACATACAAGCTACCCTCACAAAAGAAGGGTGAAAAAAATCCCTTAATAGACATGTGGAGCCATCTCAACCTATGTGAGTACAAGGGAGATCAGATTGCCATCTCATATTGCCCAAACCAAATAGAGTTATCTTATTAGGTGGAACCCAAACCCAATCAATTATTAAATCTAATCATTGAATTACAAAAAGGAAAACTCCCAATGTGCCCTAGCGGTCTAGGTGCCAAGAAACCTAACTCACATGACCCCAATAATCATAAGGAAACCCACTCCCCCTAATCATATGCAAAGCCATAGGGTAACACATAAAAAAAATACAACACAATAATAACATGAATCTGAACATGGAAAGCATCCAAAAGTCATTACAAAACTGATAAAATCGAATCACAAAGATAGTCATCAACATACACTTAGAAATGATCAAGCCATAAGCTCATAATGCCAAAATGCAACAATAAAGAGAGCCTCAAGAATGTCAAATACACATAAATAAGGGAAATACATGAATCCAATAACATAGAATTATCCTCCACAACAAGGCACAACATAACCTCTCACTGGAGCTACAATTAACCATCCTCAACAATAAGGAATCACTCAACTTGCTGAAGCAACATATCAAAAACTCAACAGACAAGCACAAAACCACTTGCCAGAGCCCAAATGGATTCATACACATCACAAATTAATGGTACAATGCCCCAAAACCATCAAACATAATAAAACAAGCCTTTGGAATGAAGACCAAGAAGAGAAATAGACTGAGGGACTCAAAAACCAACCCATAAATCTGTTGACACTACTTTGGTGCTATTGTAGCCCAGAAGAGTACTATTGTTCTCTATTTTAGCACTTCTGTAATAGGGGACCAACTCACAAAAAATGGGATAAAAAGATACTCAAATTTTCCCAGATTTGGGCATGGGCCTTACAATGGCATAAATACAATCCAAAAGTCACTAAAAGCCAATAAGAAACCAAAACAAAGCCTTTTTAAGGCCAATAATACAATGCATCCAATAATTCCAACTTATACTGATAATAAATTACACATTAAAGATTATAGACATAGCCACTCCAGATCTAATCAAACCAAATGGACACAAGATAGGGTATGCAACAACAAATAAACCTCACAAAACTAATCATTACCACAATACATTCACAACCAACCTATAATCAACATATCAACATAGACAAATGCCCTTTTCCAACAATACAACACAGATTCATAAAATCATATATAAATCTTTTTCCTCAAAATATTACTCCCAATTACTAATAATAGAATAATCATTCATTCCCAAATCTCCCTAAAAAATCTTTTAGTAGTCATGGAGAAAACATCTCTTTTCAAAAATCAAAATGAAATAATGGAAAAAGATCTCCAACCTGGAAGTTGAGTGATGGTAATGCAATCATAAAAGAGAAAAAATCCAAACCAACAAGCTTTCCAAAATTCAACCCAACCAAGTAATTCTCACTCCAATAAATTCTATAATCCAAAAGACTTAGAAAGATATCCTGAAGCACACCCACAAAAATACTCACAAAACCAATAAATAGAATCTCATTCAAAACTACAAAAGAGAATTCACCAATCAAAATATTCCAATAAAATATATTCTATGTTAGGCACAATGCACCATTGAGAGCGGGGTGAATCAGTGGTTCTCAAAAATTTCCCTTTAACTTTCCTTCTATAAAGTATATCGATTAATAGATCTAGCCAAATGCAGACTTACCGGTCAATGAGGAGACTAAATACAAATGCATTCTCATAAGGGGACATTACATAACACTAGCATATATGAGGAAAGCCCAAGATGGCAAAAACCTAGGTGAGAAATGATGTTGGAGACTACTACTCCAATCCGCCTCAATGAATCTCTGATTACAATGTTTAGGGTAACAACCCCTGATTTAGGGCACCAAGCCAAGGAGCACCAACCCCTAACTTGTTTCTGGGATACAAGCCAAAGGAGCTACAACCCCTACACTGAGATACAACTCAGTGATCACAATGATATCTTCAAATACAAAAGTAGTCATATTGACACAAGTGAATTTTGTAACCATTTCATAAACCTCACTCTATCGATGAGACACCTACTCTGCTACATCGATTCACTCTTCTGCTACTCTCATCTGCTGCTCCATTGTTGGTAAACTCTACCAGTTCACCTCTACTCTTCATCTACTCTACTGGATCTTCTCCTCACTTCTCTTCTCTTTAGTCCTCTCAATTGTCTTCCTATCGATACAAGAACCTATCGATTATCTCCTCTAATGCAATCTAGCTACTTTACTAGTTGCTCAAACCATACCAGTTAAACCCACTATTAAACCCTATCACTAGTTTAACCTTCACTCCCTCAATCAGTATTATCTTCATTTATTTTCCCTCTGACTGATCTAACTCTTTCATGTAGCACTCAATCACTTCACAGAAGCTCTATCTTCTTCCATTTAGCATCCACATTTAATGATTTTGGCTTCCTTATTTATAAGCTAGTTGTCCCTCCAAAAGCCAATTCAAAATATGGCAGTTAGAGTTTCCTCATCAAACTCAAGGCAAACCAAATCTAATAAGATCTTATCTAATTTGATCCCCCAGATAGCTGTTTGCACATCACCGCCATTGTTGTGCCTTCTTGATCATGCCTTCTATCTTTGGCAATATCCTTTTTACCCTATCATCTAATTTCTTGGTCAATCACCAAGATTGGTCTTGTGGTTTCCTTCATCTTCCTCGATCTCCTCAACCACTCTGACTTGGCTCTCTATTGTCCTCTAGAACTCAAGCCACAAACCTTTGCAATGGCTCTGCAATACATCCCATGATTTACGATATCTATCATTAATATCGATCAACTCTGCAACTACCTCATCGATGCATACTCCAACTACCGCTGCATGCAAGTCCACCTCCTTGACTCCATGTGGCATCCATGTCAACCAACTGCCAACTTGGATCTTTGCATCGATTCAGACAGGATCACCAACCAAACACTCAACTGGTTCTTCTTTTCTATCAGTTTACTAACCCTGTTGGTATCTCACACTTTACTGGTTAACCTTCATGTCTACTCTTTGTTGAACTATTGGTGGAACATCTTAACTGGTCTCTAGACATGTCTATCCATAGCATGCTCATTCTCATTAGGTGGGAAGACTTCTGCATCTGCACATTGTCTATATTACCGATGGACTTACATACCGGTGCACACTCTTGATGACACCATGTCATCTACCTTCAACTATTTTCATCATCTAGAAGTCAGTTGCACTCTCTATCTTTAGCTGCTCCACTTTGCCTTCTTCATCATCAGACTAAATATCATCTCAGCTAGTTTATCAAGTTGACAAACCCATCATTCTTCATCTGGACCGGCATCCCAACATGCCTTCTCTGTCTGTTTAGTGCATAAACCTGATTACTTGAGGCATTCCTTTGATTCATTAGTAGATCCGGTGTGTTCCTTCAAACACCTGCCTTTACCTCTTCTTCCTTATCTCACATAATTATGATGCATATTAGGCATAATAGGAGATAAGATCCACTAACCTGGTAGTGATTCCTTGTCATCTGCATCCTTCAATTCAGTCATGTGTCTTCCTTGTTTGTCCAACATATCTTCAACTAGGCACATGTGATCTAGAGTAGGCACATTCATTCTCAGTCATCTCTTCACATGGTGACTGCATCTCTATCTGATGAGAGTCCTACCGCTCTGCAACCTCACAACATATCACTGACATGTTCTTCCTTCTCCTCCAGTGTTGATGTGATTTAGGTAACATTCTACCTCTTCATCACAAACAACATCCAAGCATCCTCCTCATTGTCAATACTTCACTTACCAGTTGACATACTCTCCTTATTGATGATACACTGTACCAATAATCTATCCAATTAATCCACACAAGTCAAACACTAACTTGTGTACCAGTGACTCCAGTGGTCATTGCTCTGAATTACATTCTCTGAGTTACATTACCGGTGCTCTGCAACATAAGGTGATATCAAATATATCTCATCCTATACTCCTCCATGACCAATGATAACTTTAAGAAACCCCCCCTCAAAAAATTGTATAAAATCTTGGTGAATATTTAATTTTTCTGAAAATAATAATAATGTTTATTGGCGAATCTTTCCTTTTTATAAAAAAAAAATTAATTTTATTGATGAATTTGTTTATATCTTTTTTTTTGGGTAGAAAATATTGGCGAATCTTGGAAAATAATCATTGTATGCATTAATTACTATTGCATTTCCTTTCATTTAAAAATAATCTTTTATTAAAAAGTAAAGGCATGAAGGTTGAAATCATTAATGAGTTTAAGGGTTAGAATATACTTTATTTAGTTTCTACCATTAACTTAAAATAATCTAATAGACCTCTTTCTATTTTGTGAGATAAAATTTACAAACAATTTGTAATATTCATGGGGACAAAAATTGCTTTTAGACCAATGGTTTTCATTGAAGTCAACAATTCAAAAGCAATTTCAAACCCCACGAGCATTACAACTTGTAGGTACATTTTACCTCATGGAATACAATGAAGGTCATTAGATTATAGTTTAAATAAATGGTGGAAACAAAAGATTGTTGATTTAACCCTAAAGTAACTAATGATTATGGTATATTACTGGTGAATTAATTAGTATTTCTACAATAAATTATAAAATGTTGGCGAATTTGTTCCCATCATGTATCAAATATTGTGGCGAATCTTTAAGTTAAAAAAATTAATAAAATAAATTCTTTAGTGATTTAAATAACATTAAAATAAAAATTTGTAAAAATGTGGCAATTTGGGTCACCTTAAAAGTTGAAATTATTAGCCAATTGGCGAATATTAGCCACTAAAGTTTTCACTGTCCATGGCAGTGTTGCACAAACATCTCTCATACCAGTAGTTAATTTATACTAGTTGACATCAATGACAACACAATGCCAATAATCTCCCCCTTTAGCATTGATGTCAAGTCATGTAGTATCCGACATACTACATAATTTCTCTCCCCCTTTGTATGATCTAATGGATTCTCACACATGTATTATGTTGTATACTACAAAATCCTTCTCCCCCTTTGACAACAATGGCAAAGGGCACTATCAAGGTCTCACTCCTCCTTGTTTCTACCAAGCACTAACAGAATTCCTTCTCCCCTTTTTCTTTACCAGATGTATCTTCTCCTTTGATACCAATTGTTACAAATTGTTACATCTTCTCAAGTCACAACACTTGAGATGGAGGACTCGACCATCAACTGACACCAATTGAGCATGCAAATCTGATACCATCTATTGAAACAAAAATTGCATAAAGGATGTGTCAGTGAATACTATTTACCTGCCGATCAAACTGCATCACCTCTCATTTGATCCCAAATATCTTTAGAATCAAATGTGATTGTACTATAGATACAACCAACCAAATGAAAAGTAGATACCCATAACCATGAAATTCTCCTAGGTATTCCTACTGTAATTTCCAACATTTGTAGTTTGGGCAGTTAGTACACTTACACATTCAAGTATGTTGGCTCAACATCATAAGAACTTGAACTCCCCCTGAGTCATACATCTCAGGTCCTCATCTCTAGTCAAGTCCAATATCAGGACTCCAAACTTCACCATATATTGGTTGAGTTGTGCAACTGTGATCATCTGATAATATTTCAGCTCCATTATTTCAACACAGCCTATGACATGATCTTGGATATACATAATGTCATACAATGTCATCATCAAGTCATAGATCAATCCATTTAGCTCAAAAACATGTTAGCATGCATGATCAACCACTGGGCCAACATATGTCATTTAGGTCTTTTCCAATACCACTTGAGACATAAACTCCACATTCCATGCTATCGAGGATATTGCAATGATCTCTAGCCTCATTGTATTGCATAACCTTCAAGTACCTACTAGTATTCATATCGATGGCAACCTGCACATACCGGTTTCATGTACCAGTCCATCATTGCTACCAAAGAACCTTCCTGTGACTCCTGACATTTTATGTCACCTTATATCTGATTCCAATTGTTATCTTGTCATACATTGACACAATAGTAGTGATCCAACACTGATCTGTAGGTGTGTAGCCAAGTTATCCTCTATAGACACTTATCATCTCATATCCATCCATCATACGGACAACACCTTATTCTTCCAAGTATCCTTCTTCACTGAGGGGTGAATGATCTAGTTCAATATACTACTCCCCTTGAGATCCTGCATCTCCTTTAGGCCTTAGGAGATATCACCTGTACATTGAATGCATAGTGCCAGTCCATGGTCTTCTTTCTCCACACTTGCTTGGTCTCATTCTTCTTCCCATTTACAGTCTTGGGAGTAGGTCTTACCATCTTCTATTGATGGGTCTTTTCTTTTTCAGATTCTGCACCACAACTAGAAATAGTGCTATAGTAGCACACAACATCCATCCCAACTTCATGATTGGGGAATCTCTTGACATATCAGTTTGACCATCTTCTTCTGGTCATGTTGTTGTGATTAACAACTAAAACCGGTGGACCTCTTGCTCCTACAAGAATATTTATTCTTTGGTTCCATGGAGGTCTCTGACTTTCATATGCTACATATCCATTTTTCTGCAAAGTATAGTTGCTATACCGGCCTCCATATGATTGCAAGTTCCTCTTCTTGCAATCAAAAACTCTATGGCCAATTCCATTGCAGTTATGACAAACAATATTTACATAACCAAGAGAGGGAACATGCATGTAGCTACTCCTTGATACATTTTCTCATATGCATGATATCCTACATTATTTCTTTTAGATCTCTTTCTACAATCTTCTACCCTATGGCCATAACTATTACATGCAAAACAATAACCAGTAAAGGATGGCATATGACTTACAAATTTATTCTATCATGCATGGGGAGATCTTACCGGTCTATCATCTCCATTTCTCCTTCTTTGAGGATGGATATTTGGTTGTCCATTCTGTGCAGCCCTTCCTTCTGGTCTCTTCTTCTCCCACACTTTCTTTGTCCTGTGGGTGGTAATATTCCTTTGTCCTCTTTTGGTAGGAAGTCTTCTTTGCTGTATTCTCATGTTTCTACTTCCAATGAAGCTATCTTCTCCCATTTTCCCTTTTCCTTTGGGATCTGCATTATTCCTCCTTCTTGCAGCACCAGTCTTCATTCTTGTCTGCAATTCTTCACTGGTTTTGGTTAGGTAGAGCTTCTTTCGAGGAGCATTTTTGACTATGAAGGTTTGTCACTTGTTTTCTCCATTTGAAGAGACAAAAAAAATGTCATTGTGGGGGACATTCTTGCTGGTGAAGCATTCAGTGGCACCACTTCCTAAACCTTCAGTGTCCTTGGCATGTTTTTTCTTCTTCAACATTTTATCCAAGGCATTACTGTTGCCATCAAACCAGATTCTTACCTTGAGCTCATCTTGACATTTCTCAAGGTCATTTCAGAGATTCTCCATTTCTCTAAGAAGTTGTTGGTATTCTTTATCCTTTACCTCTAGCTCAGATACTAGATCTTTACACTGACACTCCTTGGTACCTTCTTCTTGGAACTTCAACTCTGAGATGCATTTGCAGACTCTTCAAGGAATTTAGTCAACTAGATCTTCTCTACAATGATAGAATTCTTGAATAGCTTGTATTCATTACTTATTCTTCCGAGTTCTTCTAGTGCATTTACAAGCTCTCCTTCAAGATCAATTTCAGCCTCATCCTCTTCTTCACCTTCACTATCAAATAGATCTTGTTGGTTAGATCTATCTGCCTTACCTCCTTCTTCTTCATCATCACTGCCAAACACATCATATAGGTGGGATCCATCTGCATTATCCTCTTTTGATGTGTGATACTCAATATCTATCTCATGGGCCATGAAGAGATGAGTCTCCTCATCACCATTGCTACTGCAACAATCTAATCTACTTCTGTCATCTGTACATGTGTCTGCAACATTTTTCTTTTCACTCTCACAAACTGATCCAATGGTGTAGGGTTCATTTCCATAAAGTTTCTTTAGTGTATCCTATATACTTTTTGTCAACCTGCACTTATCCACCTATGAGGAGACATCACTAGTGAGCCCACTGAATATAGACTTCATGGATTCTTTATTGCACATGCATCTTCTTTCCTCTTTAGAGCTGGTGGGAGGACAAACATTCCTAGGGAAACCATTCACAACTAACATCCATACATCAAACCCTAGAGAGGGAAAGTAGACTTCCATTCTACAACTCCAAATAGAATAGTTTGAATCGTAAAAAACTAGAGCAGTGATTGACACAAAACAAACCATTGTGTCCTTAAGCTAGAATCTACCCAAGCAAGAGAAAGCTTGATAAACAGGGTACCTATGCTCTGATACCAATTGTTAGACACAATGCACCATTGAGACGGGGTGAATCAGTGGTTCTCAAAATTTTCCCTTTAACTTTCCTTCTAGAAAGTATACCGATTAATAGACCTAGCTAAATGCAGACTTACCAGTTAGTGAGGAGACTAAACACAAATGCATTCTTACTAGGGGACATCACATAACACCAACATATACAAGGAAAACCCAAGATGGGAAAAACCTCGGTGAGAAATGTTGTTGGAGACTACTGCTCCAATCCACCCTCATAATGAATCTTTGATTACAATGTTTAGGGCACCAACCCAATGAGCGCCAACCCCTAATTTAGGGCACCAACCCAAGGAGCACCAACCCCTAACTTATTTATGGGCTACAACCCAAAGGAGCTACAACCCCTACACAAAGCTGTAACTCAGTGATCACAATGATAGCTTCAAATATAAAATTAGTCATACTATTACAAGTGAATCTTGTAAACATTTCATATACCTCACTCTGCTAATGAGACACCTTCTCTGTTGCACTGGTTCACTCTTTTGCAGCTCTCATCTGTTGCTGCATTATCGATAAACTCTACCGGTTCACCTCTACTCTTCTTCTGCTCTATTGGATCTCCTCTTCACTTCTCTTCTCTTTAGTCCTCTCAATTGTCTTCCTGCCAGTACAAACACCTACCAGTTATCTCCTATGATGCAATCTAGTTGCTTTACTGGTTTGTCTAGCCATACTGATTATACCCACTGTTAAACCCTATCACTGGTTTAACCTTCACTCCCTCAGTTACTATTATCTTGAGCTATTTCCCCTCTGACTGATCTAACTCTTTCATGCAGCCCTCAATCAATTCACAATAGCTCTATCTTCTTCCATTTAGCATCCACCTTTAATGATTTTGGTTTCCTTATTTATAACCCGATTTTCCCACCAAAAGCCAATTCAAAATATGGTGATTAGGGTCTCCTCATCAACCTTGAGGAAAATCAAATCCAATTAGATCTTATCTAATCTAATCCCCTAGATAGTTGTTTGCACATCACTGCCATTGTTGTGCCTTCTTGATCATGCCTTCTATCTTTGGCAATCTGCTTTTTACCCTGTCAGCCGATTTCTTGATCACTCACCAAGATTGGTCTTCCAATTTCTTTCATCTACCTTGATATCCTCAATCACTCTAAGCTATCTCTTTATCATCCTCTAGACCTCAAGCCACAAACATTTGCAATAGCTCTATAACACATCCCATGATTTACAGGATCTACCATTAATATTGACCAACTCTGCAACTACCTCGTTGGTGCACACTCCATCTATCGCTACATGCAAGTCTTCCTCCTTGACTCCACATGGCATCCATGTCAACCAACGAACAACTTGGATCTTTGTGTCAATTTAGACATGATCACCAACCAAACACTCAACCGGTTCTTCTTTTTCATCGATTTACTAGCCTTGCCGGTACCTCACACTTTACCAATTAGCCTTCATGTTTGTTCTTTCTTGAACTACTAGTAGAACACCTTAATCAATTGCTAGACATGTCTATCCATAGCATGCTCATTCTCATCTGGTGGGAAGACTTCTGCATCTCCACCTTGTCCATATTACCAGTGGACTTACATATCGGTGCACACTCTTGATGATACCATGTCATCTACCTTCAATTATTTTCATCATCTGCAGGTCGGTTGCACTCTCTATCTTCAGCTACTCCACTTTGCCTTCTTCATCATCAAACTGAATATCATGTTAGTCGATTTGTCAAGTTGACAAACCCTTCGTTCTTCATCTACACTGGCATCCAACATGCCTTCTCTATCGGTTCAATTCATAACCCTGATTACTTGAGGCATTCCTTTGATTCACCAGTAGATCTGGTGTGTGCCTTCAAACACCTACCTTTACTTCTTCTTCCTTATCTCATAGAACTATGATGCATACTAGGCATAATAGGAGATAAGATCCACTTACCGGTGGTTGTGATTCCTTGTCATCTACATCCTTCAATGCACTCATGTGACTTTCCTATTTGTGCAGCATATCTTCAACCAGGCACATTCACTGTCAGTCATCTCTTCACATGGTGACTGAATCTCTATCTGGTGGGAGTCCTTCTTTTCTACAACCTCACAGCATACTGGTGACCTATTCATCCTTCTTTGATGTTGATGTGATTTAGGTAACATTTTGCCTCTTCATCACAAACAACATCCAAGCATCCTTCTCATTGTCAACACTTCACTTCCCAGTTGACATACTCTCCTTACTGATGATACATTGTACTGGTAATTTGTACATTTCATCCACACAAGTCAAACACTAACTTGTGTACTGGTGACTCCAGTGATCATTGCTCTGAATGACATTCTCTTCCTTACGTTACTGATGTTCTGCAACATAAGGTGATATCAAAGACATTTCATCTTGTACTCCTCCATGACAGTGTTGCACAAACATCTCTCATACTGGTAGTTAACCTATACCGGTTGACATCAATGACAACACAATGCCAACAATCTCCCCCTTTGGCATTGATGTCAACTAATGTAGTATCTCACATTCTATATAATTTCTCTCCTCCTTTGTATGATCCAATGGATTCTCACACATGTAGTATGTTGTATACTACAAAATCCTTCTCCCCCTTTGACAATAATGGCGAAGGGTACTATTAGTGTCTCACTCCTCAGTGTTTCTACCAGGCACTGACATATGTCCTCCCCTTTTTCTTTACTAGATGTATCTTCTCCTTTGATACCAATTGTTACAAATTGTTACATCTTCTCAAGTCACAACACTTGAGATGGAGGACTCAACCATCAACTGACACCAATTGAGTATGCAAATCTGATACCATCTATTAAAACACTCTATTGCAAAAGGATGTGTCAGTGAATACTATTTACCTATCGATTAAATTGCATCACCTCCCATTTGATCCCAAATCTCTTTAGAACCAAATGTGATTGTACTATAGATACAAGCAACCAAATGACAAGTAGATACCCATAACCATGAAATTCTCCTGGGTATTCCTACTGCAATTTCCAACATCTATAGTTTGGGCATTCAGTACACTTACACGTTCAAGTATGTCAGCTCAACATCATAAGCACTTGAACTCCCCCTGAGTCATACATCTCAGGTCCTCATCTTTGGTCAGGTCCAACACCAGGACTCCAATCTTCAACATATATTAGTTGAGTTGTGCAACTATGATCATCTGATAATCTTTCAGCTTCATTATTTCAACATAGCCTATGCCATGATCCTGGATGTACACAATGCCATACAATGTCATGATCAAGTCATAGATCAATCTGGTTAGCTAAAAAACATGTGAGCATGCATGATCAACCACTAGGAAAACATATGTCATTCAAGTCTTTTCCAATACCACCTGAGAAATAAACTCCACATTCTATGCTATCGGGGCTATTGCAATAATCTCCAGCCTCATTGTCTTACATAACTTGCAAATATCTATTAGCATTCATATCGGTGATGTCCTGCACATACCGGTTTTCTGTACTGGTCCATCCTCACTACCCAAGAACCTTCCTATTACTCTTGAAATTTTTTGTCACCTTGTATCTAATTCCAATTGTTATCTTGTCATACATTAGCACAACAATAGTGATCCAATACATTGTGATACCGGTGTTCTACAACACAAGGTGATATCAAAGGTATCTCATCATGTACTCCTCCATGATAGTGTTGCACAAACATCTCTCATACCCGTAGTTAACCTATACCGGTTGACATCAATGACAATGCAATGCCAACATTCTATACCAACCCCCTTCCAAAAATCGAGGTAAGAATAATATTATTTACTTACCCTCAAATCTCAACCAATAAAATAATAAGGTAGGGATAAACATAATATTTAATAACTCAATTATTAACAAGAGAATGTAATAATAATAATATAATAAACAATAATAATAAATTAAAGCCCAATAAAATAAAATAAATCAAAGGCAATATAAATAAATGCTCCAATTAAATATAAAACCATAAATAATATAAATAAATAAATAAACAATTAAATAATATTATCCTTGCAATCACAACTCCCAAGAGGGCCAATCATAACAAGGGGTAGGTACATAAATAATAACAAATAAATAAAACAACAATGCAAATAAATAAATAATCAAAACAATAAATAAATAATTAATTAATAAAGAAGATAAATAAATAAATGTACGGACAAACATGAATACCCATCCACTAATTAAACAATAAATAAATAATAATAACCAATAAATAGATGAGCCAAAAATAAATAAATAGATAAACAATAAACAAATAATTAAATGTGTTGAAAATATTCAGGACTAACCAAGTTACTGAGAGGGGAGGGGTGAATCAGTAACACTTAAAACTTTTGATTCATTTCTACACTAGCATATATTAAACCATTTATTCATTTAATCTACTGCATGCATGAAAATATAATCATTCACAATACATAACACAAAGATTTGGTGACCCAGAAACCTTTCAAATAGAAAGTAAAACTGGGGTGGGGATGGTACCCACAAAACTTTGGTACTGTAGTAAAAGTTGGCCGGTTAAGGCTTACAATGATCACTTCTGATGATCTGCCCTGTTAGAAGCAAATTTGGACTGCTAGGTCCACCTTGTTAGAGGATTTACAAACATACAATGAAGTATGCACTCGGTTAAGAGATTTACAAAAGACTGTTAAGTCTACCCGGTAAAAGGATTTACAAACTAATTCAACTGTTAGGATGAAATAGTAGATCTTGACTTACAACTTTATTGCTGATAAGATCCTTTGAGTATTGATCTCCTTCTGAGATAGATATGTCGATTCTGCTCCTTTACTGACTCTGCGAAAATGTTCTGGTCTACTGCCTTAATGCAGTTTCTGCTCTGCTCTTTCTAATTTCGCATATACATACATCTTACATACATCATATATATTACAGATGGTATAATACATCACATATATATACCGTCCATAATTACATTTACATTTCATAAAGTCGGCCTCATACAAATTAATAACATAAACTCATTCTTAAGTCGGCCTTACATAGGTGAACAAAATATTACTGAGTCGGTAGATACTCGGTTCCTCAAGCTGGCTCGGTGATCTTCTGATACACGGCGTCCACTACAGTACTCGGCATCGTCATGCTCTCGGTAAGAGTAGAAGCTCGGTTCATACTAGTCCTAAAGTGTAGCTTGGAACTCGGTAGCTGTGGTGACTCGGTAGATATAGTGTCACTCGGTAACCACTGGTGACTTGGTGAGAACTGACTTCTCGGTAACTGCTGTTTGTCTCATATGCTCGGTGATAGTCTTACTGCTCGGTTTGAACTGTTTAATCGGTGAGCTTTACTGAATGCTCGGTAGAGGCTGTGGACTGAGTGATGAGCTCAGTAAGCATTCAAAATCGAATAAGTGTTTTCACTAAGTGTATTCACTAATGACAAATATATCATTATTCCAACAATCTCCCCCTTTGGCATTAGTGACAAAAACACTTATGAGACAAAAATGAATCTGTCATGCTGACTTGATTCTTCAAAATTGATACCAATTGTAGATTGCTGTATATACCTGTATATCTCACTGTACATAACTCCCCCATAGAATATACATATGATTCTATACACTTATCTCTATACCAATTGTTATTTACATTCTCCCTTTGTCTCTAATATGTTCCATATTCTCCCCCTTTTTGACAATAATGCCAAAGAATAGATAACTCAAATAGAAATATTAAAGTGTGAGATAAACTCTGAGTGTACTTGTTTGATATGAGCCAAGGTCTTATCCCAATTTTCTTGCAAAATTGTGCAAATAGACAATGCAACTTGAACTTTGGCTGATAGTTCAATTACATGCTCTGCAACTGAAAAACTGTTATCATGGATCAATGTTTTGGAATGTGTAATGTGTTTCTGCATTGTATCCATGTTAGGGAGGATCATATTCTGAATATCTAATAATGTAGACCGGATCCTTGCATCTTCCCTGAGCAATTTTGATTGCTTATCTGATAGGAATCTGATGTTTGAATGGTGAGTTGAGCTTGAGCTGGGGTCAAGCTGCAACTGTTGTGCACTTACTTTCAGATCATCATCAATTTTCTTCAGTTGATCTCTGATTCCTTTTGTGAACTCGGTAACATCACATAACTTTGCACAAAATGAAGTTATATTATTAAAAGAATTTTCTAACTTGGCCAAAATAGTGGTCAATTCAACTTGTTTTATTGCTATCTGCTGAGCAATGTGCTCAAGCACCTTGTTATCAAATTTCTTCTCGGTTCTTTCTATCAGTTTCTCTTCTCCTGATGAGTCCTCATTGAATCTGTTCACAGCCTCTTCGAGTTGTAGCAAAATGTGTTGAGAGGGATCAACTTTTATACCTAAGGCATCTGTGAGAATGGTCTTTGCACCGTTTATGATGTTGAATTCCTTGTCTCTCTCACTTCTTAGTTGTTTTTGTTTTGCTTTCTGTTCTAACAACTGGCTAATCAATCTCATTTCATCAATTGATGCATTATTGAGGTCTATTTGTGGAATGACAATCTCTTTATCCAGATCTATATCATCCTCTATAGCCTTGCCGGTAAGCATAAGTTTTAAAGGTGTCTTTTGTATTACTTCTATGCTTACTTCCTTACCCTTTGATGTAGTTACAATGGTTGATAAGGTTGGAGTAGCTGTTATAACTAGAATGGGATTTACTAGAGGAAGACTCATGGATGTACCGACTGTTCCCAAAATTGATGTACATACAGGAGTGCTGATTGGTGTGATCATTTGTGCTAAAGGATGTGTCAAAACTGGAGAGGTTGCAAAACTTACTATACATGCTGCAGGAGAAGTTGTGATCTCGGTGACTGAAGAAGTCACTTGTTGCTCGGTAGAGGCAACACTCTACATCCCGATAGATAATGACATGCTCTGCAGCTCGGTGGATGAGGTAACTGTTGGGGTCTGGAGCTGAGAGGTGATTGGCAAGGATTGAGCAATAGATGTAGCTACTGTGCTCACAATCCTGCTGGCTGAAGCTGATGATGCAACGCCTTTCTGTGGTGAGTGAGGAAGAGATGCAATGACTTCTGCTACTACCTATTCAGGATCATCTTCTTCATCACCTATTATCACTGTGTCTTCTTCATCACCTATTATTACCGTGTCACCTTCTTCCTCAGCTGCTTCTTCTTCTTCCTTCTCCTCTTCATCCTCTTCATCATCTTTATCACCCTCAATTGTTACCGTGGGGTTAGATGGCATTGGCAGATTATATATCCTTTTCCACACAATTGTGGCATTATTTACTATTGCTTCTATCTTCTTGGAGAGAACTAAGAAGGTATGAAACCTAAGTGTCATTTGGTGTTCATTCTTCTTTAATGCCTCTTTTACTTCTTTATATGTCAGGTTTGGTAACAACTGTTTTAAGGTTTGTGCATAAATGTCTTTGACAGTTTGCACTGCTGAAGTCCATCTTGGTCTAATCCTAACTAGAAGCTCATTTGGAATTTGAGAACTGATATCATCTGGGGTATATTTCCATTTACCCATTTTGTTCAGTAAAATCTCCTCGATCTGCATCTTTTCTGCATCTGATCTGCTTTCATACTTCAGTGCCTTGAAGTTAGACATGCCAGATCCTTGTTCCAACTGTTTCAATTTTTCTTTGAAGGTAGGAGGGGGTCTCCTGAATACAACTTCACTTTCTTTCTGCCCTTTCCTGGTTCTCCTTGTGAACACTGCAGTTCTAGGTTTGGGCTTGGTGATTACTACTTTGCCTTTCTTCTTTGGTGTTTCTGCTTCCTCTTCTGATTCCTCTTCTGTTTCTTCTGTTTCTGTAGTTGCCTTTCTCTTGGTACTGGTGATGGCCTTTGGAAGCTTGATTTCAAGCTCAATTCTGGCTTTGGCCTCATCATAAGTGCCAAATGCAGGGGTGTTGGGAATGGCTGGTTCATTTATTAGGGCTTCTATTATATCCCTTGCTTCATCTATGTTAATTTCATAGGGCAATGGTTTTACCCATGCCACTCGGGGTATGGCTGCCTGGATGTAAACTTTATCACAGTCTACCATGAAACATATATCATCCTTGTAATCTTTTACCAACTTAGGAGGAATCCTGAACCTGTTGTTCATTTTGTCCTTAAATTCTTCAAAATAATTATCCATTACTATCTCAAAATTCTGACCTATTTCTGCTATAAACTCATTTATCTGATACAAAATTAGAGTATCCTTCCTCCATACTACTGTGCCTTTAGAAGGGAAAAAGTTTTGTACATAGAAAAATATACAAATCAACAAAGAACCAAATTTGCATGGATTATTCTTTGATGTCCTTATACTGTCCATGTTCTTGTTGAATTGTGTTAGTAAAACCTCTGCTAGGTCAAAATCCATGTTCTTCTTTACTACCTTGTAGGCAAGGTCTACTGCCTCACATGCCACACTATTTAGCCTACTAGAACTATACAGCTTATATGAAATGATAATAATACCAAATTTAAGTTCAACATCAGATACATTGTTAATTTTCAATCCTCTTCCATCCCACTCGGCAAGAGTTAACTCCTGCAGTTCGTCCCGACCTAGGGTTTTGGTGGATTTTGCTTTGTCTGACATCGGTAAACCTGTGATCCTATGAATCATCTTCTTTGTTATTAAGATAGGTTTATCTAACCATAGTTTCCCATCATGTACACGGCTCAATACATACCTAATCCATTTCACTTGAAAGTTTCTTGGTAGGTGTGGGATATGGGTCAAACCTTTGATTTCTAAATGTCTATGCTCGGGTTTTAGGGTTTTGTCAACACATAGCTGACTTAGGGCATTGTCCATTTCTAAAGTCCCTAACTCCTGAATAGTGCATTTGAAATGAGTACGAATGTCATTGATAAGAAGTACCTTGGAAGGAATTCTGGACTGTGCTCCACTTGGGTCGAGTGATTCTGCGATCGCTGGAACGAGTTTGAAGTTCGGCGCTGTCCATTTAACTCCTTTCACTAACATATTGGAAGTCTTCTTCGCCTTGCTCCTGCTGGTGGTGCTAGTGGAAGTCATTGCTGAATGGAACGAGTTCTTTTTAGATCCTTCGCTGCAAATTCATCTTAAATCTCCTTAAGCACTTTGAAAACCTAAGCTCTTCGAATGCTGAATAACGCGGTGAAGAATGAAGTCGATTTTGCCCTTTTTATTAAAATTCTATCATTAATGCTTGATAAGTGGGTAGGTGAGATGACTTAATGACTTTAGCGATTGCTCGGTAAGACTGACCTAACTCGGTGTTCTTATTTCTGACCTAACTCGGTAAAGTCTGCAGATTTACCATGCTCGGTAACATTCAACTTGGTAAGTGACTTTTCTGTATGTATCGAAAATACTGATTTCATCGATTATGCTTTTGTATTTCGGAACTGCTTATGGTAAGGCTTTGAAAATGCAGTTCCTTATCTTCTTTAATGGATCTAATTTGTAATGGTGGGGTCACCCAATTCTTGAGTGACAGGACCATTGCTTGAATTATCCTGCTCGGTAGATTTAGGAACCCACTGCTGTCTCATCTGTTTCCGAATGTTGTCAGCTTTAGCTTTCTTTTCATCTTCAACCTTCTTTGTGTTCATGCAGTTCTTGGCTATATGTCCGAGTTCAGTGCATGTATAACATCTTATAGTTGTATCTTTTTTTCTTAGATGATGCCTTGTACAATTCATCCCAATGTGTCCATATTCTCCACAATAATGACATCTGCACCAGGTATTGTAATCCCAACCAAATATTGCTTTGACAATTTGTTCTGCTGGAGTGAATGTCTTTGTTCTACATTCTGATGCCTTGTGACCTTGTTTCTTGCATTTGTGACATTTGCCTTCAAATTTTGGTTTCTCCTTGCATTCACTAGCCTTGTGACCATGCTGATTACAGTTGTAGCATTTGCCTTTGAATCTTGTCTTTCCATTGCTCCAACATTTGTTTGATGTGTGACCTGTCTTACCACAGTAATTGCATGTAGGTCTTTGATTTCTTTGGCTACCTTGCTCGGAAGATTCACCTTCTTCATTGTAACCAAGACCAGCTTTACCTTTTTGTTTGTGAAGATTTTGCTCATTTAATTGATCCAAGTCTTTTTGAGTTTTCATCATCCTTTCATTTGCTTGCTTTTGAATATCTAGCTCATTTTTCAAACTTTCATTCTGTTCTTTGAGAATTCTGGTCTCTTCATTTGCATTGGAGAGTTGCTCGGTGAGATCTTCATGCTGTACAATTTCATTGTTTCTTCCTTCTATTTCATTTTGCATTTTATTCCTTTGTTCCAAGATTTCACAAAATCTTGCAGACTGAATTTCCTGTTCTCTTCTTAGCATCCTTACTTCTTTTTGCAGTAATCCATTTTTTTCTAGGAGTTCTTTGATTGCATTGTTTGCTTCATCTACTTCATTTGAAATTCTTGTAGGAAAGAGATCTTCAATTTTTGTTTCAACATACTCATGATCATTTATTTCTTTTGCTAGTTCCTTTCTTCTTTTTAGGGATTGGGAAAGATGTTCTCTTGCTTCTTTGAGTTGTGCAATGGCCATTTCCAGATCTAGCTTTTCATTCTCAATAGCTTTGTCAAGTCTGAATATCTCCATTGTCTTGATCTTTTCTCAAGCTGTCAAACTTTTACTCTGAGAACCACAAAGCTCTGATACCAATTGTTGAAAATATTCAGGACTAACCAAGTTACTGAGAGGGGAGGGGTGAATCAGTAACACTTAAAACTTTTGATTCATTTCTGCACTAGCATATATTAAACCATTTATTCATTTAATCTACTGCATGCATGAAAATATAATCATTCACAATACATAACACAAAGATTTGGTGACCCAGAAACCTTCCAAATAGAAAGTAAAACTGGGGTGGGGATGGTACCCACAAAACTTTGGTACTGCAGTAAAAGTTGGCCGATTAAGGCTTACAATGATCACTTCTGATGATCTGCCCTGTTAGAAGCAAATTTGGACTGCTAGGTCCACCTTGTTAAAGGATTTACAAACATACAATGAAGTATGCACTCGGTTAAGAGATTTACAAAAGACTGTTAAGTCTACCCGGTAAAAGGATTTACAAACTGATTCAACTGTTAGGATGAAACAGTAGATCTTGACTTACAACTTTATTGCTGATAAGATCCTTTGAGTATTGATCTCCTTCTGAGATAGATATGTCGATTCTGCTCCTTTACTGACTCTGCGAAAATGTTCTGGTCTGCTGCCTTAATGCAGTTTCTGCTCTGCTCTTTCTAATTTCGCATATACATACATCTTACATACATCATATATATTACAGATGGTATAATACATCACATATATATACCGTCCATAATTACATTTACATTTCATAAAGTCGGCCTCATACAAATTAATAACATAAACTCATTCTTAAGTCGGCCTTACATAGGTGAACAAAATATTACTGAGTCGGTAGATACTCGGTTCCTCAAGCTGGCTCGGTGATCTTCTGATACACGGCGTCCACTACAGTACTCGGCATCGTCATGCTCTCGGTAAGAGTAGAAGCTCGGTTCATACTAGTCCCGAAGTGTAGCTTGGAACTCGGTAGCTGTGGTGACTCGGTAGATATAGTGTCACTCGGCAACCACTGGTGACTCGGTGAGAACTGACTTCTCGGTAACTGCTGTTTGTCTCATATGCTCGGTGACAGTCTTACTGCTCGGTTTGAACTGTTTAATCGGTGAGCTTTACTGAATGCTTGGTAGAGGCTGTGGACTGAGTGATGAGCTCGGTAAGCATTCAAAATCGAATAAGTGTTTTCACTAAGTGTATTCACTAATGACAAATATATCATTATTCCAACAAAATGTACAGATACATATAAAATAATCAAATAAATAATAAATAAATAGATGGATGTACTGATAAGCATAAATACTCAATTAATACAATTCCACCAATTTAATTATTTATTAATTATAAACTCCTAGTAAATAAATATGTATAAATATATTGTATTCGTACTAACCCTTATTTAATAATTTTACGCCTGTGGCTATAAGCAGTAATTTGATTAATTAACTTCCATAATTCCAAATAACCAATAAAATAAACATTAATGCATAATAATTCTCTAATAATAATAATTGCACATATTAAAGTAATCCATTGATTTATTTTAATATTGATAAACTATATAAACCGATTAATTATTAATTAATAAATAATCACAAACTCACAAGGCAACCTAACATAAGGTTGAACAACATACCATATGACGCAGACCAATGACTCAAGCAAAGACACTAATTGAAAAGGGTATCAACTTAAGCCTAGAGTATGAGAGGGAAACACATGCCATCTCCAACAACTTTCCATTGGGATAAAGCCACATTCAGACCTATGAGACCAGTTGGAGTCGATGTCTAGTACCTACAATCTTGCATCTACCACTAAATGCAATATAATATATATATGCATCATCAATGATTAGGCAAGTGATAGAGAATCACAATGCCATATCGTGCTCGCAATGAGTGGTATGACATCATCTCTAATCATGAAGACACTAGAAGATAATCACAAACATCATATCATCAACTCGGTCATCATAATCATAGAGTAGGGTTAGCGTAATCATAATGTCATCAAAATCCAATAAGTAATATGAACCATCATGAATAATGATCAAATATGGATCCATCATCATATCCAATAATATCTAGAAATACGATTAGTACATAACATGATACCATCAAATAATCATAAAGTAGAATAAGCTAGATCAATATATTCCTTTGATGTACAAAAAGACAAGATGAATCAAGGAGGGACACTACATTATATGTTAATATTGAGACTTGTAAGATTCTTCCTACCTTAATCCTCTTGGATTCCAGACTTGATAAACAATCACAAACTATTGAATATGATAATGCTACTCTATATTTTCAGAAATTCTCTACTCCAGGCCCCCTTTTTAGTAATTTTCCTTTAGGTGTCATGATTCCTAGATCTTATGCCTCTCCCTCTAAGGAAAAATCTCCTTTTTGGGTGGTGGAGTTGTCTTCCTTGTGGTTGCTCCTATGTTGACTCTTATCCCTCTTGTAGATGCTCCTCTCCCCTCTACTCCTTTTGAGTCTTTTTCTTCATTAGAACTTTATTTTTGTGTTACCCCCCATGAATATTCACTAACTTTCTCCTCCCCTCCCTACCTTCCTCTACTTTACCTTTTCCCTCTTCCCTTGTGGAGCTTCTCCCTCTTCTAATTATTTCTACGTCTGTAGTGACTTTGTTGGCCATCCCCATATGTTGAAAAACCATGTTACCCATGTGCACTCCACTATCACTTTTTCTTCATTGAGACCTTATTCTCTCTATTTTTATTTTCCCTAATTCTTCCCTCCCTTTGGTATCTTTTGTTGAGGGCACTATCTCTATGGTCCTCCCAACTTCTTCAACCTCTAGAGTCTCTCCTCCCCTTAGGTCCCCATATTACCTAGTCCCCTCTAAAGTTGGTGTTTGGTTTTATGAGGAGGTTTCTCTAGTTACCCCTACTAGTCTTATTTCTTTTCCTTCATCTAAGAAGGGTCTTCAAAAGACAACAAGTGGTAATAATTCCATACAAGGCAGGAAATAAGCTAGGAAGACTAGGAAAAATTATATTTCTAGAGATATTCTCAGTGAGATTCAAAGAAGTCTTAGATCATATGGGTTCTAGAAGATCCAAAAAATGATAATTATTTCCTAAAATACTAGAGGATTGAACAATCCTTATAAGTACAATATCATTAAGAACCTTATAAAAAATTATAAGCCTAGTATTTTGCACCATCAGGAAAAAAAAAAAAAAGAGTTTTATTACCTTTTCAAAGGAGAGAAAGTTTTTTGTAGTCATTCTCTCAGGTTCTTGTTGGTGATGTGAATGAAGCTTTTGGAGGCCTCACTTGTATTTGAAATCCTAATTTAGTATAGGCTACTTTATTTTACAAGTAAAAAATTTCCCTTAATGTTTCTTTCAATAACCTTATGGATCATACTAAATGTGTGCTCTCCAACATTTATGTCAAAAAAGATATAAGTATTAAGTCTACCTTAAATCTCTATGAACATGCTTTGGGTCTGATGGTTAATAGAACTAAAAGCTCCATGTTTTTTTATCAATACCCCGAAGGCTAGATAGAAAAATATTATTGACATTCTTGGCTGTCGGGTTGGTTTGCTCCCATCAACCTACTTGGGTTTACCTTTGGGGTATAAGCCTCCTAATTCCTTTGGTTCTTGATGATTGATAGGTTTAACATGAAGTTGGTGGGTTGGAAAGGTGCCTTGTTGAGCCAGGTTGGGAAAGTTCAACTTCTTAAGTCCACTCTTCAAAACTTGTCAATGTATGCTTTGAGTTTATTTAAGATGCCTACAAAGTATTTTGATATTATGGAGAAAATCCAAAAATTCTTCTTGTGGTCTAGGGTGGAGGAACAAAAAAGAATTCCTTTGGTGGTTTGGGAGAATGTGTGTAAACCTAGGAGATTTGGAGGTTTGTGGCTCAGGAGCATTAAATATTTTAGTGTTGTTCTTCTTGCTAAGAAAGTTTGGAGGAATTTTGAACATAGAAGAGAATGGAACACTCTATGGCACAATAAATACCTTTTGATTGTTAGAACTTTCAGATGTTTCTCAACTCCCCAAACCTCCCTAATGGATCTCATCTTTGGAACAATATTATCAAGGACAAAGATATTTCTCTTCTTGGGTCCTATTGGAAGCTAGGAAATGGTAGAAGCATTATGTTTTGGGATGATTGTTGGATTGGTAAATCTCCGCTAGCTATTTATCTTGTGTTTGGGGATTTTAAAGAAGATTGTATTGCTTCTTTTGGTTTGAAAGTGGTAGATTATTGGGTCGATGGATGATGAGTTAACCTCTCTTTGATCAATCTCATTCTTGGGCCTCTATAGTCTTCTTCGAACTCCTTTTCTTTGGAGAATGTAAATTCCAAGGATGAGTTGGTTTGGAGATGTTCTTGTTCTGGTAACTACTATGTGGCCTTGGCTATGTGGTTATCGGTTAATTCTCCTTCATCCCCTTTTTGGTCTAAAATTTAGTTGAAACATCTAATTCTAAAAATTAACATTTTTTTCTAGCTCCTTGTCCTTAACAAGATCCTTACTACTGACAATATTTATAAGAGAGGTTTTTCTATTCCCAACAGGTGTTATCTTTGTATGCAGGAAGCTGAATATGTTGATCATCTCTTTTTGCACTACCCCTTCTCTGCTGAGATTTGGAGTCATGTGCTTCAAAGATGGGAATTAAGCTGAATTTTTCCTAAATCGATTGAGGATTTTATTGAATAATGGAAGGTGTAAACTAAGAACCACATCCTACAGTTTCTCTAGTCTTTTATTTTCCCTCATGTTACCTGGGGAGTATGGAAGGAGTGTAACAATTGCATTTTCAGGGAGGTCTACCTTCATCCAGATATTATTTTTAAAAAAATCAATCAGGCTATTATTGATAACCTCTCTATTTTAAATCCTAAGCCTAATCCTCTTAATAGGGTGGTCTACAATCATTATGATCTTAGGGTTGCTATGGCGTGGGAGGTATAGTTTGATATCTCGTAGACTCTTAAAACAAATCCTAAGAAAAGGATCATTCAAGATTGGAGGAGGACCCCACAGGGTTGGGTCAAAATTAACTTTGATGGGATGGCTAAGGGTAACCTTGGTCCAACTGGATGTGGGGAAGTGCTGAGAGATCATAATGGCATACTTATTTCAGCGATGGTACTCCCCTTGGGAACTCAGTCTAACCACCTATTTGAAGCCATTGGGGCTTTTCAAGGCTTGAATCTTGACAAGCGACATAATTACAAGAATGTTTGGATTGAGAGTGATTCTAAAAATATAATACAATATCTTAGAGGTATATCTAAGCCCTCCTAGAATGTGGAATTATGGATTAATAAAGGGGGATATTATTTGCTCTTTTGATAATTGCATTATATCCCATATCTATAGGAAGTCTAATGTCTTTGACTACCTTGCTAACAAAGGGGTTAGTAGTGAATGCCAAGTCATACTGACCAATGAGGATAGAGTGGAGACTGAACTCTACATGCTAGTTCTTCATGATAGAACTCGAGGTAGTAAGGACAGTGAGTAAGATTGCTTTTAATACTTGTAGTGATTTTAGAAAGAATGCCTTTGTTATCATTATGACTTGTGTTGGTCATAGGTGATGTAATTATGGTTCTATTATTTTGCATGCTTTGTGGGTATATTTCCCTTCTTCCCATTATTATTCCTATAGGGTTATCATAGTTTTTTATGTTTTGTCTCTGAGCATCATGGGAGGAGCTAGGAATCGAGTTGAGCCTCCAAGCTATGAGTAGTTGAAGAAGAACCATAAGATATTGAAGTTGTTGGTGAAAGGGAATGTTACCTCTTACATTAAGAAGTTGTAGGGGGTTAACGAGGATGTCACTGCTTATTTCGATAAGTACTAGAAGGATGGTACCATTTTTTTACATGGGTGTAGAATTATCATGGATGAGAATTTGATAGCTAAGGTCACTAGCCTTTCCTCTGATGGCATGAAATATTACAGAGATGGGACTTATACTGACATTGTAGTGGAAACTTTTTCAAAATGGACAAGGAAAAGGATAGGCTAGTGAAGAAGATGGCCAATTATAATGACATCAATGTTCTCAAGGACATCTGGGCCCAAATCCTTAAGGTAATTATGAATTACTTCACTCTTGATGGGCATTTGACTAGGTTTTATGGCCACCATTTTGTTTTGTTAAATCACTTCGGCCATAATGTTAGGGTTTCTCTTTCATTTTTCTTGATGTCTTCCCTTCAGGGTAGCTTTAGAGATCATAGGAAGAACCCTATTAAATACCCTATTCTTAATGAAGGTTTGTTGGTGGTAATTGATAATTATTCTTAGGCCCTTCCTGCCCCTTCCTGCCCCTTCCTCCTATATCCCTACCCCATCTTATGATAATACTATCACTGGGGAGTGTGAGTATGGGGATTCCTCCTCAAAGTCAGAGTACGAAACTTTCTCTCCTCCCAAAAAAGATAAGACTAAGATTTCCCCTAAAGCTAAATCTATTAAGGGAAAGGGCAAGAAGGGTTTGAAATAGGTTATTATTTCCTCCTCCTCTACCTGTGCTAGTAATGATGCCTCTACTTCTAATGGTCGAGGATAATAATGCCAAATAGAGAGTTAGTCTGGAGCCTAGTAGCCACAACTTTGAAATTCCCCCCTTGTTTCATATTTTCAAGGCTAATTCAATAGGGGATGTTGCTCAGAAGGACCTTCATCCTAAGAGAGTGAAGCCGAGTGATGAGAGGGAGGACTATTAGAATATCTTGGGCTTTTCTAGAGATCATGTTATTGATTCTTTTAGCATTTTCAAATGGCTCTTCCATGAACTCAATGAGGTAAAAATTAACCAAAGGGCTTTGGGGAGCAAGCTGGAAGCTATGCCTATTTCTACCTATCAAGATAAACAGCATGGTGATGGTCAATGGACTAAAGAAGAGTAGAAATATGTGGTGGGTTGTGTTAACAGATTTGTTGCTGGCATTGATCATATGAAAAAAGGGTTTGAGGATCATTTCTCCATTGTTGAGGAGAATTACAAGAAAATACAGGTTAATCTCAAGACCATTATGGGCAATAGTCACTGATTGTCAAGCAGACAATGGATTCCATGAACATAATGGTTAATAGTCTTGAGGGTCAGGACAAGGTGTTGATCGGTGTGGATGAGGACAAAAATAATACACAAGTAGAGTCTGGTCCTTACAAGAAAACTAGAGGGAAGCTAAAAAAGAAAGTTGTTGCTCAAAATTTGGAATACAAAGAACTTAGGTCTATTGCTGAAAATATGAGTCTTCTAGAGGTTGAGGTCACTGAGACCCTTAAGAGCCTCATGTAATTCATGTTCTCTAGTTTTTTAATTTTGCTGGTATGTGGGTCTCTGTTGGTTTTTTGTAGTTAGTCTAGTTTTTTGTTGGCTCCTTGGTTGCTTTATGTATTGCTTTATCCTCTTCAGCCTATTTGGTTTTGGTATTAGTTTGGTTGTGTTGATTCTAAACCTTTTAGAATATTTTTTGTAAAGGGTTTCAGGGTCCCTTCACAACCTATTTTTGCCTTAATCCAAAACATTTATGTCAAAAATAATGTTGATTAGTGTCATCTTTTTGGGGAAGAACTTCTAGGAAACAAAAGACTTTTTATTGAATCTCACTTGTTGGTGGTAGAGGAATTCAATTCTCCTCTTTAACCTTCAAATAAAATGGAAGGATAACTTGACCTCTTTGATAGTATTGTAGACCTGGAGTTGTTGTCTAGAGGGGGCCTCATTGATTTAGATTTAATTGGATCGCAATTCACCTGGTCTAGCATTAGATCATACCAAAATATTATTCAAGTTAGGCTTGATAGATTTATTTGACACCACTAAAATGGTAGTAAATACAATAGACTATGATCTAGCTAACTTGGATAAGGACTTGTCTATTCCCACTTCTCACAATCCTTTTGATGTGATTTCCCCAAACAAAGAGAATGGAAATGAGGTTTTACTCTCAAGTGAGATGTCTATATCTCTGGATCCTATTGGTAATCTGCCTTTGATTCAAATGCCACTATCCCCTTGCTCCCCCCTTCTCCATATAAGAGGGGTAGGAAACCAAAAAAATTCAAGACTCAACAAGAAATTGCTGCTAGTATTTAGGCCACTCTTCTTGCTCTGTTTGATATGTAAAAAAAAAAGAAAACAAATTCAATCCTCCTTTTACCAGATTGGTTGCTATGAAGAGAAATCTTCTGATATAGTTTTCTAAGGGGAAGATCTCTCAATATGATGTTCATAAGAAGAGGGGAGAAACTATCCCCCCTCGAGGACAATGAAGTTCATATCTTGGAATGTTAGGGGCTTAAATGCCCCTAATAAGAAATGCTTGATTAAGTACCAAATGGAATTAATGAAGTGTGATATCCTTATATTACAAGAGACTAAATTAAATCCATCCTTTGCTGAGTCTTTGTTTTAATCTTGGAAAAATTGGAATTTTTGTGCCTCCCCTTCTTTAGGGGTTTTGGGGGGTCTTTCTTTCCTCTACAATGAGTTTACTATCGAGCTATCTTTGGTTGCATCATCTTCTAATTGGATGCTTGGATTGGTGAAAAGGAAAGTTTTGGATGCAAAATTTTGGCTTTTTAATGTATATGGCCCTATGGGTATTTTGGAGAAGAAGAATATTTGGGATTGTCATAACCCTCTTTTTAGACTTTGATTAAACTCAAGGTGTTGTCTATAATTCTATATATACTTCTCTCCTTGAACAAATCAATAAGAAGTTAGCTACTTGGAAAGGGCCCATTCTAAGTAGTGTGGACAAGATTTATCTCCAAAAAGTCTCTCTTCAAAGCATGTCCATCTACCTTTTATTTTTATTCTCCATTCCCAATTCTACTGCTTCAAACTTAGAAAAAATTCGAATAAGATTTTTGTGGTTTGGGACTAAAAGGAAGATCAAGATTTATCTTGTGGATTGGGATTCTATGTGCATGCACAAGAAGAATGGAGGCATGGGTATAAAAAGATTAATTTTATGAATAAATCTCTCCTCCCAAAAATTAGTTGGAAGTAAATTAAGCAGGACTCAGATTTGGTTAGATTCATGAGGCTAAAATACCTCAACTTCCTTGAAGGTGTTTTATTTCTTGATGACCAATAACTAGGACAAGAGGATCTAATGTCTAGAATAATCTCTTAAAGAATATAGATATCCTTGGTTTGGGCTATCAATGGCATATTGGTAATGGGGAGAGAGTTGGGTTTTATTTGGACCCCTATCTCCCTCCTACTCCCCTCAAGTTGAATCTTGTCTACTCAATTGTACACATAGTCTTGAAAATAAGATTGAGGGGTTATATCAAAGAATATGTGACTCAATTGTTTCCCCTTGACTTAAAGAATTGATCCTAATTGGTTCAACTCACAACTTTGTGCTACTACTACAAAAATCCTTGTTACTCTCTTCAATTAGAGATGCTATAGAACCCATCTTCAATACACCCCCATTTGATCAATTCCCACATTAGTGACTATTTTGTGAATTTTGGTTTTAAACTGTTGGAAGCTATCTAGCCCCCTATCTTTAATTGTCTAAATATGTGGAAACACATTGCCATTCCCAAGCTTATCTTCTTCTAGTGGACTTCTTGTCACTATAAAATACTTATAATGGATAACCTTCAAAAAAGAGGCATGCAACTAATTAATAAGTGGTTCCTCTATGAACAAGATGGGTAGTTTATTTTGGATTAAAGCAAAAATAGGTTTTGAAAGGGCCTTGAAACCCTTTACAAAATGATTCTAAGAGGATTAGAATCAGAAAGCAACATCCAAAACAAAATGGGCTGCAATGAATGACATATAAAGCGGCAACCAAAGAGACAACAAAAGCCCAATTGGGCACAAAAAGATAGCGAAAAGACCAAACCTAGACACAGAAAGAACTAGCAATAGAAAACAACCCAATTAAATTAGGCTTTTGAGGGTCTCAATGACCTTAGCCTCTAGGGTGTTCATGGTATCAGTAGCAGCTTGCATAGCATTATGATCCAAGTTTTGAAAGGCCACCTTCTTCTTCATGTTCCCTCAAGTCCTTTTGCAGGGTCCTTCACCACTTTGAGCCACTTCAGCTTCCTCATCAATAACAACAACAAACTTATCTGGTTGGTTCAAAATTTTCACCATGGTATTCATAACCATTGCAAACTATTTAACAATTTTATGTCTGGCAAACATAATGGTCTTGAGGGTGTCCTGGATTTTTTTGTAGCCATCCTCAACCCGGCTGATGCATTCCTCCAATTTTTTCTTAAGCTAGTCAACCCCTTCCCCTGTTTTCTTGATATATTCCATGGCCAAATTATTTTTGAATCCATTTTTCTACCTAGAGGTCTTTGGTTAATCTGAATCTCCTTAAGTTCATGATAAATCCACTTAAACAAAATGAAGGTGTCGATTGCATGATCACACGCCAAACCCGACACATTATCATAATCCTCCCTCTTATAATTTAGCTCATCACTTTTAGGATTAAGGTCAGTAATACCATTCACACACATATTACCAGTCTCCTTAAAGGAAAGAGGAGAGATCAGGACATTGGGGTTATTAGGGTTATTATCATCATCTGCCTTCTTAGAAGAAGAGGGGGAAGCAATCTCAGCTGAAGTAGAGGAGGAGGACATCACAAGGTGCTTATGACCTATGGAACCCTTCCTCATTTTGGGTTTAGAGCTCGAAGGATTTTCCACTTTAGATTTTTTTAGGGGAGGGGTAGTCTCCTCAAAACCAGACCCATAAGTGTCATTCTCAGAGTCTCCCACACTAGTATCATCACTCTTAGAATAAATATGGATAAAATCCTTAGGGGGAGGAAGAGCATGAAAATGGGCATCAATAAGAACCAGTAGGCCTTCATGCACAATGGGAAACTTAGCAAGGTTCTTACGATGGTCACTGAAATTAGCCCTAAGGGCAGACATGAGGTAGAATGGGAAAGACATTTTCACTCCATGGAGAAAATGATTCAGAATAACAAAATGGTGGCCATATACCCTAGTATATCGACGACCCAAGGTGAGACAAATAATAATTACCTTGAGAAGCTTCTGCCATAAAGGTTTGATGACTGCAATATCATAGTAGCTAGTCATCTTCTTGACAATTTTTGCCTGCTCTTCCTCCTCCTTAGGGAAACTCTGCACAACTTGCTCTATGTATACCCTATCTTTGTAATACTTCATGTCATCCATAGATAACCTAATGACCTGAGAAATAAGGGCTTCATCTACTAGGACCCTCTGATTGTGAAGAATAATCAAGCCATCCTTCTAGTTTTTAGCAAAATACCTAGTAACATCTTGATTTTGCCCTTGAAGCCTCTTAATGTAATTGGTAAACCCACCTTTCTTTAGAATATGCCAAAGCTTTTTCTCATTCTTAAGCTACAAACAGCTAGGCGACTCAATTCTCTTTCTTGCACCACCCATTTTCTCAGGCTCTCTATGATTCTCTTTGTAGAGAATTTCCAGAGTTAAGGAAATCCTCCAGAAAATGTATGAAATCACCAACAAAACATGTGAAATAAATTCGCATCGATACTTATGTCCTCTCTAGCCACCTATCTCAGAACAAAAGGTATTGGGAGTTCTAAAAACACACAAAGTCATAATAGCACTAATAATCATTAACTTTACTCCCCTGACTTTTCTCATGGAGTAGATACATCACAAGTTCAGAGTCCAACCTATCAACATGGGTCCAACAAAGTTGGGCTTTTCATGTCACTCCCCTATTGGCAAGTAAGTCAATAATCACATTGTCTTGTCTATAAACATGAGAGAACATATTTTTTTCAAAGGTTTTAATTATGTCTTTGGCTTTTTTCATCCAAACATCAACATTCCAAGACAAAGTATAATTTCCTATAAGGTTGTTGATAATGTTCTTAGAATCCCCCTCGACCCAAACAAGCTTATAGTTGTTTTGTTTTGCAAGTTTTAGACTATGGTATGCCCCTATGGCTTCAACAACATTATTAGTCTATTTACCAAGAGGGATAGAAATAGAAGAAATGAACTTGCCATTGTGATCCTGTATCACTCCATCACAACCAACTTGACCTGGGTTCCCTTTAGCCGTGTCATCAAAATTGATTTTGACCCAACCTTAGGGAGGAAAGTTCCAACTGATGTTGTCTCGGAGGTTGACCTTAGGTGTTACCATATAATGACCAAGATTATAGCCCTTGACAACATTAACTTCAAACTCCTTAAGGATGCCATTGTGAGAGAGAACATTGGGGAAAACAACCGAGAGATTGTCAGAGATGGCTCTAGAAATTTTATGGAAAACAATATCAAAAGGGCGATGGGTGTCCCTGAAGATGTGATTGTTACGTTCTTTCCATTAAACCCATGCCATATGAGGAAACACAAAAAACCAAATTTTCTTTATGAAGGGATTTCTAGAGGGTGGATTCCATTAGTGGACAAACTCCTTAACAATTCTCGATAAAGTCCAGCAAAGATCCCATTTCTGAAGCACCAGACTCTAAATCTTAGAGGTGTAAGAGCAATGTAAGAATAAATGGTCCACATATTCAGCTTCCTGCAAACACAAGGAACATTTGTTTGGGTTAGAAAATCCCCTCTTAACAAGATTGTCAGTAGTTTTAAGATTTTATTTAGAAAGAGCAGCCAAAAAATGATATTGACCTTAGGAGAAAGGTTCTTAATCCAAACTTTAGAACACCAGGACACATTAGGTTCCTTACAGACATCCACAAAAGCCACATAAAACTTTTCATTGGGGTTGAATTTCCAGATTAGTTCATCTTCCACACTTTCCTCCAAACCAAAAGAATTTAGGGAAATTTACAATTGGGTAAAAGAAGGATTAATAGAAAGAATACTAACCCACTTACCCTCCTTCCAATAGTCAGCCACCATGGAGCCATGAGAAGCCACACAAAGATATTTTAAAGATCCCAAAGTAGGATCTGAAGCCAGTGAGTGATGCCCAATCCAACAATCATCCCAATACTGATTTTTCTACCATTCTCAATCTTCCAATAGGCTCCCGAGCTAGCCACATCCCCAACCTTCAGAATATTGTTCCAAATATGAGAACCAACAGGGATCTGAGAAGAACTCAAAATATCCTACAAAGAATGATCAATAGAAAGATATTTATTATGCCATAAGGTGTTCCATTCCCTTCTACAGTCATAAGACCTCCAAACCTATTTAGCCAATAGAGCATTATTAAGGGTTTTGATGCTTCTAATACCCAATCCAACAACTCTCCTTGGATTATAGACATTCTCCCAAGAAACCAAAGGGATTCTTCTCTTTTCCTCAACTCCTGACAAAAGGAATCTTTTTTTAATTTTGTCAATAATATTAGCAAATTTAGAGGGAATTTTGAACAAATCGAGAACATACATAGGGAGGTTCTAAAGAGTAGCTTTCAATAGCTGAATTTTACCAGCCTGACTCAAAAGGTTACCTTTCCATCCAGCCAACTTCCTATTGAATCGATTAATTAAAGATTTCCAAAAGGACTTAGAAGGTTTAGATACTAAAGGGAGGCCTAGGTAAGTAGAGGGGAGCTTACCAATTAGACAGCCAAGAATGTTAGCAATCTTCATTTGGTGCTGCTCAGGAGTGTTGGTAAAATAGATAAAAAAATTTAGTTCTCTTAACCATCTTTTAGAGGATTTTTCATAGATGCTGAGAATTGATTTGATGACTCTGGATTCTCTAGAAAAGGATCTACCCATTAAGATGATATCATCAACAAATTGTTGATGAGAGAAAATCAGATTGGTAGAGGATGGTTTGAGACCTTTCTGGGAACCATCGACAACTTTTTTATGAATGTATCTTCCCAAACTTTCCACCATTATTGTGAAAAGAATAGGTGAGATGGGGTCACCCTACTTAAGACCTCTTGAATTTTTGAAGAAGTGGGATGGTGAACCATTGATAATAATAATAGAAAAGGTAGTAGAAATGAGATGCCAAATCAAACTAATGACCTTGTCAGAGAAACCAAACGCCTAGAGAACTCTTTTTAAGAAGCACTAATCCACCCTATCATAATATTTAGCAATGTCCAATTTTAGAAGAAATCCTTGAGACTTCGCCTTCAAAAGAGAATGAATGTTTTCATGAACTATGATGATGGAGTCAAGAATATGTCTTCCTAGCACAAAGCCATTTTGTTTAGGGGAGATCAGAAGAGGAAGAACACCTAGCAATCTCAACATAAGGACCTTAGAAATAGTTTTGTAGAAAGAGCTGCACAAGATGATAGGCCTAAAATCATCCAAAGAATCAAGCCCTTGCTTCTTAGGAATAAGGATAATGAAGGTGGCATTCAGTTCCTTCAGTAGAGATCTAGCTCCAAAAAATTCTTTAACAACATTGGAGACATCTTCCCCTATCACATCCCAAAAGTGCTGAAAGAAAAACATAGGAAAGCCATCAAGGCTTGGAGTTTTACTACCATCAAAAGAAAATACAACACTCCTAATTTCCTCCTTCGAAGGAATGGCTTCAAGATTATGATGTTGGTATCAACCAACATATTCTGAGCCTCCAGGTCCAATAGTGAATCTTTCTTCAAAAGATCAACAAAAAACTCAACTATAGCTCTATTGATTTCTTCTTCATTATCAATTCTTCTCCCATTCTTCATCAAGTGGCCAATTCTATTAGAAGCCTTCTATTTAAGGGTAGAGATGTGGAATAATCTAGTCTTTTAACACCATCCTTGAGCCATAAGGCTCGAGATATCTACCTCCAAAAGGTCTCTTCCCAAGCAATTATATTATGGTATTTAGATAGAACCTCACTCTCCTTAGAAAAATTATCATTCACATATCCTTCATGTTGAACTTTATCTTGGATTAGGCCCAACTCCTCCTGAATAGCAAATTTCTAAACAAAGATGTGCCCAAAGACTTCTCTATTCCACTTTTTAACCCTATCCTTGACATGCCTCAACTTCTTAGCCACCTGGAACATAGTAGAGCCATCCACATGTACATTCCACCTATCCTTCATGCTATTGGAGAGGTTTGGGTGGGACAACCACATTTTCTCAAATCTGAATGGAAACCTCCTTCTCCAACCATTTTTAGGCTCAACCATTAGACATATAGGAAGATGGCCATACCCAATTATAAGAATAGAATTCAGAGAGAAGATATAATGTTGGATCCAATCAATATAAATCAAGGCCCTATCAAGCCTAACCTAAATCAAGCTAGTACCAACTCGATGACTGGACCAAGTAAAGGAAGCTCTAGATAAATCTAAATCAACTAGACCTTGACCATTGATGAAGTTAGCTAAGTCCAATTTGTTGTCAATCTGTATCTGGGATTCCCCAAATTTCTTAGCATCCATAAGAGGGGTATTAAAATCCCCCATAATAAGCTAAGGAGTGTTGGGATAACAACTACGAAAACAAGAGAGCTTTAACCAGAATTTCCTCTTGCAAACTTTATTATTAGGAGAATACACATTGTACAAAATCTAGGAAAACCCATCCCTTGAGTGTTTAAACAAAGTAGCAACATGGTTAATATCATGGCAAATAGGAGTACCATGAATATACTTGGTATTCTAGAGGGTAGAAACCCCCCCATAAGCCCCATCAGAGTTGTTCCCATAAGAATCACAAAATTTAGAGAACTTAATTTTCTCCACCTTATCTTTAGTCATTTTATTTTCTTGAATAAGTAAAATATCCAGTCTATGATCCCTAATAATATGTAATGCCCCGCCAGGAAACCCCGAAGGGTTTAAGTTAAAAACACTCAAATGGAGTGTAAATATTTTTTTTTTGTAATAATAATTAAGAGTGTTAGTGATAAGTCACAACATTAAGATAATTTGGAGTTATCTAAAGCTTAGATAACATAGCGGAAGACTAAATGAACCTAAGGAGTTTCCCAACATGATTACGTAACCTTACACCTAACTCAACTCGCGACAATTGATCCAATAAGCTAGATATCTTAATTACGAGTTAATGCTTAAGTCATGGATATGTTATGATCGATGATATGACATTTTAGAATTTGGGTAGCGTTCATCTATTTTGATTGGAGAGGAGGCTAACATGAGGATATCTACTCAGTGCAATTTAAAACATAATTAGCTTAAGAATTCACCCACTAAGGTTTAAGTAGAGTTAACTTGACAAGCCCATCCATTTTACATACAATGCAGTTGATATAATGAAGTTCATTCATTTGGGTTAAAGGTAACCAACCACAAATGATATCATCCTTTATAATTAAAAGTATGGCTAATAAGATGAGATTCATTCATTAAGGATTAAGTTGCAAATAATAAAATGAGGTTCCTTCATTTGATTTTAAGCATAACCACTAATGCATCGTAGTTCGTTTATAGAGGATAAAATGTAAGTATCCATAGAGTTCTTTCATTGAAGTTAAAATAATGCTAAGAGATGGAGCTCAATTCATTAAGGTGAAAATGTACTAGGGCCACATGAGTTCATCCCTTTAATTAAAATATAGTTAGCAAGATGATATTCCTTCTTTTAGGATTAAAAATATAAGTACATAGTGACGTTCATCCATTAGGATTAAAATATAACTAACTTAATGAGTGTCACTCTTTTTAGATAAAATAAGGTTAATATGAAGAGATACATTTGCTAAGATTAAGATATAAATAACTAAATGAATCCTTCCCTTTTAGTTCAATTATAGCTAATCATATAGAAATTCATTTATTAGGGTTATAATATGGATAGCCAGTTTGAGTTCACGCAATTATAAAACTAATCTGGTGAGGATTATTTGTTTAGATTAAAACGTAAATAACTAAATAAATTCATCCAATATAGTGAAATATAGCTAACAAGACGATGTTCTTTTACTAAGATTAAAAGGTAAATACCCAAATGAGGCTCTTCCATTAGAATTCAACTTAGATAATGTGATAGTTAATCCAATATTTGTTATCCATTCATTACGATCTAAATTACAAGCTTTAAGACAAGTTAATCCAATAATTGTACCTAGAGAGTTTATTTCCATTCTTACTTCCTTTTATTAATATTAATAAAATACTTTTCCATAATCATATTTACAATCTTTTATGACCCTAATTACTACATTTAACAAGATGACTTTATTTATGCATCCAAGAAATAACTTCATTAAAACCCCATCAAACACTTACAAAATACAACCATACATGCTAGCACTAAGAATAAACAAGTGGAACAAAGGCATCGCATAACACAGATATGATCTCGGAGTTCACCCATAAAGGGCTACATCTCCAAGTCTACTCAATTGCTAGACCCTTCTGGCATTTAATATAGATAGGATTACATAAATTACATGTCATATACATTTCTGCCTTTTAGGCGAACCAACCAATATACAAATGTCCACCTCGGTCAGTAAATACATCTCTACAAGTTGTCCAACCAAGTTCACATAAATGAAAGCATCACTCATCTAGGTATATTATTTAATCCTTGGATAAACATCATAGACATATTTGTTTAGAGCTATACACTAGTCCCCTCTCTTGCAACACATTATACCCTATTCACAAGAAAATATACCTTAAAAGGAATCTTTGAAGTGAAAAGAAAATGCTCCCCAAATGATTTATAGAACTCTTGCGTATATATAAGGCAAGTATACATGTATCTCGATTTATATCTAACCAAATAAAGTTAACGTCTGAGCAATAATGGTTACTTCATTGACATAATTCATTACAAAGGGACCAAAAAGCCACATATAATTAATATTATATATTAATATATGGATTATCTAAAATAACATTTATTTAAAATCCACATTCATCCACAATTAATAATTACTAAATATTAATGTTACATATATTAATTAGGGTTTGGCAAAAATCAATATATGATTAATGAAACATATTACTATATGGATTATCTAAATTTCAATTATCTAAAATCCAAATATTATTTAATACTCGAATTAAATAATATAAAATAAAAACTGAATTTAAAAAAAAATCAAAACTCCATTCAAAATTTCTTTTTTTTTATTTATAATTTTTACTTGTTAATAATATAAATACCAACCAAACTTTATTAATAACAAATATATATCACTTATAATATATATTTATTATTATATATCCCCTTTCTTTTTTATATTATATTTTTTTTTTCTTTACAATCAAAATAACATCAAATTTAAATTTTAAACCTATATAAAATAATAAAAAATAAATTAAAAAACCATCATTATGTGGAGGGTGGCCCAAAACTCTAGGCGACGAAACCCTAGGGTGGGTCGTGCCCTATCGAAGAGTCTACGGCCTCCACGGAGGACGCAGGCCCCTCGGCCTCCACCTACAGTGGAGCCGGGGTACTGCGGCCGCCATGGGGTCGCAGGCCCTTTGGCCCCCCACACAGTGGAGCCGGGAGGAGCTGCGGCCTCCATGGGAGTCACAGTCCCCTTTGGCCCCCACTGTGTGGGAACCGGGAGGAGCTGCGACAACGCCGTGGGGAGGGGCAAGTTGAGCTTCAGCTCCCCCCCCCGAAACCCCAATTTATTTTCTTTTTTTTTTGTTTTTTTTTTTGTATATTTTTTTGGTTTCTGTGTTTTCTCCCTATTTTGACTTAATAATAATTTTTTTGAAATAATATAAACGAAATACCCAAAAATTTAAAAACCCCCATTTTCTATTTGTTACAGTCATAGACATTTTTCTTTTCCAGAATGTTAAGGATTTCAAACAAAAATAGAAGAATTTGATGAATAACCATCCAATCTAAACAAATATTAGGGCATAAGGCAGTTCATTTCTCTCACAAAGATCCTACAATAAACCAATCTTTAACAAATTTCTACTATGATACTTACTCATGGACAATCAATGGAGAATTTGAAAACCATATTTGCAAGAAGAACATTCAAAACACCTTTTTTTAAAATAAACATTTTAATCAAACTGATGAACAGATTCCTACCTCAATAAGCATTCCTAGAAGAATTTGAAGATGAGCCCCCAAATCTACAGCTGTAAAAATCCATCTTTCCAAAATCTCTCCATCCCCCTTCCAACATTTTTTTTTCCCAAAGAAAAATAATAATCCCCCCCAAATTTTTTTTTTTCAATCTAGGTTAAAAGAATCCCCATTTGACCTAATTTCTAATTTCCAAATTTAAGCCCTTTTTAAAATAAAAAGAATTAATAATTCTTTTCAACTACTAAATTAATTTAACTTGATTTTCTAATTAATATGCTTCTCTCTTATTTAATTTTAAATTTTAATTTCTCAATATTAATTTAGGCCTACATTATATTTTGAACTATTGACCAGGGTAAAGCATTTAAATTAAATTAGTTTCCAAAATCAACCTTTTACACTATATCAACTTTATAAATTAAAAATAATTTTCTTTAAATAATAAAATTTACCCTTTCATTTTCCAAAATGCAAAAGTGGTTAAATTAAGTATATTTCAAATAACTTTAAATGTTTCCTTTTTCCAAAACGCATAAACTAATTAAATTCATTATTTAAAATTAACTATTAAATTAAACTCACTACACATAATAAAGCGATCTTTTTAATAAATGACTAATCTCATGAAGGAAACCTATTTATTTTAATTCCTCAACTACTAATGCGTAAATGAACACATTAATTCAATTTAAATACTTAAGCTTGCTACAAATATAAATAAAGCGATCTCTTAAATTAACGATTAATCATATAAAAGAAAACTATCTATTTTAAATTTCTCAATTACTAATGCATACATCCACACATTAAATTGAATTAAATACTTAAGATAAAATGTTCCATTCCCCACACGCATGGTATGCAAACCAAGAAAGTCCACCAATCACATGACACACAACCCAACTGAAAAGAAAACCCTACGGACCACACACGACGCTCACCTGATCATGGCTAAGGAAAGACGAGAGTTTTATGACCACCAAATCCGAATTCTAAGGATGAAGGAGGTATACTCAACCCTGCGAATCCTAAAGGAGATGAACCTCGCCCTAGGCAGTGTTGTACCTGCAATCTCCTGCACCCATGAATCACGCAAGCATACATATATATATACATATTCAATGAAGGCGTTAGCTCAAGATTTATAACAAGAATTAGGAGACAACTACATTTACACAAGAATCAATGCAAAAGCACAATAATAGGTATGCACAATTATTTATATTATCTAATCTAAAACATTGCATCATGGTTAACCAACCATTCAAGAATGCCACATAGGAAGTCAACCAAGGTCAAACGGGTTTTACAAGGCCGACTAGGGTAGGGGCATTACATAATATTACTGATAGTGTAATGTTTATGACTACTATTAAGACCTCTAATAAACCAAGATAGGATCTTCATTTCTTACCAGGGGATTTGAATAGACTATCATGGATCATTTTCTATGATCCATTTGCTAAGTTTTGTATACTCTCTTGCTCTCTTTGCCATCTATTATATTTTCTCCCTACACTTCAAGGTGGCCCACCACAGTCTGCCTTCATAGAATAATCCACCTTCACTTAGTTACAAGTTGTAACTCCAGGCTTCTGCTGAGACTTATTTTTCTTTGACACCACCTTAGTGTAGCCCATTTCTTCATCAAAGTCAATTCCTTCTAAATGCATAGAACTGTCAATCTTTGGGGACTGCAGGGTATCCATAATAACAATATTCAAATCAAAGTTAGGGAGGTTATAAGTAGAGTGTTGTGACGAAGAGTCATCCTCCACAATCTTTTTTAGCTCATTGAACACAAGAGTTCCAAATCATGATCCAAGAATCAAAGAAGATTGTTGATCTTTGAAGGAGAATTCTTCCATATCCTTGGATCTGTTGGGGTTCAGTGAAAGTTCTCCCTCCTCCAAATCTTTCACCAAAACCTATTCTTCTACCTTTTTAGCAATCACATTCTCCTTAGTTATCTCCTTTTCAACCTGATCAAGACCCTCCTCAAATGTGATCATCAGATTTATGTCATTGGCCTCATTGTTTTGATCACCATGAATACTTTCTTTGTTATATTCCTCCTGGCCTATTACTTTCACCTCATCAATCTGGCCATGTTGAACATCATTTTTCTTGTTGGTTTTGTGGCTTCCATCGAGCCCTTTTTGGTGCACAAAACCACCCATCTTAACCTGAGTATCTTCTTCCATAGTTTTGGGTTTCTAGACATTAGTTCCTTTGTTAGAATCCATCTTAGGGTTTTGAGGACATTTCTTTGCCCAATGGCCTGCCTTTTTACACAAAAAGAAAACAAAAGGTAATGATTCAAACTCAATAGTTTGAACTAGCGTTCCCAACTTTGACACTAGCTCAATTGACAAACGAAGATCCTTAGATCTAGACACCCCCACATAAATCTTGGCATAGGCCATTCTTTTCCTAGTCGTCATCATGGGGTCAATGGATAGTTCATTAAACACTGCAACAATGCCCTTAAAAATATCTTCATGTCAGTATTCCAATGGGAGCCCTAGAAACATAAACCATACAATAATGGTTTCAAAAAAGGGATCAGACATGTCCATATCCAGACTCCACTTCTTAAGGGTTAAGGAGGATCTCCCCATAATCCATGGACCACCACAAAGAATAGTCCTAATATCCTCAACACATGAGAATGCAAAGGAGAAAAAACTCTAAGGGAGAGCTGAAACCTCAAATTTCCCTTTAATATTTAATGTTCAACTAACAAAGATCCTAACGGAGTCTATGTTGGGTCTAGGTCCATTGAACTTTCCAACAAGGGTGAGTGCCATAACAATGATGTTGTGATCAATCACCTGGTCTGGGATAGACAAAGAGGCCTTTCCACTAGCCTTATCACAAGTGATAGAAATAGGTGGAAAAGAGGAATTTCCTGTCAGCTTAACCCCAAATAATGCAGCCCAACGATTATTCATGGCTCTAGACAAAAAGGCTCATTTTGTTGCCCCCATGACAAGACCCAGACAAGCCAATGACCGATCCCTTGGATCCACTTGAAAACCCATTTTTGGGTCCTCACCATCTTTAGAATCCACATCACCCTGGTTGTCTTTAGAGCCAGCAGATCCTAGGGATCTTGAGCCAACTCCCTATGAACCCAGAAGGGGTCTGCCAGGGACTGCAGAAGCATCACCTGAAACCCTCCCCTGAATCATCTAAAACCCTACCCTAAGCACCATAGCAAAGAACCTGTTGTTCACTTTAAATGTGTTAGTGTCTCAACTAAAGGAACATGAATGGAAGTTTGTTAATCACAACATTAATTGCAATTTTATTTAAAATATTTAATAAAATTTTATCAAACAAATTATTTTGAATTGGGTTTGGTAGGTTAATGTTTAGAGTATGTGTGAAAGTTGGTCTAATCTATTCTCACATCCTCTCATTGTGGAACTTTTGTGGGTGGCATTTCTTCATATTGGCTAGGGGGTTTGGAAAGAATGCAATAAAAATATTTTTAGAGACAAAAGACAGCCTTGGAAATTCCTTATAGAGTCCATTATTAATTCTATCATAGAAAACATAAAAGGAGATACTATAAAGAAGCCTTCAAGAAATCATTTGGAGCTGAAAATTTGAATTGCTTGAATCTAAGAAATCTTAGATCTAGTCAATAGTGTGGATACCACCACAACCTTATCTTGGTCTACTACATTTTGGTTCTCCCATCCCCTTAGTTGGATTAAGATAAAATTTGATGGTTCCTCACATGGGAATTTGAAGTAGGTTGGAGGGATGGTGTTATGAGGGGTCATAAAGGAATGTTTATTTTTGCATTTAATATCACTCTTGGGGTGTAATAGTTTAAATATGTTGAGGTGGCAATGAGTTACCTTGAGAATATATATTACTGAAGATAAAGGATTTGATACAATAATTTTTCAAGGAGGTTCACTTAATTTGATTAACATGCTAGTAGATGAAGCCAAACCTAGCTTGACAATCTGAAACATGATTTCTATGGCTCATACTAACATTACTTCTTTCCAAAACCACAAGATTAGGCATTTGTTCAAAGAAGAGAATCATTTGGTGGGTCTCGGTCAATTTGGTTACATAGGTTAATGATCGAGCACCATCTGGGATGATGAGACTTCTCTCCCATTCCAAGTGACTCAAAGATTAAAATATGAAGCCAACTTAGTTGGTCATATGAAATAAATCCCTCACCACTCTCTTAATGAGATTTTCTTTATATGCTCATAGCTATTTTTCAAGTAGGATCTTAAATAAATCTATTTACCTTCCTAATGTGACTAAGTCCATTTTAATAATCTTCCTCCCTTGGGTTTGGCTATTATTCTCTTCTTTCTCTAGGTTTGGGTTTTGCATTCCTATACTATCATGGGTGGGGAGTTTGTCCAAATTGAGTCAAAGGATATGAATTACTCAAAAGTGATGAGAAACTATGGGAGATTCTTGTTGTAGGCAATTTTTCCCCTTAAATTGAAACCAAGAAAGGTTTTTATCAAGCCCTTTCCATTGATTATTTCAAGTCATGGAAGAATGGCGTGGTGTATGCGTAGGAAATTTCTCTCCAGGTTTTGATGGAAAACACTACCACCACCACTATGCTTCTCAATGATGGCATCCAAATGAAAAAGAAAACCAAACACGATTATATGAATGTAATAAAAAAATTCAAATAAGAAGTTGAGAAGGTCAACTGCCTCTAAAATGGCTTCAATCAAGTGGACCTTCCTAGAGTTAGAGCTAAAATTGTGATAGTTCTCATGAGATATTGATAGTGTAATTATTTATTCATCTTGGATATAATTATACTTTACTTAAGTTTACTTAGGTACATGCATAACATTGTAGTTTTCATATGAGACGCTTAGGGAGATGTGCATACATTGGGAGTGTGTATGTAGGAGAATTTCCACCTTTTATGGTGTGATCTTGTTGTTACTTTATCATATCCACTTATTGTGGGATGATAATTCCACCTTCGGTGGGTGATCCACCTCATGTGGAATAATTTTCTATTTCTCCTATCTTCCTGTACCTACCCTTGTATCTCATTGAGTCACATGTCATAATTGTGCGCTCTCTTGTCTCTTAGCCCCACCTTTATAAGCAAGCTCCTCATACATTGTATGTAACTTTTGATGATCCAGTTGATCTCTTTTGCATCTTGATAGGAATATAGTTTATTATTGTCATATTTTATCTCTCTTATCATTATGCTATCTATTGGTCTCTTTGATCTTGGTTTCTTCAATAATAATCTCACATGGTATCAAAGTGGTTGGAGCACCTTTGCATAGCCTTTAGAGAGATTTTATTACATCTTTGAAGGAGGTCAAGAGACAAATCTAAGGAGAAACATATTATAGAGGCTTCCTAGAACAAATATGACCTCACCATTGTTCCCAAATGGCTGTTTCCATGAATTTTGACTATAAATTCACCTATATTTGGTGAAAATCTGATTTTGGGACTTGGAGGAAAAATTCAACCTATTTGACTAAGCGGTACGAAACTTTGAAATATATATATATATATATATATATATATATAATATTTTCTAGGATTTATATTTTTCATTTAATATTCATTAAAAATTTGTAGTTTTTTAAAAATCTTTTTCTTTTAAATCAAAACAATCAAAATTTTGTATTTCGGGGGGGGGGGGGAGGTATACGTTTACCCCCGCATCCTTCATACCACTACAATTTTTTTTGTAGGGGTCGTACCCTGACTTGACTGTAGGGCCATATCGCCAGCCTCCTCCACTGGTGACTGTGCATGTTCTTCTAGCTACTATCTATTGGTTCCCTCCCACTACAATCTTGGTCATTGCCTATCGATAGCTTTTCTAGCAAGCTGACTCTCATCCATCTGCCTCCTCTCGGTCAAACCACTATCGTCACTAAGTGCTGCATTGACAACTCAAGTGCCTCCCTAATCCTCCTGGGCTTTGCTTGGTGATAGTACCTAGTCCACATGGTAGAATTCTATAGTGCCACATAGGCCCACAGAGCCACGTCATCCACCTTTGCAGACATCGCATAGTAGGCATCTAGATTGGCAGACACGTCACCTGCCATGCATTCAGCTTCAAACACCTCAGTGTTCAATTGGACTCCCAGCTAGTAACCATGTCAGAGAATAGTCAACATATGGATATACCACATCCTGTGCCATGTTGTCCACCAACAGGCTCTACCACATCATGCATAGTCAGTAACCAACAATTTTGTCGTATTGCCATGTCCACATCAGAGCCCAATCAACGATCCCGATTTCCTGTCTATACTGCCATATGTTAGGACACCTCATCTTTGTATGCCAACTCAGTGATCCATTAGTATAGACATGTCAGTTGATCGTACTTGCCACATCATTGTCCGTATGAACACATTAGTAACTTCAGCTAATCGGGGTTCTACCCCGTCAACAATCTGTATTGTACGAATGCCCAGTCAGCAAGGAAGGTGAAGTTTTTTTGACGGCTAGAAAATTGTCAAATTTAGCCTCTTCTTTTGCTGACATCATCTTTTTTCAAAAATTAATCAGCCCTGTCTCAATGAGATTTTTGATTTTGCAGTCCAACTTCAAGTGTTCATAACTTGCTCATTTTTGCTCCTTTTTTGGTGCAGTTTTTTGAAATGGGCTAATTTTTTATGTACTTTCACGTGGTGGTGTTATTTTTTGATTCGGGTGGGCAAATGTTTCATAAAATTTAATTTTTGGTGACTATACCTGTCCAATCCCCATTTCTACGACTTCCAGGACTCTGTTTGGGCTCATACGAACTCCTTTTCAAGTGTTGTTTTTTTAAAAGTGCATGAGTTTTCATCTACTTTCATAATTAGCTATCAGTTTGTAGTGATTTTAAGTGAAAAGTGTACTTTTAACATATGGTCTTTATTGGCCAATTTGGCAATTATATTGCATAGATCTGTACTTTTGGACTTTTGCATTGTAGTTCTAATCCTATTGGGGAAAGTTGTAAAGAAAAATCAGAAGTCCACTTTGCCTTTGTTTGCAAGTGGCCTATTGTACATGCACTACATATAAAGTGCCAAAATCATCATTTGGGGGGTACTTTGATTGAGTGAATTTGGGGGGCCATCTCTTGTGTTCTTTCATTTTGTTTCTATGGGTTCTCCTAAATTTCCTCTCTTAACTTCACATAATTATGCTCACTAAGAACATCATGGTAATTGGTACCTTAAGAAAGTATGTATCTAAGGATCTCATCTTTCATATTGAAAAATGTACTTTAATCAAGGATGCTTGGCAAAATTTTCAAGACTTGTATGCTCAGGTTGATGAGATTAGGGGATATCAAATTGAGAGTGATCTCACCATGTTAGATCCCAAGAACTTTGGTACAATACAAGATTATGTCACTAAAGCAAATGAGTTGAGGGCACAACTCAAAGATTGTGGCATTCATAAGAAGGATACTCAATTGATCTACAATTTGATGGGCAAACTTCCACAAGAATGTGCAACATTTGTTTCTAGTTTCCAAACCCATAGGATAAAAATGGGTTCAAGCTACAAAATGCTTACATTTGATGCTTTCACATGTATGTTGATGATGGAGCAAACTAAGTTGATAAGCATGGGCACTCTTAACACTTATAAGTTTCAAGCATATGTGGCAACTCAAGGGAACAAAGGAAATCAAGGAAAGGACATTTCAAACAAGAAGAAAGGGGAATCAAAGCCTAAGGACAAAGCACCACCTTCTCCACAACAAGGGGATTCATCCTCTTCCAAGAAGTATAACTCACCAAAGAAGGAGAGACCAAGTTGTGCCTATTATAAAAAGGTTGGTCATGAGGAGCGTTGTTGACATTCTAAGAAGATTGATGAGCTCATACATATCCTCAAAAAGAACAACATTGATTTCCCTAATACCTACAAGGAGGATCCATCACCTTCCACTTCCTCATAATCAAAAGGGAAAAGGACAAGCATTTATGGTAGCAACAAGTGGGAAGACTCACTCTTTGGGGACAAGAAAAGGACAAGCTCTTTGTGCTACTACAAGTCATTATTCAAGGAGATGGCTTCTAGATTCAAGGCCTTCTCATCATATGACATCTTTGCAGTTTGTGTTCTCCTCATTTGAGCCTTGCACCATGCTGCGGATTTTGATGGGAAATCATACATACATGGATGTGATTGGGAAAGGATCTATTGCCATTGGGGATAAATCTTTCAATGTTGTGTTGTGTTTACCCAATTTTACAAACAATCTTCTTTCCATCTATCAAATCACAAATGGGGCAACAAAGACTCAAAGAGTAGAGCTATCATTGTGATTGGGGTTGTGGATCATGCATCTCGGTTATATTCCTTTTAGGATTTTGTTCCTATTGATGAGGATGATTCTTTCTATGATGATCACACCTTTTGTGATGATTCATATTTTGAGAACTTTGGGTACTTGAACTTGGGGATTCTTACATGTGACCCCATTCTTGAGTCTTGCATTTCATCTCCTCCTCTTGATATCACATCACCTATTGCACCTAATGATGTGGATAGTGCAATAGTTTTGCCTTCTTATGATTTAGTGCAGCAGGATATATCTTGTCTTCCAACTTTAGTTTCTTAGGATAAGTACTTGACAAACATTGCAGGTTTTTTTGTGGAGTCCTACATGGCATATTTGGGAGACATCATTGATGACATTGATCTTCTCTTTCATGAAGATGATCCTTCTTTGATTGTTGTGAGGGAACACTTTGACCCTCTTGTTAATTCTCTACATGATCATTCTTTTGAGGTTGACATGATTATGGATTCTTATGTACAACAATTGGAGGAAATCTCTTTATCCTTAGAGAATACATGTCAGTCTTTGGATCATGTCTACATTCATCTCCACTAGATCTTGGATTGCCTTTTTGAATAATGTGGATTAGTTCACCACCTTTGGAGGGGGTGTCTTTCAACATCAACATGGGGACACTTGAGTAGTTTTCAGAGACTTCATTCATCATGAGTTTTTTTCCTACATCTTCCCTTCACAATTGGGGAGACTTCATGGTTACACCTTTGGTTTTGTTTCTTTCTAAGGGTAGGAATATTTTTTGATGATCATGGTGTAGTTTCTTCATTCATTTTTGAGCCTCTACCACTAGTGTAGATTCTACATTGAGGTAGGGATGTTAGATACTTGATCATCCCAAAGACACTTGGGGGAGGGGGTGAATCAATGTCTAACTAGTTAACCAAATATTTAAACTTGTTTGCAACTTTGTAACCCAAATTAATGTATCAATAAACAATAATTAATGCAATAAAGAGAAATAATAGTATAAACATCAATGCACACCATAACACAAGATATTTTGGTGAGGAAACCTGGTAGGGGAAAAACCTCAGTGGGATTTGTGACCCACAATATTTACTCACTGGCCAATATGAATAAATATTACTTATACAATAGGGGCCTACACATGCAGGAAGGCTAACATCCTAGAGCTCACTGCTCAATACAAATTAGGAGTCCCAATAACTACAAAATTGGATGATGAAATCCAATGATAATGTACTACTCAAAATAGCATCTGCAATGTTGGATTCAATACCAGTTTAAGCTCTATCAAATACCTCTGCCATAAACCTTTCTTCGCTCTGCTTTGCTCTTATTCACTCATAAAATTATTACATCAAAATTCATATACATATATTCGCTATCATATTCCTCTTGCATTACCTAATTACATACCATCTATGTCTTACAAAATGACCTATAAGATCTCATACATATATGAGTCTTTACAATACATCATGTCGGCTATACAATATAATTACAATACAAAACAATATAATTTCCATGTCGGCTCAGAGTGCCGATAGGATCTTATGTCAGTGTAGAATGGATGTCAGTGAGAATAATCTTTGTTGTGTCTGTCGGTGTTAGTAGATGATGTCTATGTTGCTGGTGTAACCTGTGAACCACATTACCAGTTGGCTGCCATCAATGAAAACATCAGCTATTCTCATCTGAGTGTAGAATTCCAACAATCTCCCCCTTTGGCATTGATGGCAACACTCATGAGAAAAATCCAATAACTGTTATCCAAAAATGAAGTCCAAAACTGATCCAAAAATAATAGTGCTCCCCCTAAGAAAATGATCTCTTCTATATATTTTTCTCAATACTACTACTCCCCCTTTGACATCAATGACAAAGGATGTCAAAAAAAGAATCAAAGAATTCAAAATTCTACCTCATAGTCTATAATAGGTTGTGTACAATTTGAAAGATATCCACCAAAATCAGATTAAGACTCTACATTAATTTAGTGTTGTCAGAAATAATGGTTTTAGTCTGCTAGATCATACTAGTCAGATAATGCATTTGTTGCTCTGGTGATCTTTCTCCTTGAATTGTTTCTTTAGATAGCTCAATCCGTTGAGTTATAAGGTTGTCCAATCTAGGACCAAGTTTATTTTCAGCTCTCATGCCTTCATTCTTATCCTTGCTTTTTCTTTTTCTAGTTTCTCAATCTTCTCCTCAAAAATTGCCATTCTTGATCCAAAACTAAAGTAAGTTCTGAAGAACCTATCATGTTGTCTACTATATCATCAATCTCTTTTTATTTTTTCTTTATCTCTTCATCAATTTCTTTTTTTATGTGGTGAGGCTTTCATGCTTCCTTATACAATTCTTTATATTCCAAAATAGTGGAATTAAGTACCGATAATAAGGAATCAATATGCTCAGTACAGTCCTTGATAGTCTTATCAAAGAATTCACCTTTTTCCTTATTCACCCTTTCCTTAACAGTCTCTTCATTAATATTATCTACAATTAGAATATTTGAAGCAATGAATTTGGACAATGTGTCCAATTTACCTAAAGATCCATCAATATGATATATCTTACATGTCGATGCAATCATTTTCAAAATAGGTAAGGTATCATCAATGGCCTTAACTGCTAAGGCATTTCAATTTGTGATCCTCTTTATTGAATCCAAAAGTACATCTGTTACATTGGTAGGTCTGTAATCCATGGTGGAAGTGCTAGGCTCTGTAATAACTTTCTTTTCTTCAGATACTTGTTCAATTGCCTTAACCACTTCTTCCTTATTTCCATCATTAACCTTTTCTTTATCCACTGTTTCTTCCTTTTGCTCATTCTATGTTTCAACTTTGTTGTCAACCTTATTGTCATCCTTACTTTTTGCCTTACTGACTGCCAGTTCAGCTATACTTTGTTTAGGTTCTTTCTTTGCTGGTTTCTCTACCTTCTATTGAATGTCAACATTTATAGGTTTAGTTTATGCTTTTACCTTTGCTTCTTCTTGTGCTTCTGTCAGTTTCTCAATGTTAGGATGAGTAGAGTTAGGGGTGGTATCTATTTCCTTAACTTCAACTGGTATCTCAATGTTTTGAGAGTCAACAGTGTTGACCGATGACTTAGAGATCTCAATATTTGTAGCATCAATTGTCTTAACCTCTACAGTCTCTTCATCCATGACAATGTTGAAGTCTTGTGTGTCCAAATTTATGGTAAAAAAGAATTTTAGATTCTAGATTAGTGTCATCTCTTGTTATTTCCTCTGCCTTCTCTCTTGTTTGACTGTCAGTTTGTACTGGTGCCTCTATAGTTATTGGTGGGGTGTCCTATGCTGGTGGAGGAAGGTTATCCTTGACCTTTATATCAGGTACACTACTAATTTTATCTTTACCCTTATCCTTCTGATATACCTTTGTAAAAGACATCCATTTTTTGTCTATCCTTTTCTTCTTTCTTTTCTCTTTCCACAAAAAATATGTCCCATTTGTCTTCTATCTCATCTACAATTTCTTTCATTCTCCCTACCATAAGGCTAACCTGTCGATAACCACTTACAAAAACTGATTCATCCATCTCCTGTCGAGAATTGACAGGGTGAACCACCAACAATGCTTCAACTTTTAATTTCTTGTCTAATTCCATTACCGACATTCTTTTAGCTTCTAACCTCAAATATAAATCATTAGGAAAATCATCTACAACCTCAATAAGAACTTTCTTGTAGATATCAAGGTGCAAAATAATGCTTTCCTCTATAGTGTCCTTATCAGAATGCTTGAAAGAATGATAAAGTTTATTCACATTGCTAAGGTTACCTTCTTGTGTAATTTCATTGATCAATTCCTCCAATGTAAGAGTATTCAGTGCGCTAGATTCTTGTTTCTTCTTTGGAGTTACCTTCTTTTTTAGACCACTAGCCTCTCTTACAACCTATTGTTTCTTTCTTTGAGTCCTTGGCTTTTTGGGAGATGGAGCAGGTGCCAGTGAGGGTTTTCTTTTCTTCTTGTCCACTCTCTTGAATTATGCTACCATGTTATCATCAGAATCAGAAGAAGTAGCCACAAGGGAAATGTGAGCTACCAGTATCTACTTTGATTGGATTTCTTTCATGCTATCAGCCATACCACTAAGATTTATTAACCCTTTTGTAGCATCTTTTACCATTTTATAAGCATCTTTCATGAATTTGTCTCTTTTCTTTCTCTCCTTCATCATAGCTGCACCACTTTCAATTGTTTCAACATTACCAAATATTTCCTTTTATGGTTCTGGTGGTGCATCTAGGAGTATTTTTGCATGAGCCCAAGAAATGAGAGTTCACCTCATATACCATTTCAGTAATCCATACAGTTCTAGGTCTAACTTCTTCCATCCAGATTTCATCTCTCTTTACAACAAAGCATATTTGTTTATCATATTTGTCTATGATGCTCTGTGGAATCCTTTCCCTCTTTTTCATATTGGGTTGGAAATTCTTGAAGTAATCTTTAACCAACTCATCACTATTAGCTCCCATATCGGTGATTGCCTCCTTTATTTGTTTTCCAATACAAATATCTTAGGCAAAAACCTTATGTCCCATACCGGGGATCTCCTTTGAGAAGTAAATCATTAAACACACTAATAGATTTCCAAATTTTAAGGTTCCTTTCTTATCACCTTTTATCTTATGCAAATTCTCTATCAATTCATCTTTCAACCATTCACAAATATCAATCTTTTCATTGTTTATAATCATCTCATGTGCACTGTGAATGCATGAACTTGACACATAATTCAATCTATTTGTGTGACCAACTTTATATCCAATGAGCATGCTAGCAAATTTAACATTTTTTATCCTTTATGTCATTAACCCTAAGTGACTAGTTGTTATATGTAGCTCTAGTTAATCTCATAACTTCCTTGTTAGGGATTTTCTTCTTCTTGTCAGATCTAGAACCTGTGGAGGGTAAACCAGTAACAACTCTTATGGCTTCCTTGGTAATCTTAAATATCGATTCCAACCACATAATTCTCTGTGAACCCTACTAAGGACATAGCGGATGGCTTCATCTCAGATTCTGACATATGGAGGATGTTTATGAAACCTAAATCTTCAACTAACTTATGTTCTGGTTTCACTACCCCATTCTTGTCAGTGATTACATTCATATACGTGTTAATCAAATCTTCAGATCCTAAACTTTCTATCTTGCAATGTATGTATGCCCTAGGGTCTTCAGTAAACGTGACTCCCTTCGAGATTTTAGAAAATGCACCAATAGAGTCATCCTATTTTTCTATCTTAGGAATGATCTTGAAAATGGGTCTAGGTCGCTTAATGTTCTCCACTATGGTAGGGTTTGCTACGAATTCAGGAACAGAAGATGAAGATGCCATTACGAAAGATAAATACCTTTTAACTTTGAAAACCTTGAATGCTCTGAAAAGACCTTTGCTACTTTGCCTTTAGAATGCCTTCGCTCAATTTCACTCTTTCGAATGCTTGGATGCTTGGTGAGTCAAAATGAGAGGTTACAATTCCTTTATAACCAAAATTTAACTTACAACCGCAATAAATGCTCACCGGTGAAGTGAAAAACTCCACATATCTACCAGTAAAGAAGAAATATAACTTCTTACCATCAACCGAGGGTAAATGCATGATTTTCAATTGGTTGCCTTACCCCTAAGGATTATTCCTTAGTTAGATGAAGAATCTCCTGCTGGTGCAGGATTACTCTGTTCTGCCAGTGTAGTGACAAATTCATCACCTCTTTGATCTCTCTTCCTAATCCATTGTTTTGAAAATTCTTGCTTGATTTCAATTATCTGTTCTTTTCCTTTGTTATTAGATCCTTTATTGTTCGCCGGTATAGTCTTGCTTCTACAAAAATTTGCAAGATGCCCAATCTTGTTACATGCATAACAAGTTATATTGTTTCTCTGAATAGCCTTTCCATAACCTTGACCAGTTTGAGTTTTGCATTGATTAGATAAATGTCAAAATCTACCACAAACATAGCATTTCACATTCATTCTGCAATTTTCTAAATTATGACCATTTTTATTGCATTTGGATCATTGACCGGTGGGTAAGTTTGTATTCTGATTATTTCTAAAGCTACACTGATTTTCTCTATGATCAAATTTGTTGCAATTAAAACAGTTTCCATTGAATTTATAAGAATTAGGTTGTCTTATCGGTTTGCTATAATAATGATTGTTTACAGTCCCAGAACTTTCTCCATGTTCAAATCCAAGTCCAACTACTTCTCCATTAGGTTTCTGACTTTTCAGCATATCATCAAATTATCTAAACTTTTCTTGAATTTGTCTTTTTATTCATTTGCAGTGATCAACTCATTTTCCAAAGTGCTAACTTGTCTCAATAGTTCCACTTTGTCATGTTGCATGTGAATCAAATCAGTTTTAAGCATATCATTTTCATAACTAAGCCTTTGAGATTCATCTGATATTTCATTAAGTCTTCTGGCCAAATATTCTTCATTCCTCTTTCTATCTTCAATATCCTTGCATAGTCTCATGGTTAAATCTTACATCTCATTCTTCATGTTGTTCTCTTGTCTCAATTTGTTTGCAATATCTCTAAGAGTTTCTTTTTCTTCATCATCTTGATTTTGCAATTGCACATGTAATTCTTTTCACTTATTCTTTTCTATAACTAGGTTACCTTGAAGTGCTTTGATAAATTCTCGAGCAGTTATGAGTTCATCTTCTAGTTTGATATTCTTCAATTTTTCTACATCAAAATCTTCAAGAGCTCCTTCCAACTAGTGTCTCAAGGTTTCCATTGGTAACGGTTTTAGAATCTTCCTCAAGCTATTAGGCTTTTGCAAATAGAGGACTAGGCTTTGATACCAATTGTTAGATACTTGATCAGTCCCAAAGACACTAAGAGGGGGGGGGGGGGGTGAATCAGTGTCTAGCTAGTTAACCAAAGATTTAAATGTGTTTGCAACTTTATAACCCAAATTGATGTACCGATAAACAAGCAATAATGAAATAAAGAGAAATAATAGTATAACCATCAATGCACACCATAACACAAGATATTTTGGTGAGAAAACCTAGTAGGAGAAAAACCTCAGTGGGATTTGCGACCCACAATATTTACTCATTGGCCAATATGAAAAAATATTACTTATACAATAGAGGCCTGCACATGCAGGAAGGCCAACAACCTAGAGCTCACTGCTCAATACAAATTAGGAGTCCCACTGACTACAAAATTGGATGATTAAATCCAATGACAATGTACTGCTCAAAATAACATCTGCAATGTTGGATTCAGTACTAGTTTAAGCTCTGTCAAATACCTTTGCCATAAAACTTTCTTTTCTCTTCTATGCTCTTATTCGCTCACAAAATTATTACATCAAAATGGATATACATATATTCGCTATCATATTCCTCTTGCATTACCTAATTACATATCATCTATGTCTTACAAAATGACCTATAAGATCTCATACATATATGAGTCTTTACAATACATCATGTTGGCTATTCAATATAATTTTCATGTTGGCTCAGAGTGCCGGTAGGATCTTCTACTGGTGTAGAATGGATATAGGTGAGAATAATCTTTGTTGTGCCTATCGGTGCCAGTAGATGATGTTTGTGTTGCCGGTATAACATGTGAATCATATTACTAGTTGGTTGCCATCAATGACAATATCAACTATTCTCATCTGAGTGTAGAATGTCAACAGGGCATTCATGGCTTCTCTTCTTCTCTCATATGGGGGGGACTTTTTCCTCACATGGGGTTTTGTCCTTCACATACTTCTTTGAGAGTTCTTTGTAAAGTTTTCATCTCTCTTTTGGGGGAGGGTTTTTTCCCATTGGGTTTTTCTCTCTTTCCCTACTTTATGGGAGATTGCATTTGCATTTGTACATGGGTACCTAACATGGCCTCATAGCCAGGACCCATCTTGCATTGCTTAGTTGGATTATAGACTTAAATGCATTCCCCTAAGTTTCACTTAAGAGGGGGTGTTAGTGTAATTATTTATTCATCTTGGATATAATTACACTTACTTAAGTTTACTTAGGTACATGCATAAAATTCTAGTTTGTGTATGAGACACTTAGGGAGATGTTCATACATTGGGAGTGTGTATGGAAGAGAATTTCCACCTTTTATGGAGTGATCTTGTTGTTACTTTATCATATCCACTTATTGTGGGATAATAATTCCACCTTTGGTGGGTGATCCACCTCATGTGGAATATTTTACTATTTCTTCTACCTACTCATACCTACCCTTGCATCTCATTGAGCCACATGTCATCATTGTGTGTTCTCTTGTCTCTTACCCTTGCCTTTATAAGGAGACTCATCATACATTGTATGTAATTGTTGATGATCTAGTTGATCTCTTTTGCATCTTGATAGGAATACAAGTTATTCTTGTCATATTTTATTTCTCTTTTCATTGTGTTGTCTATTGGTCTCTTTGATCTTGGTTGCTTCAAGCATAATCTCATAGATATGTTACACTTGAAGGCCACTATAAGTGGCTTCATGCTTTTCTATTTCCTATGCTTAACCATTTCAGACATAATGTTAAGCTTATTTTTGCCTATTGAATTTTCTCTTCTCTAGAAGACTGCTAAAAAAGTTTCAAGTGTTAGTAAAACCCCTCCTCTCCATCAAGGCTGAATCTTGTGGATTTTCTAGTTCAATTTACCTCTCACCCTTTCCTTCAATACCCATCCTACCCATCATTCCTTATGCAATATTAAACCATGAACCTCAATTTGCATCTTGACACCTCTTCCTTATTGGCCTCTATGGCCCATAATTTGAATATGATCTTGAAAATCTCCCTATTGTCATCCAACCCCACCCTTGAGACTAAAAATATTATGATAGACCTCTTCCCCCTTGCTTCAATGGAAAGAAAGTGAAATTTTGAATCTCTTAAGGATTCTTATGTTTCTATCTCTAACATTAATTTTGACTCCCTTAGTTTGTACAAATTTAATACCAAAAATTCTACCTAGGTTTCTTCTCCTCACCCTAAGCCCTCATTGGATAATCCTCCCTAGTCCTTGCCAAAGAGATCTCCTTAGAATCAGATGTGGTCCTTGTGTTTTGACACAGTAAAACTAAATGCCTCCTTTGCATTAGGCTCCAAGACAAAATGGAGGGCCTTTGTAAGGCCTTCAACACCCAAATGGAAATTTTAAAATGGCATCTGGCCCAACATCATGAGGCCAAGTAGAAAATACAAATCGTGGAATCCTAGGTGTTTAATAAGACACAAGATTGGATAGAAGAATATCTCCAAGAAGGCATTTGGGAGATTATTATGAATGTGGCAACCACTTTTCATAATTGGGGTAAGATTGATAAAGAAGTTCTAGAAATCAAGAAGGAAATTGGCTTAGGGATGCTTAAACATTTTCTCAAGGATGAACTGACTAAACTGAAAGAGAACCAAGGAACCCTTATGAAGAGCATCTAAGATATTATTGAATACTACAAAGATTTCACCAAAAATATTTATTTAAATTTAAAGAATATTAATATTAATACTTATTAAATTCATATGATTCAAACTAACTATACTTAAATGAAAGAAATATGTTAGTGAATATATATTTTTCTTTTACTTTTATTAAGTGAAAGAAATAGGCTAGTGAGAAGGGTATTGGCTATCTAGGCACCATGCACCATGCATCCAATGCAGTGTATGGTATATACTGTTCTGTAGTGCAAATAGTCATGCAAGTACTTAAATAGTGAAAGGTGAAATGAAATGAATCTCCTGATAATGTTTTTTTCTTGCTCTTCTCTTGAGTAAATCAATATTATTTATTTTATATTTTATTAAAATGAATATATTTAATTTTCGTTAAAAATATATATAATTTATATTTAAATTGAAAATGAAATGAGGGAAAACTAAAATGAGATGAATATATTTTTTTACATATATATATATTTCTTTAAAAAGGTGGTAGTGCCACTTAATATATTTTATTTATACATTTCTTTACAAAAGCTTATTCAAAGAGCTCTCGGAGAAAAGAAACAGAAAGAAAAAATTTGATCCTTGCTCAAGAATACATAGAAAGGTTGTGAAACTTAAATCCCTAGTATGCAGAAAAGTACAATATATCTCGTAATGTCCAGAATGCCAAATGAAACAAATCATCCCCAAGTATCGAATGCCTACTAGAATATGTTGAACAAGATGAAGTCTAAACCAAAACATCATGAAAGTTGTACACATTTACATAGCTGTCCACAGTCTGCCTCACTTATGCATTTATTAAACTTTAAGTCTAACACACTTCATAGATGCTCAAATTGACATCCATTCACATCATTTAGATACAGCAAAACCATGAAACCCTACAATTATGATACCTCACATACCAATTTTTATCATTATGAAAAAGACCACTACATAGCCATGTGTAATAATATCCTATACCCATGTCCTCCAAAAAAATTTCCTTAAGAATTGAGATCACAATTCAGACCCATCATATTAAGTTCCACCTTGGAACTTCCCATATTTCCCAAATGATCTGCAACCCGGTTCCCTTCTCTATACACATGTGAAATAGTAAAGTTTACAAATGTATCAATAAGTGTCCATGCTTGTTCAAGTAAATATCTTATCTACCAATTGTCAATATTTCTCTTTATGCAAGCATTGATAATAATAGTTGAACTGCCTTCGATGTGAATATAAGAGATGTTCAGTTTTTTAAGTAGTAGAATGCCTTCAAGCAAAGCATATGCCTCTGCAAAGTTGTTAGTACCCAGTGCAATAGAAACAAATTTCAAAGCAAAAACACACCCTATGTGGTCCCTTATGCATACTCCTACTCCTGCATCACCCGGGTTCCCTTTAGAGGATCCATCAAAATTCAATTTGAAATGCATTGAATCTAGAGGACACCATTTCACTTTATTTCTATCAATTTTACTAGTTCTCACTCTTGGAAAGCAATGTGATATAGGAATAGAAATTCCCTTCTAGTAATTAATAACTTGACCATCCCAAGAAGTAAATTCCCTATTTGGATTGAAGTGATTTAAAAAATGAGCATTAACCAGTTCTGATATTGATTTTTCAATGTAATAGAAAACATCAAAAAGAGGAGATGTCTGCTTTCTAAAAATATGCTTATTTCTTTCCCACCAAAGTGACCATACTACAATGGATGGGATCCCTTTCCAAGTGCATGCAAAAAGAGAGGATGAGTATAAGACTGGTCATGACTGGAACAAATCCCTTACATTATTTGGAAGAGGGATGCTAAAGGAAAGCTTAGTAAGCACAAACATCCAACAATAATGAGCAAAATCACATTGGAGAAGGAGATGATCTAATGTTTCACTATTCTCACCACAAAGTACATAGGAAAATGGATGTGCAATATTGAATTTATCAAGTCTCTCACTAGTAAGTATTCTCTTGTGTAGAGAAAGCCAATTAAACATCCTTGCCTTGGGAAGAATAATGTTGTTCCAACAGAAGTTATAAGCTCTTTGTGAATAGGATTGAATAGACATTTGATGAATTTCCTTATACCCTTCCTTGATAGAGTACTTTCCGTTCTTCACAGGGAACCATATCAATTTGTCCAAACCATTCGAGATAAAAATAATGTGGTTCTTGAGAATCAAAGAAAATTTGACCTTTTGATCTAGGGAGATTGGGAGTAAAGTTGGCTTCTTCCAAATGACATGATTTGAAGGCTTCTCAAGATCATCTATGTAATCATAAAGGTAATATCCTCATTGATAAATAAATATAGGGATCACATCTACTAGAGATTCCTCAAGATTAAGAGGGGGGAGACCACTCCATGAATCATGCCAAAAGTTGACATCTTTGCCATTATATACTTGCCACGATAAATATCTAGTAATCACATTCCTAGAAGCCATCATGAAGTTCCAAATTGCAGACCCTAATGGATGACCAAGGATAGTAAATATATATGATGGGGTAGGAGTATCTAAATACTTTGCTTGCATAATTTGACACCACAAAGTATGTGGTTTTCATAAATATTCCAAACCAACTTTCCCCCAAAGGCCTTATTCCTTTTTGAAAGATCGTGCACACCAACCTCACCCGTAGAGTTACTTGGAGTCATTTTGTTGAGAGACACAAGCGGGATCTTTTTATATTTTTAAAGATTACCTTTCTAAATAAAATTTTGAATAATTTTTGCAATATGGGAAACAATAGATTTTGGGGCTTGAAGAATTGAAATGTAGTAGTTTGGGATTTTAGCCAAAACAGTTTTGACAAGAAGGATTCTGCCTGATAGAGATAACCATCTAGCTTTCTAGACATAAATTCTTTGTCAATCACAAAATTCCAAAAAGAAGGTTTCCTTGCTCCCATAAAGAAAGGGATAACCAAGTACAAAGATGGAAGAGAATCCACTAGAAAGCCCAATGTCTGGATAATGTTGTTAGACACCATTTCAGAAGTATTAAATATGAATAATTTATATTTCTGAACACTAGTTTTTTGCTCAGATCCAGAAGTATATATGTCCAACATTTTCTTAATATGCCTTGCTTCTTGAATATTGGAACAACCAAATAGAAGTGTATCATCTAAAAATAAAGTGTGAGTGATAGAAATTGAGGTATTAGGGATGCATACCCCCTTCCAAATACACAAAATCAGTTGTTTATTGACCAATCTACTAAAAGCTTCTACCATGATAATGAAGAGAAAAGTTGATAGTGGGTCACCTTGTCGAACTCCTTGAGTAGCTCGAAAAAAACCAAAAGGATTACCATTAATAATAACTGAAAAATGTGCCCCAAAGAGACAATTTTTGATCCATTTGCACCACTATTTGAAAAGCCAAACTTTTTAAGTACTCTCAAAAGAAAAGACCAACATACTTTATCATATGATTTCAACATGTCTAATTTAGCTATGAAAGTAGGGGACTGTGAAGAGTTAATTGAGTGCAAAAATTCATGGGCCACAAGCACACCTTCTGATGTTTCCCTACCAGGAACAAAACCTCCTTGTTGAAGAGATATTACTTTAGGTATCAAGGATTTTAACCAGAGATAAATAGCTTTTGTGAAGATCTTGTACACTATATTACATAAGGAGATAGGCCTAAATTCTGCAAAAGATTGAGGGTTGTTAGATTTGGGGATAATAGAAAGATGGGTTAAATTCAAGTTCTTGAGAATAAGAGCTTATTGTCTTGACTCCTCCAAATCCATTAAAAGATCAAAGCTTAAAACATCCCAACACTTTTGAAATAATAGCATGGTGAAACTGTTAGGACTTGGAGACTTGTCAGGAGCTATCAAAACTACCACCTCTTATAATTCAGCAAGAGAGAAAGGTTGCATCAGATAATTGTTATAACACTGTGAAATCAGACAAGGGATAGAATGTAGCAATACCTCAACAATGGAGTCCTCAAGAACAAAAGGAGGGGAGGGAGAAAGAATATTTTTATATAATAGTTCACCCTCTTCCCTAATTTCCTATTCATTAGTTAATTTTACCCCGAAAGAAGAGGCATTTATAGAAAAGATAGTAGATGTAGCTTTCTTAATCTTTGCAGATGCCTGAAAGAACTTACTATTTTTGTCCCTGTCTTTTAACCATAGCTCACTTGATTTTTGTGTCCAATACTCCTCCTCTCTAGAGCACAATTCTTCCCAGTAACTTTGTAAATGCTTCTGCTTTGAGAAGGTTTTTCGATTAATCCGATTAGAAAAGATAAGTTCCTTGATGTCCTTTAATTCCTTCTCTACATTTGATTTCTCTACAAGGATATTTTTGAATACTTCTGTTAGTCTCAAATTTTGATTTCCCTTCTATCCTTCATGTAAGCAATAAATCAACTATGTCTGCATATGAAAAGATCAGGGAAATGGAACTCAAGAGTAACATATAACAAGGTTTGGAAACCTTCTACACTTTAAACTTATCCAAAGTTCAGGTGGGTATACCTTATGTGAATAATTTCACACTTTAAAATTGAGATCCACAGCAAACCAATTCTAAAAAACCTATGGACTTCATCACCTCAATGAAACTGAAACACTAAAAGAAAAACTTGTATTCATTTTAGTATTGATCTTCAAGAAAAGATAGAAATAAATCCTACAATCTGATACCAGTGCCTTATCTAGGATACAAAGTCACCTAAATCAAACAACAATTCTCAAAATGGAACACTCATATACATCTCATCATTTTGGCTTTTATGAATCCCATACATGCCTAACATATATATAGATCCTCTCCCATTCAACTAAAATAATTCATCAGATTCATAGAAACAAACAATAGACTTGCTAACAGAAGTATTTCATGCATATTTAATCCCTCTCCTGAAGAGAAAAGCCAGAAATAACATCTAAAAGATTGCCTTACAATCCATGTTCATTCAAACAACCCTAAATTATCCAAATGAAACCAGCAAACAAAAGAATGCACACCAGAAGACAAAGGAATTTTAGGCCTAAAACTTTGATCTATATATTCATATTCATTCCTAAAAATATTACATAACTCAGAGCAATCTCCTTAAAACTAGAAAAAGGTCCTAAATATATTTTGCCAAAGTTTCTTTATAAAATTCTTGTGATCCATTTTCTAATAGTTCAAGTATCCATTTATAACATTATGGATGCATACAAGCTTCAGACAAACCTAAGAAAATTTTGTTACAAATCACAATTTTCTCCAAGAAACAGTTACAAGTCATTTTCGGTATCAATAGCCTCTTCAACTTGTTGTCCCACTGCAACATCTTCTAACTATTTGGGAACTTCTTCCTTTTGTCTAGCATATTTATCCTTCCATTCCTAGAGCACGTCATCATTCGGCAAAGAGAAGTTGACAATCTTCTTCTTCATTCCTTCTAGCCTTTTCCAAGTAACCCTTAATTGCCAAATTTTTGTTTCTATGAAACTTTAATGTGATTTCACCTTTTCAATCTTTTCAATTGTTTTGACAAATAAGGATGTGTCATCAGTGTTAATGATTTCATTAACCCTTTTGGACAAGTTGTGATCCAGCTCTTCTAGCCATGTTTTCTCCTCTTTCAACTAAATTGGACCAACAAAACCTCTTGGAAACATCTCATACTTGTGATCAGAATATTATTTTCATATAGTTGGGCCTTTCTTTTTACACTCACCCTTTCTTCTGAGAGTATATTCATCTCTCTTATGAATTCACTAGTGGACCTGAGATTGTCATTTCCCTCTGCATCTGCATGGGATGAACACATGAGCTCTAATTCCTTACCTCTGGGCATCCACTTATTAAAAATTGGTTCCAAGGTGGTTTCATCCTCTCTTAATTTAGTCAGAATATTCATAATCCCCTTCATAGAAATGTGAAGGACAAAGGGCCTAACTAAATCAACATACTTCAAAATTGTAGCTTTTACCTTTTCCTCATATTTGCTTGCAAACAGGGCTTGAGCCTATTTCAATTTCTCCAACTCATGTTGGACAGTTTCAGCTGACTGGAAACCAGAAAGCATAAGAGAAGGTCAACATTCTATGATAGGACTTGTAGGTGGAGGTCTTGCTGGAGAAGAGGTTATCATAAGAGTGGAAGATTCACCTTGATGGTGCTGACCTGCCAACTAACTCTGAAGTCTAGCAATAATACTACCTTTGTTGGCCACTCCTTCTTTGGCCTCATTGTAAGCCTTTAAGATTGTTTCCAATTTTAATTGGAGATTGACCTTTTCTTTTGCCTCCTTTTCTGCCACTGCTACATTGAACTTTATAGTTTCCAATACTGTGCTTGCAGCTTCCACCACTCCTGTATCTTGGACTCTTTTTACAATCATGCCTCCTAGGAGACTAGAATCTGATACATCTTTTCTCCTTTTACTTTCATCATTCTTCAATGACCACATGACTAAAGCAGCATTATCTCTGCCGAAGGTCACTCCTTCAATGGGTTTAGTTTCCTTTCTAACTACTTCAAGTACCAGAGCATCAACTATATCCCACTCAGGGAGGATCAAAACACCAGCCTTTGATACCATCTCTCTTCCCTTTTCAAGGGTAATGGTCTTGAACTCTTCAATAATCTCTTATTTCACCTCTTCCTCTACCTAAGTTACATCTTTGTGAGGTTGCTCACTCTTCCTTTGTTCACATTTGGCTTTGAATTGTTCCATGTTTTTCTTCCATTCAAAATGCATGAAGGCCCCTGTTGTAACAAAGTTGAAACAGAGCATGAAGAAAAGGAGGTGCATTGTGATGAAGAAGAGGGAAAGGATAAGGACACTGATACTGAAATGGAGCCAAACAAGGATGAGAACTATGGTGAAGGGGAGGAAGGGGGTAATTCTTAGAACCCTCACTCTAACCCTAAGGGTTTGAAAAGCAAGAATGGGGCTCTGAATCCTAAGGAGGGTGATAACCCTAATGTTAAGGAGACTGAACAGAGCAAGGAATCTGTGGATACCATCCTAGACACCACCCGCAACTGCACCCTTGAATTCTTCAATTTCTAGAAATGGGTTGTTGAAAACATCACCAACATGCAGGGTAAGCAAAGGGAGCTAGAAGATAAGATAAATAAGCTGATTAAGATGTCTGACTCTGGGAAACAGAACGAGGATATGGAAAATAGTGAAATGGAGGAGGAAATGGAGATGGAGGACTGGCTGGAGAAAGATCTGATAAAAGGCAACCTAAAACATTTGGAGGATTTTATTAAAACTATGAAAGAATAGGTGGAGGAGGACAAAGACAATGTCAACACCCGGATTGCTCATAATGAGAAAGCATTGAAAAGCCTTATGAACCACAACCTCCATGTCCTTAAAGTTTCTTCCTAGAATATGAATGCGCTGGTGGATCATCAAGAAAAGAAAAACTAGGAGAAGAACCTGGTAATTATAGAAGATGCTCCAACTTCTAGCCCAACCCACCAGAACCCTATGTGCAAAACTAGGTAGACTACTGCTAAGAAGGACATGAAAATGAAAGAGAGTTAGATTGGACAAGAAAACAATGACTTGAGGGAAGCAGCAAAGGAAATGATGCTCTTGGTGCAAAATGCTAAGGAAACTATGAAGAGTTTTTAATTTTCTTGTAATGTTGGGCTTGGGGTCAATTTCTTGTTGGCCTCTTGCTGTCCTTTCCTTTGTTGCTGGTCTTTTACAGCTGTCTTGTTTTGTTTCCTTCTTGAATATCTTTTGAATGTAATTGGGTTTCGGGTCCCTTAAAACCTATTTTTACTTAATCAAAAACAAAGTTACTATCAGCCAGGAACTCCTCACTGGCTTGCTTGACAGTAAGGTCTAACTCTTTACCCTGGACCTCACCAACCATCAAGTTCATTTCAGCACTAGGTGGCTATTCTGGCATCCCCTCTTGTGTCCCCTCATATGTGTAGGCAGTCTCCCTGAGACTCCCTATTTGTAACAACTGTTCAGCCACTGCCTGCTCATCTCCTATGTGGATAGGGGACTAAGATGGAGAATATTGAGGCTCATTTGTTTTCCCTTCCTTCCCTACCCTTTTCCTTTTAGGGGATTCTTAGATGTCAATGACATCCTCAATCACTCTTTTCCCTCTTGAAGTGGAAGGCTCATCGGTCACTGACATCATCACACTGTATCTTGATTTCTTATGCATTACTTAATCACCTGGTGGGATAGCCTTAGCAAAGGAAGGATTAGTTAGAACCAATTTAACCCTGTCAGGATCATTTCTCATTAAAGCCTCCCTTTGTTCTTTCAAATTTTGCATGAGGTCTTCAAAATAAAGAACCAAGAATTTAATTTTCTCCTCAAAGGGATTGAAAGGCTATCAAATTGATGAATGAAGTCAAGAGCCCTTTTATATGCAACCCACTTCTCTTTCCTCAGTTCTTTCTCATCCAAACTGACTTCATTCCTAATTAGATTTTCAAGGAAATGAAATTGGTGAGGCCTACCTTTACAAACTTCTCTCTTCCTAAACATGATGTTGAAAAACTCTTTAGGGTCTGTACATCTTGAAATGGCAGTTGACAATCTATATGGTTTAAGGAATTCTTCAAAATACTTCCAGCCACCTTTAGTGATCACAAAATGATGTGCCATGGTAATAGTTGATAAAATGGTCCCTTTACCCCTATTTGTCATCTCTACCTCTTGTACACCTGCAATTTGCCTTAAGACTTCAACAATTCCTATCTTCAGTGGGACTTGATAAGGCAATAAATATGGAGTGCCTCTAAAACCATATACTCTGAAAAACTATAGAAACAGGGTACAAATACATATCTCCCCAATTATGAACAATCTTGATACCTTTTGCAAACTCCTTGGGCTTGAGGAATCCCAACAGAGCCTTAGGAATCCTAGGTTTTTCTCTGCATAAACAAAATCTAATCTTAGATGCAAAGCATCTATCAAACTTTAGATAGCTATCATCCTCTCTATCCCAAGACAAAACAGTAGTCCAAATTTCAACAGGCATCTCTTCCTTATCTTTCACCTTGACCAAATCCATTTCTTTTGAAAAATAATCAGCACCCTTGAACAAAAACATGTGCATTAGAAGAGAATACCATCCAAAAGGCCTATCCACCTTACCATTTTTTATCCCTACTAGCCCTGCATGAATTACATCAGTAAGGTATGGCAAATAATCAAATCTTATCGCCAGAGAGGGATTTAGAATTTGTGCAATCATTAGCATGTAATGGGTTGGCATGTTTTTCTCAGCATCTTCTCGAAAAATTTGACACAGGGCCCACTACATACCCTTAGCTCTTAGAGTAAACAAATTCAGGGAGAAGGGTTCCATTGTACTAGGGCCTACAACTATTAACCCTCCTATTTTAACAAAGAAATGTTTCAATGGGCCACTCCTAAGGTGATCCCTTTTTGCATCATAAGCCTAGGCCAGTGATTAAAAATCAATAGGTTCTCACAAATTTGAAGCTTCACTGAGCTTGAACACACTCTTGAATTCATCATCTTTAATTTCAATCAGGGCTGATCCTTTCACATTCCTGATACATCTAGCTATAGGGTCATAATTTTGGGCAATCAAAGTCAACAAATCTATATCCATGAATACACCAGGGACTACAAGCTTCCTCACATCCAATTCACATATGCTATTTAAAGGTGCAAGGGAATGTCTCTGACCAAAACCAACCTTGAATAATCCTAAACCTGACATCCCTATTTGTGGATCCCTTAACCAATTGCCTTTGTCATATAGGCCAACCCCTATTCTCAAACGAGGGTTCTTTGGTACAAATTCTTTAGCCTTGGCCCTGACATTGGTAGACATAGTTAACTATTCTATAAAATCATCACAAATATTCCTATCTTGGTAATTTACTTTTCATTTTAATTCCCTTCTTGGCACCATCCTATTAAAACAACTATATCAATTGAGATTTGCACAAAAACTCTAATGAAACAATTCACACAGCAACATCGATTCTCAAACTATAATTAGCGAGAAAAAGCACAAAAAACCTGGTTATTCGCCTGAAGAAACTCGCTCTGCACCAACTCCTCTGCAACAAACTTGTTGATATGGTACCAATATTCAATTGATGTGGACCTTAATATGGAAAGTTGGCATTGAATTGAGAAATTACTCCTGCATGCTTTGGCCATCACCTTAGAATTGAATTCATAAAAATCAAATTCAAAACAGGCTCCAACGAACCACAAGTTCTCTGACTCTTTCTCTGTTTTAGTCATTTCACCATTTCATAGAGTTTAAAACCCCTACACTTTTCTTTCACAAAGCAACAACGATCATTGGATCTCGAAAACTTGCACTGCTTTTACTCCTTCTGGTCTTTCTATGTTAGGGACTGGCCCTACCTTTATTTGGCCATTTCGTTAACACTAAACCATGTGCACTTTTACCTCACGAAACATTGCCGACCACTAGATCATCATTTAATTGCTCATTCTTTACCTCCTGTAGTGACCACCAATCTTCTTAACTAATGATGCTTAACCATGATAACTCAATGATGAATGGATAGTACCAAATAGGTACTGAGAGGGGGGGTGAATAGTACAGACAAAAGCCTCAATCTTAAATCAGTTTGTCAAATCACACTGTGCTTAGGCAGACAAATGGTAATACCGGTTCTCAAACAAAGTACAACTGGCAAAATCCAGAATAACTGAGACAAGCATAAACTTGTTGACAGTTATCTTTTCATACAATCTAATACTTCATTCCATTTCACCCTAGTGCATGAGCAGGTAATCTATCATAAAAGATATATACATACATATAAACAACTAGATCCACATGATTCACCGCTTCATAGAAAACAACATAGCATCACATGAAAAAGATATCACTTATGACACACATAATTTTCACATGGAAACCCAACTAGGAAAAACCACGGTGGGGATGAATACCCACAAGTTGTTTTGAACTCTTTAGAAGTCTGCTCTGTTAGGAGCCTTGTCTAGTTAAGGACTAATACAATAGGTTCTGTTAGGAACGAATCCTATTAGGGATCACCTGGTTAAGGGTTAAACCCTGTTAAAGGTTACCTTGTTAGAGGATTTCAAGAACTCAATGGTTTTGAGTCACCTTGTTAAAGGATTTATAGTAAGCTGGTTAAAGCTACCCTGTTAAGGGATTTCCCAACTGTTGAAGTGGTTAGAGATCAACAAGTATTACAATGATCTGGTAGTAGCACTCAATGCCAATGCAGATCTGCTTTAGCTCCTCTTCACCTTTTGCACTGACACTCTGTAGGTATCACTTCTCTCTTCTAGTCTGGCAAGAATCATGTATCTCTTCTCTTGGATACACACACACAACTTTTGCCAACAACCTCAGAAAGAAACACAACATCGACCTTATAGGAAATAGATAGGTTGGTAGCTTAAACCCTAAAACCTAAACCTGTTAGGTTAAGCAATTCAAATGGTTCAATCTTGATCATTAAGCACATTGCATTAAATGCAACAGTCTTGAACCAATCTCAAGACATTCTCCATCATTCATTTTCTACTGATTTCATGGTGGTTGATAACCCATCACATGTTATCACCATTTACAAACTTCGCACATTCCTGAGGTAGATAGGGACAATCTCCTTCATGTAAGATCCTTCATGCAAACAAGGCTGACATGGCAATATGATATGATCTTCTTTACAATGCTAACTCATCACACAAAGTCACCGATTGAGTCACACAGGCTTGAGGCACTTCAACCAAAAACCTTGAAGTTGAGACTACCATCAGTGGTCATACAAAGCTTCCATGTGCCGGTTCCCATAACTACATGTCGGTTCACCTTAAGCAAACACAACGCTTCACTTTGCCACAAATACCGGTTCATAGTTTTATACCAGTTCTCACATATATCAGTTCTCTCCTCTTCATCATATTGACATCAATGACAACATACAATGTCATCATGTCTTCATACCGGTTCACATAATGCCAACAATCTCCCCCTTTGGGATTGATTGCAATATACAAAGATATCTCTCCACTTCACATCTTCTCTCTCAATTTCTGTAGATATCTTCTCCACTTCTCTTCTTCTCCCCCTTTGACAACAATGCTAAAGTGGAGGCACGAGCTTCCCTATTCCATTATGCTACTCCCCTGAGGAGTAGCATCCTTCAACACATCAATCCAAAAAAAAAATTGACTATGCAATACCTGACTGATGTGGAGCATATACCTTTAGTTTACTTCCTGAAGGGGCAACACCCCTAATTCACCTCTTAAGTACATAAATGTAGCCTTTAGGAGAGGCTTGGTGAATATGTCTGCTAACTGCTACTTATTGGAAACATGTTCCAGTGTAATGTCTTTTTTTTGAACCTTTTTCCTCAAGAAATGATACTTAAGCTCAAAGTGCTTGGTTCTAGAATGCAAAACCGAATTCTTGGAGATGTTAATTGCACTAGTATTGTCACAAAATATACTTACTAGTTCAGATACAGGAATTTTGAAGCCATTTAATACATGCTTCATCCAAATTGTCTGAGTGCAGTTCATGAAAGCTGCAACATACTCTGCTTCCGTTGTAGACTAAGAGCTACAACTCTGCTTCTTACTCATCCATGAGACCAGTCTACCACCGAGAAATAATGCACCACCGGTTGTGCTCTTCTGGTCATCTACATTACTAGCCCAATCAGCATCTATGAACACTTTCAAGTTAAAATCATTATTGTATGGATACCATAGCCCATAGTCAATAGTTCCCTTCAGATATCTAAGAATCCGCTTGACTGCTACCAAATGGGATTCTCGTGGACTTTTCTGGAACCTTGTAGTAATGCCAACTGCATGCACAATATTTGGTCTACTATGCACTACATAATGCAACTTACCAATCATTGATCGGTATTCCTTCTCATCAACCAATGCTGAGTCATCCTCTTTGGATAGTTTACAAATGGTCGCCATTGATGTACCAACCGGTTTGCTATCTTCCATGCCAAAGGTCTTCAACACCTCTTTGACATACTTGGATGGAGTGATAAAGATTCCATCTTTCATCTATTGGATCTGCAGTCCAATGAAGAACTTAATCTCCCCTATGAGTGACATCTCAAACTCTTTCTTCATCTCATCTACAAACTCATGACTCATCTTGTCATCTCCACCAAAGATAATGTCATCAACAAATACCTCACAGATTAGGATCTGATCTCCTTCAGACTTCAAGTAGATATTGCTATCTTCACTTGTGCTCTCAAATCCAATCTTCACAAGATGGGAGTGCAGGCATTCATACCATGCTCTAGGTGCCTTCTTTAGACCATATAAGGCTTTATGTAGCCTACACACCATGTCACTGTCAAGGAAAACCCATCTGGTTTCTCTGTATACACTTCCTCTTCAAGTATACCATTTAGGAATGCAGATTTTACATCGATTTGATATACTTTGAATCCTTTAAAAGCTACATATGCAAGAAGCATACAAACTCCTTCCAATCTGGCTACAAGAGCAAAGGTTTCTCCATAGTCTTCTCCTTCTTCTTGGGCATATCCTTTGCACACCAGTCTAGCTTTGTTTCTAATCACTGTGCCATCCTCATTCAGCTTATTTCTAGAAACCCATTTGGTACCAATGACATTTTTATGCTTCGGTCTGGGTACCAAAGACCATGTACCATTTTTCTCTATCTGGTCAAGTTCCTCTTCCATTTCCTTGATCCAATCTTCATCTTTATGTGCCTCTTTGAATGATTTAGGCTCAAATTCAGAGATCATACATGAGTTTTCTCTGATCTTCCTTCTTGTAAGAATTCTTGCATCCTTATCTCCTATGATCTTCTTAGGATCATGATTCAGCTTGACATACCAAGGAATGGTCTTGATAGATTCCTCTTGATTTTCTTCTTCATCCTCATCTCCATCAATATCAGCATCTACATCTACCGATGTAGGAACACTATTACTGGTACTTGGTTGACTGACAACCAGTTCCTAGAAGGTTACAATCAGTTCATTTACCACTTGCTCACTGTCGGTTTCCTCAGTTTTCTTAGAGGTTTCATCAACTCTTACATTGATGCTTTCCATAATTCTCTGAGTCCTATTGTTGAAACACTTGAGAGCTTTTCTCTTGGTGGAATACCCTAGGAATATTCCCTCATTACATTTCGCATCAAATTTGCTCTGGTGTTGGCTCCTCTTGAAGTAACATTTGCTACCAAACACTCTAAAGTAGCTAACCATAGGTGTCTTACCGGTCCAATACTCATAAGGAGTTTTATCCTTACCTTTCTTAATGAGTACCTAGTTCATTGTGTAGACTATAGTGCTCACCACTTCTCTCAAAAAGGTGTGAGTACCTGGTTCTAGCCACTTCAACCATAGTCTGGTTATTCCTCTCTGCTAGGCCATTCTATTGTGGAGTCCAGGGGGCAGACAAATGCCTATTGATGCCATGTTCTTCACAGTACCTATTGAATTCACCGGAAGTGAATTCTCCTCCTTGATCAGTTCTTAGGCACTTGATCCTTTTACCACTTTCCTTCTCCACTAATGCTCTAAAAGATTTGAACTTTATAAAAGCTTCAGACTTATATTTCAAGAATGTGACCCACATCATTCTTGAGCAGTCATCAATGAGAATCATGAAGTACCTATCACCCTACACACTCCTAGTTTTTATAGGACCACACAAATTAGTATGCACAAGATCAAGCAAATTGTCAATAGTGAAAGGTTTACCTTTAAAGGTTGAGGAAGACATTTTCCCCAATTGACACTCTCTGAACAAGGTATTATCTGGTTTGCTTAGCACTAGCAACCCTCTAACTGCCTTGATCTTACTGGCCTTCACAATATTATCAAAGTTTACATGGCAGAGTCTCCTATGCCATATCTAGCTATCATCAAATTTAGCAATAAGGCATGTACTTATATTTGCATTCAGCTGAAATAGATTACCTTTGGTCTACATGCCAGTGGCCACTAATTCACCACTCTTTCCTTTGATTCTACAAAATCCATTCTTGAATTCTAGAGTGAGACCACTATCATTCAGCTGGGCAACACTCAGAAGGTTGTGTCTGAGACCATCAATCCAATACACATTGTCAGCACTACTCTTTCCATTCAGAGAGATGGACCCTCTACCTTTGACCATATATGGTGCATTATTACCAAAGTGAACCACACCACCATCATACTCTTCCAAGGATGGAAACTTTCTCTGATCACCAGTCATGTGGTGAGAGCAACCACTGTCAATAATCCACTCATTGGAATTGTTAAACTGGGAGACAAGAGCCTTCTTGTCTAACACATCTTCCTTGACAGCAACAAACACAATATATTCATTTTCTTCATCTTCTGATTCCTCATCTGTGACACCTTCATCAACTGCCACAAAACAATTTCTCCGATTTTCTCCTTTGAATTTCTTGAACCTTTCTGGTTTGTCCTTGTTGTCGCCATTAGGACAATTTACAACTATATGTCCTATACAGTTGTAAGAAAAGCATTTCAAAGGGAGCTTACCTCTATATTTGTTGGTTCCTTTAGGGAGTTTCCTGGCAAGAAAAGCTTCAAATGCCATCAGAATCTTTTCATCATCCATTTCTCTGCTCTATCTTGGTTCACCACTGGTGCTAGCTTCTTTTCCTTTTCTGGATGGTACAGTAGAAGCTTTAAAAGTTGATTCAGTCTTTTGAACACTGCCATCAAAACTATTTAGCTCATAGCCTGTCAACTTTGCAATGATGGAGTCTAGGGATAACTTAGTCTTGTCTATTGATCACAACCCCTGAATAGCAACAACCCTTATTGCATAGACCAGTAATAAGGATCTTAGGACTTTGCTTACCATAGTGGAATATTTCATTTTACCACCTGCACTCTTAATATCTCCAACAACAGTTTTGATTCTTATTCCATAATGTTGAATGGTCTCACCTTCGACCATCAACATGTCTTCAAACTTCCCTCTAAGGGTTTCTTCCTTAGCTTGTTTTACATGATCATCACCGCCATAGATATTTTCAAGAGTATCCCATACCTCTTTGGGATTTACCTTATCTTGGACATCAATGAACTCAGTGTCAGATAAACTACTAATTAGGGCTTCCATGACTTGCCCATTCTCCTGCATCTCTCTCTTTTGATCATCAGTGAGAGTACCAGTAGGGGCAACATAGGCATTCTCAACATAGCTCTAGCATTGAGCACCTATGCTTCTAATGTATATCTTGATTTTGTCTTTCTATATACTGAGATTTTCTTTGTTGAACTTTGGACCTTCCCTCTTCATCATTAGACTAGGATCTTTACTTCAAGTGGTTAAGCTTATAACACAAAGGATCTGGAGGACTCTCTGATACCAATTGATAACTCAATGATGAATGGATAGTACCAAACAGGTACTGGGAGGGGGGGTGAATTAGTACAGACAAAAGCCTCAATCTTAAACCAGTTTGTCAGTAGACATTGTGCTTAGGCAGCCAAACAATAATATCGGTTCTCAAAGAAAGTACAATAGGCAAAACCCAGAATAACTGAGACAAGCATAAACTGGTTGACACTTATCTTTTCATACAATCTAATACTTCATTCCATTTCACCCTAGTGCATGAGAAGGTAATCCATTATAAAAGATATATATATAAATATATAAATATAAACAGCTAGATCAAAATGATTCACCGCTTGACAAAAAACAACATAGCATCACATGAAAAAGACATCACATATGACACACATATTTTTCACATGGAAACCCAACTGGGAAAAACCACAGTGGGGATGAATACCCACAAGCTATTTTGAACTCTTTAGAAGTCTGTTATGTTAGGAGCCTTGTCTAGTTAAGGACTAATACAATAGGTTCTATTAGGAACTGATCCTATTAGGGATCACCCGGTTAAGGGATGGCTAGAATACCCGGTTAAGGGTTAAACCCTGTTAAAGGTTACCTTGTTAGAGGATTTCAAGAACTCAATGGTTTTGAGTCACCCTATTAAAGGATTTATAGTAAGCAGGTTAAAGCTACCCTGTTAAGGGATTTCCCAACTGTTGAAGTGGTTAGAGATCAACAGGTATTACAATGATCTGGTAGTAGTAATCAATGCCAATGCAAATCCTCTTTAGCTCATCTTCACATTCTGCACTTACACTCTACAGGTATCAATTCTCTCTTCTAGTCTAGCAAGAATCACATATCTCTTCTCTTGGAGACACACACACACATTTTGCCAACAACCTCAGAAAGAAACACAACATCGACCTTATAGGAAATAGATAGGTCGATAGCTTAAACCCTAAACCCTAAACCTATTAGGTTAAGAAATTCAAACGTTTCAATCTTGATCATTGAGCATATTGCATTAAATGCAACAGTCTTGAACCAATCTCAAGACGTTCTCCATCATTCATTTTCCACCGATTTCATGGCGGCTGATAACCCATCACATGTTATCACCGTTTACAGACTTCGCACATTCCTGAGGTAAATAGGGACAATCTCCTTCATGCAAGATCCTTCACGCGCACAAGGCTAACATGGCAACATAATCTGTTCTTCATTACAATGCTAACTCATCACACAAAGTCACCAATTGAGTCACAAAGGCTTGAGGCACTTCAACTAGAAACCTTGAAGTTGAGACTACCAACTAGTAGTCATACAAAGCTTCCATGTGTCAGTTCCCATAACCACATGTCGGTTCACCTTAAGTAAACACACCGCTTCACTTTGGCACAAATATCGGTTCACAGGGTTATACCGGTTCTCACACATACCAGTTCTTGGTAACATACCGGCTCTTACATATACCGGTTCTCTTCTCTTCAACATATTGACATCAATGACAACATAAAATGTCATCATGTCTTCATACCAGTTCACATAATGCCAACAAACCATGACGGCTAGTGGTTTTCACCATTTTGCAGAAACTAAACTATAGGCATCTTCAAGCTATGAAACAATAACAACAGTTGGATCGACCACAAGATGAACACCATTTAACATGCTTTAGACCTTCCAAGTGGGCCCTTTAACTCAAAGACCACTGGCTTTATTGCATCACCGATTAACATACGCCATGTGGCAGTCGACTATGTGCTCAAGAAGTTCCACCAAGTTCCTTTTTGAAACCACCACGTGTTCTACTTCACCATTCTCAACATAACTGTCGGTTGAACCAAGGAAGGCCCTCAACTACCCTTTGGAGCCACGTGTATTTGACAAGTCACTAATTCATTACATGGAACAACCCATCTAACCTGCCATGTTAGTTGTTGTGTGATTTGCACATCATTTTGCTATTTCACGAACATTAATATCCGCTTGACTTTAGGCTGCAAATCCATGACAACCGTCCAATTAAATCCTACTTAATCGACCTTTAAAACTTTATGACCTGCCTGTCCTTTGGGCCCACTAACCCTTTCTCTATTTCATAGAGCTTAAACCTCAGACCACTTATCTTCGCAAAGCAGCAATAGCTATTGGATCTCGACAACTTTCTCATCTATTACCTTTGCTCTGATCACCTATGTCAGGCACTCCACCTTTTTGCAACTTCACGAAAGGTAAACAACGGGTAACTTTAGGCCACGAGTCAACGAGAGCCGTTGATCTTTCCTGAGTTGATCGTCCTTTAACCAATTACCTTACTCACCTTTGGGACCCGCCAAGTCTTTCACTATTTCATAAAGACTAAATCACGTGCACTTTGGGCTAGTGAATCAACGTGAGTCATTGGATTTAAAACAAGATGCAGTCCTTTAATATGATGGTCAATCCATCTGGTCGGGGCCCCCAAGCCTTTTCACCATTTCATGAACATTAACTTGCTAGCATCTTTGCCTAGTGAAACAATGACAATCGTAAGATTAACAATGAGTTGCATACTATTTAAGGAGCCCAACAAACATTAGAGCAAGACATAGGCAAAGGCATAAATTTTAAAATATTAGAAAAGCTACCTAGGGAAAAACCTATGGGGGAACACTTATAATGATAAATCGACCCTTCTTTAAGTGGAAAAAGTAATGCATAAATAGAACATAAGGGTTTTTTTCAAACATAGGAAAGGCTAAACTTCAAAAAACCTTAAACCCTCATCTGACCCAAGAAACTCATGGGTAACAGGGCCATGCTAAAACACATTTTTTGTAGATTTCTAGCCAACTATGGGACAAGAACACTCAATTTTAAAATAGTGATAACATTGGCTCTAACTGGGGATGGTTGATTGCAAGATCAACACAAGAATTCAGAAACTCTCTGGAGAACACACCAAACACAAGCCTTAAAAACAACAACAAAAACAAACCTAAGTATGTATAGACTAGGACCTACTGTGCATGGACATTGAGAGAACTAATGCTTCGGGAATTGTCCATGCACTGGAAATTCCCATACCCCATCATTCATATTCTGCAAAAAAATATGAATCCTTTCCATTAATATCACAAACCACAGAGGGGCCTATCCATAGTGACTCAAATTTTTTGTGTTTTCCCTTATCTTGTCCTTTTGCATTCTATCGAAGAACCACATCACCAATTTGAAACTTTCTCAACAAGGTTCTTTTGTCAAATAGATATTTGGACTGCAATTGGATCTTCAAATTCCTCTTGTGAGCCAAATTTCTAATTTCTTCTACCTCCACCATCTGAATCATCCGGTCTTCCATAGGTTCATATAACTTCATGTCTTTAGCTTACAAGAACTTATACACTAGAAGAAGATTATTGACTGGCACTCTAGATTGTGTGCCATAAACCAATTCAAAAGGTGAAACCCCAATTGCTCTCTTGACAGTAACTTTGTCAGCCCATAGAGCTAATTTTAACTTTTGGTCCCAAGACCTTTTATTTTCCTCCAGAATTTTCTTAATAATGTTCAAGAGGCTCTTATTACTTGATTCAGCTTGCCCATTACCCTGAGGATGATAGGGTGAAGAGTAGGACATAACTATTCCATGGCTAATGCAAAATTCAACAAACTCTTCTGACTTGAAGCTCATGGCATTATCCATCACTAGTTTTATAGGGACTCTGAATCTAGTTATGACATTATCCATCAGGAAGTCAATAACAACCTTACTCGTGGCTCTCCTAGTGGGTATAGCTTCAATCCATTTGGTAAAATAATCAGTAGATACTATAATCCACCTATGACCTCTCCCTAATTTCTCAACGATTTCTCCAATAAAATCAATGCCCCACTAGACAAAAGGGGCTTCCACTGTAATTGGGTTGAGGGGTAAAGCTCCCTCATACTTCAATTTTGATGAAAACTTCTGGCACAGGTCACATCTTGGGACATGTTCATGGGCATCTTTAAACAAAGTAGGCCAATAATATCCAACCTCAACTATCTTACCAGCAGTTGTCTTGGTGAAGTAGTGACCTCCACACACTCCATCATGCATTTTAGTTAACACTCTTTTAGCCTGTGATTTATCCAAACACATTAGCAATGCCTCATCTCTATTCTACCAAAATAGATCACCTTGAATGAGGACATGCTTTTGTAACTTCAACTTCAATGTTCTTTTCTGGTTATGGGTCATCCCTTCTGAAAATGTTGCATCCCTTAAAAAATGTATTATCTCCGAGTACCATGGCTTTGTCTTAATACTGGTGACCAGGATATTCTCAACTTCAACATTATTCACTTAAACATAAAGAAGGTTTGATTCAGCCATCATCTTAGCAAGGCCTAAACCTCTCACCAATTTAGTGATCTTAATCTCTAAATCAAACTCCTGGATTCTGGTTATCCATCTGCATCTTTTACCAGTGACCTCAAACTGGGATAGAATATCTTTTACAGCCGCATGTGGGATGTAGGCAATAACTTATGAATTTACAAGATATGGCCTAAATTCTTTAACAACCTTGACCAAAGCATATGCTTGCTTCTCCATAATTTCATACTTTAACTCTGCAGCCTGTAAAGATTTGCTATAAAAAGCTATAGGATGTTCATATCCTTCATTATCCTTTTGTAGAAGAACCGCAACCACTATGTGATATGAAGCAAAAGAAAATAGAGAGAAAGGCTTACTGTAGTTAGGGGACTTCAACACTGGTGCCTCCTGAATAGCCTTTTGAATTTCATCAAAAGCCTTTGAAGCTTCTTCATCCCAGCAAAATTTTGTATCCTTCTTAAGCAGTTTAACAATGGGCTTGACTATCTTTGCAAAATTTCCAATAAATCTTCTAACAAAATTTACTTTACCCAAAAAAGATTGGATATCTTTAACACTCTTTGGCTCAGGTACATTTTTTATGGCTTCAATTCTTTTAGGGTCTATTCTAACCCCTTCTTTAGAGGCAATATGCATGAGCAGCTTCCCTTCAGTGACAACAAAATGGCACTTTTTTGGATTTAAGGATACACCAAATTCCAGAGCTTTACTAAAAACCTATTCTAGGTGTCCACAGTGGTCATCCGCCCTTTTAGCGAAACATGTCAAATCATCTTGATATACTACCATGATAATATTGATGAATTCCTTGAAAGCTACATCCATTGCCCTCTGAAAAGTAGCTCCAACATTTTTCAAACCAAAAGGCATTCTGACATACACATATGTTCCCCAAGGGGTGGTGAAAGTAGTTTTGAATTGTTCGGATTCTTTTACTAACACCTGGTTATACCCTTAGAACCCATCCATCATAGACAATAGATCATAACTAGTTACTCTTTGCAACATTGCTTCCATATTAGGAGAAGAGTAATTATCTTTCAAAGAAGCAACTTTTAGGTTCCTAAAATCAACACAGAGTCTTATGTCCCCATTCTTCTTTCTAATCGAGACCAAATTTGAGACCCATGATGAATGCCTTATAGGCTTAATGATTCCCCCTTCCCTTAACTTGGTTAATTCTTGCTGCATTTTAGATTCCAACAGGGGGTTGATAGGTCTTTGTTTTTGTCTAAAGGCTTAGCATCTGGAAGCAAAGGGATTTCACGCTGAAATAGATCCTGTCTATATGCCTTTAGATCTTCATAAGACCAAGCAAAAACATGCTTATATTTCTTCAATAAATTAATAAGGTTTACTCTGACATGAGGAGGCAAATTTTTTCCAATATACACCAACTTAGGGGATGATTTTGTCCCCAAGTTTACCTCCTCTAGTTCATCTAACTTAGTGGTTGATTGCTGGTATAGATGATTGTCACTATAACTAAACATACCTTCCAGGTCTACCAACCCTTTAGGTATTTCATTAGTTTCTAACTGAACTAGGTCATTTCCAAACAGAGTTTCTCTATTTTCAACCACTTCTACCAAGGCATTGCAATCAATTTTTTTTCCATCATAGTCATCAATGCATTGTATAAATCTGAGAATATCTTCATCATCAACAAACACTTGTCAATTATATACATTGTCAGGAATGGCAGGCCTAGCTTTTGTCTCAACTGTGGATATACCGGTTAGTGTTGCATCATCATTCTTTAATGCAACATTTGCTAAGAAATCGGCCATGATATTCTTTGACCTCTCTATCCAATTTATAGAGAATGCACTAAAATGCTCAATCACATCCCATACTACATGTTTATATCTTTTCAGTCTGTCATTCTTAGATGCATACTTAGCTCTAACTTGAGAAACAACCAGTTCTGAGTCTCCTAACACTTTTAACAACTGAATGCCATGCCTTTTTGCATCTTCAAGTCCTAATAACAAGGCTTCATATTCAATAGTGTTATTTCTACACTGAAAGGCTAATAGAAAGGAATATTTGAAGGTTATACCTAAAGGGGACACAAAAAGAACTCCTGCTCCAGATCCTTCTTTAGAGAAAGATCCATCAAAATACATGTGCCACAAATCATGCTATTGAGATTCCAATTCAGTTACAATAGAGTCAATATTCTTCAATTGAGGTAAAATTGGTTGTATTCTAAAACTGTCAAGATCCACACCAATCATATAGTTGAGCATACTAGGATCTACTTTCTCAATTACCCTAGGGGCATGTGGTTCTCTATACAATTTGACTTGGTTTCCATTAATTGGGATAGTAGCATATGATATATCCAATTGAACATTTCCACCTACTGCTACAACCCACTGTCTGGACAACAACATGCCATAGTGAGGTTTAGTGTCAGTTACAATGACATCCATCTTGTATGTTGCTTCAGGGAATGCTGCTATTTTTACTTCAACATCTTTCATTGTACCTATCACTGGCACTTCTCTATTATCTATAGCATAACACTTCCCATATACTGTACTTACTGACAATCCTAATTCTTTCATGACACCAGAAGGCATTACATTTGCAGCTACACCAGAATCTATCATACAGTTTTTAATTAACCAGTTATTCACTAACAAAGTAACATAAAAAGGATAAACCTGTGAAGGTTCTTGTGTAATAGTTGTTCCAACATATACCTCTAGGGTTTGCAATTCATGATCCTTTTCACCTTCCATTGAACCTGAAGGCAAAGCTATGTTACTATTAGATATCTTAGAAAATAAAGATAAAGCGGCTTCTCTATGTTGCTTTATTTTCATTAACTCTATCAATGGGACAGTGACCTCCATCTGGGTAAGAGCTTGAGTCATATCAAATGTGGAATTATTAATTAATTCAATATTAGCCTTAAATTTCTCTATCTTAGGCTGACTTGCCTTCTTTATTGTAGCAATTCCTTGTATATCACCAGTAGCATTATTATCCATACCTTTGGCCATATCTTTTAATTGGTCATTCCCTTTTTGGCTATCTTGGGGCAAGGTGGCTTTACTTGCTGCTTTCTTTTGGGATACCTCTTTTATAAACATTGAACCAAGTTCACCTTGATCCCCATCCTTCTTAGTACTTTTCAAATTGTAATTGTGCTTGGCTTTGCCTATGGCAACCTTAGTGAAATTTCTTACTTCTTCATCACTAGGTCTTCTAAGACAAACTTCTTCATCTTCAATTGTTACCACATTCAAAGTGGGATGCCAATCAAGTGATAACTATCCTTGGTAAGACCTTCTACTATTCAGCACATCACATTCACTAAGTTCACTTTGTAATGACTCATCATCACTTTCTATAATAGTTTCAAACATATTTATATCAGGCTCAACCTCTTGTCTCATGGATTCTTCAAGGGCTTGAGCTACAACACATTGATGAGGAGAATGTGGCCCATCACAAGCCATGCACCAAGGAGTATCTCCACATTATGAACATTTCCTACTTTTAAAGGATCTAGGGTGTCTTGGTTCTGAGTATTTTTTGGCTTCTCATTTTGAGGTTTGCCATCCTTCCAAGTAGTGTTGTAAGGTATATCATGCAACCTAGGAGGTCTATCTTGCCAATTGTAATGAGGCTTATCATTTTTACTCACCTTGGCAATAAGATCTTTCATGGCAGTCCCTAATTTCTCTATTTTGTCTTCTTGTTTAGCAACTTTATTGGGTTGCTATTTTGATTCTTGCCACATCCTACCATCAGTTATTCTCCCTACTTTCCTAGATGCTTTTCTATTACTCTCTACATTGATGGCAATTCTAAATGCATCCCTCTGACTATGCAGTTTGTTATCCCTCAGAATATAGGCCATTTTAGAATCAAAGGAATTGTAATAAGTATTTAGACACATATTATCATCTAACCTCATTACCTGATATAGCCTTTGCATTGCTTTCTGAAATCTGGCATTGCAATCTGTGACAATTTCATTATCAGACTTTCTAATATTATTGAACTCCTTGAGCATAAAGCTCACATTTGTCTTGTCACCATATTGTTCTTGAAAGCAATTTTTTAAAATATTCCCAAGACCCAATACTATTCATAGGGAGACCTCTATACCAATCACTTGCATCATCTACTAAGGATTGTACAAACAATTTCATGATGACATCTTCATCTATTATTTCATAGTCATTAATTAAGTCACCAAAATATTTTAAGTGCTCTTCTGCACTTATTGCATTGGTTGCCAACAAATTTATGGAGTCTGTCCCTTAATTCTATAGGAACATGGTTGGGATACCCTAGAATTCCTTCAAAGAAGAGTTGTCTGTATAGTTCTAAATTAATGGGTCTTCTCTAGAATTGATTAGCAACAAGATTATTTCCCATGTTCATTCTTACATTAGGGCCATGAGTTGGAGGGATTTCGTTACCTTGGTTATTAACAGGGGCTATATTAACTAGGACAGTATTCACTGGCAAAAGCTGACTTAATTTTGACTGGAGGGAGTGAAGCTTGCTGAGGAATAGGTTTATTCAGGTCTGCTGAGGGAAAACTTATAGGAGGAGCTTTTAGATAATTAATCTTTCTTTTAACTTCTTGATTTTTTGCTTCTAATTGAGCCTTTTCCAATTCCATTTGCAAGTCCTCTTTCTCTTTCCTCATCCTCTCCATCTCTCTTTCATGTGTGGATAGCATGTGAGATATCTCCACTGTAGTCTTAGATCTAGACCCTCCTTCCATGCACTTCTGCTTCCCCTTATCTACATTATTTATAACAGGTTGTGGGTCACTAAGTACTTCCCTATTCGATTGCACAACAAATTTGTAAGGAGGGTTGGTCTTAGGAACTAGAATTTCTCTAATGACTAGACCTTCATCCTCACTCTTGGCCTTCTCTTGGGTAAATAACTCAAGATCAACTATCTGTCTTAAAAGTCTGTCCCTCTCCATCAATTTTTCTTTTACCTCTCTTTCTTTATCTGCTTCCTTTTGTGTTCTTAAGGAAATTAAATGATGGACTCTTCTATTTAGGACTTCAATTTCTTTGGATACCTTATCTTCATCAGGGAAAATTTCTTCAGAGTTTGACACATTGAATTGGTCAATATCAATTAAATTGATGTTTCCATCGATTGTCCTAGGTACATAATCTCTCTTAATGTTTGAAGTATTCTTGTCCTTCCTGAAAAAACTAGCATGGGAGATCCCCTGATTTAGAAATTGGACATCTTCAATATTCCCAAACAAACCAGAATGGAAGCCTAAAATATCATACTCAAATTTGCGGGAAGAAGAATTTGAATTTGCATAGACGGGTCTCTTAGATGACTTACCCATATTGATGCTCTTCTATACCCAAGCTTCATTAGATGGCTCATGTACAACTGACCTTTTCTGGCCTCTTTGTGCCTGTTTAGGTAATCCCTCTTGCAACATCTCATGAGCATGCTTTCTCATGAAAGACCTAGTGTTCCTTCCTCTCTGCATTATACTTGTTTTCTTAAAAGAGATTCACTTATTTAAAAGGACTGGTTATACTTGTCAGAGTTACCACCCACAAAGACTATGGGAAATAAGAAAACAAGATTTAAATAGTATACTTGCCAATTTTTAAAACAAAAATCATGAAGATTTTCAAAGAGAGAGATAACACAAATTAGAGATCAGGCAATTTTCCACAACACAAATATCCAAACAACTTCTGAACTAATTCAAGCTCCAATCTAAAACATAGATACACACTATGACTCTCCCTAGCAGAGTCACCACTTTTGTTAGTCTCAAATTTTGATTTCCCTTCTATCCTTCCTGTAAGCAATAAATCAACTCTGTCTACATATGAAAAGATCAAGGAAATGGAACTCAAGAGTAACATATAACAAGGTTTGGAAACCTTCTACACTTTGAACTTATCCAATGTTCACGTGGGTATACCTTATGTGAATAATTTCACACTTTAAAATTGAGATCCACAGTAAACTAGTGCTAAAAAACCTGTGGACTTCATCACCTCATTGAAACTGAAACACTAAAAGAAAAACTTGTATTCAATTCAGTACTGATCTTCAAGAAAAGATAGAAAGAAATCCTACAATCTGATACCAGTTCCTTATCCATGATACAAAGTCACCTAAATCAAACAATAATTCTCAAAATGGAACACTCATATACATCTCATCATTTTGGATTTTATGAATCCCATACATGCCTAACATATATATAGATCCTCTCCCATTCAACTAAAATAATTCATTAGATTCATAACAACAAACAATAGACTTGTTGACAAAAGTATTTCATGCACATTTAATCCCTATTGAAGAGAAAAGCCAGAAATAACATCTACAAGATTTCCTTACAATCCATGTTCATTTGAACAACCCTAAATTATCCAAATGAAACCAGGAAACTAAAGAATGGACTCTAGAAGACAAAGGAATTTTAGGCCTAAAACTTTGATCTATATATTCATATTCATTCCTGAAAATATTACATAACTCAGAGCAATCTCCTTAAAACCAGAAAAAGGTCCTAAATATATTTTGCTAGAGTTTCTTTACAAAATTCTTGTGATCCCTTTTCTAATAGTCCGGGTATCCATTTATAACATTATGGATGCATAAAAGCTTCAGACAAACCTAAGAAAAGTTTGTTACAAATCACAATTTTCTCCAAGAAACAGTTACAAGTCCTTTTCGGTATCAACGACCTCTTCAACTTGTTGTCCCATTGCAACATCTTCTAAATGTTTGGGAACTTCTTCCTTTTGTCTGGCATATTTATCATTCCATTCCTGGAACACATCATCATTCGGCCAAGAGAAGTTGACAATCTTTTTCTTCATTCCTTCCAGCCTTTTCCAAGTAACCCTTAATTGCCCAATTTCTATTTCTATGAAACTATAATATGATTTCACCTTTTCAATCTCTTCAATTGTTTTGACAAATAAGGATGTGTCATCAGTGTTAATGATTTCACTAACCCTTTTGGACAAGTTGTGATCCAGTTCTTCTAGCCATGTTTTCTCCTCTTTCAACTGAATTGGACCAACAAAACCTCCTGGAAACATCTCATACTTGTGATCAGAATATTCTTTTCTATATAGTTGGGCCTTTCTTTTTACACCTACCCTTTCTTTTGAGATTATATTCATCTCTCTTATGAATTTACTAGTGGACATGCGATTGTCATTTGCCTCTGCATCTGCATGGGATGAACACATGAGCTCTAATTCCTTACCTCTGGGCATCCACTTATTAAAAATTGGTTCCAAGGTGGTTTCATCCTCTCTTAATTCAGTCAAAATATTCAAAATCCTCTTCATAGAAATGTGAATGACAGAGGGCCTAACTAAATCAGGAAACTTCAAAATTGAAGCTTTTACCTTTTCCTCATTATTGCTTGCAAACAGGGCTTGAGCCTGCTTTAACTTCTCCAACTCATGTTGTACAGTTTCAACTGATTGGAAACCAGAAGGCATAGGAGAAGGAGGATATTCTATGATAGAACTTGTAGGTGGAGGTCTTGTTGGAGAAGAGGTTATCATAAGAGTGGAAGATTCACCTTGATGGTGCTAACCTACCAACTGACTTTGAAGTCTAGCAATAATATTGTCTCTGTTGGCTACTCCTTCTTTGGCCTCATTGTAAGCCTTTAAGATTGTTTCCAATTTTAATTGGAGATTGGCCTTTTCTTTTGCCTCCTTTTTTGCCACTGCTACATTGAACTTTGTAGTTTCCAAGACTGTGCTTGCAGCTTCCACCACTCTTGTATCTTGGACTCTTTTTACAATCATGCCTCCTAGGAGACTAGAATCTAATACATCTTTTCTCCTTTTACTTTCATCTTTCTTCAGTGACCACATGACTTAAGCAACATTATCTTTGTTGAAGGTCACTCCTTCCATGGGTTTAGTTTCCTTTCTAACTACTTTAAGTACCAGAGCATCAACTATATCCCACTTAGGGAGGATCAAAACACCAGCCTTTGATACCATCTCTCTTCCCTTTTTAGGGGTAATGGTCTTGAACTCTTCAATCATGTCTTGTTTCACCTCTTCCTCTACCTGAGTTACATCTCTTTGAGGCTACTCACTCTTCCTTTGTTCACATTTGGCTTTGAATTGTTCCATGTTTTGCTTCCATAAAAACTACATGAAGGCCCCTGTTGTAACAAAGTTACGATCAGCCAAGAACTCCTCACTAACTTGCTTGACAGTAAGGTCTAACTCTTTACCCTGGAGCTCACCATCTATCAAGTTCATTTCAGCACTAGGTGGCTCTTCTGGCATCCCCTCTTGTGTCTCCTCATATCTGTAGCCAATCTCCCCAAGACTCCCTAATTGTAACAACTATTCGGCCAATGCCTTCTCATCTCCTATGTGGATAGGGGATTGAGATGGAGAATACTGAGGCTCAATTGTCTACACTTCCTTCCCTACCCTTTTCCTTTTAGGGGAGTCTTGGATGTCAATGACATCCTCAATTGCTCTTTTTCCTCTTGAAGTGGAAGGCTCACCGGTCACTGGCATCATCACACTGTATCTTGAATTCTTGTGCATTACATAATCACCTAGTGGGATAGCCTTAGCAAAGGCAGGATTAGCTAGAACCAATTTAATCCTATTAGGATCATTTCTTATTATAGCCTCCCTCTTTTCTTTCAAATTTTGCATGAGGTCTTCAAAATAAAGAACCAAGAATTTAATTTTCTCCTCAAAGGGATTGAAACTAGAAAGAGGGTCATAATTACTATCAAATTGATGAATGAAGTCAAGAGCCCTTTTATATGCAACCCACTTCTCTTTCCTCAATTCTTGCTCATCCAAACTGAATTGATTCCTATTTAGATCTTCAGGGAAATGAAATTGGTGAGGCCTACCTTTACAAACTGCTCTCTTCCTAAACATGCCGTTGAAAAAGTCTTCAGGGTCTACACATCTTGAAATGGTAGTTGACAACCTATATGGTTTAAGGAATTCTTCAAAATACTTCCAACCATCTTTAGTGATCTCAAAATTATGTGCCATGGTAATAGTTGGGAAAATGGTCCCTTTACCCCTATTTGTCAGTTCTGCCTCTTGTACACCTCCAATTTGCCTAAAGACTTCAGCAATTCCTATCTTCAGTTGGACTTGATAAGGCAATAAATATGGAGTGTCTCTGAAACCATATACTTAGAAAACTATAGAAATAGGGTACAAATACATATCTCCCCAATTATGAACAATCTTGATACCTTCTGCAAACTCCTTGGGCCTGAGGAATTCGAGGAGAGCCTCAGGAATCCTAGGGTTTTCTATGCATAAAAGAAATCTAATCTTAGATGCAAAGCATCTGTCAAACTTTAGATAGCTAGCATCCTCTCTATCCCAGGACAAAACAATACTCCAAAGTTTAATAGGCATCTCTTCCTTATCTTTCACCTTGACCAAATCTATTTCTTTTGTAAAATAATTAGCACCCTTGAACAAAAACATGTGCATTAGAAGAGAATACCATCCAAATGGCTTGTCCACCTTACCATTTTTTATCCCTACTAGCCCTGCATGAATTGCATTAGTAAGGTATGGCACATAATCAAATGTTATTGCGAGAGAGGGGTTTAGAATTTGTCCAATCATCAGCATGTAATGGGTTGGCATGTTTTTCTCAGCATCTTCTCCAAAAATCTGACACAGTGCCCAATACATACCCTTAGCTCTTAGAGTAAATAGATTCAGGGAGAAGGGTTCCATTATATTGGGGCCTACAACTATTAACCCTCCTATTTTAACAAAGAACTCTTTCAATGGGCCACTCCTAAGGTGATCCCTTTATGCATCATAAACTTGGGCCAGTGATTAAAAATCAATAGGTTCTAACAAATTTAAAGCATCACTGAGATTGAACACATTCCTGAATTCATCATCTTTAATTTCAATCAGGGCTGATCCTTTCACATTCCTGACACATCTAGCTATAGGGTCATAATTTTGGGCAATCAGAGTCAACAAATCTATATCCATGAATACACCAGGGACTACAAGCTTCCCCACATCCAATTCCCATATGCTATTTAAAGGGGCAAAGGAATGTCTCTGACCAAAACCAACCTTGAATAATCCTAAACCTAACATCCCTATTTATGGATCCCTTAACCAATTTCCTTTTTCATATAGGCCATCCCCTATTCTCAAATGAGGGTTCTTTGGTACCAATCCTTTAGCCTTGGCCCCAGTATTGGTAGACATAGTTAACTGTTCCAGAAAATCATCACAAATATTCCTATCCTGGTAATTTACTTTTCCTATTAATTCCCTTCTTGGCTCCATCCCATTAAAACAAATATATCAATTGAGATTTGCACAAAAACTCTAATGAAAAAATTCACACAGCAACACCAATTCTCAGATTGCAATTAGCAAGAAAAAGCACAAAAAACCTAGTTATTCTCTTGAAGAAACTCGTTCTGCACCAGCTCCTCTACAACAAACTTGTCGATATGGTACCAATATTCAATTGATATGGACCTTAATACAGAAAGTTGGCATTGAATTAATAAATTACTCCCACATGCTTCGGCCATCACCTCATAATTGAATTCATAAAAATTGAATTCAAAATAGGCTCCAACGGACCACATTTTCTCAGAGTTTTTCTCTATTTTAGTTGTTTCACCATTTCATAGAGTTTAAAACCCCCGCACTTTTCTTTTGCGAAGCAACGACGATCATTGGATCTCGGGAACTTGCACTACTTTTACTCCTTCTGGTGTTTCTTGTTAGTGACGGGCTCTACCTTCTTTTCAGGATTTCGTGAACATTAAACCATGTGAACTTTTACCTCACGAAACAACGTCGGCCACTAGATCATTATTTACTTGCTCGGTCTTTACCTCCTGCAATGACCGCCGATCTTCTTAACTAACCATGCTTAACCATGATGGCTAACAGTTTTTTCCATTTTGCAGAGACTAAACTGCAGGTATCTTTGGGCTACAAAACAATGACAACTATTGGATTGACCACAAGATGAACACCATTTAACACGCTTTAGACCTTCCAAGTGGGCCCTTTAAATTGGAGACCACTGGCTTTATTGCATCACCAGTTAACAAACACCATGTGGCAGTCGGCTATTTGCTCAGGAAGTTCCACCGGCTTCCATTATGAAACCGCCACGTGTTCTACTTCACCATTCTCAACATAACTGCTAGTTGAACCAAGGCAGGCCCTAAACTACCCTTCAGAGCCATGTGTATTTGACAAGTCACTAATTCATTACATGGAACAACCTATCTGTCCTGCCATGTCAGCCGTCGTGTGATTGCCACATCATTTTGCTATTTTGTGAACATTAATCTCCACTTAACTTTAGGCTATGAATCCATGACAACCATCCAATTAAATCCTACTTAATCAGCCTTTAAAACTTTATGACCTGCCTGTCCTTTGGGCCCACCGACCCTTTCGCTATTTCGCAAAGCTTAAACCTCAGGTCACTTATCTTTGCAAAGCAGCGACAGCCCTTGGATCTTGGCAACTTGCTCATCTATTACCTTTGTTGTGATCACCTCTGTCGAGCCCTCCACCTTTTCACAACTTTGTGAAAGGTAAATAATGGGTAACTTTAGGCTGCGAATCAACGTGAGTCGTTGATCTTTCCTGAGCTGATCGTCCTTTAACCAATTATCTTACTCGCCTCTGGGACCCGCCAAGTCTTTCTCTATTTTGCAAAGACTAAATCACATGCGCTTTAAGCTAGCAAATCAACATAAGCCATTGGATTTAAAACAAGATACAGTCCTTTAATCTGATGGTCAATCCATCTGGTCAGGCCCACCAAGCCTTTTTCGCCATTTCACGAACATCAACTTGCTAGCATCTTTGCCTAGTGAAATAACGACAACTGTAAGATTAACAATGAGTTGCATACCATTTAAGGATCTCGACAAACATTAGAACAAGACATAAGCAAAGGCATAAATTTTAAAATATTAGAAAGAATGCCTAGGAAAAAACCTATGGGGGAACAATTATAACGATAAACCGACCCTTCTTTAAGTTGCAAAAGTAAAGCAAAAATAGAACATAAGGGTTTTTTTCAAACATAGGAAAGGCTAAACTTCAAAAAACCTTAAACCTTCATCTGACCCAAGAAACTCAGGAGTAATAGGGCCATGCTAAAACACATTTTTTGCAAATTTCTAGCCAACAATGGGAAAAGAACACCCAATTTTAAAATAGTGATAACATCTTCCCTTTTCCAGACTTTGATATTTGCTTTTACAAATTGCATTTTCATGTAGAGTTGAAACATTTTGTTCCCCCTACAAAAGGGGGCACTTACCCACCATTGACGAAGCAGAGCATGAAAGTGTGGCTACCAAAACCACATTCTTTCAAATTTAAAAGAACGTCTATGATGAGAATCTTCATGTTCATCCAAGCATAATGAGATAGGAAAATGGTCAGATCCAGAGAATGATAGAATATTAGAGCTGAAAGTATATTTCTAAAGGATCCATTCATATGAAGTGAAAAAACTATCCAATCTTCTTGGAATTTGAATGGAAGTTCTTCGGTTTGTCCATTTTTAATTGACCATTAGAAGGTGAAATGTTAGAAAGGGTGTTATAAGACACAAAAGATCTAAAGTCTTCAATCACCTTATATGCACTAGGATTGCCTCCCTATTTCTCATCCTAAGACAAAATGGCATTAAAATAACCTCCTAAGATGATTTTCTAAACTCCTTGTTGATGTGTCTGACAAGATAAAGTATTCCGAAGAGCATGTTTCTCTTAAGGAGTTGTTGGACCATAAATATCAAAGAGAACAAAGGATAAATCAAAATTTTCAATAAGAATAAGATGCCAACTTGTCCCTCGGTTCAAAGTATTTTCTTTGATTAACTTGGAATTCCACAAGGTCAGAATACCATCGGAAGCCCCTACTACAGGAATATGTATGAAATCCCATAAAGTCCATTTTTAAAAAAATCTTTTGAGAGGCTTCATCAGAAAGCTTTGTTTCTTGTAATAAAATGATGTCTTCTTGGGAGGAATCCAACTACTGCTTGATTCGTCCCCTCTTGTCAGAGGTATTCAAACCTCTAACATTCCAAGATATGATCCTCATTGCATCCAAGAAGAACAAAATGTTCTTCTCGGTCTTGAGTGGGGTGAAAACTTGTCTACAATTGTAGACTGGATACCTGCTGCAATCTCTTCTTGGATTTTAAGAATCTTGGGCTTCTGACCTTCTTTTTTAGGTGTTTTAGATAACAAAGGAGATAAAGAGACTATTTGAGCAAGAAAGAGATGTTGAGAAAAATTGAAGTCAAGCTATGTGGGAGGTTGAAAGGGATGATATGAATTATCTTCAGCCACAAGGTGTTCAACATGACTAGATTCTAATAAGGGTGAGAAAATGGGTGGTGAAGTATTAATAGCAAGAGGCATAGCATCAACAAAATTACTTCCTAAATTTTTGGAAATTCCTTGAGAGCAATTTCATCAATCAAGTTTGATTCAATAGAGATAAGGATATCATGTGCCATTAATTCCATATTTGGGGTATTCAATGAGGATCCAACATTGGGAAGATTGCGATCAACCACATAGAAAGGTTGGAAATTAAACATCAAGCTATGAATCAGGTTACCCTTTATATTCTGTGATATAAAGATTTCCTGGGATTGAGAATCTGAGGTTCCAATGGAAGTTAAACTCAGAAAAGAAGAAGTGAGCTGCCTAAAGAGAGAGGAAGCAAATATTTTCCTATACAACCAATCAACCAAGATTTAAGGGCAGTGGATCTTAAAAGATATTTTCTTGTATCTACCCCCCAATTTTTGCAGAGAACATGAACCAGAGATAGCAACCTGATATTGAGGATATTTCTTCCAATTGGAGGGCTTTGTTCCATTTTCTGCTAGAAGTAAAATGTCAGTCATACAACCCAAAAATAATTGAGAAGGAATCAAAGAAAGAGGAGGATCTGCTTGAAACTGAACACCTAGGAAAGGTCTTGCAACATTATCAACATTATTCAGAGGTATGGGGCTCTTTGTTAAGTCAGCTACACTTGTTGTCCCACTTGGTGTAGAAAGAGGAGATCTAGTAGGCTGATAAAAGGAGCATTTATGGAAATCAGTCACAAAATCCTTGCAAACCCTAATAGCATCAATACCCGATCCTTGACACTGTGAGTTAAAATGACCCAATTTATCTATACGGTCATCAACATCTCTAGTACCCTGTATGCAAATGTCTTGATTCCATTTCCCTATAACGGACTTGGGAATTGGCTTTGTGAGGTTTAGCAATAGGCATACCCTGACTGTGAAATGGGCAAGTTCATATGGGATAAGATCATGCTTGATAAAAATACCCATTTGATTAGCCAAAATTTCCACAATGTCTAGACCATGATATTCAAGCAGGAGCCCCAGGAGAGTAATCCAAAAAGGCATGAAAAGAGGGGGAATTGAATCTAGACTAAAATTTGGAACCCATGCCAAAGTGATAATATTAACACCCTTATAGAACCATCCCTTATATCTAGGAACACAATTTCTATGCTCTTTGGAATAAAAAATGGCAATAAAAAAGAGAGATTGCTTATCCATCAAAAAAATATCCTTCAAGCCCAGCCAATTCTGTTTAGCCCAAAATGAAAGTTGCATAAAGGAAATAGTAGAATGAAGTTTACCAATGAGGGTTGTGGCGCATAACAAATCTATTTGAGGCTGAATAAGGTGGTCTAGAAAAATGATCTTATACACACCTTCAGATTTTCCTGATTCTCCAGTATTAGCAACATTCGTGACCTTTGGTGAGACTGGAGCCTAACTACCCTCTTTAATTGTATCATTTAAATATTTTCCATTACCTTTTGCATCCAAGTTTTGTGCTAGTGAATCGAGAAGAAATGTGCGAGGGGTTTTCTTTCTCTAGTTCTATGTAACATGTTTTGGTTTGAAGGGTGCTCCTTGGTACAAGTTGTTTATTGGAAGATTGTTTGGGGTTGAAAGAAGTTTGGGGTTTATCAACTGGGTAATTTTTGGCCAGGTCACATATGATGGAAGATTAACAGGATTAGCCTATGATTTGGATAGAGAATGATGTGACAATGGTGGTGTCCCCTCACAAATGTCAAAGTGGGTCTATGGTGTTCGATCTAGTCGGTGTGCAAAATGATGTTGCAGGAATCTTCTTTCTCTCCCCTTATCATGCAACCTACTTGGAAACTACTGGACTCCATCAAAAGAATGCCTACTATGATATATCATCATGTAGCTGCCATGAAGCTTGCCTAACTCCCACAGGTCCAAGTCCTAGCAACCCTGGTTGCATGGCTTGCTGCATCACTCCGAGTTACTCAATGCATGTTTTCACAATCATTAGGCGATCTCTATTACTTGTTATCTCCACCATTTGGCAAAGGTCACAGGTCTCTCCACCACCACTGAAAATAGTTGTTGTCACCCAACTTGCGACTCCCCTCCTGATTCAGGTTTACTGTTATGTGATGGCTACATCGTGATGGTTGCAGAGCCATTATTGCCTGAGGTTACTGCTCACCCTACAACTTTCACCACTGACCCTACAAGTCTTGCTACCTCACAGCTTTCCAATTTGGGTTTAGTGTTATTGCGATGGCCGCTCACCCTGCAACTTCCACCATTGACCATGCGTGTCTTGCCACCTCTCGACCTCCTGGCTTAGGGTTTAGGTTTACTTCATCGTGATGGTTGTGATGGTTGCAGAGCTAAAAGTCTAATTATCCTAACGCAGTCATATCAAGGATGTTTGTTTGGCTTGCTCTACACAAGAGAATACTTACCAGTGAGAGACTTGATAAATTGACTATTGCACATCCATTTGCTTGTGTACTTTGTGGTTAGCATAGTGAAATGTTAGATCATCTCCTCCTCCAATGTGATTTTTCTCATTATTGTTGAATGTTTGTGCTTGCTAAGCTTTCCTTTAGCATCCCTCTTCCAAATAATGTATGAGATTTATTCCAATCATGGCTAGTTTTATACTCATCCTCTCTTTTTCCATCCATTTGGAAAGAGATCCCATCCATAGTAGTATGGTCACTTTGGTGGGAAAGAAATAAGCAAATTTTTAGAAAGCAGACATCTCCTCTTTTTGATGTTTTCAATTACATTGAAAAATCAGTATCAGAACTGGTTAATGCTCATGTTTCAAATCAGTTAAATCCAAATAGGGAATTTACTTCTTGGGATGGTCAAGTTATTAATTACTAGAAGGGAATTTCTATTCCTATATCACCTTGCTTTCCGAGAGTGAGAACTAGTAAAATTGATAGAAATAAAGTGAAATGGTGTCCTTCGGATTCAACGCATTTCAAATCAGTTCAATCCAAATAGGGAATTTACTTCTTGGGATGGTCAAGTTATTAATTGCTAGAAGGGCATTTGTATTCCTGTATCACCTTGCTTTCCAAGAGTGAGAACTAGTAAAACTATCCTACGGATTCAACGCATTTCAAATTTTCTTACATATTATGATAATATCTTAAACTACTTTAATATTTTTATCATTCTAACTAAATATCATGTGTGGTACATTGGATACATAATAATATTATATTATGATTTATTTCTAATATTTTAGGTTTTAATAGTTTATTTGTACTTTTAATTATTTTATACATTTTTTTAATTACAACTTGAGTGTGTATATGTGTTTTATAGTGTAGCTCAAAGCCATGAAATCTTTGATAAAAAATTAAATTTTATTATCATTGCTTCATTAATAATTGTGAAATTTATATTAATCATAAGAATATGATTGCCCTAAAGCCACACTTTATTTAGATCTCATTTTCATTTTTTCTAAGTAGAGAAAAAATAATTTTGGTTAGTCTCATTTTTTTAATATTTTATAATTTTTATTATATTATCATTAATATTAATTTATAATTATTTTTTATATTTTATCTAAATGATTATTAAGTAGATATAATGATATGCTTTAACTAATATCTTTAAATAAATTTTATATATAATTACCACAATGTTTAAGATTAATTTAAAAAATAATACAATTAATTTTGAAATTTTAAAGTTATGAAAATAATTATAAATTAAATAAATTTAAATTGAAAATAAGATAATAACGTACTATTAATATTAATATTTTTTTTTTGGTAAAACAAATATTAATATTATTATTATTATTATTATTATAAAAAATGATGATAATACCCATTCATGGGTTCCCCAAGGTTAATCCTTTGTGGGCTTCCCTTGATGGGAAGATGGTCAAATGGTAAACCGGAGAAGGGGTGGGTGAAAATAAATTTTGATGGTGCTATTGGTCCTCACAACTGGATTGACAACTAGGTAATAAAACACAATTCAAAGATTGGATATCCTTGAATAGCTAGCTTTCCTATAGCAAAGGCTCATTTACTTATCAACCAGGGATGTAAACTTGAAATAGGCCAGCACTATATGTGCACCAAGTTCATATTGCAACCATTCTAGGCTACTACAGAAAAGGAAATTCTTTGAAGGAAACATACAAAATGCACAACTGGAAATAACTCAAATAACTACTACTAAATGATAATGTTTTGGCAAGCGAATGGGAACTACTCTATTGTTGTGGCTGTAGGAACACACAATTGCCGATATAGCTACTACTGTAAATCAAAACTAACTAGAAAACACAAAGGATTACTCACCAAGTGGGCCCTCTTGAGTGAGCATATCCAGAACTTTAGATTACAATTGTTGATCTTTCAAAATCACATTGATCTCTTTATTCCATTTGGACTGTAAAAATACATAAAATATCAAAAGACTAAATATTACAAAATATTATGGTTGTTCTTCTCTATCCTCAAGAGGAGAGAAAGACCTCTTTATTTATATGAAAAATTATAAAAAATTCCTAACTGATCAACCACATTCCTACGGAATAGGTGAACATGATTTATTTAAATAGAAGAAGAAGAAGTCAACGCAAGAAAACAAAACACCATCTATCCTGCGGCTGAGAAAATATAGCATGACTAGCTTCCTAAATCTAAGCTCCACTAAGAACAGTTATAAATGTTTCATAAATCATTCTGCTAAAGAACCGGTCAAGTGGCTTTGATCTCCCTTATTATTTCTTTCCTTTGACTGGGTCTACATTGTGGTTATATACTTGGTACTTCTTTAAACCACTACTTAGTCTTTCATTTTCCTTCGCCGACCCTACATCATGATGTTAACAGGCACAACAAACATGTGTATATACTAGTGCTAACATGATATAATTTAAACCATAATTAAGATTGATTTTATATATTTGCATAGATAGATCATTTAAAAACCATTATATGACAACCTTAAGTATAAGTCAAATTAGTTTCAGAAACACTTAAAAGGTATCAACTAAGAGGGTATCTTGATCGAATTATCACCTAACCACAAGACTTAGGCAAGAGTATTATACCAAAAATCTATCAAAATAGAGCCATCATTTAGGCTCATCATTTCCCCCCAACCTAACTTCTTGTTGATCCTCCAGCACCAAGAAAATTTTGAATTTGGGCATTAATTCTAAAATTGCCAGGAGTAACCTGGTCAGAACCACCTGCAGACAAACTCTAGTAGAATCCTTTCATTTTCTCCAATCTCATCCACCTGGTACATTCTACTGCTTTGTTGTATGGTGGATCATTATCCCTACATCCCATCTATGGCCATAGGAGAATTAGAGGCTAAAAACTAAGAGGCAACAAATGTCTTCCCTTTGTTCTTCCCAAATGCATATATTTGGGTGTTCTCTGTAATGCGGCATGGTATTTTTGAATGGAGTGTGGCTCAGATTTCAATAGGTCATCTAGCAGGCTGTTCCATCATTAGATCAAATGTCCTGTCGCTACTTGTCCTTCCCTTTGAGCCATTTTTTCATATTCTTTATACACCTCCTCTCTTAAGGGTAGAATATCTTTTGTAAAATCTGGTTCATATAAAATCTTTTGCCAGTCAAAATAGAGTCTTCTAGGCTCTCTGGATTCATCCCTTAATGGTAGTGAAAGGTCAAGCTCTTCCTTTCTATGAACCTGAAACTGTTCTCCTCTTGCTATTTTGTTCTGCATCCATTATATGAGAGCTCTCAATTGGATATCCCCAATGTAGAGGAGAGGGTTCCAATCAACATCATTTGGAACATCATAGTTATGTAAATAAAATTCACAGAGTAGGTTCTTAATGGCCATAGGAGATGTCTAATAAACATTGTATAATTCCTCAGGTGTTTGCAATGAGGGACTTAGATCCCTAACAATTCTCATCATCTAGAAATTGATATGCTGCTCTTTTAAATACAGAGAGTAAACACGAGGAGGTGCTTGGAATTGCATTAGTTGTTGTACCATAGTGGCTACCGTTTCCACCCTAGTTTTAAGTTGAGCAATTTCCTCATCCTTTTGTTCAATAATTTTCTTCTGTCAGTATATTATCATCTGCATTTTTACCTTTTCCAATTCCCACTCCTAATAAAGGGCAAGTGCAAGTGCCACTACATGATTGGTAAGGGAAGTAGGTGGTTTATGAATAGGTGCCCTATGTTTCATCTTTTCAACTTTGCTCCCTACTTCAATAACCTATTCTATAGTGGATGCTAAGTTATCCAGCCTCTCAAAACCTACTTCTCCCTACAGCTACTCAATGCTCTGCAGTTCTTCCTCTTCATGAAGATGTGGTTCTTGTTCTTCATGTAGTTGTGGTTCTTTTTCCCTTGGTGGAGAAGGAGGAGCATCATTGTGAGTTGGACTATGTGGATCTTGTTTTATAGAATCAACCAGAATGGTAACATTTGGCTCCACTAATTGATCTTGATTTTTAAAAATTTTCTGGAGCCTACCACTATGTCTCTGAGATTTCCCTTTAGCGACTGTAGGATTACTTCCTATAGCTAACTCCTCAACCACCTCAGTTATAGAACAAGTTGTTTTTATAACTTTCCTTTTCTTGGCCACAAGAGAGGGTATATTCTCACTTTCATTTTCCCCCTCCTTTCCTATGTCAACATGTTTTTCTTTTCCTTTTTCCTTTCAAATGGAAGCCCTAGTTTTTATTGGGATTTGAGAAGGAACCCCTGCTGTAGATTTTTCTTGTCAGGGTTCCTCTTCTACATGAACATTTTGTTCTAATGACATTCTAGAGCATGAGGGTTCAACAGGGGAACTGGGTTTTTCAAGATTTCTAAATTTTCTGATTCTTAAGATGGAAGTGGTTCCTTTGAACCCACATTTTCTACCCTAAACCTTCTAACTTCAAAAAATTCATACCAAGACATTGGAGTGACATCTCTTAAATACCTTTCAACCAATATCTTAATTAGGCAATGATAAGAAAGAGAATGAGGCCTACCTTTCTGGGTTTCAACTGTGCTTACAGAAAGAAGGTTGTACAATATGTTTGGAAAATTCATCCTTCTCCTATGGTGTAGATGACTCAAAAGCTTGAAATGATGGGAATGCAGACATGAGAAACTTCCTTCATAGGTTAAATATTTCAAAACATATAATGTTGCAACTCTCCATTCAGGCCATGTAAACTCCTTGTCGTGCAAACTCTGCTCTTTCACTAAAGGTGGGTCTCCTTGCCATGTAAACTCTTCTCTTTCATTGTGTGCATCATTATATTCTAGGTACTTTTCTCTATCTGCTGGCAACCCGGTTACCTCTGTCACCACAACTCTCAAACCTTTTACCTGGGCTTCTCCATCTGAAAGTGTGAGGGTAAATTCCCTTGCAATTTCTTCATTAAACTCAGTCAGCTTCATAAAATAACCCACCCACCCACTGTTGCAGAATATTGGTTCACAATTTTGGTCATACAGAATAAATTCATGAACTATCGGCTCATGACGAATAGGAAAACCACCCATTGTAGCTATGACACTTTCTAAACTCTAATGGCATAAATTTGTCCAATTTTTGCAACTGAAATATGCTCTTATTTGGTCGGAACCCAACTACAATACTAAAATAACTCTAGACAGACAAAAGGATAGAGTACAAAATATCATCTCAAACTAAAACAAATCTGAAAAATTAAAATACAATCCGGGATGACATACAAATTTCCTACTAGAGTAATTATTCACATGCTTTCCAATGTACTTTCCACCCCAACCTAAGGTGTAATGGGTGTCCACACATGTGGAGGAGGATGGAAAATGATACTATGAAAAATATCATAATGATAGCTGATATGGTTTAATTATATACATGTAACAAAAATAAATACACATAAGCGTACCTGACATCATGCGATAATATCTGCAGTCAAGGACATTAAGCTGCCATGCATGGAAAATGAGGTGGAAATGGGTGAAGATAGTGGAAAGATATGAGCAAATACAGAATGGATATTATGGAGAAATATACTTCCGTTGGAAATGGAAGTATTTATTATGAGCATGTAGCAAAGATCTAGGATGGAGAGGTAATGACAAAGCCATCACTAGTTGCTGTAGGAATCTCGGCATCTTTAGATGTGGAAAATTGCTACAGAAATTCTTCCTTGCTGAGAGGCTTGTGATAGGGGCACAAACAATGACCATTGACTAATAGTTTAAATTTGACAAGATCAATTGTGGATAATCGGACGACACAATTGGCAAATGTTTCAACTATCTCAAAAGGTCCTAACCATCATGTCTGTAATTTTCCCAAGTTGTCTTTATACCTTGAATCATATAGAAGGGCCCAATCACCTAGCTTGAATGATTTATCTTTGATATAGCAATCATTCCACTTCATACATTGAGTTTTAACAGATTCTGTGTGCCGCAGGGATGATTTTCTTATCTCATATAAGGCATTAAGTTGCAGGAACCTTTCCTCTTATGTTGCAGAAAGAGTCATATCCAAGGCAATGGCCATTCTCAAGGTCTTATGCTCAAATTCCACTAGCATCATTTCTTTTTCCCCATATACCATCTTAAAAGGTGTAAACCCCATTGTGGTTTTCCAAGTGGTTCTATAAGCCCATACTGCTTCAAATAACTTACTAGACCAATCTTTGCAGTTAAGAGCTATTGTTTTGGTCAATATTGATCCAATGTCCTTGTTAGTGATTTCTACTTGTCCATTAGCCTAAGGATGATAAGGATTGGATTTTCTATGTCTGACATTGTATTGATTAACCAGGGCATTGATTAAAGTGGAAGTGAATTGTGCCTCTTGATCTGTTACAGTTTCTCTAGGAACCCCATACCTAGTGAAGATCTCTTCATATAAAAATTATGCTACCTTATTATCCCTAGCATGCTTGAATGCTTTGACCTCTACCCATTTTGTGACATAGTCAGTACAAACTAGAATGTATGACCGACTATTTGATGGAGGATCAATTGGCCCAAAAAATTCCAAGCCCCAATTGTGAAATGGTGTAACAACCACCTATGGGTGTAAAGGAATTTCATCTGACCGAGTTGGTCTTCCCATTCTCTGACATCTATCACATTTCCTTGTATATTTGACTGCATCTTTGTGCAAGGTTGGCCAATAATACCATGTAGTCAATATCTTGAGAGCTGTTCTTTTGGCTGCAAAGTGACCTCCACAAGGCTCATCATGACAAGCATGAAGTATATCATATGTCTCATCTTCTCTAACACAACGCCTCATAACTTGATTTGGTCCTATATAAAATAAGCAATTTTTTATCCACGAGAAGTTGAAACTCTTTTCTACCAGTAATCTTTTTTCTTTTGGTGAGAAATGAGGAGGTATCTTGGTAGCTGCTAAGTAGTTAGCTATGTTAGCATACCATGGAATATTCAAGTTAATTGAAAATAAATGCTCATCTAGAAAAGAGTCATCAATGGCTTCAGTATTGTCTGGTGTTTGAATTCTAGACAGAAAATCTACCACCACATTTGCTTTACCTGGTTTATCTATGATAGTAATGTCAAATTCCTACATTAACAACAACCATCTTGCCAACCTACTCATAATGTTGCTTTTGTTCATGAGGTATCGTATGGCTGCATGATTAGTATGTACAAAGATTTGATAACTAGTTATATAGTGCCTAAACATATTGAGGGCATAGATGATAGCTAGCATTTCCTATTCAGTGACAATATAGTTCAGCTCTAGTCCTTGCAAATTTTTACTGATATACTAAATTGCATTTTCTAAAACTCCTTGCTTCTGCCCCAAAATTGCTCCTATTGCAAAATTAGATGCATCTATGTGAATTTGAAAAGGAAGAGACCAATCCGGTCCTTTAAGCATAGGGAATTGAGTTAAGGCTTGCTTTAGTTTAGAAAATACCTCTTCACATGTAGTTGTCCATTCAAACTCAACATCTTTTGTTAATAGAGAATATAGAGGTCCTGCTATTTTACTAAAGTCTCTAATAAATCTCCTATAGTACCCTACATGGCCTAAAAATCGTCTTACATCCTATTGTTTTGCATGGGCAGGAAGAGCAAGTATTACCTCAATTTTGGCTAGATCTACTTGAATGCCTGATTGAGAAATATGATGTCCCAACACTATTCCTTCTTGCATCATCATAAAGCATTTTCACTATTCAGGGATAAATTGTGATCCTTACACCACTACAACACTTTGACAAGATTTTGTAATGCCTCCTTAAAGGTGGCCCCATAAATAGTAAAATCTTCCATGTAAATTTCCATACAATCATGGGATATATCTGAGAATATAGTGAGGATAGCTCTTTGAAAGTTTGCAGGAGCATTACATAAACCAAAAGGAAGAACTGAATAGGCATAAGTACCCTAGGGGCATGTAAAGGTAGTCTTCTCCTAATCTTTTGAAGCTATTCTGATTTTATCATAACCACTAAACCCATCCAAAAATGAAAAATATTGCTTTCTTGCTAGAGAATCTAACACTTGATCTATGAATGGAAGTGGGAAGTGATTCTTTTTGGTAGCAATGTTGAGCTCCCTATAGTCCACACAAACTCTCCATTTTCCTCCTTTCTTTGGAACTATAACCAGGGGAGGCACCCATTGACTGTCTAAAATTGGTTAAATGAATCCTGCATTAAGCAACTTTTGTAGTTCCTCTTTAACTATTTCTCTTAGGGCAGGATTGATCCTTCTTTGAGGTTGTCTAACTGGTTTACAATCTTGTCTGATATAAATCTTATGAGTACACAATGTAGGGTTTAATCCCTTCATGTCCCGATAGTCCTATGCGAAGGCTTGTTGTTAGGCTTTGAGTAGTTCTATTAATGACAATCTTTGATCTGCTGCTAATTGACTATTGATATTCAAATTTCTTCTTGAGGCCACCTCTACTTGAGTGACTAACTCAATATTTGATATTTCAGATAAACAAGAGGTTTGAACCTCTTGTGGTAATAATGTATGAAATATGTCTTTGGCTGTAGGAGAATCTAAAGAACTTTCACATGGAAGAAGAAAATGCAAAGGACTTGTTGGCATACCTGATGACTGTTGGGCTGCTCCATAATGATTTATATGATGTTAGAGAGTATTGTATCATCCTCCTAAAGTGCTATGAATGGTTCCCTGGTAAAAATCATTAGTTGTTGAATAGAATCAACTTCCTTTGCGTCTTCTCCTATATTTGGCCATATTACTTTCTCTTGATTAAGTCGTGGATGTGCTAGAGAATAAAGTGCAACAAGTTTAGTAGTAATACCATCTAAAATGGTCATGTCTCCTAATCTAGAACCTATGTATGTATTAGTTGTAGCAAGCCAAGGTCTTCCCAAAATGATTGGATATCCCCCCAATGTTTCCTTAGGAGAGAGTATTGTAAAATTAGTTGGGTATTCCCAAGAATCTTGTTGGCATTTGCAGTTTGTTGGCATTTTCCATAGATATTGCATTAATGATATGTTGTCATTGATGTCAATTGAACCGGTAATGGTATTCATGTTATTGCTAATATTGTTTTTTTTTATATTGGCTAGTAACCGGTAAGAAGAGCTTGGTGGAAGATGTTGTAAACCGGTATGTAAAGTTTGTGAGTTGAACCGGTAAAATGGTGTAATGGGATAAACATTTCTATGCATTGTAATCGATAAACCCTATTAGTTGTTGAACCCTAACCGATCAATTTTGTTGGTTTATTATCTGATAAGCAGTAATGATGGAGACATGTGTGATCATTGTATGAGGATAAGTTCAAATTGTTTTGGTGCATTTGGTTATTGTCTAGGGAAGGAGCAAAGTGGATTGCATCTAATGCACAATGGGTGATGAGTTACAAAGTCTGATGAAGTGGTGATCATGGAGTAGTTGGAATTTTCTTAAAGAATGTGAATAGATTGTCATGATTTTTAACGGTCAAGATTGTATCAACTTGTTTGTAATCTCAATGATGAGAGCTAGGTTTTTGTTGTGTTACTGACCTAATTGATTTGTATTTAAGGTCGATGAAGTTGTTCGTAAGGTTGTTGGCAAGATTGGCAGAAACCCGTTGAGTGTGTAGTTGCCTAACCAGTGAATGGATTTGAATTTGAGTGAAGGTAGATTGAAGCTTAAAAGGATCTGATCAAGCAAATGTAATTCTACTTAGATAGATCAAGAAAACCTATTGTTTTCTAACAATTACAACATAAGTCAAATATGTTAACAGGTAAGCTCTAACAAGGTGGTCCATTATCTTGGATTCTTAAATCCTCCAGCGAGGTTACTCCTAATAGGGTATTGTGCTTTTTATCAAGGCATATTTGTAAATCCCTTAACCAGGTGATTCCTAACCAAAATTAGTTCCTAACAAGACTTGTTGTAAAGCTTTAATAGGCTTGGCTCCTAATAGGGTGAACTTCAAAAGAGTTTAGATAACTATCCTTGTGAGTCTCAACTCACCGTGGTTTTTACCTATTTGGGATTTCCATGTATAAATATTTGTGTCAAGTGGTGAATGCTTTTGTGGTTATGATCTTATTTGTTAATTTTATTCTTCTGGTAAGGCGTGTTAACTAGAAGTATTAAGAGATGAATATGTTGAGATATGAATAAGGATTGTGGATGTTTAAATAATTGAATTTTTTTTACTGTTAAGTTGTCATAACAGTCAAACCAGTTGATGTCAAGTATTCTTATGAATATTGATCTTAACTGTGATTAATTTACTTCGTGTGGAAGAATTTCAGTATGGGAACTTTGTATTAGTTTTTCAATATACTGATTCACCCCCCCTTCTCAGTATTCTACTGATTACTATTCTTTCATCATACCATCAATTGGTATCAGAACATCTTAGGTCCTCTTAATCTAAAAGCCTAATAGTGTGAGGAAAAGATCTTGTAGATCATGATGAAGAAAGAAAGTCCAAAGTTCAACAAAGATAACTATAGAATATGGAGTGACAGAATGAAGATTTACATTAAGTGTCTTGGTAGTCAATATTGGGATCATATAGAAACCAAGTATATTACACCAACTAGAACCCTAACTAATGATTAGAAAAAAGAACAAGAAAATCACCAAGCATTAGAGGCTATTATTAGTTCCCTGTGTGATGCTAAATATGTAGATTTTCATGGTCTTGAAACTGCATATGAAGTGTGGAAAAAACTTGAATATATTTATAATGGTGATGAACATGTTAAGATTGCCAAAGAGGAGAGTTTAAGAGGAAATTTTGACAACATGAGAATGTCTGAAGGTGAGAATATCTAGTAGTATGGTCAAAGGATTAAAGAGATAGTTGGTGAGATAAAGAGTGCAGGAGGGAAAGTGGAAGATGCCACAGTAATCAGTAAGGTACTAATAACCCTACTTCTAGTCTATGCTATCCGAGTTGTAGATATTTAGGAGATCAATCCATTGACAAGACAAAATTAACTCTTGACTCTATTATTGGTAAACTTAGTGCTTTTAAACTAAATGGCTATGATGGTAGTGTACAGAAATCAGAATTTGCATTCAAAGCTTCTGTCTCTAACCCATCTGTGAGAAGAAGTAGAGATACCATACATAGCTATGAATCTAGATCTAGTAGAGATGTTGATGATGAAGACAACCTAGGGGAACTTGAAGCATTGTTGGCAAAATGACTTCCTAGAGGCACTCGTAAATATAGAGGTAAGCTACCTTTAAAATGTTTTGCATGCAACAAGATTGGTCATATAGTAGCTAATTGCCCTAATGGTGAAAATAAATACAAGAGAGACAAATTTAAGAAGTATAAGTGTAAAGGCAAGAGAGATTATCTAGTAGCTATTGACAGTGGTATTACTGATGAAGAATTTGATGATGATGCTAGTGAAGATATTGTGTTTGTAGCAATTAAGGAAGAAATATTAGATCAGAAGGCACTAGTATCTAGAATGGATAACTCTGATGATTGGATCATTGATAGTGGTTGTTCACATCACCTGACCGACGATCAGAGCAAATTTATTTCCCTCAAAGAATTTGATGGTGGCATTGTCAGATTTGGCAATGACTCACCCTATATGGTTAAAGGTGAGGGAGTTATTTCTCTTACTAGGAAGAGTAGTGCTGACGATGTCTATTGGGTTGAAGGCCTAAAGAATAATGTTTTGAGTGTGGCACAACTTAATGATAGAGGATACCCACTGAAGTTTAGAAATGGTATGTGAAAAATCTTTGACAACAAAGGTGAATTGATTGCAATTGGGAAACAGACTAGAGGTAATCTATTTCATCTTAATCCTAAAGTTAGCAATTCTTTGATTGGAAAAATGGATGATAGCTGGCTTTGGCATAGGAGATTTTGTCATATAAATTTTGACAATATTGTTAAAGTAAGAAAGTCTAAGATAGTAAGAGGTCTACCTCAGCTAGACAAACTGATTAATGCTCTTTGTAAAGAATGTCAGTTTGGAAAGATGACTTCTTCAATTTTCAAGAGCAAGTCCTTCTCAGCAGAGCACTTGTTAGATTTGGTTCATACAAATCTATGTAGACCAATAAGAACAAGAAGCATTCAAGGTGACAGATATTTCATGATCTTCACTGATGATTGTTCAAGGATGATATGGGTCACATTCTTGAAGGATAAGAATGAATATATAGGTAAATTCAAGGCATTTAGAGCCTTAGCTAAGAAAGAGAGTGGCAAAAAGATAAAATGTCTGAGAATATATCAAGGTGGTGAATTCACTTCTGTGAAGTTCACTAAGTATTGTGATGATAGTGGTATCAAGTGGAAACTTATTGCACCAAGGACACCACAATAGAATGGTATAGCAGAGAGAAACAATCAGTAAGTGGTTGAAGCTGCTAGGACTATGTTGATACAAGGAGGTGTAGCAAAAACATTTTGGAAAGAAGATGTAAGTAGATATGTCTACACAATGAACCAAGTTCTGGCAAAAAGAGGTAAGGACAAGACCCCATATGAATACTGGTATGGGAGGTCACCCGATGTAAGATATTTTAAGATATTTGGAAGCAAATGTTTTATTAAAAGAGGTGATTACATAAGAAAGTTTGAAGCTAAGAGTGATGAAGGCATATTTCTTGGCTATTCCACCAAGAGTAAGGCCTATAAATGCTTCAATAAGCGCACACAAAAAAATGTTGAGAGTGTTGATGTTCATGTAGATGAATGTCCTGAAGTCTCAAAAGGAACCAATCTAAGAAGAAGGATGAAGATCCTTGCATTTTTCTTTTGGAACCTGAAACTGTTAAATCAGAAACTGATAAAGCAAATCCTAATGTACTTGTTCAACTAGAACAAATAAATTCTAAAGAAGATGACAACGAAGAAGTTGAACCTGAAGAGAATGATCATGTTGTTAATAGGTATGTGAGACTGAATCACAGTTCTAAATAGATAATTGGGGATAAAGATATAGGTGTACTAACTAGAAGAAGAATAAGAGAGAACTCTTGCATGATGTCCACCTTTGAACCTAGAAGTGCTAAGGAGGCATTTAGTGATGATCATTGGGTGAAAGCTATGGAGGAGGAGTTGGATCAAATTGAGAAGAACAACACTTGGACCTTGGTACCCCGACCGGTAAAAAAAATGTTATAGGTACAAAATGGGTGTTCAAAAACAAGTTAAATGAAGATGGTGTTGTAGTTCGCAACAAGGTAAGATTAGTATGCAAAGGTTATCCGCAAGAAGAAGGAGAAGATTATGGAGAAAATTTTGCACCAGTAGCAAGAGTGGAAGGTGTCAGAACATTACTTGCATTTTTAGCTCATAAGAAGTTCAAGGTATACCAAATGGATCTTAAGTCTATATTCTTGAATGGGATACTGGAAGAAGAGGTTTATATAGAGAAGTTTGATGGTTATGCATTGATAAATAAAGAAGACATGGTATGAAAATTGCATAAAGATTTGTATGGATTAAAGAAGGCTCCTAGAGCATGGTATGAATGGCTTCATACTCATATGATGAAGATAAGCTTTTCTAGAACCAGTGATGATAGCAACATTTATCTCAAGTCTGAAGGAGATGAAATACTGGTCAGTGAAGTATTTGTTGATGACATGAGTAATTTCTTTGTAGATGAAATGAAGAATGAATTTGAGATGTCATTAGTAGGGGAAATAAAAAATTGCATAGGCTTACAGATACAGTAGATGAAGAATGGTATTTTCATTACTCAATCTAAGTATGTGAAAGAGGTTTTGAAGATTTTCGGTATGAGTGACTGTAAACTAGTTGGAACCCCAATGGTTACAAGTTGTAAATTGTCCAAGGAAGATGCATCTAAGTCTGTAGATGAAAAGGAATATAGGTCAATGATTAGAAAATTACACTATGTTGTTCACACTCGACCGGATATTGCCCATGCAGTTGGTATTGTTGCTAGATTTTAGAAGAATCCAAAGGAGGCACATCTGATGGAAACCAAGAGAATTTTTAGATATCTGAAAGGTATTGTTGACTATGGTTTATGGTATCCATATGGTGGAAATTTTGTTTTGAAAACATACACAGATTCTGATTGGGTAGGTAATATTGATGACCAAAAGAGTACTATTGGTGGAGCATTCTTTCTAGGAGGAAGGCTAGTCTTAGGGAGTAGTAAAAACTAGAGTTGTACTTCATAATCTACTGCTAAAGCTAGGTAAGTAGTAGCTTATATGAGTTTCACACAAGCTATGTGGATGAGGCACATTATGGAAGGTTTAAAGATGAAAATATTTGAACCAATAAATATTTTGTGTGATAATACAAGTGCAATAAACATTTCAAAAAATCATGTTTTGCATGCAAGGACTAAGCACATTGAATTGAAGTATCACTTCTTGAGGAAAAAAGTTCAAAGTAAAGATGTTATGTTGGAGCATGTTTCTACCAAGGAGCAACTTCAAGATATCTTTACCGAACCTCTGCCTAAGACCACTTTTGTGTATCTTAGAAGTAAATTGGGGGTTGTCCCTCTTCATGAAGTTAGTTGAGCATGATGATGATTGCATCAATCCTTGAATTACTCGTAGAATCTTACATGGATTGATGAAGAAGTGGATGTATTCCACAGGGGGAGCATTAAGTTGTAGTATGATGTTGATGCACAGTCAGAGCAGAATTACATGTTTTTACTTTCACTTTGGCATTGTTGTCAAACGAATAGTAGAATTATGTGATTGAGGAGAATAATTATTTGTCTGATTAGGTGAACCAGCAGTAGGCTGAAGACAGACAGAGCAAGGTGAATACTTGGTAATGTAAATCAAGATTCCTATTCACCAATCTCAGCAGCAATCAGAGGCATTGATATTTGTATTGCCATCAATGCCAAATGGGGAGATTGTTGGCATTTTGCATAGAGATTGCATTAATGATATGTTGCCATTGATGTCAATTGAACTGGTAATGCTATTCATGTTATTGTTGATATTGGCTAGTAACTAGTAAGAAGAGCTTTGTGGAAGATGTTGTAAACTGGTATGTAAAGTTTGTGAGTGGAACCAATAAAACAGTGTAATGGGTTAAATATTTCTATGCATTATAACCGGTAAACCCTATCAGTTGTTAAACCTTAACTGATCAAGTTTGTTGGTTTATTATCTGATAAGAGGTAATGATGGAGACACGTGTGATCATTGTATGAGGACAAGTTCAAATTGTTTTGGTGCATTTGGTTATTGTCTAGGGAAGGAGAAAAGTGGATTGCATCTAATGCATAGTGTGTGATGAGTTACAAAGTCCGATGAGGCGGTGATCATGGAGCGGTTGGAATTTTCTTGAAGAATGTGAAGATATTGTCATGATTTCTAACAGTCAATATTGTACGGACTTGTTTGTAATATTGATGATGAGAATTAGGTTTTTTTTGTATTACTGACCTAATTGATTTGTATTTAAGATTGATGAAGTTGTTTGTAAGGTTGTTGGCAAGATTGGCAAAAACCTATTGAGTGTGTAGTTGCCTAACTAGTGAATGGATCTACACTTTGAGTGAAGGCAGATTGAAGCTTAAAAGGATATGATCAAGCAAATGTAGTGCTACTTAGCAAGATCAAGAAAACTTGTTGTTTTCTAACAATTATAGCAGAAGTGAAATCTGTTAACCAGGTAAGCTCTAACAAGCTTGGTTACTTATTAAATCCTCTAATAAGGTGGCCCATTAGCTTGGATTCTTAAATCCTCCAATGAGGTTACTCCTAATAGGGTATTGTGCTTTTCATCAAGGCATATTTGTAAATCCCTTAACTGGGTGATTCCTAACCAGAATTAGTTCCTAACAAGACTTGTTGTAAGGCTTTAACAAGCTTGGATCCTAACAGGGCGAACTTCAGAAGAGTTCAGATAGCTATCCTTGTGAGTCTTATCTCATCATGGTTTTTACCTATTTGGGTTTTCCACGTATAAACATTTGTGTCAAGTGGTGAATGCTTTTGTGGTTATGATCTTATTTGTTGATTTGATTAACTTTTGATAAGGAATGTTAACTGGAAGTATTAAGAGATGAATATGTTGAGATATGAATAAGAATTGTTGATGTTTAAAAGATTGAAGTTCTTTACTATTAAGTTGCCATAATAGGCAAACCGGTTGATGTCAAGTATTCTTATGAATATTGATCTTAACTGTGATTAGTTTACTTTGTGTGTTTGAATTTGAGTTTGGGAACTTTGTATTAGTTTTTCAATATACTAATTCACCCTCCCCCCCTCTCAGTATTCTACTAGATACTTATTCTTTCATCATACCATAAAATCTAATGTGACAACAATATCTTCAACCATCCCATCAGGCTGGACAATAGAGCTATCAACAAGTTGCAAGACCGTTGGAGTTGATCTAAGACTACTAATGCTGAGCTACTGCATGACATCCTTACTCATCACATTTATGGCTGCTCCTAAGTATATCAAGGCTTTTTTAATTTGAGTTCCATTAATAACTATCTTCACAATAGGGCTACCTGGGTTAGAATATTTAGGGACAAAATTTTTTCCCAACATTATATCAGCCAATTGTCCCACTACATGCACTATTTTTGGGTCCCATTTCTTTCTCCCAGGTTTCTTGAAACATGCTTCCTTAATACCTTTTCCATATATGGGAATATCCTTAATAGATTGAAATAGTGGAATCTTTACACATATATGTTTTAACTAATAAACAAGATCAAAAGCTATATCATCCTGCTGCCTAGACACTTCTACCTGCAATCTTTGAGTAAATGGAGGAGTTCTTATAGGTGTGTCTTGAACAATCTCCTTAGATGGTAATGCCATTATGACTGGAGGAGATGGAGTAGGCAATGTCGTTCATGGCCGTATGTGAATATCACTTATATTGAGAGAGTACACAGTATAGTTATTAGGTTCGATTGAAAAAACTTCTTGTTGTTGCTAGGGTTTGTTATTTGGATTTGGCATAGGCTATGTTGGTAGTTGGATTGAATTGGGTGAATTAGCATTAGGAGATAGGGGCATTAAAGCGGGCTATTGGGACTGGTGTTGTGGCTGCAGGAAACTTGATGATTGTTTTCCCATTGTTGTCCTTCCCTCCATTGTGGTGACTATTGCCAGTTACCTAGAGGAGGTGGTCAGTTCCCTTGTGGGTGCTTCCATTAAGAGGAAGGATTCTGATAATTAGGCCAATGATTTTGAGAGTTATTCCAAGACTGAGGAGCATAATTTCCAAAATTTTGGGAGTATGGTGGTTGCCATTAATTATTTTGTGCATTGAAATTCATATAAGGATTAGAAAATGATAATGGATCTTGCGGCATACCTTGTCTTGGAGGCCAAGGCCTTCATTGTGCAACACAAAAGAGTTGCTAATCATCTCCATAGATAGGCTTGAATTCTGGGGAAATCTGTTGGTTGTCAATTTTAGCTAGCAGTTTACATTTACAGTCCTTCTTCTTTTGTCAATAGTGAGGATAGAATTCTACAAGCATAGCCTCTTCCTCCTCATGCTTCTTTCTTGGTTGAAGTGTATCTAGCTGAGTAGTCATATTATTAATAATATCATCCTTAAAATCCTTTAACAAATGAGTTATCTCCATTCTTGAAACTGTTGAAGATGCTTTTGCAATTGAAGAACCAGGCCTATAGTTTCTTCCCCTCTTGGCTGCAACTCTGGAGTACATCTGATAGATCTGCCTAATTTCATCCCATTGAACTTGAGTAATATCTCCTCCTCCCATGAGGTCTAATGAATCAACACAATATTCATTGATTCACTTTAGAAAGATCAACTTCATGGATTCTTCACTCAAAGTGCTATGCTTGGATTTCCCAGCACTGAACATAAACCTCTCCAAATAATCTTCTAGGCTTTCATCTTATTTTTGTGTCATTTTTGTGTCATCATGAAGATATCATCACCATGTCAGTCCATTCCCCTACAATAGTCTTTATACTTATCCAAGAAGTTTGTCTTCATCTCCTCCCAGGTAGTGATTACATCTCTTCCTAGATTCATAAAACATCTCAAGGAAGCTTCTTTCAGAGTAGTAGGGAATAACTTGAGTGTATGGGCGTCAGTAGTTTAATCATAACTCCTACAAAGGATGTCAAATTCAAACAAAAAGGTACCCGGATCTTTTGTTACCAAGCCATGAAATTTTGGAAGAGAAGAAGCTAGTATATTCTTCAAATTTGCATTATCATGCAGGTCAAGAATGGGAAACTCAAAAGTTGGGTTTACAGGTGGAGGTGGAGGATTTGCTCCATTGGTCCCTGATAAAGGACTAAAGGTAAAACTTTTTTCTCAAGGGGTTCATTTGGGAAGTCTAGGTCTCCTTCTGATAAATTAAAAACGCTTGTATTTTGCACATAGGCTATTGCAAAAGGGTTTTCTTTGGGTGCTTGAGTGGGATGCAAGGGAAGAAATTTTCCTGGAGCATCTCTTCTCCTCCTATGCATGCAAATTAATTCAAAGAGCTAACTAAAAAATGAAAACTAATGGTTACAATAGGTTCTTAGTTTGGCACCATCCCCGACAATGATGCCAAAAATGTTGGTCCTCACAACTAGAATGGCAACTAGGTAATAAAACACAATTTAGAGATTGGATATCCTTGAATAGATAGCTTTCCTATAGAAAAGGATCATTTACTTATCAACCAAGGACATAAACTTAAAATAGGCCAGCACTGTATGTGCACCAAGTTCATATTGCAACCATTCTATGCTACGACAGAAAAGGAAATTCTTTGAAGGAAACATACAAAATCTTAATGAACTAACAATTAATCTGAATGCATAACTGGAAATCACTCAAATAACTACTACTAAATGATAATGTTCTGGCAATCAAATAAGAACTACTTTGTTGTTGTAGCTGCAGGAACAAACACATGAACTATTTCAAGTGGTTGCAGGAACAAACAATTGCCGAAACAACTACTACTGTAAATGGAAACTAACTAGAAAACATGAAGGATTACTCACCAAGTGGGCTCCCTTGAGTGAGAATATCCAAAACTTAGATTATAATTGTTGAGCTTTCAAAATCACAATGAACTCTTTATTCCATTTGGACTGTGAAAATACATAAAATATCAAAAGAATGAGTACTACAAAATATTATGGTCATTCTTCTCTATCCTCTAGAGGAGAGAAAGACCTCTTTATTTAAATGGAAACTTATAACAAACTCCTAACTGATCAACCACATTTCAATGGAATAGGTGAACAAGATTTATTTAATAAAAAGAATAAGAAGTCAGCACAGGAAAACAAAACAACATTTGTCCTGCAGCTGAGAAAATATAGCACAACTAGCTTCCTAGATCTAAGCTCCACTAAGAATAGTTATAAATATTTTATAAATCATTCTGCTGAAGAATCGGTCAAGTGGCTTTCATCTCCCTTAATACTGCTTTCCTTTGACTGGGTCTGCATTGCGGCTATATACTTAGTACTTCTTTAAACCTCCACTTAGTCTTTCATTTTCCTTCATCGACCATGCATCATGATGTTAATGGACACAACAAACATGTGTATATACTAATGCTAATATGATATAATTTAAACCATACTTAAGATTGATTTTACATATTTGCATAGATAGATCATTTAAAAACCATTATATGACAACCTTAAGTATAAGTTAAATCAGTTTTAGAAACACTTAAAAGGTATCAACTAAGAGGGTATCTTGATCCAAATATCACCTAACCACAAGACCTAGGTAGGAGTATTATACCAAAAATCTATCAAAATAGATCCATTATTTAGGCTCATCAAGGCCCTCAAAAGGTAATCTATGAACTTTAGGTGTGGGATGTGTGGCCTGTGATGATGAAGGGAAGATCCTCTTCACAGGTGTAAGAAGGCTTCAAGATGGAACCAATAATGAGGCGAAGACTCAAGTGGCTTTACTTGCAGCTGATCTAGCAGAAAACATGAAGGTAACAAAGGTACATCTGGAGGGTGACTCCCAAATTGTAGTCAGTTCTTTGATCAAAGGCAATACACCATGTTGGAAGTTGAATAAATACATACACATTATTAGTGGAAAGATTAAATCTTTCCAATACTTTTGTATCTCTCATGTGAAAACAGGAGGAAACGTCATTGTTGCTGACCTTTCAAATGAAGCGTGTGAGCTCACGATATGGGAATTGAGGTGGTGCGATTGTAAAGAAGACATTATCAGATGGAGTTAAGGTTTCCTGCCAAGTTGGTATGCCTACAATTTCAAATTTCATGTCTATCGGCTAGGATTTCATATGAGTAAGGTCGCGTCTTAATGCACATTTATTGTGGAATGCTTTCTAAAATGGTGGTGGTTGTGGAGTGTGTTACTATTAATTCTATTTTTGGTATTCTCACACATTTAATGAGAATAGTATGTAAGTTGGTGAAGGTAACTGGTTTTGATAGATGTCATCAGAATTTTCTCTGCAAATTGTTTTCCTATGAAAACTAGAATGGAAGCAAATTTTACTCTACAGTCCTCCAACCTAATGCTAGATTTTCGAGGACTTGTCCCACTGAAAAAGATCAAGAAGATGTTTCTAGTAAAAGACTTGTTATTTTTTAAGGCAATTCAGTTGATCCTAGGTGAGGAGGTGGCAGTTATTGGCCACATATACAGATGCAGAGCATACATGTACTCTCTCATCATGGCTTGGGGATTGGAGTTGGGCTACTCATGCATAGATGTGAGAAAAGTTCTGAAGAGGATCATTCCACAAGAGTATCTATTAAATATGGAGTCCTTTCTTGAATGGGCTGTGTCGGGTTGGGTCTTCAATCTCTCTAATGGAATCCCAGAAGAAAATGTGGATTTGTGGGCGATGCACTCTTGAATCCAATTCCTTCTTCATCGTGAGGAAGCTTGAGCCCATTTTAGGGATGGTGTGAGACAAGGATGGGAAGGGTTGGTGGTCTACACATCCAAATAGTAGAAATTGAAGATGTAATTCATCAGGAGGGTGGGGAGGTGAGAATAGTGGAAGAGATGAGATCAAGGAGGCCGATTACGAGAAAGTTATTGGCAAAATTGGCAAGGTAGGGTGTAGTGGCTGGTGTGGCTGGTGGGTTTGGTGACATGACAAAAGGATTGAATTCATTTGGGCTAGCAACTGAAGGTGCAAAAAGGACAACTGGAGAGTCACATGCCTTGGCTGGAGCAACTATGAAGAAAGAGAGATGAGGAATTCTCTAGACTAGGGTACTTTTGGGTGCCTCTTTTTGTTTAGATAGCATTTTATTTGAAAAACTTGAAATTCCATTTTTTGTTATAAACGATTTGAACAATTTGGCCATATTTTTTATTGGCATGATGTAACTATGAACTTTTTCTCTTGATAATGTGGAGGTGGGGTAGGGTTTGAGCGGTATACTATTTTAGGAAACTATGGTTTTAGATGGGAGGTTTGGATGGTTTTTGTGGGTGGTTTGGGGAAGTAGTTTATTTTTAGAAATTTTGAAGCAGATGTACCTTATAGTCTTAACTAATAAAATATAATTATTACCGATAAAAAAAAATGACGATAATAATTTTTTTTTTTAATTATAATGACAAAATTATTATAATCATTGCTAAACTATTTACACACATATATACATTGTATTTATATTATAGTAATATTAACATAATTATTATAATTAATAAATAATATTATATAAAATAAATTATGTTGTTTATTTTGTTACCTTAGTAAATAATTAATAATTATTTATTGTGTAGCTTTTCGTTCCTGGACTTTGTATAGGATTTGTTTTGTTTCATTATTTTCATTGACTTCAATTCAATTATGATGAGTTAACTAACATCTACTATCTAAATCATAATTTTTCCTACTTTCCATTTCTTTTCATATTTTCATTTAGATCTTACCTACTTTTTCCTAATTTAGTGTTCCCATTCCTTTTCTTAATCTTGTTTGACCATTTTAGTTTTCTAACACTATAATTCCATTTTATCTTCCTTGTTTATTATTTTACCTTGTTTATCTCTACATTCTTGTTTGCATAGCCTTTTTTTCTTACCATCATTTCCTTTATCTATTTAGGCTTCATTATCTATGTTTTGAATTGGTTTAATATCCTAGTATAGATTTAGATTTAATTTATTTTCCATCATATGGTCAAGTGCATTTAAGCTAAAAATTATATAAGGGAACTAACTAAAACAAATTCTCCCTTTACCACTTTATTTTACAAGGCCTTCATATAGATTTAGTGTTGTAATACTAATACAAAAACATTGGTGAAGAATCTAATAGAATGATATAATAAAAAAATATTGAAAATCAACTAACAAAACTTCCTATAAAATTTCATCCCATTTTAAGACAATGGACCAAATTATCCCCTTCATGGAAGAAAGATATATTTGATTGAACATCCATCAAATACAATCATATTTGATTGAGCATCCCTATAAAAATGTATGGAGTTATATTTCAATTAATATCCATAATACAATTTGAACTATTGATATATTTGTTCAAATAATCCTTTTAGTGTAAGGATATAAAAAGTCTCATGTCTTTAAATGATAATTGTAGCATTAATTTTTACATTAAGTATAAGATAGTTAAGGGTTATTTAAAAGAGATTATACATAATGATTTTATGAGATTGAATAATTGTTTTTTAAATAATTTCTAAAATAATTAAATTATAAATGTAATATAATATTAAAAAATAAGAGATGTTAATAAAGACACAAAGACATATTAAACAACATAATATGAAATACTCTTTTTCTACTTTCATGTCATCCTAATTCTCGATCCTACCAGTAATGTGAATTTTAAATAATTCTATATACTCAATTAGAGATAATCTTAACATGTTTTTAAGATGACTTTTCATTCTCTATCAACAGTATAACAAATAGAGTTTATTGCTCTGCAACTTTCCCGCTTTGCATTATTTTTGAATTTTGAGTCTCTTTACCCATGGTGTCCATGGAAGGTGGGGACCAAGTCCCCCCACCTACTGATCCTCCCTTGGATTATACTATGATGACATGCTTTGTGGAAAATATTCCTTCTATTTCTGGGGGATGATTTATCCTAGGGTGATACGTGTGTATGTGAAAAAGTAAAAAAGAGTCTGATAGCTGCAGGCACAACACTTCAATTAAGTCATTACATGTATGGTTAGTAAATCAATAATCAATAAATAATAAACCATAGCAAAGCAAATAATTTCCTTCTAAAAGATGCGAGTATAAGATTTCTCTTAGATTTTTATAAGCAATACCAGTGACTAGACTACACCAAGACGAAGGATTTAATCTATATGAGCATGATATTAAACTAAATGGATGCAAGATGGATGAATAATTGAAGCAATAACAAATTCAAGCAATAATGGATAAACTAAATATGTTTTTAGGATTCCCAAAGATATTGAGGGGGGGGGGGGGGGGGGTGAATCACTATCTAACCGGTTAATGGATTTTCTGAACTTATTAAACAAATTGTATTCCAAAACAAAGTACCGATAAACTAGAAATAATGCAGTAAATAGGATCAATAACCACAACATAGAAATAAAACCATAACACAATATTTTTAACGAGGAAACCCGATGTGGGGAAAACCTCGATGTGATTTGTGACCCACAATATTCACTCACTAGCCAATAAGTGAATATTACTTACAAATGTGGTGCCTGCACACGCAGGAAGGCTCACTGCCTAGAGCTCACTACTCAAATACAAAAAGGGAAGTCTCATTGACTTACAAAATGGATTATGTAAATCCAATATCATGTATTGCTTTGGTTTAACATCTGCTATGCCAGGTTTAGTACCAGTTTAAGCTCATACAACTTCCATAAACCTTATTCCAAATTCTGCCTTAATATTTGCATCTGCCTATTACATTCTATCCATTCTTACACAAATTATTTACAAGATCTCATACTTATATGAAAGCTATGACAATTCACCTTGTCGGCTTTACAAAAATATTTTACAATTAAATACAAAATATAATAAACAAAATCATGTTGGTTGGGGTGCCGGTATATGTCTTTGTTGCTACCGATAAATTGTCTATCGGTGCTGGTGTTTGTGCCTGTGCCATAGGATTGTAAGATTTCCATCAATGAAAATATCTTCAATCAACTACAATTTCTCATTGGACTATGCATTTGCCAATAATATCCCCCTTTGGCATTGATGGCAACACTAATGAGAAAAAGGCAAAATTGTATCCAAAAAGTGTTGTCCATAAATCTTACCAAAAATCAAAACTATGTGCTCTAAAATTGTGTGCTCCCCCTGAGCAGATGATCTCTTCTGTCATTCATTTCTCATCCTACTACTCCTTTTTCTCATCCTCTACTACTCCCCCTTTGGCATCAATGACAAAGGTTGTCATTCAATGTCAATTGAGTGTAGTTCCTATCTGGATCCCTGTAACCGGTGGGTTACAATCTGATACAAATCTGCTAATGCAAAATTTAGGCTGTTATAGAACCTCTCACTTTCCTTTAGTGTTTCTTATGTTCTTTGGCTTGTACTGGTGAGTGTGTGCATTTTCTATTCCAGTGTCTTAAGTCCTAGAACAAGAGCCTTAGAAATCTCTTTTCTCAAAGAGATGAGGATATCTAGTTTAGGACCTAGTCTGCATTTCAGTTCCTTTGCCTTAAACTTTAATCTCTCCTTATCTTTTTCAAGTTTTTCAATTTTCTCTTCATAGCTAGTAATTTCCTATTCTACTACCAATATGATGTTTGATGAACCTATTAAATAATCAACAATATTATTAATTTCCTTCTGTGCTTTGTTAATCTCTATATCTATATCCTCTATCAAAATGTTTGTCTTACATGTATCTCTGTACAATTTATTGAAGTCCAAAATTGTCTTTCCTAGTGCCGGTAATAATGTATCAATATGTTCCTTACTCTTCTTTACTGTCTCCTCAAAGAATTTTTCCTTTTCTTTATTTATTTTCTCTCTGAAATTCTCCTCATTAATCTAATCAATTGTTAGTAGATTGCAGGTTATGTACTTACACAATGTGCCTAATTTTCTTAAAGAATCCTTGTTTTCTATGTTACACTTGGGTGAAATCATCTTCAAAATTGGTATGTGTCATCAATTGCCTTATATGCAAGTGCATTGCAATCAATTATTTTCTTAATTGAATCAAGCAATACCTCTATTACATTGGTTGGTTGGAATTCTATCAGTGAAGAATCAGATGATTGACCAACTGTCTTAACAATCTGTAATCCACTGGTGTGAGGAACCTCTTTACTTATGGTGACCTCTAGTAGGTCAGTTTGAGTCTACATTTCTACTAGAAAAGGTTTTGGTTTCTCAGCTGATGTCGGTGGCACAGTCTCTGTTTGATCCTTTAACTCATCCTTCTTCTCTTCTGATTTCTCAGTGTGTACCTCGGCCTGTTTCAGAGCTTTCCACTACCGGTTTCTCTAATTGTGACTTTGTTTTTTCTACTATTTCTCTATATTTACCTCTAGATTGTCTACTGTCAATATCTCAATAGATTTGTCTGTGCTCTTAGTTACTGGTTGCTCAGTAGATACATTAGTAGGTAAACTAGTGGTATCTACCTTTCCTGTATCCAAGGAATTAGTTGCCTGTTCAGTTTGTTACTCATCCCCAATTTCAATATTGCCAACTGTGTCCTCAACATTTGTTTCAACTTTCTTCTACCGATGGATCAATTGCCACATCTCTCTTCTCACGTGTCTCCTTATCAACCACAATGTTCACTTCCTATGTGTCAATATTCATTGTATACAACACCTCTGAATCAGGATTGGTGTCTTCATGTGTTGTCTCCATACTCTCAACATTATTTGTTACCGGTGGTGTATCAATGTTTGTACCAGTGGAGTATTAGAGGAAGGTGGGGGCAATTTATCTGTTATCTATAAGCTCGGAGGTCCACCTACCTTACCTTTACCTTTATCTTTTTCCTTTTGATAGACTTTAAAAGTCTTTGGTCATTTAAGCTCTTCTTGCTTTTCCTTTTCAACAAAGAATATATCCCACTTGTCTCATGTTTCTTCTGATATCTCATTAATTCTGCCAGCCATTAATGCTACATGTCGGTGAGAGTTCTCATACTTAATATAAGTACAGATCCAATAGCCAACAAGATGAGAGGGGGGGGTGAATCATACAAACTTAATCTTCCATAAAAACATCAGATTCAACCTCGGTAACATATATTTCAGTAATATAACCAAAACTATTAAACATGCAAACTCAAAAGCATATAAACATCATAAACCTCATAACACCAGATTTAACATGGAAACCCAAATAGGGAAAAACCACTATGGGATTTCGGACCCACTAAGAAATATACTCTTTTAGAGTATGCTCAGTTAAAAGAAAATTCTGTTAAAGATTACAAACACATTGCTAGATGTGAGCCGGTTAAGGGATTTCCCTTAGATCTGTTAGGATCTTCACCTTGTTAGAAGTGACCTTGTTAAAGGATTTCAAACACTCAATCAGAATGTCACCTTGCTAGAGGGTTTTACAAATAAGACTGTTAAGTCCACTCGGTTAAGAGATTTTCTGTTACTTTCACAAAATAACAGTAATAAAATCTATCTGCAACTTCACATCTAAAATGCTAAAGTAGATTCCTATTTGTTCAATACAATCTAGACATAGAACTAATCTTGTCTATCTGCTGGGCTTCTATACTCTATTATTCAAATAGGTTTTCAAGCTTCTGTGCTCGGTAATCACTATGTAGCATCCCTGTGCATACACTTGCCCACATACATTGTTTATCAACAGTTTCTTATTTATAAACAATTAGGTAATCGCTTAATCTCCTTGATCACATTTCCCATGATCAATCATAGCCATCAGATCTTCGATCTTGTCTAGGTTCAATGTATCTTTTGATCTGAAAAATGTTTTACCCCGCCTAGGAACTTGCCTATATTTCTTGGAACTTGTGCCAAGTTATTGCGGTTCAAACTGAGCTGTAGATCTTCATGCCAACTTTCCTTTTCCTTAGATTCTTTAACAAACTTCATGCACAACTCACCAATCATTTAATCAATTCCAGCTCATCAGCTTCCTTCATTAAATATCGCATGTAAACATTTAATGCATTCTGTTATACCTCGGTTACAACTCGGTAACAACTCGGTGAGTACTAAACTTCACTCGGTAGACATTCTGCCTTAATTAATCGATAGTGATAACCTTAGGGTTTATCGACTAGGTTCCTTAGGGTTTACCGACTAGGTTCTTTGCTTGATAACATAGTATAGTATTAACCTTTACAATTTACAATATATGTATGATGTTAAAACAACCTAAAACATCATTATCTGACTCGATAATAGTTGCCCATTGAATACCTTATTCATCCCCTTATTCATCATATTCTTTCTTGTGTCTTTTAATGACATCTTTATAATCTTCAAATCATACTTCTAAAGATATGGCAACATCATACTAAATTAGAAAATCAATTTCTTGACATCAATGACAAAATAATAATATCAAGACAGTAAACATCTTTAATCAGTTATATCCATAATCATCAACAACCTTCTCAATATCCTTATTGAAATGCCAACAATCTTTCATTGTCTGTTATAATGCTATATTGCCAACAGTCAATGACCAGTTGAAAATACTGTTTGTTGGCATATGCACACTCCAATGAGACATTGTAGGTGATTGAAGGTTTTGTCATTGATGGCAACCTTACAATCCTATGGCACCGACAAGATAGTTCACCGACATCAACAGATCACACTCTACACCAGCACTCAAACCACTGGCACCACAAAGAAAGGAAGCATACGAGCACAAAGGCCGACAGGATTTTTGATATATTATATTTTGTTTATTATTGTAAAAAATTTGTAAGACGACTTGGCAAGTTGTAAAATGACTCTTATATATAAGAGAGATCATTGTAGACATTTTGTAAGTGACAAGGAAAGGATATTAGGTAGACCTATTATGCGAAATATAGGTTAAAGGTTTTATGTAAAGAACAAAGTAGAAACCGGTACTAGATCTGGCATTATAGATGCTATTGTAAAGCAGTACAAGATATTGGATTTGTATAATCCAAATTATAAGTCAGTGAGACTTCCCATTGAGCAATGAGCTCTAGGTAGTTGGCCTTCCTGCATGTGCAGGCCCCTCTTGTAAGTAATATTCTCTTATTGGCCAGTAAGTGAATATTGTGGGTCACAATCCCACTGAGGTTTTTCCCACACTGGGTTTCCTTGTTAAATCCTTGTGTCATGGTGTTCTTTTCATGTGGATGCTTTTAATTCTATTTATTGCATTATTTCTTGCATACTGATATACTATTATAATATGTTCTACATATTTTAAGTTAAGAAATTCAATTCACCAGTTATATACTGATTCACCCCCCTCTCAGTATCTGTGGGAATCCTAACAATTGGTATCAGAGACTAGTCCTCTATTTTTAGAAGCCTAACATCTTGAGGAAGATCTTGACACCGGTTGAGATGGAAAATATGATGAAGCAACTTGAAGGAGATCTCTTAGACTATGATACAGAAAAATTGAAAAATATCAAACTAGAAGATGATCTTAAGGCTGCTCAGGATATCATTCAAGCACTTCAAGAGAATCTTACTATTTCAAGAAATAAGAGAAGAGAACTTTGTGAAAAGATGCAAAATGAGAATGATGAAAAGGAATCACTTAATGATATGATAAGCAAGCTGAAACTGGAGAACATGACAACAAAGAATGAGATGCAGGATATGACTATGAGATTTTGTAAAAAAATAGAAGATAGGAAGAAGAATGAAGAAGAATTGACCAGAAGACTAAGTGATGCAGCAAATGAGAACACAAGACTTAGCTAAGAAAATGATTTATTGAAGATAGATTTGATGTATAGTTAGAATGACTCCAATGACCTAATGAGGCAGAAAGAAGTCTTAGAAATAGAACTAGAAACTGCAAATCAACATAAAGAAAAATTCAAGAAAAGCTCAGAGGAACTTGGTAACTTGCTAAAGAATCAAAAACCTAAAGGTGACACTTTTGGAATTGGTTTTGAAGTTGGTGAAAGCTCTGGTACTGCAAACACACAGGACCACAACAAACCAGTAAGGCAACCTAATGCTTATAAATTCAATGGAAAATGCTTTAACTGTAATAAGTATGGTCATTGAGCAAATGAATGTAGATCTAGAAATTATCAGAATATCAACACACCCACCAGTCAATGTTCAAAATGCAACAAAGTTGGTCACAACTCTAAAAAATTGCAGAATGAATGTGAGATGTTATGTTTGTGGAAGATTTGGACATTTATCTAATCAATGCATAACACAAACCGGCATAGGTTATGGGAAATATATTCAGAAGAATAATGTGACTTGTTATGCATGTAACAAGATTGGGCATATTGCAAAATTTTGTGGAAGTAAAAGATCACTGGAAAACAACAAAAGTTCTAGTTTGAAAGGTAAAGAAAAAGTTGAAGAGGTTAAGCAAGAATTCTCAAAACAATGGATTAGAAAAGCTGATCTAAATGTTGGGAATACTCCTCCACCGGTAGAACCAATCAATGTTTCACTGGCAGGACAGAGTGATGCTTCACTAGCAGGACATAGTAGTGCTCCACTGACAGGAAATTCTTCATCAAATTGAAGAAAGTTTCCTTGAGGGTTTGGCAATCTAATGACACATGTGCTATTATTCCCTCGGTTAGAGATGAGAAGTCGAAAATTACTTCATTACTGGCAAACAATGTTAAGTGACTACTTAACCAGCATGCATTAAATGTGGTAGATGGAAAATAAACATTATAAATTTGTGGTTTTGGCTCCATTTCATTTCACCGTGATTTCAAACATTCGTAGAGTGCAAAATTTGTAGAGCTAAGGAATTTCAAGCAAAGAGGCAAAACACTTCAAGCAATCAATCCATCCAAAGATAGAAAAAGGTATTTATCATTATGGCATCCACCTCTGCACTTGAATATATAGAAAACCCTATTGTAGTCGAGGTTATAAAATGCCCTAGGCCCGTATTTCAACTAGTTCCTGAGGTAGCAAAGAAATATGACAATATAGGTGCTTTCTCTCAAATACCAAAAGGAGTTGTTTATGCTGAAGACCCCAGAATTTACATTCACTGTAACATACAGGAATTGGGAGATGAAGAGATCAAAATAATGTATAAATCTATCATATGTGATAATTTTGGAAATGTAAAACTGAAACATAAAATCATTGAAACCCTAGGATTTACTGAAATCCTTTGCATTCCTAAATTTCCCAAGGATGTGATTATGATAGCCTTAAGAAGGGTACATGATGAATTTTTCTGGTTAGATGCAATTCACAAAATTACCAAGGAAGCTATGAAATCTGTCACAGGGTTACCATCCACCGGTAAAAGACTAGACAAGACTAAAAAGGTCTCCAATGACCTAGTAACTAAACTAACTAGTGCAACATTCGATAGAAGGTCCTTGAGGGTAAATGATGTAACAAATATAAATGTGAGATTTGTTAGCATGATTTTATGGTATAAAGCTACTCATGCAAATAGACTCAACTCAATTTCAAGTTTATGCATTAAAAGTGCTTATGATATGGTTACAGACAATGTGAAAATTGACATATGCGAATGGTTAAAAGATGAGTTAATTGACAACTTAGGCAAGATAAAGAAAGATAAGAAAGGAACTTGTAGATTTGGTAATCTGCTTGTATACTTGATGCTACACATAACAAAATAGGTTCCCAGTATAGGCTATAAAGTACTTAGATTTGATATACCGGTACGAAAACAGTTAACAGAACTATTCAATAACATGGGTGAAGACAAGGAAAAGAATGTCCATGAATACTTTCAAGCACTTAAGGCCAAAATTAAGAAGAGAATCAAATTATCACAGAAGATTATTGACAAGTACAAGGATGATATATGTTTTGTAATAAAAAAGGATGAGATTTGGATGGAAGCAGTCATCCCAAGAACAATCTAGGTAACAGAGATGGGCTATGAGATAGATGATCATATAATTGAGACTTATGCTAAAGCACTTCTAGAAGCACCAAACAAACCAAAGGAAGAAGTATTTGGTAATGCTAAGACCATAGAAAAATAGATTCAATCTAAGAAGAGAGTGAAAAAGTTTGAGGCAGTTGTGAGAAGAGGTTCTAGACAGGCAAAGGCTATTAAAGAAGATGTATTAAAGCAAACCAGTATCACTGAGGATGAGTTAGGAACTCTACAGCCTGAGACTCACCTGTCACCGATAGGCATTTCTTTGGAGAGTGACATGCCTACAACTTTCAAAAGATTTGTAAGGAAAAGAGATCCTTCATCGGCAACCACACCCTCACCTAGGAGAACTAGATAGAAATAGCAAGCAGTAAGATCTCTGGTTAAAAAGACTACACCCAAGAAGAAGAAGAGAACAAAACAAAACTTGGCCCCTCTTGACATATTGCTAAATGAAATTATAGAGGAAGGGAAACTCAAAAACATAGGAAAGGTCTATGACACTCTGACAGCAGATGAAAAAGAACAAGTGGAAAACAATGTTATTTTGCACATGGACATGTATAAGAAATTTTTGATGGAAGTTGTAGATGAAGTACCAGATGAACTATTCAAAATACTGGAAGCAAGAAGACAAGCTATTATAGAGCTTGATAAGAAAATCAAAATTAAAAAGTTACTAGTTGTTTATGCAGTAAACTCACCTAAGGAGATAGATGACTTAATTGTTGAAGCCAACCAACCAATATTCTCTACTGCACACCGGCATATTGCTTTAATGGTTGGAAGAGTTAATGAGGTAATTGAAGAAACAGAAAATGCATGGGACATATTTCTTGTTGAGAAAGAAAAATAGGAAGAATACAGAAACCCCAAACCAATAAAGGTATATCAAAAGGAGAGAGACAAAGGAAATGGAAAGGTTGGTGGACCTCTGAGTATCAGAGTAAAAGACAACTTACCCTCACCTCCTTTGATTACATCATTGGTAACAACAACTACAAAAGATCAACCAGCAGTTGAAAGTATGGATGTAGAGGATGTCAATCCTAATCCTGAAGTCTTATACATAGTAGATGTTGATACATAAAAGATCAACATTGTGGTAGATAAAGATACAACTGGTAAGACAAACATGGCTAGTGAGCCACTGGTAATTGAGCAAACTAATCAAACACAAGAGAAACTGACAGATGATAACATAGGAGAATAGATAGAGAAACAAGAAGAGCAAAAGGCTTTGGAACAAGAATAGGTACAGGAACAGAGTCATGAGGAAATAGTACAACCGGCAATAGGAGAAGTACACAAACCATTGCTTAATGAAATGCAAACACAAACAGACCTACCAAAGGTCACAACAAGCTTGGATACTTCCTCCACCAGTGGAATTCAAAATGTTGGTTCCTCCTCAGCAAGCCACAAATCAACAAATGTAATTGAAGTACTCTTAGATTCAATCAAAAGGATAACAGATTGTAGTTCACAGTCTTATAAATCTATAGATGACATGATCCCAATTTTGAAGGTAATTGCTCGTAACTGTAACATAGACAATAAAGATTCTTTATGACAACTTGATACTTTGTGTAAATACATCACTGAGAACACAGTGACTATTGAGCAAATAAAGGAAGAGACTTTGAAGAATAAGGTAGAAATTGAAAAGCAAAAATTCTTTGAAGATCAAATAAAGAAGTGTACTAGGGAATTTGACACACTTCTACTAGAACTATGTAACTTATTGAAAGAATGCAAAACTCTGTACAAAGATACCTACAAGAGAAACTTTTTGACAGTAGACATAGATAAGAAAATGAGCAAGATACAGGATGAAATCAATAAACTTGTTGATAATTTTATTAATTCATTTGATACATTATCAGTTTTTGAGCAAAGGATAACAAATTTTGAGGAAGAGTTACTTAAGTTAGAAAGAGAAAAGGAGAGAATAGTGGATAAGGAAAAGAATTTGAGACTAAAACTGAGTCCAAGATTGGACTATCTAGCATCATTGCGGAAGGAAATATCTGAGGCACTAGTACAGGGACAAAAAACACTGGCAGAACATATGCAGCACCTCACCGGTATAGTTAAAAGAATAGAGACAACAATAAGAGATAGTAAGAAGTTTATGGAGAGTATAAACTTGATTTTGGTGGATCTATTTCAAATTGTAACTACCCAGTTACAAGGTTGAGGCTACAACTCTATTGACACCTTGACAACCTTTGTCATTGATGCCAAAGGGGGAGTAGTAGTATGAGAAAATAACTAGCAAAAGACTTATCTACTCAGGGGGAGTTCTTATATTTTTGGTAACTTATTTTTGGAAACATTTTTGGATTAAAGTTTTGGATACACTTTTGAATTTTCTCATGAGTGTCGCCATCAATGCCAAAGGAGGAGATTGTTGGCATATACACACTCCAATGAAACATTGTAGGTGATTGAAGGTTTTGTCATTGATGGCAGCCTTACAATCCTATGGCACCAACAAGGGATTACATCAGCAAGATAGTTCACCGGCATCAACAGATCACACTCTACACCAACACTCAGACCACCGGCACCACAGAGAATGGAAGCATATCGGCACAAAGGCTGACAGGATTTTTGATATATTATATTTTGTTTATTATTGTAAAAACTTTGTAAGCCAAGTTGGCAAGTTGTAAAATGACTCTTATATATAAGAGAGATCATTGTAGACATTTTGTAAGCGACAAGAAAAGGATATTAGGTAGACCTATTATGTGAAATATAGGTTAAAGGTTTTATGTAAAGAATAGAGCAGAAACCGGTACTGGATTTGGCATTATAGATGCTATTGTAAAGCAGTACAAGATATTGGATTTGTATAATCCACATTGTAAGTTAGTAAGACTTCCCATTGAGCAGTGAGCTCTAGGCAGTTGTCCTTCCTGCATGTGCAGGCCCCTCTTGTAAGTAATATTCTCTTATTGGCCAGTAAGTGAATATTGTGGGTCACAAATACCACTGAGGTTTTTCCCACACTGGGTTTCCTCGTTAAATCCATGTGTCATGGTGTGCTTTTCATGTGGATGCTTTTAATTTTGTTTATTGCATTATTTCTTACATACCGATATACTGTTAGAATATGTTTTACATGTTTTAAGTTAAGAAATTCAATTCACTTGTTAGATACTGATTCACCCCCCCTCTCAGTATCTGTGGGAATCCTAACACTGTCTGGTTTGCCTCACTTATTAATTCATCAATCTCTTCTATTGAATTCACTGGGTGAACTGCAAGTAGTTTTTCTATCTTAATCTTCTTGTCTATTTCCACAATTGCTAACCTTTTAGCATCTAACCTTCTGTACAAATCATTGGGTAAATCATCTACAACCTCAACCAAAAATTTCTTGTAGATATCCAAGTGTAGAATAACACTATTTTCTATACTTTCTTTTTCTTCATTTGAAAATGTGTTATACAACTTGCTAATGTTTGATAAGTTACCATCTTCAGTTATTTCATGTAGAAGATTGTCAAGTGGAGGGATAACTTGTTTTTCTTTCATCTTTTTTGTCAGAGGCCTAACTGCCTGTTGTTTCTGTCTTGTTCTCTTATGTATAGGAGTGGGTACCAGTGAAGGTTTCCTTTTCCTTACTACCCTTTTAAAATCTGTCGGTATTTCACTGTTAGAGGAGGTAGCAACTGGTGAAAGATGTGTTTTCGTTTGTAATCCTTCCAAGTCACTCTCCTTAATACCAATTTTATTCAATATATCTTCCTTGATTACTTTTGCCTACCTTGTTCCTTTTCTAATTATTTGTTTATTTTTCTTTATTCTTTTATGTGACTGAACTCTGCTTTCAACTGTTTCCCCATTTCCAAATACTTCTTCTGTTGGTTCTCTAGGGGCTTCTAGAAGTGCTTTTGCATAAGTTTTTATTATGTTCTCATCAACCTCATATCCCATTTTTTTAACCCAAAATGTCCTTGGGACCACTACCTCCATCTAGATTTCATCCTTCTTTATCACAAAGCATATCTCCTTTTGATATTTATCAACTATAGATTGAGATAATCTTTCCCTAATTTTCATTCTAGTCTTTAGTTCCTAAAAATGTTCATTTATGTTCTTCTCCCTATCATCTCCCATGTTGTTTAGAATATCCAGAAGTTGTTTTCCTACCCGTATGTCAAATCCAAAATCCTTTTTACCAATACTGGGAACTTCCTTGGTGATATATAGAAAGAAGCATACAAGTAAGTTGCCAAATCTGAATGTCCCTTTCTTGTCCCCTTTGATTTTCTTCAGATTGTCTATTAGCTCATCTTTTAACCATTCGCATATGTCAATCTTTGTATTGTTGTTTACTATGTCATAAGCACTTTTGATACATAAGCTAGAAACAAATTTTAATCTATTGGCATGTGTAGCCTTGTATCCAAGAATCATGCTAATGAATCTTAGATTGATATCCTTAACATCATTGACTCTCAAGGATCTCTTGTCAAAGGTTGCACCGTTTAGGGTCATTACAATGTCATTTGGAACCTTTTTAGTCTTATCAAGCTTGCTACCGATGGAAGGTAATCCTATCACTGCCCTAACTGCTTCTTTTGTTATCTTGTGAATGGAATCCAACCAAAATAACTCTCCATGTACTCTGCTTAACACAATCTTTATAACATCCTTTGGAAAATTAGGAATACTAAGAATCTCCACAAAACCTAGGGTTTCAATTATCTTATGTTCCGGTTTCACATTTCCATTAACATCACAAATTATTCTTCTATACATATTCATTATCTCTTAAGCTCCTAGTTCTTCAATATGACAATGTATGTAAATTTTAGGATCCTCAGCATAAGCAACTCCTTTGGGTATTTTAGAAAATGCTCCTAGGGTATCATCTTTCTTCACAATTTTAGGAATAATTTTAAATACGGGTCTAGGGCACTTAACAACTTCAATTATAGCAGGGTTTACAATGAATTCAGGTGCAAAGGAGGAAGCCATTGTATAAATACTTTAATCTGCCTCTAGGTATAAGTGCTTGAATGATTTTCTTCACTTCTCGTTGTGGATGACTTTGCTTGAAATTTTCACTCTCTAAGGAAGTTTGAATGCTCGGTGAATGAAAAAGAGCCAAAACACTTGCTATATAATATCATTTCCTTCAACTACCACATTAAATGCTTGTTGGTTAAGTGAAACTTAACACATCTGCCGGTAAAGAAGTAATTCAACTTCTCACCATCAACCGAGGGTAAATTAGAATGTTTTTCAATTTGTTTCCATACCCCCAAAAGGTTTCTTTTTTAGTTAGATGAAGAATCTTTTGCCAGTGGACTGATACTCTGTTCTACCGATGAAGGAATAACTTCATTAACATTCTAATCTGACTTTCTAATCCATTGTTTTGAGAATTCTTATTTTACCTCTTCAACCTTCTCTTTACCTTTCAAATTGGGTCCTTTCTTATTTGTCGGTGATGCCTTACTTCTACAAAATTTTGCAATATGTCCAATCTTGTTACAAGAATAACAAGTCACATTGTTTTTCTGAATAGCTTTTCCATATCCTATGTCGGTATGTGTTCTGCATTGATTAGATAAGTGTCCAAATATTCCACAAACATAACATCTTACATTCATTCTGCAATTTTCTGAATTATGACCAACTTTGTTGCATTTAGAATACTGATCGATGGGTGCATTGGTGTTCTGATAGTTTCTAGATCTACACTGATTTGCTCTATGACCATACTTGTTACAGTTAAAGCATTTCCCATTGAATTTGTAGGCATTAGGTTGTCTTACCAGTTTTACTATGATCATGATTGTTTGCAGTACCATAGCTTTCACCAACTTCAAAGCCAAGACCATTAGTATCTCCATTAGGTTTCTGATTTTTCAGCATGTCATCAAGTTCTTCTAAGCTTTTCTTGAATTTCTCCTTGTGTTGATTTGTAGTAGCCAACTCATTTTCTAAGAAATCTTTCTATCTCATGAGTTTATTTTTATCATGCTCCAAGTGAATTATATCTATCTTCAACATATCATTTTCATGACTGAGTCTTAGATTTTCATTTTCAGCATCATTGATTCTCCTAGCCAAGTTATCTTCATTCTTCTTTTGGTCTTCAATGTCTTTACAAAACCTCATAGTCATATCTTGCATCTCATTCCTCAAGGCCATGTTATCCTGCTTCATCTTCCTTACAAGATCATTAAGAGTTTCTTTTTCATTATCATCACTCTATATCTTCTCACAAAGTTCTCTTCTTTTGTTCCTAGCAATAGTGAGATTCTCTTGAAGTCCTTGAATGATTTCTTGTGAAACCTTTAGATCATCTTCAAGTTTCATATTTTCCAACTTTTCTGCATCATAATCTGCAAGAGCTATTTCCAATTGCTTTCTCAAGTTTTCCATCTGTACCGGTGTCAGAGTCTTCCTCAAGCTATTAGGCTTTTGAAAATAGAGGACCAAGCTCTGATACCAATTGTTAGGATTCTCAAATATACTGAGAGGGGGGGTGAATCAGTATCTAACCGGTTAATGGATTTTTTGAACTTATTAAACAAATTGCATTCCAAAATAGTGTACCGATAAACCAGAAATAATGCAGTAAATAAGATCAATAACCACAACATAGAAAGCACACCATAACACAATATTTTTAATAAGGAAACCCGGTGTGAGAAAAACCTCAGTGGGATTTGTGACCCACAATATTCGCTCACTGGCCAATAAGTGAATATTACTTACAAATGTGGTGCCTGCACATGCAAGAAGGATCACTACCTAGAGCTCACTACTCAAATACAAAAAGGGAAGTCTCATTGACTTACAAAATGGACTATGTAAATCCAATATCATGTACTTCTTTGGTTTAGCATCTACTATACCAAGTGTAGTACTAGTTTAAGCTCATACAACTTCCATAAACCTTATTCCAAAATCTGCCTTAATATTCGCATCTGCCTATTACATTATATCCATGCTTACACAAATGATTTACAAGATCTCATACTTATATGAGTCATATTACAATTCACCTTGTCGACTTTACAAAAATGTTTTACAATTAAATACAAAATATAATAAACAAAATCTTGTCGATTGGGGTGTTGGTGTATGTCTTTGCCGCTGTCGGTAAACTATCTGTCAATGCCGGTGTCTATGCCTATGCCATAGGATTGTAAGGTTGCCATCAATGACAATACCTTCAATTACCTACAATTTATCATTGGAGTGTGCATTTGCCAACATATGCAATATGGAATAAACTAAACTAAGATGCAAATAATAAAAAAAGCACAATATCTTAAATGACTCGAGAGCAACATCAGCATAATAATAATCTCCAAGCGTGTTCTCAAAAATCTCTGGGGTGTTTTGGATGAGAGCTGAAGGCTGAAATTATAGAGAATTCTCAAGAGAGATAATGAAAAAGCTCAATTTAGGATTAATTGAAAATAATTGAGAAATCATGTTCAGTTAACCTGGAGATAGATTCCAATTATAGTTTAATTGAAATGCATTTAAATAAGAAGTTCAAGTTGCATTAGAAATAATATTTAATTAATTTCATGCACTTGTGATAAAAATAGGTAATTCCATGCAATTATTTGATTTATTCAAGAAAAGGGTCTTTTAATGCAACTAAACTTCTTTTTCTGAAAAGCTTTGAGTTCCAATTTTCGAGAATGATTAATAATTCAATTAATTGCTTTTCTAATTTCAAGTTCTAAATTTAGAAGAAGAAATAATATATCAAGTTTGATTTCTCTCTCAATTTAATTCTTTTATTTTAGTTTCAATTTAATTCTTTCTTTGTGATTAATTCCTCTTTTGTAATAAATTAATTCCTTTTTTTCCATGATTAAATGGTAAATTTATTAATTAATTAAATATGCTAAGATATTTAATAAATTAAATAGGATAATTGATCAAAATGATATTCTTGAAATGATTCAATTATTTAAATAAATATTTAATTAATATAGAGTAATTCATTTCCCATGCAATATTTGATGATTGAATAATCAATTAATGTGCTCAAGATTGATTTTGTTGGTGTAAATAATTATTCATCTTGGATATTATTACACTTACTTAAGTTTACTTAGGAAATGCATTTCATAGTAGTTTGGGTATGAGACACTTGGGTGTTTGTGCCACATTCGGATGGTGTGTGTAGGAGAATTTCCACCTTTTATGGTGTTGATCTTACCTTGTTGTTACATTCCACCTCATGTGGAATATTATACTATTTCTCCTACCTACCCACACCTATTTCCTACCTACCCTTGTTTCTTATTGAACCACATGTCATATTTGTGTGCTCACATATCCTTAGCCTTGCCTATATAAGTAGGCTCATCTACATTGTATGTAATTGAATGCTTAATGATCCAGTTGATCATATTTTTCATCTTGATAGAATAAAGTTTATTTCTATCATCTATTTTGTTCTCTCTTATTTGTGCTTTCCATTGCCTCTTGATCTTGGCAAAATCTCACATGGTATCAAATCCATTAGAGTGTCATTGGTTTGCCAATTGAGAGAAATTTGATGCTATTTGGGGTTTGCATTTTGGAATTTTCTATTGCAGGTTATTATTGAAGATTGATAGATCAAATCTGAGGTTACCATTAGATTGAGGAGGTCCAAGAAAGTGAGTTTTGCCTTTTGTTTCATCCAAATCGGACTTTGAAGGCCAAATCTAGAGGCATTTGAAGTTTGAAGCTACGAAGGAAATTTTCTAGAAATTATAATTTTGCAGGCATTTTTCAAATAGCGATATCTCACTCATCTAGACTCATTTTTTTGAGCAATTTTTTTTGTTGTGGGGTATAATTTCATGATCTGTACAGTGGTGCAGAATTTTTCTGATTTTCGGATACAAGTTTTTCAAAAATTGTGAAATCCTATTTTTTACAACTTTGGAGGCTTCATTTGGGCTCATATGGACTCCTTTTCAGGTGCCATTTTTTTTGAAAGTGCATATTTTTTCATCTACTTTCATAATCTACCATTTGTTTGCAGTAATTTTAAGTAGAAATTGTACTTTCATTATTTGGCCATTTTTGGCATATTTGGTACTTGCATTTTGCTTGGATCTCAGTTTAGATCACTAGCAGTATTTGTTGAAGTCTCTTAGATCTCATTTTGAGAAGTTGTAAATTGAAATCAGAAGTCCACTTTGCCTTGTTTTGCAAGTGGCCTATTGTACATGCACTACATATAAAGTGCCAAAATCATTATTTTGGGGGGTGTCTCTTGTGCTTTTGTGCTCTTGTGTTCCTTCCTTTCTACTGCTATGGGTTCTTCTAAGTTTCCTCTATTAACTCCTCATAATTATGCTAATTGGAAAATTGATGCATGGAGTAAACTTATGGAAAAAGGACTAACTCATTACATTGATGCAACTATTGTTGCTCCCACTGATCCTAAGGTTGATCCAGTTGGTCACTTGGATTGGCTCACTAAAAATATCATGGCAATTGGTACCTTAAGAAAGTATGTATCAAAGGATCTCATTTTTCATATTGAGAAGCGTACTCTAATCAAGGATGTTTGGCAAAAGTTTCAAGACTTGTATGGTCAAGTTGATGAGATTAGGGGATATCAAATTGATAATGATCTCACCATGTTAGATCCCAAGAACTTTGATACTATACAAGATTATGTCACTAAGGCAAAAGAGTTGAGGGCACAACTCAAAGATTGTGGCATTGATAAGAAGGATACTCAATTGATATTCAACTTGATAGGCAAGCTTCCACAAGAATATGCAACATTTGTTTCTAGTTTCCAAACCCATAGGATGACAATGGGTTCAAGCTACACAATGCCTACATTTGATGCTTTCAATGATATGTTGATGATGGAACAAACTAAGTTGATAAGCATGGGCATTCTTAAGGCTTCTAAGTCTCAAGCATTAGTGGCAAATCAAGGGAACATAGGAAATCAAGGAAAGGACAACTCAAACAAGAAGAAATGGCAATCAAAGCCTAAGGACAAAGCACCATCTTCTCCACAACAAGGAGATTCATCCTCTTCCAAGAGGGATAATTCACCAAAGAGGGAGAGACCTACTTGTGTCTATTGTAAAAAGGTTGGTCGTGAGGAGTGTCATTACCATTCTAAGAAGATTGATGAGCTCACACATATCCTCAAAAAGCATAACATTGATTTGCCTAATGTCTACAAGAAGGATGATTCATCAACTTCCACTCCCTCACATTCAAAAGGAAAAGGGAAGCATTCATGGGTTCTACAAGTGGGAAGACTCACTCTTTTGGGACAAGAAAAGGAAAAGCTCTATTTTCTACTATCAGTCATGATTCAGAGAGATGGCTTCTAGATTCAAGGGCTTCTCATCATATGGCATCTTCGCAATCTATGTTCTCTACATTTGAGCCTTGCACCATGCCGCAGATATTGATGGGAAATCATACATACATGGATGTGAGTGGGAAAGGATCTATTGACATTGGGGATAACTCCTTCAATAATGTGTTGTGTGAACCCCACTTGACAAACAATCTCCTTTCTATCTATCAAATCACACATGGTGCAACTAAGAGAGTTGTGGAGTTCACACCTGAGTCAGTTTTCATTAGAGACTTGGAGACTAGAGCTATCATTGTGACTAGGGTGGTTGATCATGCATCTTGGTTATACTCCTTTTCAAATTTTGTTGATGATGATGATTTCACATTTGATGATTCTACACATGATGATCACACTTCTTGTGATGGTTCAGTTTTTGAGGAGAACTTTGGACACTTGAACATGGGGATTCTCGCATGTGACCCCATTCTTGAGCCTTGTATTTCATCTCCTCATATTGATAGCACATCACCTATTGCACTTGATGATGTAGATAGTGCGACAATTTTGCCTTCATGTGATTCAGTGCAGCAGGAAATTCATTGTCTTCCAGCTTCAGATTCATGGGATGGTTACTTGACAGACATTGCAGGTTTGTTTGTGGAATCTTACATTGCAGATTTGGGAGACATCATTGATGACATTCATCTTCTCTTTGATGAAGATGATCATTCTTCAATTGTTGTGAGGGAACACTCTGACCCTCTTGTTCATTCTCTACATGATCATTCTTTTGAGGTTGACATGATTGTGGATACTTATGTACAACAGTTGGAGGAAGTCTCTTTATTTTTTGTGGAGACATGTGAGTCTTTGGGACATGTTCTACATCCATCTCCACTAGATCTTGGAGAGCCTTTTTCAGTAGTGTGGCATAGTTTACCACCTTTGGAGGGGGTATCTTTCAGCATCGACATGGGAACACTTGAGCAGTTTTCAGAGATATTCCTTTCATCATGAGTTTTTTTCATATATCTTCCCTTCATGATTGGGGAGACTTCATGGATACACGTTTGGTTTTGTTTCTTCCTAAGGGGAGGAATGTTGTTCGACGATTGTGGAGTAGTTTCTTCATATATCGATCTTCTATCATTGGTGCAGATTCCACATTGAGGGGGGGCTTCCTAGCTTCTCTTCTTCTCTCATATGGGGGGCACTTTTTCCTCACAAGGGGTTTTGTCCTTCACATTCTTCTATGAGAGTTCTCTTGTACGTTTTCATCTCTCTTTTGGGGTAGGGTTTTTTCCCATTGGGTTTTTCTCTCTTTCCCCACTTTGTGAGAGATTTCATTTCATTGATTTTCATGCATTTGCATTTGTACATGGGTACTTAACATGGCCTAGTAGCTGGGATCCATCTTGCATTGCTGAGTTGCATTGTAGACTTTAGTGCATTCCCCTAAGTTGCACTTAAGGGGGGGTGTTGGTGTAAATAATTATTCATCTTGGATATTATTACTTAAGTTTACTTAGGAAATGCATTTGATAGTAGTTTGGGTACGAGACACTTGGGTGTTTGTGCCACATTGGGATAGTGTGTGTAGGAGAATTTCCACCTTTTATGGTGTTGATCTTATCTTGTTGTTACATTCCACCTCATGTGGAATATTATACTATTTCTCCTACCTACCCACACCTATTTCCTACCTACCCTTGTTTCTTATTTAGCCACATGTCATATTTGTGTGCTTACATATCCCTAGCCTTGCCTATATAAGCAGGCGCATCTACATTGTATGTAATTAAATGCTTAATGATCTAGTTGATCATATTTTTCATCTTGATATAATACAGTTTATTTCTATCATCTATTTTGTTCTCTCTTATTTGTGCTTTCCATTGCCTCTTGATCTTGGCAAAATATCACTGATTTAATTGCCTTTGATTAGGACCTTGGTGATGTTGTCGAGATTAGGTGCCCATGGTTTAGGAGACCATTTTTAGGGTATTACATTTTCCCCTCTTTGAATTAATGTATGAGCAGTGCGTTCATTCAAAGAATAGTTGATGTCTAGGAGATACCAGTTCTGAACTTGATTAATCACAAACCAGATGAAAAGTGAGGTGTTTAGCTTGATTTGAAGCGATGAAGCTAAACAAAATTAATCAAAGTGAAAACCGATCCCAAACTTGATTGAACTAGGATCGATACAGAGAAAAGATACCGAACTTGAACTTGATTGATCAAGAGACAGATCTTACTGATCTAGAACTTGATTGAACTAGACATAGCGAGTGAAGATAAAATCGATCTTGAACTTGATGGATCAAGATACGATGAGCGAAGATAAACTATCCAGCTTGATTTGATGCAATGAAACTGAACACCTGCTTAGATTGAGCATGTGATCAAAGATACTCTTTAAACTTTTGATTGAGTTAAAATGAATAATCAGCTTAATGAAAAGCAATGAAACTGATTAACGTTAAGAGACTAATTCAGATGAAGGCAAATATCAGCTTGATTTGAAGTGATGAAACTCATATGCCCCTAGAAATTGATTCGATTCAAATGATTGAGAGATCTCAACTTGATGTGAAGTGATGAAGCAATAAGAATTTGTTTTCCTTTAGTTGAAAAAAAAACATTTGCTCGACTTTTGATGAAGATTTGAAGTCATGAGGTCATGAGTATGCCCCCTTGAGAGAGAAATTGAAAGATAGCAAGGGTTCATGATTTTAGGCAATTTTTGGCGATGATAAGTTATTTGAGCACAAATTGATTCAAAGGAAATTTTATAGATTTAGCATTGATTGATGAGAAATTGAGTGCAAAGTGATATGTAGAATTGAAATTGAGATTCAACATTGATTTATGAGAAATTGAGTGCAAAGTTGAAGTGAGAATGAGCATCAGATGAAAAAGAGCTAAGTAGTCCAAATTGTGTAATGGACTAGGAAAATGATCTTGTATTTTGGTTTCGATCCTGAAAATGGAATCAGAACGAGCAAATTAGCTAAGTGTACAATTTTCATGTCCATCGGAGCAAGTTGAAAAATTAGGGTTTTGGCTATATATGGGGTAAAAGTGTCATTTTTAAATCATTTTAACCCTCCAAGTTTGAAAATTTGAAAAGCCTTCTGCGAAGAAAAATGGTGGTTTCCACTCGTGAGCATTGATTCGAGTGAAAGAGATGACATAATTGACATCGGGACTATGAGCCATGGGTAAGTGATTGATCTTAAGCCTTTTATTCATTTCATTTTTGAATTTTTTTGTTGAATTTTTTAATTTTTAGCATGTTTAAAGTCGGCCATTCTTGTTTTGTCATGCGATACAGGATCATGTCTTGTATGACAAAATGATGAAGTTTTTTTTGTCGTTTAAGCCTACTAGTTTTGTTGTTCGATGCCTACCCTTGTATCGTACGACAACATTCAAACGAGCCCCTTTTGTCATCCTAGGTATAATCTTATATCATATGGGAGTCTTTTGTCATATGAAGCCCAATCCTGACTCGTATGAGTTTTTGCCCTTCTGTGTCTTATCGTTTGGAAAATAGTGAGCATTTTTTAAGGTGCAAACTTGAAATTTTGATTTTGCAATTGGCATAGTTGAATTTACATGATGTTTTACTTCTCTTATAAGCTCATTTGAAATATTTATTGATGCTTCCTTGTTTGATTTTGCAGGTTCGATTGCCTCATGTTCTTTTCAAATGCATCTATCCACCAATGATGACATTAGTGCGTCAGTTGTCAGAGGTTGACCGGGCTCATATTGATTTATGTGGATTGACCCACCTTCTTGATTTACCTGATATCTGTGTGAATCATGGTATGCTCATGGCATTAGCTAAGAGACTTCATTCTGAGCATAACATGTTCCATTTTCTAGTTGGGGAGATGACCATCACTCCGGAGGATGTTTACAAGATTCTCTGTATCCCTTTTGTTGGGAGTAAGGTAGATTATGATGTGGTGCAACTTCCTAGATTACTGGTTGTCAGACATGTTTTCAGGAATCCAAATATTTTGACAGTTTCTATCAATTGGGATGTGATGATGAGAAGGTATAGTAAGGATTTTCCACTTGCTTGCATCTTGGTAGGGTTTATTGGTTGTTTTCTTATGCTGGATTAGAGACAACAGGGATTTTTGAGACCCGTCAGAGATTAGGTTGGGGTTCTTGTATATTAGCACACATGTATCATGAGATGCATGAGATTGTTTATAGGGAGGGGAAGAGCATGGCTACCAGAGTTCTAATCTTATAGGTATGGGCTTAAGAGCACCTCCCAGTATGCAAGTCGATTGTAGATGACGACAAAGATCCTAGTCATCCCTTTGTATATAGATATTTAGGTTATGTCACTCACCCCCATCTGGGAAAGATAGATTTTTGGAGACGACAGCTAGATGACTTGATAGCCATGACATGGAGACTGTATAGGGGTTTAGAGTCATGGGATGATTGGAGGATTTTTCCTAGAGATCTATTTGTGACTCACCCACTCATTGGCAGACCGTAGACTATGGTTGATTGATTCATGGTTTCTCAAGTGATGAGGTAGTATGGAAGACCTCGGGGGATCTCATAGGAGTTCATTGCATATGCATGGTTTGCTGATGAGGAGAGGTAGGGATGGGCATCGAGGTTATCTTATGCCTTGGGTATGCAAAAGTTGATTATATTACATCAACTCCAGTGGGATTACATGGACGACATTGTAGATGCAGGGGTATTGCCCCAATACAGGGATTGGTTCCAGCGACACCCTTTCCCTAGATTCACTGATCTAGCAGAGTAGGCACCTCATATTGAGGAGATTGAGGATGATTCCCCCACACAAGGATAGGGATAGGGATAAACATAGGTACAGGGACAGAGAGTCGAGGCTCTGAGACAGACAGGTGGCGATCATGGTGCTAGCAGTAGTAGGTTTCTAGCTAGAGGTAGACAACAGAGGGGTGATGGTGGATCCCTAGGTAGTGTTGGTGTTAGGTTGGGTGGAGGTGAGGCAGAGATGGAGGCGAAGAGCCTGTGAGGGATCAGTGGGCTGACACAGTGTGGTCGATGAGAGTATGCCTAGTGGGTTTGTAGTCACAGCTGACAGTGGCACAAACTCAACTGGCAGAGCGAGACTGATAGCTAGTAGATCTTAGAGTGGAGAGAGATCATCAGGTTGTAACGATGAGGGTAGAGAGAGACACTCTTTAGTAGGAGATTTTGCACCAGACCAGTTGGGTGACTTATTATGTTGCAGCTTACAGCATAGTTGTTCCTGTAGTGCAACAGGTTGTACCCTACTCGCAATACATGGCACGATCAGAGGGAGCACGAGCACCTCGTCAAGATCCTGGTTAGCAGGCTCCTCCTCCTCCACCACTTGGAAATGAGGGAGAGGCTAAGAGATAGATATTCTTTTTGTAGCTCTGATATTTTTTGTAGGCACACCCATTTTTTGTAGCCCTTACGATTCTTGCTCCGATTGGAGTTTGTACATGTCAGTTGACATCATTTTGTACTCTGAGACTTGATAATATATATATATATATATATATATATATATATATATATATATATACGAGACCTGATTGGACTTCATAGTACTTGTGTTGATTTATTATGAGATGCTTTCTATATGCTTTATTTTATATGTATGCATTTGTTATTTATCATGGATGTATGTAATGCAGATGAATATGAATATTTGTTTTTGTTTCTTTTCATATGCAAATAAATGATGAAAATGAGTAATGAGTAATGCAACTTTTCTTTTTCTCTTTCTTTTTATGCAATAAGATGAATGTGAATAAGTGATAATGAATGTATGAATCTATATAAGATGCTTGTGTATGTAGATAACATCTCAATACAAAAGTACTCGATCGGAGAAATGATGAAAAAAGAGACCGCTTAGCTAAGAAATGATGATGCTTACAACTCTCATTCAGAATATAAAGAGATTATTATTATAATGAAATCACTTTAAATTCACAAAATACAAAATGAAATGCAAAATGAGATGCAAATTGAAATGCAACCTAAACCTAGTCACTGGATTTAAAATGCTTAAGTTTCATCACTGAGCATAACAAACATAATAGGCAGATTAGAGTTCCTTTCTTTTCATGTGCAATATTAATTATCTTGTCCACAATGACCCTTTTTTTTCATTCATATCCTTGGACAAATTATGCAGGGACCCGGATTGCATGATAAAGAAATTTGCTCAAAACAGACAAAGAACTGATGGGAACCTCCCTGTAGCATACAAATAAGTAGAGTTGAGGCATGTGTGGCGATTTCACCTTGATGTGAAGGCTCTTATCACATACACCCAACTTATTAGATGTTTCCAAATCATCAGAATCATTCCTACAAGTAGAAAACAAAGAAAATATTATGCCCCCAATGTGTACTTTGTCTTATCATAGCTGTGTGTGAAACATATATATTGTCGGTTGATACACTAGTTAAAAAATATTCACCCAACACACCTTTCTGGTAATTAAACCAAGTATGCCATTTACCATTATGTCCATCTTTATTGTCTTTCAAAGGGTCAATCAACTTGTGTCTATTGGTCATCTTATATAAACTTTCCAATGCCTTTCTACTCAAACATATTACCACCTGCCTTATCTTCAGGTCCTTATATCATATTAAAGTCTCCTCCCATGATCCATAGGATATTCCTAAGTTGAAACATTGATGAGGGAACAACTCAAGAAACAAAAAAATACAACAATTGAGAAACAAAAGAGAATTTTTATTAATATTTGCAACCAATATGCACTACATGCACTACAATTATAGAGGATTTAAACCTCACAAGCTTCTACACATGCAACTTATAGATTCTGGAAAATACCCTTCCCACCATACAATCTCCCAACTCTAAGCTCTCAAAAACTCAACTCCAAAAACTTAACTATTTTCCTCAAAGATGAGTTTTAAATAGAATTTCTTTCCTTAGAAGCTAAGATTGCATTTGAAATAGAAACTTGGCAGACTAACTAGCGCTAGAACAAGAAATTGCATAATTTCACTAAAGCCAAATTCGTTAATTGGAAACTTTTCGAAAAAATAAATGCCCAAATTTTGGCAGTTGAAAGTTTTGATCTAACTGTCGGATTTTCGATAATAATACCTTTTTGGAAAGGTCTTGAAAAGATGATGTATGTAAAGTAGAGCCTAAAGGCGAACTACTTTGAATTTCCACCAATTTCTGGGCTCATCTAGAGCCTCTAAGGGTTTCAAATTTGACTATGAATAAATTGCTAAAGTAAGAAAGGGAGAATCCAAAAACTACAACAGAAAATAAAAATATTTATGGGTGATGCAGGATTACCCTTATACCACCGGATGCTCCTACATCAAACATCCATTTCCATAGATCAGTCCTCTCCTGGTGATCATTAGATGCATACACAGTGCAAAGTCCAAACTTCAAGTCATTCTCCTTAACAGTAACCCACACTGCCCTATTGCAAGGGGAACATCCTTATCCAGTCACTAATATATTTGGCCTCAAATTTTGACAAATGTTTCTGATGGACAAGGCATTTTGTGATCAAATTTACATTTTTTTAATAAAAATGCCCGATAACGTCGAAATTCTAACAACGATGCCGACAATGTTTTCTGACAAAGCCCGTGTTAGTCAAAATTCCGATGACCAGAGGAATTATTAAAAAAAAAATGCAAGTTCATTTGAAAACCACATGCGACGGATTGAATTAACTCTCGACTTCCTTTGCCAATTCCTTTGTTTCTTTTGCCTCTTCCTCTGTCTCTACCTCTACAAATCAGGTTCAACGTTTCCTTTGCCTCTTTTGCCTCTACAAATTGCATTGTCTAGCAGGTGATATCGAAGAATTGATTCTGTAGTTTGAAGGGTATTGAACTATTGGAGATGGCAAAATTCCTGTAGATTTTTGCATGCCTGTAAATTCCTATGGACTTGTAGGTTATGTGTTTGAATCATGTAAAGTTGGTTGCAGACAAGTTCATTTCAGAGTGTGTGCCTCATAATTTTGAGCTCGTCATCCTATCGGTATGTTCTCATTTATCTTTTTTTCTTTACTTTCCTAATGCTATAGTTCCCAATTATTGAAAAGTCTTCCAATTATCAATTATGCTAGATAAAGGCTAAAAGTATTGTATAAAAATTAAAAAATAAGTAAACCCTATTTACTATACTAGAATCAATCTATTTGCTTGCTTGCAAATGAATGTTTTCCATCTACTTGCTTGTAAATGAATGTTTATAAAGTATTGATTGTATGGATTAGAAATATGATTCCTTAATGAAACTTGGTTTGGAAATACTTGATTCAAATATATAAAATCAATAAAAGACTAGTGCCTTGATTCCTTACTGGTTTCATATCATTTCGAATGAAAAATCCAATGTTTAACCTTAGAGATAGTTTTAATAACTTGTTAATGTAACAAGACCATCATCTCAAAGGCTTCCATATGAATTGCAATTAAAATGTGACATCCAGTTAGTCTTACTGAATTTAACTTTACATTGAAACACCAATAAGATGATTCTAAGTTTGCCAACCAATCCTTCAAACTGAAAATCAATCTTAATTACAACAACATAAGATTGCACAATGGAACAACCTATACAGATAGATTTATCCAAGGAACTGATCAATCCATTGAAAAGATAGATACCATCATGAATGAGAAACACTTCAAATCTTTATATAAAAAAAAATACTTAAACAAGTTGTTTTCAGTGCATATCCTCCATCAAATTGGTACTTCCAGACAACGAGTTCATCAGAAAATGCATAGAGGTTGTCTTGATTAAAAAAACTATAAAATTGTGATATTTGTCTCTCCTATAAGATCCTCCACATATAGCTGAGGATTCGGTTTGAAAAATGAAAGGGCATGATGGTATGATGAAAGAATAAGTATCCAGTAGATTATTGAGAGGGGGGGTGAATCAATAAATAGAAAAACTGATACAAACTTTCCCAATCTCAATTTCAATCACACAAAGTAAACTTATCAATGTAATACCACTGTCAAGATAAAAACTCATAAGAAAAATGGTTGACTGTTACAACAACTTAATAGTAAATAACATCAAACTTATAAACATCCAAATCTTTTATCATATGTCAACAGACTTCATTTCTCAATGCTTCTGATTATCATGCCTTACCAGAATAGTTAAGTAGTTAATCAAATCAACTATAAGATCATAACCACAAAAACATTCACCACATGACACAAATATTTTTGATGTGGAAACCCAAATAGGTAAAAACCACAGTGAGATGAGACTCACAAGATAACTATCTAAACTCTTTTGAAGTTTTCCCTATTAGGAGCCAAGCCTGTTAAAGATTTACAAAAAGTCATGTTAAGAATCACCTGGTTAAGGGATTGACTACAAATGCCTTGTTAGAAGCAATACCCTGTTAGGAGTAACCTCTGTAGAGGATTTGAAAATCCAAGATAATGGATCACCTTGTTAAAGGATTTGAAAAGTAACTAAGCTTGTTAGAGCTTACCTAGTTAGGGGATTTCAATTCTGCTATAATTGTTAGAAAATGACAGGGGTTTGCGTGATCTGTCTGAATAGATTTACACTTGCTTGATTAGATCATTTTTAAGCTCCTATCTACCTTTACTCAAACTACAAACACATCATCTGGTTCGGCAACCACACACTCAACTGATCTCTGCCAACACCTTTAACAAGACAACTTCATCGACCTTATAAACAAATCAATTAGTTCGGCAACCTAAGTCAAAAACCTCATAGAGATTACAAGCAAGTCGGTTCAAGTATGACCATTGGATTACATAGCAATCTCTACACATTAATCAAGAAAGCCTTGACTGGTCTTTGATCACCTCTTTGATCTTTGTAACTCATCACGCACATTGCATTAGATGCAATACGCTTTGTTCATTCCCTAGACAAAAATATTACAACAATGCGCCAAAAACATTTTGAAATTATTTTCATACAATGACCATACGTTTCACCATCATTATCGTACATCATCAGATCATAAACCAACATAACTAGTTCAACAACCTTAATTGGTTACGGTTTAACAAAAACAAATAGTAGGGTTTCATACCAGATGTGCATGAAGCCTTTCATACCATGCTCTAGGTGCTTGCTTTAATCCATATAAATCCTTATGCAATCTGCATATCATGTCTTTCTCATCAGTCAAAGCATAGCCATCTGGTGGCTCTATGTATACTTCTTCTTCCAATATCCCATTCAAAAATGCAGACTTAACATCCATTTGGTATGATAACTCAATGATGAACGGATAGTACCAAACTAGTACTGAGAGGGGGGGTGAATCAGTACAGACAAAAACACATTCCTAAAACCAGTTTGTCAGCAGACATTGTGCTTTGGCAGACAAACAGTAACACCAGTCTTAAACAGAATACAATTGGCATAAACCGGTTGACACTTATCTTTTCATACAATCTAATACTTCATTTCCATTTCACCCTAGTGCATGAATAGGTAATCTATCATCAAAAATATATAAACAGCTAGATCAACATGATTTAACTTCAGACACAAATCACTTAAAACATCACATGAATAACACCACACATGACACATAGATTTTTCATGTGGAAACCCAACTAGGAAAAACCACAATGGGGATGAATACCCACAAGCTATTTTTGAACTCTTTAGAAGTCCACTCTATTAGGAGCCTTGTCTAGTTAAAGACTGATACAATAGGTTCTATTAGGAACCAATCCTGTTAGGGATCACTCGGTTAAGGGTTAAACCTTGTTAAAGGTTACCTTGTTAGAGGATTTCAAGAACTCAATGGTTTTGAGTCACCCTGTCAAAGGATTTATAGTAATCTAGTTAAAGCTACCTTGTTAAGGGATTTCCCAACTATTTAAGTGGTTAGAGATCAATAGGTATTAAAATGATCTAGTAATAGCACTCAATGCCAATGCAGATCTGCTTTAGCTCCTCTGCACCTTCTGCACTTACACTCTGCAGGTATCACTTCTCTCTTTTGGTCTGGCAAGAATCACGTATCTCTTCACTTGGATACACACACACAACTTTTGCCAACAATCTCAAAAAGAAACATAACATCGACCTTATAGGAAATAGATAGGTTGGTAGCATAAACCCTAAACCTATTACGTTAAGTAATTCAAATGGTTCAATCCTGACCATTGAGTATATTGCATTAAATGCAACAATCTTGAACCGACCTCAAGACATTCTCCAGCGTTCATTTTCTACTGCTTTCATGGCGGCTGATAACCCATCATGTGTTTTCACTGTTTACAGACTTCGCACATTCCCAAGGTAGATAGGAACAATCTCCTTCATGCAAGATCCTTTATGTGCACAAGGTTGATGTGGCAACATGATCTGTTCTTCGTTACAATGCTAACTCATCACACAAAGTCACCGGTTGAGTCACATAGGCTTGAAGCACTTCAACTAGAAACCCTGAAGTTGAGACTACCAATTGGTAGTCATACAAAGCTTCGATGTACCAATTCCCATAGCAACATGCTGGTTCACCTTGAACAAACATACTGCTTCACTTTGGCACATATACAGGTTCATAATGTTATGTCGGTTCTCACATATACCGGTTCTTGAGCTTCTTCAACATATTGACATCAATGACAACATATAATGTCATCATGTCCTCATACCAGTTCATATAATGCCAACAATCTCCCCCTTTGGCATTGATGGCAATATACAAAGATATCTCTCTGCTTCACATCTTCTCCCCCAATTTCTACAGATATCTTCTCCGGTTCACTTTTTCTCCCCCTTTGACAACAATGCCAAAGTGGAAGCACAAGCTTCCCTATTCCATTATGCTGCTCCCCCTGAGGAGTAGCATCCTTCAACACATCAATCTTGGAAAAAAAATTGACTATGCAATGCCTAATTGATGTGGAGCATATACCTTCAGTTCACCTCTTGAAGGGGTAGCACCCCTAATTCACCTCTTAAGTACATAAATTTAACCTTTGGGAGAGGCTTGGTGAATATGTCTACTAATTGCTCCTTACTGGAAACATGTTCCAATGCAATCTCTTTATTCTGAACCTTTTCCCTCAAGAAATGATACTTAAGCTCAAAGTGCTTGGTTCTAGAATGTAAAACCAGATTCTTGGAGATGTTAATTGCACTAGTATTGTCAAAAAATATACTTACTGGTTCAGATACAAGAACTTTGAAGCCATTTAATACATGATTCATCCAAATTGTCTGAGTGCAGCTCATGAAACTTGAACATACTCTGCTTCTTACTCATCCATGAGACCAGTCTACCACCGAGAAAGAATGCACCACCAATTGTGCTCTTCCAGTCGTCCACATTACCTGCCCAATGAACATCTATGAATACTTTCAAGTTAAAATCCTTGCTATATGAATACCTGATGCAGAGGAAAGAAAGTCTTCTTCCCTATCTACATATTCCAATATCAATATCCATTTAAACTCATTCTTTAGAGGCAAAATAACAACTTCTTTCAATCATCTCTTCATTAATATCAACTTAATGCAATAACCCATATTCATGGTTCACACTTCAATCTTTAAAGTTCCCAGTCATAGACCTATATTCTGTCATTCATAACTTTTGATCCAGATATTATTTCAAAGATCCCTTTGGTGAAAGTGTAGATAGCTATACTTCTTAAAACATATCCAAACCTTAGGAGAATCCAATTGTTAGATTAAAAGTTATGGCCTCTGTACCGAGACCCAATACTGCTGTTCCCAAACAAAGCATGTGCATGCCCAGTCTGCCTAGGGCATCAAATATCTCTCACAAAACATAACAAAATGACACCAAACCAATTTCATATGAAATATTTATGAATATAGATTCAGAATATATAATCCATTAAATTTTCCAATTCTTAAATCATGAGATAATGTCAAACCATTGCCTGCAACTCCATTGAAGACCTTTTAAAACCAGTTTTCACCAAAATATTCATAACTTCCACAAATCTAAATAAAAATGACTCAGATCAAATGGAAATGAAATCTAATTCAAATATCTATCCAATTAATCTATTTATATGTCATAATAATTTCATATGAATCTGTAACATATTCTACAACATGACTGCTCTCAGGAAACCTCAAATCTTCAAACAACAACTTTCACCAAAACTTCCATAATTTCTTCATTTAGAAACATAATAACTCCAAACCAAATGGAAAAGAAATTTATTTCACATATCTAACCATTCACTATACATTTACAAAGGTTTCCAGGTCATACATGGTCGTGCAAGACCTGGAACCAACATAAAAACTGGAAAGCCAATCAAAATAGCAATAGTAGAATACACCAAAATGTATCAAAATGTTCTCCTTTCTTTCCTTTCTTTCCTTTATGATTTGGAACGACCATAAAATGAATTTTTATAGACTCTTGGTCAGTTTTGACCTTACAACTACCTCTCATAACCAACTTTTAACCCCTTTTCAACTTTTGTTGCATTTTTGCAACTTTGCTTGACAACATTTTATTGTCAAGTTGACAACTTTTACACTTTTGAATAAATGACTTCATGGCTTTACAAAACACATCACATGACTCTTAAAATGACAACTAAATGACAACTTTACAATTTTGTTTGCCCTTAGGCATTACATTGAATATCATATCCAAACATATGGATTAAAATATCTCTCAAGATCTCCTCCAATGTCTTGATGTCTAGGTGCTTCTGCACCATACTACCGACCTTGAAAACTTTCCAAGTCCCTTGGAAACATAGGGATAATAACCTGCAAGAAAATAAAATTTATGCTTTGGATTAAAATCATCACCTTCATCTTTGTCTTTGCATCTTCATCTTATCACCATTCTCCAAAAGGACACAGGACTGTCCTTGTATCTACCTCCTCAATAACTCCTATTAGTGGAGTATGTAATGGCTGCCATCCAAGTGCTTTTACCAACCATAAGTCCACCTCTCCATGCTGCATCACCTCACCAAAAAACAACTCACCTTTGCCTCACCTAGGAGTCCTCCTCTTTGCCTCTCTCCCTAGTCTCTTGGCAACCAATGGACCATCCCTTTGGCCCTTGACAGACCTTCCTTGTCTGCCCACACACAACACCAAATTCCTCTTGCAGCTAGATGGACAAGCACCTGCAACCAAACACATTAACAACACAAAATTTCAACTCTTCTTGGGCTAGGTCCTGGTGTGGATTGCCTCCTTCGGCGCTCTACCCACACACTCAGGCTCTTCTAGCTCTGATACCAATTTGATGCAGAGGAAAGAAAGTCTTCTTCCCTATCTGCATATTCCAATATCAATATCCATTTAAACTCATTATTTAGATGCAAAATAACAACTTCTTTCAATCATCTCTTCATTAATATCAACTTAATGCAATAACCCATATTCATGGTTCACACTTCAATCTTTAAAATTCCCAGTCATAGACCTGTATTCTGTCATTCATAACTTTTGACCCAGATATTATTTCAAAGATCCCTTTGGTGAAAATGTAGATAACTATACTTCTTAAAACATATCCAAACCTTAGGATAATCCAATTGTTAGATTAAAAGTTATGGCCTCTGTACCAAGACCCAATACTGTTGTTCCCAAACAAAGCATGTGCATGCCCAGTCCGCCTAGGGAATCAAATATCTCTCACAAAACATAACAAAATGACACCAAACCAATTTCATATGAAATATTTATGAATATAGATTCAGAATATGTAATCCATTAAATTTTCCAATTCTTAAATCATGAGATAATGTCAAACCATTGCCTGCAACTCCATTGAAGACCTTTTAAAACCAGTTTTCACCAAAATATTCATAGCTTCCACAAATCTAAATAAAAATGACTCAGATCAAATTGAAATGAAAGAAAATTCACATATCTATCCAATGAATCTATTTAGAGGTCATAATAATTTAATATGAATCTGTACCATATTCTACAACATGACTATTCTCAGGAAACCTCAAATCTGCAAACAACAACTTTCACCAAAACTTTCATAATTTCTTCATTTAGAAACATAATCACTCCAAACAAAATGGAAAAGAAATTTATTTCACATATCTAACCATTAATTATACATTTACAAAGGTTTCTAGGTCATACATGTTCGTGCAAGACTTGGAACCAACATAAAAACTGGAAAGCCAATCAAAATAGCAATAGTAGAATACACCAAAATGTATCAAAATGTTCTCCTTTCTTTCCTTTCTTTCCTTTATGATTTGGAACGACCATAAAATGAATTTTTATAGACTCTTGGTTAGTTTTGACCTTACAACTACCTCTCATAACCAACTTTTAACCCCTTTTCAACTTTTGTTGCATTTTTGCAACTTTGCTTGACAACATTTTATTGTCAAGTTGACAAATTTTACACTTTTGAATAAATGACTTCATGGCTTTACAAAACACATCACATGACTCTTAAAATGACAACTAAATGACAACTTTACAATTTTGTTTGCCCTTAGGCATTACATTTGATTTTATTACATTGAATATCATATCCAAACATATGGATTAAAATATCTCTCAGGATCTCCTCCAATGTCTTGATGTCTAGGTGCTTCTGCACCAATACCACAATCCATAATCAATAGTTCCCTTCAAATACCTGAGAATCCTCTTGACTGCAACCAAGTAGGATTCTCTTGGACTTTTTTGGAACCTTGCGGCAATGCCAAATGCATGTGCAATATCTGGTCTGCTATGCACTACATAATGCAACTTACCAATCATTGATCGGTATTCCTTCTCATTAATCAATATTGAGTCATCCTCTTTGGATAGTTTACAATCAGTCACCATCGGTGTACCAACCGGTTTTCTATCTTCCATGCCAAAGGTCTTCAACACCTCCTTGACATACTTGGACTGAGTGATAAAGATTCCATCTTTCATCTGTTGAATATGTAGTCTAATGAAGAACTTAGTCTCCCCTATGAGTGACATCTCAAACTTTTTCTTCATCTCATCTGCAAACTCATGACTCATCTTGTCATCTCCACCAAAGATAATGTCATCAACAAATACCTCATAGATCAAGATCTGATCTCCTTCGGATTTCAAGTAGAATTTTCTATCTTTGCTTGTTCTCTCAAATCCAATCTTCACAAGATGGGAGTGAAGGCATTCATACCATGCTCTAGGTGCCTACTTTAGACCATATAAGGCTTTATGTAGTCTACACACCATGTCACTATCTTCAGATAGGGCAAACCCATCTGGTTGCTCTATATACACCTCCTCTTCAAGTACACCATTTAGGAATGTAGATTTTACATCCATTTGATATACTTTGAATCCTTTAAAAGCTGAATATGTAAGAAGCATACGAACTCCTTCCAATCTGGCTATAGGAGAAATGGTTTCTCCATAGTTTTCTCCTTCTTCTTGGGCATATCCTTTACACACCAGTCTGGCTTTGTTTCTAATCATTTTGCCATCCTCATTCAACTTATTTCTGAAAACCCATTTGGTACTGATGACATTTTTATGCTCCGGCCTGGGTACCAAAGACCAATAACCATTTCTCTCTATCTAGTCAAGTTCCTCTTCCATTGCCTTGATCCAGTCTTCATCTTTATGTGCCTCTTTGAATGATTTAGGCTCAAATTCAGAGATCATACATGAGTTTTCTCTTACCTTTCTTCTTGTAAGGATTCTTGCATCCTTATCTCCTATGATCTACTTTGGATCATGATTCAGCTTGACATACCAAGGAATGGTCTTAACAGATTCCTCTTGCTTCTCTTCTTCATCCTCATCTCCATCAGTATCAGCATCTACATCTATCGGTGTAGGAACACTGTTAATGGTACTTGGTTGACTAGCAACCGATTCCCAGACGGTTACTATTGGTTCATTTACTACTTGTTTACTGCTGGTTTCCTTAGTTTTCTCAGAGGTTTCATCAAGTCTCACATTAGTGCTTTCCATAATTCTCTGAGTCCTATTATTGAAACACTTAAGAGCTTTGCTCTTGGTGGAATATTGTAGGAATATTCCCTCATCACAGTTCACATCAAATTTTCTCTGGTGTTTGCTCCTCTTGATGTAACATTTGCTACCAAAAACTCTAAAGTAGCTAACCATAGGTGTCTTACCAGTCCAATACTCATAAGAAGTTTTATCCTTACCTTTCTTGATGAGTACCCAGTTCATTGTGTAGACTGCAGTGCTCACCGCTTCTCTCCAAAAGGTGTGAGCAGCCTTTCCTTGAATCAGCATTGTTCTTGTTGCTTCAACTATAGTTTGGTTATTCCTCTTTGCTAGGCCATTCTACTATGGGGTCCAAGGGGTAGATAGTTGCCTCTTGATGCCATTTTCTTCACAGTACTTGTTGAATTTACCGGAAGTGAATTCCCCTCCTTGATCAGTTCTAAGGAACTTGATCCTTTTACCACTTTCCTTCTCCACTAATGCTCTAAAAGCTTTGAACTTTCCAAAAGCTTTAGACTTATCTTTCAAGAATGTGACCCACATCATTCTTGAGCAGTCATCAATGAGAATCATGAAATACCTATCACCCTGCACACTCCTAGTTTTCATAGGAGCACACAAATCAGTATGCACAAGATCAAGTAAATTGTCAGCAGTGAAAGGTTTACCTTTAAAGGTTGAGGAAGACATTTTCCCTAGTTGACACTCTTTGCACAAGGTATTTTCCAGTTTGCTCAGCATCGGAAACCCTCTAACTGCCTTGATCTTACTGGCCTTCACAATGTTATCAAAGTTTACATGACAGACTCTCCTATGCCATAAGACATGTACTGATATTTGCATTTAGTTGAAATAGGTTACCTTTGGTCTGCATGTCAGTGGCCACCAATCCACCATTCTTGAATTCTAGAGTGAGACCACTATCATTCAGCTGGGCAACACTCAGAAGGTTGTGTCTGAGACCATCAACCCAATACACATTGTCAGCACTACCTTTTCCATTCAAAGAGATGGACCCTCTACCTTTGACCATACATGGTGCATCAATACCAAAGCAAACCACACCACCATCATACTCTTCCAAGAATAGAAACTTGCTCTAGTGACTAGTCATATGGTGAGAACAGCCACTGCCAATAATCCACTCATTAGAATTATCAAAGCGGGAGACAAGAGCCTTCTTGTCTGACACATCTTCCTTGATAGCAACAAACACAATATCTTCATTTTATTCATCTTCTGATTCCTCATCTGTGACTCCTTCATCAACTACCACAAAATAGTTTCTCTGATTTCATCCTTTGAATTTCTTAAACCTTTCTAGTTTGTCCTTGTTGTCACCATTAGGATAATTTATAGAAATATGTCCTATCCAGTTATAAGAAAAGCATTTCAAAGGGAGCTTACCTCTGTATTTATCAGTTCCTTTAGGAAGTTTCCTTGCAAGAAGAGCTACAAATTCCATTAGAATCTTCTCATCATCCATTTCTCTATTCTGTCTTGGTTCACCACTAGTGCTTGCTTCTTTTCCTTTTTTGGATGGTACATCAGAAGCTTTAAAAGCTGATTCAGTCTTTTGAACACTGCCATCAAAACTATTTAGCTCATAGGCTATCAACTTTGCAATGATGGAGTCTAGGGATACCTTAGTCTTGTCTATTGATCTCAACTCCTGAATAGCAGCAACACTTATTGCATAGACCAGTAATAAGGATATTAGAACTTTTCTTACCACAGTGGAATCTTCCATTTTACCACCTGCACTCTTGATATCTCCGACAATAGTTTTGATTCTTATTCCATACTGTTGAATGGTCTCACCTTCAACCATCCGCATGTGTTCAAACTTCCCTCTAAGGCTTTCTTCCTTAGCTTGTTTTAAATGCTCATCACCTCCATAGATATTTTCAAGAGTATCCCATACTTCTTTGGGATTAACTTTATCTTGGACATCAATAAACTCAATATCAAATAAACTACTAATTAGGGCTTCCATGACTTGCCCATTCTCCTGCATCTCTCTCTTTTGGTCATCGATGAGAGTACCAGTAGGGGCAACATAAGCATTCTCAACATAGCTCTAGTGTTGAGCACCCATGCTTCTGATGTATATCTTCGTTTTGTCTTTCCATATATTGAAATTATCTCTGTTGAACTTTGGACCTTCCCTCTTCATCATTAGACTGGGATCTTTTCCTCAAGCAGTTAAGCTTATAACACAGAGGACCTAGAGGACGCTTTGATACCAATTGATAACTCAATGATGAACAGATAGTACCAAAATAGTACTGAGAGGGGGGGTGAATCAGTACAGACAAAAACACATTTCTAAAACCGGTTTGTCAGCAGACACTGTGCTTTGGCAGACAAACAGTACATCGGTCTTAAATAAAGTACAACCAGCAAAACCCAAAATAACTGAGACAAGCATAAACCGGTTGACACTTATCTTTTCATACAATCTAATACTTCATTTCCATTTCACCCTAGTGCATGAACAGGTAATCTATCATCAAAAATATAAAAAATAGCTAGATCAATATGATTTAACTTTATACACAAATCACTTAAACCATCACATGAATAACACCACACACAACACATAGATTTTTCATGTGGAAACCCAATTGGGAAAAAACACGATGGGGATGAATACCCACAAGCTATTTTTGAACTCTTTAGAAGTCCGCTCTGTTAGGAGCCTTGTCCGGTTAAAGACTAATACAATAGGTTCTGTTAGGAACCGATCTTGTTAGGGATCACCTGGTTAAGGGATGGATAGAATACTCAGTTAAGTGTTAAACATTGTTAAAGGTTACCTTGTTCCAGGATTTCAAGAACTCAATGGTTTTGAGTCACCCAGTCAAAGGATTTACAATAAGCTGGTTAAAGATACCCTGTTAAGGGATTTCCCAATTGTTGAAGTGGTTAGAGATTAACAGGTATTACAATGATCTGGTAACAACACTCAATGCCAATGCAGATCCTCTTTAGCTCCTCTTCACCTTCTACACTTACACTCTGTAGGTATCACTTCTCTCCTCTAGTCTGGAAAGAATCACATATCTCTTCACTTGGATACACACACACAACTTTTGCCAACAATCTCAAAAAGAAACACAACATCAACCTTATAGGAAACAAATAGGTCAGTAGCATAAACCCTAAACCCTAAACCTGTTAGGTTAAGCAATTCAAATAGTTCAATCCTGACCGTTGAACATATTGCATTTTTTGCAATAGTCTTCAACCGATCTCAAGACGTTCTCCATCATTCATTTTCTACTGCTTTTATGGTGGCTGATAACCCATCATGCATTTTCACCATTTACAGACTTCACACATTCTCGAGGTAGATAGGAACAATCTCCTTCATGCAAGATCCTTCATGCGCACAAGGCTGATGTGGCAACATGATCTATTCTTCGTTACAATGCTAACTCATCACACAAAGTCACTGGTTGAGTCACATAGGCTTGAAGCACTTCAACCGAAAACCCTAAAGTTGAGACTACCAACCAATAGTCATACAAAGCTTCCATGTACCAGTTCCCATAGCAACATCCTGGTTCACCTTGAACAAACATACCGCTTCACTTTGGCACATATACCGGTTCATAATGTTATGTCAGTTCTCACATATACCAGTTCTTTGTAAAATACTGGTTCTCTCTTCTTCAACATATTGACATCAATGACAACATACAATGTCATCATGTCATCATACCAGTTCACATAATGCCAACACTGGTATACCTTGAATTTCTTATGGGCTGCAAATGCAAGTAAAGTTTTCACACCTTCCAATCTTGCTAGTGGTGTATAATTTTCACCATAATCTCCTCCTTCTTCTTGTGCATAGCCTTTGCAAACCAACCTAGCCTTGTTGTGAACTACAACACCATCTTCATTCAACTTGTTCCTCAATATCCATTTAGAACCTATTACATTTTTATTTACCAGTCGGGGTACTAGGGTCCAAGTGTTGTTCTTCTTCATTTGATCCAATTCATCCTCCATAAATTTAACCCAATGATCATCACCAAATGCTTCCTTAGCAGTTCTTGGTTCAATGGTTGAGATCATGCAAGAGTTCTCTCTTATTCTCCTTCTGGTTAGTACTCCAACATCTTTATCCCCAATAATCTGTTCAGGATTGTGATTCAGTCTCACATATCTTGGCATAACATGATCATTATCTTTAGGTTTAGCTTCATCATTATCATCATCTTTTGAATTTATCTGTTTTGGTTGAACAAGTGCATTAGAATTTGCTTTGATGGTTTCAGATTTCATAGTTTTTGGTTCCAAAAACAAAATGCAAGGATCTTCATCCTTCTTCTCCAAACTTTCATCCTTCTTCTCCAAACTAGTTTCCTTTGAAACTTTAGGATACTCATCCACTCAAACATCAACACTCTCAATAATTCTTTGTGTCTAGTAGTTAAAACACTTGTAGGCCTTACTCTTGGTGGAATAGCCAAGAAATATACCTTCATCACTCTTAGCCTCAAATTTGCTAATGTAATCACCTCTCTCAATAAAACATTTTCTTCCAAATATTTTAAAATAACGAACATCAGGTGATCTTCCATACCAATATTCATAAGAAGTCTTGTCATTACCTATTTTCACCAGAACTCGGTTCATAGTGTAGACAATTGTGCTGACAACTTCTCTCCAAAAGGTTTTTGCTACACCTGCTTGTACCAACATTGTCCTAGAAGCTTCAACTACTGACCGGTTATTCCTCTCTATGATACCATTTTGTTGTGGTGTCCTTGGTGCAGAAAGTTGTCACTTGATATCATTCTCTTCACAACACTAGTGAATTCCTTAGAAGTAAATTCACCTCCTTGATCTGTCCTCATACAATTTATCTTCTTTTCGCTCTCCTTCTCAATTAAGGCCCTGAATGCCTTGAACTTACCAAAAGCTTTAGTCTTATCCTTCAAGAATGTGACCCACATCATCCTTGAGCAATCATCAGTGAGGATCATGAAATATCTATCACCTTGAATGTTTTTTTTTCTTATTGGTCCACAAAGATCTGTATGAACCAAGTCTAGCAAATGCTCCATTGAAAAGGATTTTCTCTTGAAAGTTGAAGATGTCATCTTTCCTAACTAAATTTCTTTGCAAAGAGCATTAACCAGTTTGTCTAACTGAAGCAAACCTCTCACTATCTTGGACTTACTCACTTTAACAATGTTATCAAAGTTTATATGACAAAATCTCTTATGTCAAAGCCAACTATCATCTATTTTTTGCAATTAAACAATTGCTAACTTTAGGATTAAGGTGAAATAGGTTACCTTTAGTTTTCTTCCCGGTTGCAATCAATTCACCTTTGTTGTCAAAGATTTTGCACATACCATTTTTTAAACTCCAGTGGGTATCCTTTGTCATTGAGTTGTGCCACACTCAAAAGATTGTTCTTTAGACCTTCAACCTAATAGACATCATTTGTACTACTCTTCCCATTAAGATAAATAATTCCCTTACCTTTAACCATGCAGGGTGAGTCATTACCAAATCTTAAAACACCGCCATCAAATTCCTTCAAAGAAAGAAATTTTCTCTGATCATTGGTCATATGATGTGAACAACCACTATCAATGATCCAATAATTAGAGTTATTCATCCTTGACACTAATGCCTCCTAGTATGATATCTCTTCCTTAATAGCTACAAATATAATATCTTCATTAGCATCACCATCAGATTCTTCATCAGTGATACCATCATCAACATCAATAAGACAATCTCTCTTGCATTTACCCTTATACTTCTTGAATTTATCTCTCTTGTGTTCATTATCACCATTAGGACAGTTAGCAGCTATGTGGCCAATCTTGTTACATGAAAAATATTTTAAAGGTAATTTACCTCTATATTCATAACCGTGACTAGTATCTCTACTTTTTCTCACAGGTGGGTTAGAAACAAAAGCTCTGAATGCAGCCTCAAATTTTTCTACACTACCATCATAATTGTTCAATTCAAAAGCAGTAAGTTTTCCAATGATGGAGTCAGGAGTTACCTTGGTTTTGTCTATGGATTTCAGCTCTTGAATAGCTTCAAATCAGATAGCATAGACCTGTAGCAAGGTTCTTAGTACCTTACTAATCACTGTGGCATCTTCCACTTTCACTCCTGCACTCTTAATTTCACCGGCTATCTCTTTTATCCTTTGACCATACTACTAGATATTATCACCTTCTTCCATCTACATGTCATAAAACTTTCCTCTTAGACTCTCCTCTTTAGCAATCTTAACATGTTCATCACTACTATAAATCTCTTCAATTTTTTGCCATACCTCATGTGTAGTCTCTAGACCATGAACATCTACATATTCAGCATCAGACAGGGAACTGATAATGGCATCTAATGCTTGATGATTTTCTTGTTGTTTTTTCTTCTGATCATTAGTCAAAATCCTAGTGGGTGCAACATATTTAGTATTAACATGTTCCCAATACTGACTTCCCAGACTCTTGATGTAAATTTTCATTTTGTCACCCCATATCCTATAGTTCTCTTTGTTAAACTTCAAACCTTCCTTCTTCATCGTGATCTTCAATATCTTTACCTCCAGCTGTTAGGCTAAGATCTTAGAGGACCTGAGATGCTTTGGTACCAATTGATGGTATGATGAAAGAATAAGTATTGAATATATTATTGAGAGGGGGGGTGAATCAGTAAATAGAAAAAGTGATAATAACTTTCCCAATCTCAATTTCAATCACACAAAGTAAACTTATCAATGAAATACCCTTGTCAAGATAAAAACTCATAAGAAAATCGGTTGACTGTTACAACAACTTAACAATAAACAACATCAAACTTATAAACATCCAAATGCTTTATCATATGTCAACAGAATTCATTTCTTAATGCTTTTGGTTATCATGCCTTATCAGAATAGTTAAGTAGTTAATCAAATCAACCATAAGATCATAACCAAAAAAAGATTCACCACATGACACAAATATTCTTGACGTGGAAACCCAAATAGGTAAAAACACGATGAGATGAGACTCACAAGATAACTATCTGAACTCTTCTGAAGTTCTCCCTATCAAGAGCCAAGCCTGTTAAAGCTTTACAAAACTTGTTGTTAAGAACTGATCCTGTTAAGAATCACCTAGTTAAGGGATTGACTACAAATACCTTGTTAGAAGCAATACCCTATTAGGAGTAACCTTAGTAGAGGATTTGAAAATCCAAGCTAATGGATCACCTTTTAAGAGGATTTGAAAAGTAACCAACATTGTTAGAGCTTACTAAATTAGGGGATTTCATTTCTATTGTAATTGTTAGAGAACAATAGGGGTTTTCTTGATCTATCTGAATAGCAGTACACTTGCTTGATCAGATCATTTTTAAGCTCTTATTTGCCTTTACTCAAACTATAGGCATGTCATCCAATTCGGCAACCACACACTCAACTGATCTCTACCAACACCTTTAACAAGACAAATTTATCGACCTTATAAACAAATCAATTAGGTCAGCAACCTAAGTCAAAAAGCTCATAGAGATTACAAACAAGTTGGTTCAAGTATGACCGTTGGATTACATAGCAATCTCTACACATTAATCAAGAAAGCCTTGACCTCTCTTTGATCACCTCTTTGATCTCTGTAACTCATCATGCACTTTGCATTAGATGCAATACACTTTACTCATTCACTAGAAAAACAGATTAAAACAATGTGCCAAAAACATTTTGAAATTGTTTTCATATAATGACCATATGTATCACCATCATTACCACTCATCATCAGATCATAAACCAACATAACCAATTCACCAACCTTAAGCGGTTAGGGTTTAACAAAAAAAACTAGTAGGGTTTACCAGTTATATCAAATAGATAAGGTTTAACCTTTTACCCTTTTACCGTTTACCGGTTCAACTCACAAACTTACATACCGATTTACAATTTCCTTCACAAAGCTCATCCTACCAGTTACAAGACAATATCAATAATAATAGAAATATCATTACCAACTAATTGACATCAATGAAAACATAACATATCATTAATGCAATCTTCATGCAAATGCCAACAAGGATACCCTTTCATTAAACTAAAATTATCAAAAAACTAACTAGAAACTAACTACCTAAAAACTGCCTAAACAAACTAAAACAATAAAATACAAAGTCACATCTTTAAACATCTTTTGATATTTATGGCTGGTCTCCAAGTATCAGATTGCACTTCTAAATGTGATTCAAATATCCCTCTTATTTGTAGGTATGTGCATCGGAGATAATATCTCTGACCACAATCTCCAAAGTGATGAAGTTTTCTATCTGCTTGATTGTGTTTGTCATGTCAAGTACATTAGACTGAACAATGTTAAAGGAAGCACTGAGAAGACTTTAGCACTTCACAATCCATTTATCCTTATCCTTAATCTTTCCATTCTGATCTTCAATTTCTGGAAAACCATGTTGTACTATTTCCTTACATTCATTAAATTCATTTTGTAATTTTGTGTCAAAGTCTTCATGTTTTTTCAATAACTTTTCTATTCCTTTAATGACTTCAACATCTGTATTGGACATTGTCTTATCATGCAATAGAGCTCCTAGTCTGTTATAAATCCGGTTGTGAGATATTGTATTATCCATATTCTTCTGATAAACAACCCAGAAATCTTCAAGGAAACCCTACAATTTTTCAAATCTCTTAGTCAATAAAACAAAGGTTGTGTCAGCCCTCACACTCTACATTTGCTTTTTCAACTTTTTATTTTCCAGTTGCACTCCCTCACATTTCTTTTTCCACTGAGACCCATCATGGATTTGTGGCATAGGATATCCTCCTCTTTTTAGCAATTCTTCATATAATCCCTTTTACTCATCTCTTTCTTTGATCTCTTTGACCAATTGTGCTTTATTAAATTTTGAAATATCAATACCCATATCAGTAGTAACAATGGGATCTACTTCACCAACTTTCAATTTCATCATGTGATCAAAGTCTTTATCCACATCAATGATTTTTGGCCTCTTATTGGAGAGTAAAGAGCCCATAAAAGAAAACCCTCTTCGTTCTGGTAAAATCTAGAGCTGACATACACATCATTTACCCCCTAAATATCTAATTTAAAATCCTTATTCTCATAATGTAACATGCTATCAAAAATAAATGATGCACTCATGTCCCATCCTGGAAAGATGATGATGTATGCTTCACTAAGAAGTTGTCTTCCACTTTGAGGGGTTATAGTGGTCAATTCTAAACTAGTTTCTTCCTTTAGTTTCCCCAACAATTTTGATTCTTTTTCAGGGGTTACATTTGGGATAGAGTCTCTCAGTTTTTTCCTTTTGAAATTATATAAAAAGGATTTAAATTCTTTTGACTTAATAAAAAAATCATCACACACAAAGGGATAATACTCATTGTATCTTGCATCACTATGGATATTTAGCCTGGCAACAATTTTCTCTTGCAAGTCTATCTCTTTTGTTGTATTTGGTGCTTGATGCCTAGATGCCACCTAAACTTCTTCAGACCCACCTCCACTCTCTTCTTCTTCAGTTTCCATTTCTTGCAATCTCTTTTTATTTTCTTCCAATTTCTTGTTTAATTCAACAATGGCCATATGGGCCTCTTCCTCCTCCATGTTTCTAAACATGTCCTTTGCTTCCAAGTAAACATGAATATAATTTCCTAGATTTTGACTTTACTTGCATTTGTGAATATATCCCTTAGGGTCATAATTGACCCTAGCAGCATATTTGAACAAATTGTATTCTTCAATCAATTTCCTATCAATGGCTTCATAAGCCTTTGTTGATATAATGGTAAAATCCCCAAAACTAAGAGTCCTAGGCAGGAAAGTTTGCTTATGCATACCTCCAAGATATTTGACATTCAAAACACTTAACCGTCTCACAATCTCTAGATAAGTAATTTTGTTTGGTATAAATTTTGGTAATAGATATGGGGTTCCTTTGAAACCATAAATCCTTAAGCAAGTAAAATCCTTGTGAACAAACCAATCACCCCAGTTGTGATTGACAATACCTCTTTCATCAAAAACAACAGGTCTATGCAATCTTTTAACTTTAGTGGAAATAGATACTTCACACAAGACACCATACATCTAGTATAATGGCTTTACTATTAGCTCTTCAAACTTGATGTAGTTTGATTTCACATATTATGAATCCCAAACTGATGTCCACATCTGTATTGGTTGTTCTTTACCTGCTCTATCCACTGTGTTAAATTTTAAATTCATTGGCCACATACCCCTAAATTTTCCATAAAATAAAATCAAATGCATTAGCAACGAGTAAACTTGAAAGTGGGCTCCCTTATATCTTTGAGGTTCAAGAAACCTTCATGTAATTTTTCTACAACATAAGTAGCATAATCAAAGGGTCTTGTCTCATACATCTGTACATTTGCTTCTAACACCAGTGACCCAATATTAGCTACATCATGGACCTCTATACCTCCACCCTATTCACATGACATATAGGTGTAATGTAAGTAGTGTCTGAAAAATGTCCATGTTGAATGGGGGACCATCCTCTTTGGTTAGAATATCCTTCTTAATCCTATGGAAAGCTAAGTTCCACCATTTATAAGTAGTATCCATTTTTAAAAATTCCTCCTCTAGTTCTTTAGATGACAAGGGTACATCAAGGTTAGGGTCTAATCTAAAAACTTCATCTACGGTGCCATGGCTAAATCTGATAAACACTTTGCCATTTAGAAAATGAATGCATCTCTTCACAGAATTGTATTTTTTTACCAATACTTCCATCAATCTGATATTTATGAAAACATTGGGAACAATTAGTTTACCTAAGCTGGTTATCCACGGATTACAAATTTGCACTTCTTTGTCCTTTCTAAAAAAATGAAACAGGAAGAGTTCATAACCTTTCACCTTTGTCCACACATCTCCAACCCCTTTAAACCTTTCCTCCAGCTAGTTTTTTCTAGGCAAATGTTGTTTCGACCTCCTTGATTTTGGGCCTGGGGACTGCAATTGATCAATGATATCTTGATTCAATTTCCATGCAGGAGGGACTTCCATTGTTTTGGATTTTTTAGATGTGGATTTGGAGCCCTTATCACTCCTCTTTCTTCCTGATGAACTTGCACCTCCATGATGAGTGATGAATTATGAGAAATAATTCTCACTTTGTGTGTTTTTTACTAAGATGCAACCTGCATTTGGTTATGAATTTACCTCGTGTGAGCCATCAATCTACTCAATTGCACACATTAAATACAAGATTCTTTGGTTTTAGTTTTGAATTGTACCTATAACAGATCATCAGTATATACTTTCCTGATAAATTACTCCCTTGGCACTATTGACAATATTTCATTCCTTAAGTTGCTTTTCTTTTTATCAGTGTGTGTCTTCCTGAGCCCTCCATCAGGTATCGACATAAAATTGAACAACCTTTGATGATAGTTACTTTTTCCCAATGAATCTTCTTCTCTATTGTTTCCATCGAGCATCAAGATAGCTTGAAATGATACACCCTAATCTCTTTAATTTGTACCAATGACTAAGGCTTCTCTTCTTATCAGTGTAAGTCTTACCGATAGCCTTATCGGCTATTGACAAGACAACAATTCACATGTTCTGATAGCGAAAGTCACACTGATGATACTTTAGTAATGACTCAGTCGGTGTATATCCTCCCGATGTGTCTATCAGGTATTAGGATAACTCCTATCCCCTTTTAGTGATAGTTAATCACTTCTCGATGACCTTTGACTTTTCTAGGGTGTTTTCTTTGGGGTAGGCTACATTGATGGTTTGATTTGTGGACTTGTGGAGTTCTAATGGACTTCTTTCATTTCTCTTCCACTTCTAGACATTCATACTTAAAGACATCCATAATCTCTTGTTTCTTAAAGAAAATGGAGAACTAAATGGTACTAAGATTAAGAATCTACATACTCATCATGAGTAATGAGAAATAAAAAAGCTTGTCAAGGTTGAAATCAATGTGTAAGGCTAACTGAGCCATTTTGTCAAAAGTTGTCAAATAGTCCTATTCAGGGCCTGATTATTCAAATAGTGTAAATGTACCCATGGAAGGGTAATAAAGGTCTAATATGTTGTTTTGAGTCCATTCTAATGTGTTCAAAGTATCTAAGTAATGTTTAGTGGTCATTCATGTTAAAAGACAAAAGCTGTCAAGGTGTCACTAAAAAGTTGTAATGCAACAATGCATAAAATATTGTCAAATTGTACATTTTGGTCTTAGGGGTAGTTGGAACAGTTATAGAACAATGTGACACTATAATATCCATCATTTATTTGGATTAAGTGTGTGTGACAGAGCTGGAGGAAAGTCTTGTAAGGCTAGATCAAATAAAGCCTCTCACTGTCACTTAATTTTGTAGGTTTGTGATAGTTACAGGGTTGTATATTAGTTTGAAAGTAAAACCTCCATGTAATTGTTGGTTGGATAAATAGGAAGGAAGTGTATTTCTATAAAGTATGTATTGGAAATTTTTTTTGACGAAGATTCAATGAGAAAACTGATATTTTGTTCAATACTTTAACTTGTGTTTTTGACAATCATGATTATTTGTTGCTTTAGATGTTTTTCCTAATAAAATTTGGATTGAATACAACCCCTAATAACCTATTTGAGGTTTTAGAATGAAGAGTTATCTTTGACTCAAGAAAGGTTTGAAGGTCATCCATGGATTATAAAGAAAGTTCTAATGGTTTTGTCAAAACTGTCATAAAACCATTTTTGACAGGGTTGCAACAAAAGAATTGATTATAACTCTTAATGTAACCACTCAAGTTTCTTCATATTTTGGATTCTAATAGTAAATTCAATTCTCTTTCATATGAATATGGTTTCATGTTGACTTCTTCTTAAATTCATCATTCTTAAGTTTCTTCTATTAGATGACACAGTAAAAGAGTTTCTCTTTTTTTTAAACTCAAATATTTTTCATCAACTTGCCAAAGTCAAGCTTCTTTTTTAGCCAAGAAAACTATCGAAATAAAATAGTCTTCATAATTGAAGAGGGTCTAAGTTTCAGTAACATTTCAACTTTTATATAACTAGTTCTAAGAAGACTTTAGTACTTGCGCTATCCTTTTGCGTAGTTTGTGAAGGTTACACATGGAATTTTCGATAGCCTGACTTTTTTGTGTGTGAAGAAAGACCATGTCAGAAAATATCAGTGAAGAACAAAATAAGGAGACAATTGCTAGATTGTGGTCTAACTTGAAAATAAAAGGTGATGTAAAATGTTATTGTCCCTGCAAAGTTTGTAAGGGCTTAAAGACTAGAAGACTTCTAATCGAAACGTCTAGAAAACATTGTAGGCAACATGGTCACATTGAAGGGGGGCATGATTATCATCCATTGGTAAGTTGTTCATTATATCATTTTAACAATTTGTATACATAAGAAATCACTTCATGATGAGATCATGATCATGGTTTAATTATGTTGTTCATTTTTATATAGTTTGAGCTCCTTAGGGCACATGATATGGACCAACACAACCCAAAGAATTGTTGGCATTTTGAGTTTATTGGCATTTTGCATAGAGATTGCATTAATGATATGTTGTCATTGATGTCAATTGAACCAGTAAATGGTATTCATGTTATTGTTGATATTGTTGTTTTTTATATTAGCTAGTAACTGGTAAGAAGAGAGTTGTAGAAGATGTTGTAACTGGTATATATAAAGTTTTTGAGTTGAACCAGTGAACTAGTGTAAAGGGTCAAACCTTTCTATGTAATGTAACCGGTAAACCTATTAGCTATTAAAACCTAACCGATCAAGTTTGTTGGTTTATTATTTGATGAGCGGTAATGATGGAGACACATGTGATCACTATATGATGATAAATTCAAATTGGTTTGGCGTGTTTTCTTATTACCTAGGGAAGGAGCAAAGTGGATTACACTTAATGCACAACATGTGATGAGTTACAAAGTCCAATGGAGCGGTGATCATGGAGCAGTTGGAATTGTCTTGAAGAATGTGAAGAGATTGTCATGATTTCTAATGGTCAATATTGAACCAACTTGTTTGTAATCTCAATGATGAGAATTAGGTTTTTGTTGTGTTATCGACCTAATTGATTTATATTTAAGATCGATGAAGTTGTTTGTAAAGTTTGTTGGCAAGAATTGTAGAAAACCTTTTGAGTGTGTGGTTGCCCAACTAATGAATAAATCTACAATTTGAGTGAAGGCATATTGAAGATTAGAAGGATCTAATCAAGCAAATGTAGTGCTACTCAGATAGATCAAGAAAACCTATTGTTTTCTAACAATTATAGTAGAAGTAAAATCCCTTAATCGAGTAAGCTCTAACAAGCTTGGTTACTCTATCAGTTGTTAAACCCTATGTAATGTAACCGGTAAACCCTATCAGTTATTAAACCCTAACCGATGAGCGGTAAATATGGAGACATGTGTGATCATTGTATGAGGATAAAGTCAAATTGGTTTGGCGCGTTTGCTTATTGTCTAGGGAAGGATCAAAGTGGATTGCACTTAATGCACAGTGTGGGATGAGTTACAAAGTCCAATGGAGAGGTGATCATGGAGCGGTTGGAATTATCTTGAAGAATGTGAAGAGATTGTCATGATTTCTAATGGTCAAGATTGAACTGACTTGTTTGTAATCTCAATGATGAGAATTAGGTTTTTGTTGTGTTACCGACCTAATCGATTTGTATTTAAGGTCGATGAAGTTGTTTGTAAAGTTTGTTAGCAAGATCGGTAGAAAACGTATTGAGTGTGTGGTTGCCCAACCAGTGAATGGATCTACACTTTGATTGAAGGTAGATTGAAGCTTAGAAGGATCTGATCAAGCAAATGTAGTGCTACTCAGACATATCAAGAAAACCTGTTGTTTTCTAACAATTACAACAGAAGTAAAATCTCTTAACCGGGTAAGCTCTAACAAGCTTGGTTACTCATTAAATCCTCTAACAAGGTGGTCCATTAGCTTGGATTCTTAAATCCTCTAGTGAGGTTACTCCTAACAAGGTATTGTGCTTCAAACAAGGCATATTTGTAAATCCTTTAACCGAGTGAATCCTAACTGAAATTAGTTCTTAACAAGACTTATTGTAAATCTCTTATAGGCTTTGGCTCCTAATAGGGTGAAATTTGAAAGAGTTTAGATAGCTATCCTTGTGAGTCCCATCTCATCGTGGTTCTTACCTATTTGGGTTTTCCACGTATAAGAATTTGTGTCAAGTGGTGAATGTTTTTGTGGCTGTGATCTTATTTGTTGATTTTGTTAACTTCTGATAAGGCATGTTAAGTAGAAGCATTGAGAGATGAATATGTTGAGTTAAGATTAAGCATTATTGATGTTTACAAGATTGAAGGTGTTTACTATTAAAATTTGTCATAATAGTTAAACCGGTTAATGTCAAGTTTTCCTAAGAATATTGATCTTAACTCAAATATGTTTACTTTGTTTGATTGAGTTTGAGCTTGGGAACTTTGTATCAGTTTTTCAATATACTGATTCACCCCCCCGCCTCTTAGTATTCTACCAGATACTTATTCTTTCATCATACCATCAATTGGTATTAGACCAATCCAGGTCCTCTTAATCTAAAAGCTTAATAGCTTGAGGAAAAGATCTTGTAGATCATGATGAAGAAAGAAGGTCCAAAGTTTAAAAAAGATAACTATAGAATATGGAGTGATAGAAAGAATATTTACATTAAGATTCTTTGTAGTCAGTATTGGGATCATATAGAACATAAGTATACTACACCTATTGGACCCCTGACTGATGAACAAAAGAAAGAACAATAAGAAAATCACCAAGAATTAGAAGCTATTATCAGTTCATTGTCTGATGCTAAATATGTAGATGTTCATGGTCTTGAAACTGCATATGAAGTATGGAAGAAACTTCAAGATATCTATAGTGGTGATGAGCGTGTCAAGATTACTAAAGAAGAGAGTTTAAGAGGCAAGTTTGACAACATGAGAATGTCTGAAGGTGAGAACATCTAGTAGTATGGTCAAAGGATCAAAGAGATAGTTGGAGTGATAAAGAGTGTGGGAAGGAAAGTGGAAGATGCCATAGTAATCAGTAAGGTACTAAGAACCCTACTACTGATCTATGCTATCCGACTTGTAGCTATTCATGAGCTAAAATCCATTGACAAGACAAAGGTCACTCTTGAGTCTATTATTGGCAATTTTACTGCTTTCAAACTAAATGGCTATGATGGTAGTGTACAAAAATCAAAATATGCATTCAAAGCTTCTGTCTCTAACCCATCTGTGAGAAGAAGTAGAGATACCAACAATAGCTATGAATCTAGATCCAACAGAGATGTTGATGATGAAGACAACTTAGTGGAACTTGAAGCATTATTGGCAAAATGACTACTTAGAGGCACTAGTAAATATAGAGGTAAGCTACCTTTAAAATGTTTTGCATGCAACAAGATTGGTCATATAGCAGCAAACTATCATAATGGTGAAAATAATTACAAGAGAGACAAATTTAAGAAGTACAAGGGTAAAGGCAAGAGAGATTGTCTTGTAGCTATTGACAGTGGTATTATTGATGATGGATCTAATGATGATGTTAGTGAAGATATTGTGTTTGTAGCAATTAAGGAAGAAGTATCAAATCAGAAGGCACTACTATCTAGAATGGATAACTCTGATGATTGGATCGTTGATAGTGGTTGATCACATCACATGACCGGTGATCAGAGCAAATTTCTTTCCCTAAAGGAATTTGATGGTGGTGTTGTCAGATTTGGCAATGACTCACCTTGTATGGTAAAAGGTTAGGGAGTTATTTATCTTAATGGGAAGAGAAATGTTGATGATGTCTATTGGGTTGAAGGCCTAAAGCACAATCTGTTAAGTGTGGCACAACTTAATGAGAGAGGTTACCCACTGAAGTTTAGAAATGGTATATGCAAAAGCTTTGACAACAAATGTGAATTGATTGCAACTGGGAAACAGACTAGAGGTAATCTATTTCAACTCAAACCTAAAGTTAGCAACTGTTTGATTGTAAAAATAGATGATAGATAGCTTTGGCATAAGAGATTTTGTCATATAAATTTTGACAATATTATTAAAGTAAGCAAGTCCAAGACAGTAAAAGGTCTGCCTCAACTAGACAAACTAGTTAATGCTCTCTGTAAAGAATGTCAACTAGGAAAGATGACTTCTTCAACTTTCAAGAGAAAGTCCTTCTTAGTAGAGCACTTGTCAGATTTGGTTCATACAGACCTATGTGGACCAATAAGAACAAGAAGCATTCAAGGCAACAGATACTACATGATCTTCACTGATGATTACTCAAAGATGATGTGGGTCACATTCTTGAAGGATAAGAATGAATCTTTTGGCAAATTAAAGGCATTCAGAGCCTTAGCTGAGAAAGAGAGTGGCAAAAAGATAAAATGTCTAAGAATAGATCAAGGCAGTGAGTTCACTAAATATTGTGATGATAATGGTATCAGACAGCAACTTTTTGCACCAAGGACACCATAGTAGAATGGTATAGCAAAGAGAAACAACTGGTCAGTGGTTGAAGCTACTAGAACTATGTTGATACAAGGAGGTGTATCAAAAATGTTTTGCAAAGAAGCTATAAGTACAATTGTCTACACAATGAAGCGAGTACTGGTAAAAAGAGGTAAGGACAAGACCCCATATGAGTACTGGTATGGGAGATCACCTGATGTTAGCTATTTTAAAATATTTGGTAGAAAATGTTTTATTAAAAGAGGTGACTACATAAGGAAGTTTGAAGCTAAGAGTGATGAAGGCATATTTATTGGTTATTACACCAAGAGTAAGGCCTATAATCCTTCAACAACTAGACACAGAAAATTGTTGAGAGTGTTGATGTTCATGTAGATGAATGTCCTGAAATTTTAGAAGGAACCAGTTCTGAGAAGAAGGATGAAGATCCTTGCAATTTTCTTTTAGAACCTAAAACTGGTAAAGCAAATCCTAATGTACTTGTTCAACCAGAACAAATAAATTCAGAGGAAGATGACAATGAAGAAGCTGAACCTGAATAGAATGATCATGTTATTCCTAGGTATGTGAGACTGAATCACAGTCCTAAATAGATAATTGGGGATAAGGATGGTAGAGTACTAACTAGAAGGAGAATAAGAGAGAACTCTTGCATGATATCCACCATTGAACCTAGAAATTCTAAGGAGGCATTTGGTGATGATCATTGGGTGAAAGCTATGGAGGAGGAGTTGGATCAAATTGAGAAGAACAACACTTGGACCTTGGTACCCTGACCGGTAAACAAAAATGTTATAGGTACAAAATGGGTGTTTAGAAACAAGTTAAATGAAGATGGTGTTGTATTTTGCAACAAGGTAAGATTAGTATGCAAAGGTTATACGCAAGAAGAAGGAGACGCTTATGGAGAAAATTTTGCACTAGTAGCAAGAGTGGATGGTGTCAGAACATTACTTGCATTTGCAGCTCATAAGAAGTTCAAGGTATACCAAGTGGATCTTAAGTCTGCATTCTTGAATGGGATACTAGAAGAAGAGGTTTATATAGAGAAGCCCGATGGTTATGCATTGACAGATAAAGAAGACATGGTACACAAATTGCATAAAGCTTTGTATGGATTAAAGCAGGCACCTAGAGCATGGTATGAATGACTTCATACTCATCTGATGAAGATAAGATTTTATAGAGCCAGTGATGACATCAACATTTATCTCAAGACTGAAGGAGATGATATACTAGTCAGTAAAGTATTTGTAGATGACATTATATTTGGAGGAAACGATGACATGAGTAATTGATTTGCAGATGAAATGAAGAATGAATTTCAGATGTCATTAGTAGGGGAAATAAAAAATTTCATAGGCTTACAAATGTTAGGATTCCCAAAGATACTGAGAGGGGGGGCTGAATCAATATCTAACTGGTATATCAAATTACTTGATTTAAAACATGTAAAGCATATTAAAACTAAGTACTGGTAAACCAAAAATAATGCAGTAAATAAGAACAATAAAAACAACATGAGAAGCACACCATAACACAATATTTTAATGAGGAAACCCAGTGTGGGAAAAATCTCGGTGGGATTTGTGACCTACAATATTTGCTTATTGGCCAATAAGGGAATATTACTCTCACAATAGGGGCCTGAACATGCAGGAAGGCCAAGTGCCTAGAGCTCACTACTCAATTACAAAAGAAGTCACACTGACTTACAAAAATGGATTATACTAATCCAATGTCTTGCACTGCTTCAAATTAGCATCTTCTATGCTAGATTTAATATCTGTTTAAGCTTTATTACAACATAAACCCTTAATCGATAATTCACATATTAGGTCTGCTATTACTTTTCCATACTTTGCATCGTATCTCATGTCTACAAAATGATCTACAATGATCTCATACATATATGAGTCATATTACAATACACCATGTCAGCTTACAAAAGATTTTACAATTAATTACAAAATACATTAATACAAAATTGTTGTCGGCCAGGATGCTGGTATTTTTCCCTTTTGTTGTCGATGTTCTGTGTGTCGATGTAGAGTCTATCGCTGTCAGTGTCTATATCTTCCTACTAGTATCACATGATTGCAAGGTTTAGATCAATGACAATACCTTCAATCACCTATAATTTCTCATTGGAGTGTGCATTTTCCAACAATCTCCCCCTTTCGCATTGATGGCAACACTCATGAGAAAAATTCAAGAATGCATCCAAAAACTGAAGTCCATAAAAATCTTTGCCAAAAAAGTGTATGTCTGAAAATGTGTTCTCCCCCTGAGCAGATAATCTCTACTTCCTTCTAACCATTTTTCTCATCACACTACTCCCCCTTTGACATCAATGACAAAGGTTGTCATTCACTGTCACTAGAGTCCAGCCTAGATTCTTGTAACCGATGGGTTACAATCTAAAATATATCTGTCAAAATCAAATTTATACCATTACTGAATGTTTTGTTGTCTTTTATTAGCTCTTATGTTCTTTTCACTATACCGATGAGTATGTGCATTTGCTCTTCTGGTGTCTTCAGTCTGGGAACCAGAGCCTCAGATATTTCTTTTCTCAAAGAAATGAGGTATTCTAGTCTTGGACCAAGTCTGCATGTCAAGTCCTTTGCTTTATCCTTTATTCTCTATTTGTCATTCTCTAACTTCTTGATTTTCTCTTCTAGCTTTGCAATCTTCTTTTCTATCTCCAAAAATGAATCTAACGATCCTATCAGATAGTCAACAATATTTTTAATCTTGTCTTGTGCTTTGCTGATTTCTTTGTTAAGGTCTTCTATTAAGATATTTGTCTTACAAGTGTCCCTGTACAGTTTCTTGAAGTCAAAAATTATTTCTCCAAGTTTCGGTAATAGGGTATCCATTTTCTCTTTGTTCTTCTTCACAATTTCCTTAAAGAATTTCTCTTTTTCTTTAATCATTCTTTCCGTAAATGTATCCTCATTTATTTGATCAACAGTCAATATGTTACCAGTGATGAACTTAGACAATGTGTCTAGTTGACCTAAAGAATCCTTATTATCAACAATGCACTTTGGTGCTATCAATTTAAGAATTGGAATTGTATCATCAATAGCCTTATAGGCTTGTGCATTACATTTTGTGATCTTCTTTATTCAATCCAATAAGACCTCTATTACATTTGTAGGTTTGAATTCTGCCATAGATGTACCAGATGTTTGTCCAACAGTCTTTACAATAGCCATGCTACCGGTTGTGGTAATCACCTTACTTGATTCAACCTCTGGTAGGTTAGTCTGTGTTTGCATTTCTACAAACAAAGGTTTATGCTCTTTAATTTGGGCCAGCGGCACTATCTCTGTATGAACCTATGCTTCAACCTGTACCTATTTTGATTTCTCTATATGTGTCTTAGAAGGTTTTTCTAAGTTTTCAACTGCCGATTTCTTAGATGTAGTCTTAGTTTGTACCTCTGAACTCTCTTTTTCCGGTTCTTCAGTTGTTTCTACTGGTTTCTCAATGGTATCCCCAGCCGGTTGTTCTGCCTGTGTAGGTTTTTCTATGCTTATCTTAACCTCTGCAGCCGGTGACTTAGTAGTCACATCTTCCTCCTTATCTTTAGTGGTTTCTCTATCAACCACAACATTTACTTCCTAGGTGTCTACATTCACAATATATAAAATTTTAGACTCAGGATTTGTATCCTCTAGTGGAGTCTTCATACTCTATGTGGATGGTTGACTGTCAGTAGTATCTACCGGTGGAGTATTTGAAAGAGGTGGGGGCATATTGTCAGTTATTTTAAGGCTTGGAGGTCCACCTACCTTACTTTTCCCCTTATCTCTGTCGTTTTGATATACTTTAATAGTTTTTGGTCTAAGTAATTCTTCCTGTTTTTCTTTTTCCACAAAGAATATATCCCATGCATTTGTTGTTTCCTCAGAGACTTCCTTTACTCAACCTGCCAGCAGTTCTATATGTTGATGAGTAGTAGAGAATACTATCCAGTTTGCTTCACTGATTAGTTTATCAATTTCATTAATTGAGTTGACTAGATGTACTGCAAGTAGTTTTTCAATCTTAATTTTCTTGTCCATTTCAATGATGGATAAACTTCTAGCTTCAAGTCTTCTATACAGATCATTTGGAATTTCATCAACAACTTCCATAAAAAATTTCTTGTATATATCTAAGTGTAAGATTACACTACTCTCTATGCTTTCCTTATCATCAGCTGATAGTGTATTGTATATTTTGTTGATGTTCTTCAGCTTACCATCCTCTGTAATTTCACTGAGAAGTTTGTCTATTGGAGCGATATCTTGTTTTACCTTCTTCTTCTTAGGAGTCATTTTCTTTGATGGGGGCCTTACTGCCTATTGTTTTTGTCTAGTTCTTTTTGGTGAAGGAGAGGGTATTGGTGTGGGTTTTCTTTTCCTTTCTACCCTTTTAAATATTGTCAGTATATCACTCTTAGAAGAAGTTCCAACCGGTGAAAGATGAGTTTCCAGTTGAGGTGCTTCTAACTCACTTTCACTTATACCAATTTGTCTCAAAACATCTTCCATGATTGCGTTAGCCTACCGGGTTCCTTTCCTTATGGTTGCTTCAACCTTTTTAACCCTTTTCCTTGATTATATTCCACTTTCTATTGTTTTAGCATTTCCAAAAACTTCCTTAGTAGGTTCATTGGGTGCTTCAAGGAGGGCTTTTGCATAAGTTTCAATGATATTGTCATCTATTTCATAGCCCATTTCAGTTACCCAGATAGTTCTAGAGACAACTGCCCCCATCCAGATTTCATCTTTCTTGATCACAAAACAAATTTCCTTCTGATATTTATCCACAATAGCTTGTGACAATCTTACTCTAGTTTTCATTCGAGTCTTCAATGCTTGAAAATGTTCATTTAGGTTTTTCTCTCAGTTTTCTCCCATATTGTTCAATAGATCCAATAGTTGTTTTCCTACCAGAATGTCAAAACCAAAATCTCTTGCGACAATACCAGGTACTTGTTTTTTTATGTACAACATCAAACAAACAAGCAAATTTTCAAATTTGAATGTTCCTTTCTTATCTCTTTTAATCTTTCCTAGATTGTCTATCAACTCATCTTTGAGCCATTCACATACATCTATCCTTGCATTATCATTGACCATATCATAGGCACTTTTGATACATAGGCTAGAAACCGAGTTCAACCTATTTGCATGTGTAGCCTTATAACCTAACATCATACTGATAAATTTGACATTTATGTCTTCTACATCATTTACCCTTAAAGACCTTTTATCAAATGTTGCATCGGTTAGGTTTATCACTATGTAATTTGAGACCTTCTTTGTTTTGTCAAGTCTGTTACCAGTGGAAGGTAACCCTGTTATAGATTTTACTGCTTCTTTTGTGATTTTATGAATTAAATCTAGCCAAAAAAAATCACCATGTACTTTGCTTAACACAATCCTTATGATATCCTTGGTAAAATCTGGGATACTAAGGATTTCAGTAAAACCTAGGGTTTCCACTATTTTATGTTCTGGCTTCACATTTCCAAACTCATCACAAATCACAGTCTTTTACATATTCTTGATCTCATCATCACCTAATTCCTCAATATGACAATGTATATACATCCTAGGGTCTTCAACATATACTACTCCCTTAGGAATTTGAGAAAATGCACCTATGCTATCATCTTTCTTTGCAATTTCGGGAACCAGTTGGAATACGGGTCTAGGGCGCTTAACAACTTCAGCAATAGTAGGGTTTGCAATAAATTTAGGAGTGGATGAAGATGCCATAGCTATAAATACCTCAATCTGCCTTAAGGATGAATGCTTTGATGGATTGCTTCACTTTTTTGCTTGTTTTGCCTTCACTCGAGAATTTTTGCACTCTCGAAGATTTGAATGCTCGGTGAATTAAAAAGGAGCCAAAACATTTTCTTTATAATGTTATTTTCTCCAACTACCACATTTAATGCTCGTTGGTTAAGTCACAACTTAACTCATCTATCGGTATAGAAGTAATTTCAACTTCTCACCATCAACCGAGGGAATAATAGCATGTTTTTCATTTTGTTGTTAAACCCCCAAGGGATTTTCCTTCAGTTAGATAAAGAGTCTCCTATCAGTGGAGTGTTACTTTTTTCTTCTAGTGGAGGGGTATTCCCTTCAACATTCTGATCTGACTTTCTGATCCATTGTTTTGAGAATTCTTGCTTTACCTCTTCAACCTTTTCTTTACCTTTCAAACTAGGACCTTTGGTATTTGCCGGTGATGCCTTCTATAAAATTTTGCAATATGTCCAATTTTGTTACAGGCATAACAAATCACATTGTTCTTTTGAATAGGTTTCCCATATCCTATGCCGGTATGTGTTCTGCATTGATTAGATAAGTGTCCAAATCTTCCACAAATATAACATCTTACATTCATTCTGCAATTTTTTCAAGAACATTGACTGGGGGTGTATTAGTATTCTGATGATTTCTAGATCTACATTGATTTTCTCTATAACCATACTTGTTATAGTTAAAGCATTTTCCATTAAATTTGTAAGCAGTAGGTTGTCTTACTGGTTTTCTATGATCATGATTGTTTGCAGTACCGGAGCTTTCACCAACTTCAAAGCCAAGGTCATTTGTATCACCATTAGGTTTCTGATTCTTCAGTATGTCACCAAGTTCTTCTGAAGTTTTCTTGAATTTATCCTTGTGTTGATTTGCAGCAGTCAGTTCATTCTCCAAGATTCCTTTCTGTCTCATGAGTTCAGTTCTGTCATTTTGTGTGTGCATTAGATCTATCTTCAATATATCATTTTCATGATTGAGTCTTGTGTTTTCATTTCCAGCATCATTTAGTCTTCTTCATTCTTCTTCTTGTCTTCAATTTCTTTACAGAACCTCATAGTCATATCCTGCATCTCATTCTTTGTTGTATTGATTTCTTGTCTTAGCTTGTTTACTAAATCATTAAGAGTTTCCTTTTCATTTTCCTCATTATGCATCTTTTCACAAAGTTCTCTCCTCTTGTTCCTTGCAATAGTAAAATTCTCTTGAACTGCTTGAATAATATCTTGAGTAGCCTTCAAATCATCCTCAAGTTTGATATTCTTCACTTTTTCTACATCATAGTCTGTAAGAGTTGTTTCCAATCGCTTTCTCAAGTTTTCCATCTCTACTGGCGACAAGATCTTCCTCAAGTTCTTAGGCTTTTGAAAATATAGGACCAGGCTCTGATACCAATTATTAGGATTCCCAAAGATACTGAGAGGGGGGGGGGGGTGGGGGTGAATCATTATCTAGTTGGTATATCAAATTACTTGATTTAAAACATGTAAAGCATATTAAAACTGAGTACCGGTAAACTAGAAATAATGTAGTAAATAAGAATAATAACAACAACATGAGAAGCACATCATAACATAGTATTTTAATGAGAAAACCTGATTTGGGAAAACCTCAGTGGGATTTGTGACCCACAATATTTTCTTACTGGCCAATAAGGGAATATTACTCTTACAATAGGGGCCTACACATGCAGGAAGGCCAAGTGCCTAGAGCTCACTACTCAATTACAAAAGAAGTCACACTGACTTACAAAAATGGATTATACTAATCCAATGTCTTGTACTGCTTCAAATAAGCATCTGCTATGCCAGATTCAGTACCAGTTTAAGCTCTGTTACAACATAAACCCTTAACCAATAATTCACATATTAGGTCTGCTATTAATTTTCCATACTTCGCATCTTATCTCATGTCTACAAAATGATCTAAAATGATCTCATACATATATGAGTCACATTACAATTTGCCATGTTGGCTTACAAAAGATTTTACAATTAATTACAAAATACATTAATACAAAATTGTTGTTGGCCAGGATGTTGGTATTCTTCCTTTTTGTTGTCAGTGTTCTGTGTGCCGGTGTAGAGTCTGTCGGTGATGGTGCCTGTGTCTGCCTACTAGTATCACATGATTGCAAGGTTGCCATCAATGACAATACCTTCAATCACCTACAATTTCTCATTGGAGTGTGCATTTGCCAACAACAGTTACAGCAGATGAAGAATGGTATTTTTATTACTCAATCCAATTATGTGAAGGAGGTTTTGAAGACTTTCGGTATGAGTGACTATAAACCAATTGGAACCCCAATGGTTACAAGTTGTAAATTGTCCAAGAAAGATGCATCTAAGTCTATAGATGAAAAGGAATTTAGGTCAATGATTGGCAAACTACACTATGTTGTTCATAGTTGACCAGATATTGCCCATGCAGTTGGTATTGTGGCTAGATTTCAGAAGAATCCAAAGGAGGCACATCTGATGGAAACTAAGAGAATCTTTAGATATCTAAAAGGTAATGTTGATTATGGATTATGGTATCCATATGGCAAATATTTTGACTTGCAGGCATACACAAATGTTGATTGGGCAAGAAATATTGATGACCAAAAGAGTACTACCGGTGGAGCATTCTTTCTATGAGGAAGGCTAGTCTCATGGAGTAGTAAAAAGCAGAGTTGCACTTCACAATCTACCATTGAAGCTGAATATGTAGAAGCTTATATGAATTGCACACAGGCTATGTGGATGAGGTACATTTTGGAAGGTTTAAAGATGAGAATCTTAGAACCTATAAAGATTTTGTGTGATAATACAAGTGCAATAAAAATTTCTAAAAATCATGTTTTGCAAGCAAGGACTAAGCACATTGAATTAAAATATCACTTCTTGAGGGAAAAAGTTCAAAGTAAAGATGTTATCTTGGATCATGTTTCTACCAAGGAGCAGTTTGTAGATATCTTTACCAAACCTCTGCCTAAGTCCACTTTTGAGTATCTTAGAAGTCAATTGGGGGTTGTCCCTCTTCATGAAGTTAGTTGAACATGATGTTGATTGCGTCAATCCCTAAATTACTTGTAGAATCTTATATGGATTGATGAAGGAGTGGATGTATTCCATAGGGGGAACATCAAGTTGTAGAATGATGTTGATGCATAGTGAGAGCAGAATTACATGTTTTACTTTCACTTTGGCATTACTATCAAAGGGGGAGAAGAGTTATGTGTTTGATATGGTGAATACTTGGTAATGTAAACTAGGATTCCTATTCACCAACGGTAGGCTAAAGACACACAGAGCAAGGTGAATACTTGGTAATGTAAACCAGGATTCCTATTCACCAATCTCAGTAACACTCAAAGGCATTGATATTTTTATTGCCATCAATGCCAAAGGGGGAGATTGCAGGCATTTTCAGTTTATTGGAATTTTGCATAGAGATTGCATTAATTATATGTTGTCATTGATGTCAATTGAACAAGTAAATGGTATTCATGTTATTGTTCATATTATTGTTTTTGATATTGGCTAGTAACCAGTAATAAGAGAGTTGTAGAAGATGTTGTAACCGGTATATGTAAAGTTTGTGAGTTGAACCAGTGAACTAGTGTAAAGGGTCAAACCTTTCTATTTAATGTAACTGATAAACCTATCAGCTGTTAAAACCTAATCGGTCAAGTTTGTTGGTTTATTATCTGATGAGCGGTAATGATGGAGACATCTGTGATCATTATATGAGGATAAATTCAAATTGGTTTGGTGTGTTTGCTTATTGCCTAGGGAAGGAGCAAAGTGGATTACACTTAATGCACATCATGTGATGAGTTACAAAGTCCAATGGAGTAGTGATCATGGAGCGGTTGGAATTGTCTTGAAGAATGTGAAGAGATTGTCATGATTTCTAATGGTCAATATTGAATTGACTTGTTTGTAATCTCAATGATGAGAATTAGGTTTTTGTTGTGTTACCGACCTAATTGATTTATATTTAAGGTCGATGAAGTTGTTTGTAAAGTTTGTTGGCAAGAATTGTAGAAAACCTATTGAGTGTGTGGTTGCCCAGCCAGTGAATAGATCTACACTTTGAGTGAAGGAAGATTGAAGCTTAGAAGGATCTGATCAAGCAAATGTAGTGCTACTCAGACAGATCAAGAAAACCTATTGTTTTCTAACAATTACAGTAGAAGTAAAATCCCTTAACCGAGTAAGCTCTAACAAGCTTGGTTACTCATTAAATCCTCTAACAAGGTGGTCCATTATCTTGGATTCTTAAATCCTCCAACGAGGTTACTCCTAACAGGGTATTGTGCTTCTAACAAGGCAAATTTGCAAATCCCTTAACCGGGTGATTCCTAACTGGAATTAGTTCTTAACAAGACTTATTGTAAAGCTCTAATAGGCTTTGGCTCCTAATAGGGTGAACTTCAAAAGAGTTTAGATAGCTATCCTTGTGAGTCCCATCTCACCATGGTTTTTACCTATTTGTGTTTTCCACATATAAACATTTGTGTCAAGTGGTGAATGCTTTTGTGGCTATGGTCTTATTTGTTGATTTGGTTAACTTCTGATAAGGCATGTTAAGTAGAAGCATTGAGGGATGAATATGTTGAGTTAAGATTAAACATTGTTGATGTTTACAAGATTGAAGGTATTTACTGTTAAAAGTTATCATAATAGTTAAACAAGTTAATGTCAAGTATTCCTAAGAATATTGATCTTGACTGAGATATGTTTACTTTGTTTGATTGAGTTTGAGTTTGGGAACTTTGTATCAGTTTTTCAAAATATTGATGCACCACCAGCCCCCCCACCCCCATGCCCTCTCAGTATTCTACCAGATAGTTATTCTTTCATCATACCATCAAGAATATGTTTTTCAAAGTTGAGGAACATGGAGGTGTGAATATCAAAGTTGAAGATCATAATCCCATGGAAGATGACAATCATGTGCCAGAAAACACAATTGAAGATGATGGTACAAATACATTGATCCATGACACATTTAGTATTGGTCTAGCCGATCATGATGATCAAGATGACTCCAATGTTGTTCATGATTTACCTGTACTTGAGAAGGCATATGAGCCCCTTTATGAAGGCTCCCAAACAACTCTTCTCTCCACTATATTGTTGTTGGTGAACTTCAATGTTACGAATGGTTTATCCAACATAACAATCTCACATATGTTAAGGTATGTCATATATGTCATTATAGTTAATAAAGGGTGAATTGTGTATCATTAATATTTTGTAGATTGGTAGGTGAGTTTTTGTTACCACCATCAAATATTCTACCTTGCTCATATCGAGAATTATCTTCCATTCTAAAAGATATTGGAATGGAGTATCAAGAATAAATGCTTGTCCCAATGATCATATTATATATCATAAATAACATGAATTTGCAATAGAATGCCTTAAATGTCATATCAGTAGATATCAAACAAATCAAATAACAAAAAAGGTGCCTTGCAAGGTTCTTCATTATATTCCCATTATTTTATGTATGCAATGATTATTCAGGTGCACTAGCTTGGCACAATTTATGGATTACAATGCATGCAATACAAGTCAAGATAACATTATTCAAATGCCTGTTGATGGTTCAAATTTATGGACATAGAGGAAAAGTGGTCACACTTTAAAGAAGAACCTCATAATCTCAAGCTTTCATTGGCAGCGGACGGTGTCAATCCATTTGGAGAGATGAGATATGTTTACTCGGTGTGGCCAGTTTTTGTTATCAACAATAACATTCATCCATGGATGTCAATAAAGAGGGAGCACATAATGTTGGTGATGATTATTCCAAGTATTTTATCATTTAATAGTCATGTATATTTAATTATAAATATTAAAGCAAAATGGTCATAATAAATATGTAATGCTTTTGTTCATTCAATTAGGTAAGTACAGAGTTAAAGATAGGAATGTGTATATTGAGCATCTTATCAATGAGTTGTTGGAGTTATGGAATGGTGTCACTATGTATAATGTCTCTATACCAATAGGACAAAGACAATTTCAATTCCATGTAATGCTTGTATGGACAATACATGATGCCCCAAGGCTAGCACATTTTTTGTGGTATGTTACAGTGTTCAAGTTGCACATTATAATTATAATTATAAAAATTAACATATTTAATCCGATTATACATTATCTTGTAGGTCTTCAAACCAAGGAAAAAATTGCATGTCTAGTTTGTGGTCCATAGATGGAATCCCATCATTCAAAAAATTTAGGAAAGTAGGTGTTTGATGAGTATAGGCACTTCCTCCACAGAAATCATAAGTATCAAAATACTGAAAAAAAATCGTTTCAATGGGAAAGAAGAGACTACATCAAAACCACGAAGAATGACACCTTTGTTGGCAAATGCACACTCCAATGAGATATTGTAGGTGATTAAAGGTTTTGTCATTGATGGCAACCTTGCAATTATATGATACTAGCACTAGCAGCAACAGACTCTGTACCGGCACACAGGACACCGACAGACAAAGGAAGGATACCAGCACCCTGGCCGACAAGAATTTTGTTTATAATGTATTTTGTAATTAATTGTAAAATCATTGTAAGCTGACATGGTGAGTTGTAATATGACTCAAATATGTATGAGATCATTTTAAGACATTTTGTAATAGTGTGATAGGCGAAATAAGGCAGACCTAATATGCGAATTATAGGTTAAGGGTTTATGTATGAAGCAAAGCTAAAACCGGTACTGGATCTGACATAGCAGATGCTAATTTGAAGTAGTACAAGACATTGGATTTGTATAATCCATTTTGTAAGTCAGTGTGACTTCTTGTTTTGTATTTGAGCAGTGAGCTCTAGGCACTTGGCCTTCCTGCATGTGCAGGCCCCTATTGTAAGAATAATATTCACTTATTGGCCAGTAAGCAAATATTGTGGGTTACAAATCCCACTGAGGTTTTCCCCACATCAGGTTTCCTCATTAAACTACTGTGTTATGGTGTGCTTTTCATGTGGTTGTTGTTATCTTTGTTTGCTGCATTATTTCTAGTTTACTGGTATACTGTATTGATATGTTTTACATGTTTTAAATAAAGTAAATTCTATAACCGGTTAGATACTGATTTAGCTCCCCCTCTCAGTATCTTTGGGAATCCTAACAATTGGTATCGAAGCTTGGTCCTCTATTTTTAGAAGCTTAACAACTTGAGGAAGAGCTTGCAACCGGTAGAGATGGATAACTTGAAGAAACAATTGGAAACAACTCTTTCAGACTATGATACAGAAAAATTGAAGAATATCAAACTTGAAGATGATCTAAAAGCTTCTCAGGAAATCATTCAAGAACTTCAAGAAAATTACACTATAGCAAGGAATAAAAGAAGAGAACTTTGTGAGAAGATGCAGAAAGAGGGAGATGAAAAGGAAACTCTTAATGATCTGGTAAACAAACTAAGACAAGAGATAAGTACAACACAGAATGAGATGGATGATATAACTATGAGATTTTGCAAAGAAATTGAAGATAGGAAGAAAAATGAAGAAGATCTGACTAGAAGACTGAATGATGCTACAAATGAAAACACAAGACTTAGTTATGAAAATGATATGTTGAAGACAGATCTGATGTACACACAAAATGACTCAAATGAACTTATGAGATAGAAATAAATCTTGTAAAGAGAATTGGCTACTGCAAATTAGCACAAGGAGAAATTCAAGAAAAGTTCAAAAGAACTTGGTGACATGCTGAAGAATCAGAAACCAAATGGTGACACTAATGGCCTTGGCTTTGAAGCTGGTGAAAGCTCCGATACTACAAACACACATGATCATAGCAAACTAGTAAGACAACCTACTGCTTATAAATTTAATGTCAAATGCTTTAACTGTAACAAGTATGGTCATAGAGCAAATCAATGTGGATCTAGAAATTATTAGAACACCAATACACCCACCGGTCAATGTTCTAAATGCAACAAAATTGATCATAATTCAGAGAATTATAGAATGAATGTAAGATATTATATTTGTGGAAGATTTTGACACTTATCTAATCAATGCAGAACACACACCAACATAGGATATGGGAAAGCAATTCAGAAAAACAATGTGACTTGTTATGCCTATAACAAGATTGGACACATAGATAAATTTTGTAGAAGCAAGTCCTCACCAGCAAATAACAAAGGTCCTAGTTTGAAAGGTAAAGAAAAGGTTGAAGAGGTAAAACAAGAATTCTCAAAATAATGGATCAAAAAATCAGAACTGAATGTTGATGGGAATACTCCTCCACTAGCAAAACAAAGTAACACTCCACCAGCAGGAGACTCCTCATCTAATTGAAGGAAAATCCTTTTGAGGGTTTAGCAACTGAATGTAAAAACATGCTATTATTCCCTCGGTTGATGGTGAGAAGTTGAGATTACTTCTTTACCAGTAGATAAGTTAAGTTGTGACTTAACCAGCAAGCATTAAATGTGGCAGATGAAGAAAATAACATTATAAAACAAGTGTTTCGGCTCCATTTTCATTTCACTGAGCATTCAAATCTTTGAGAGCACAAAAATCTTGAGCAAAGGCATTCCAAGAAAAGAAGCAAAGAAATCTATCAAATATTTCATCCCTAAGGTAGATTAAGGTATTTATAGCTATGGCATCCTCATCTACTCCTGAATTTATTGCAAACCCTACTGTTGTTGAAGTTATTAAATACCCTAGACCCATATTCCAGCTAGTTCCTAAAATTGCCAAGAAAGATGATAATTTAGGTGCATTTTCTCAAATACCTAAAGGTGTAGTATATGTTGAAGACCCTAGAATGTATATACATTGTCATATTGATGAACTAGGTGATGAGGAAATTAAGAATATGTATGAATCTATGATTTGTGATGAATCAGAAAAAGTCAAACCTGAACACAAGTTAATGGAAACCCTAGGTTTTACAGAAATCCTTAGTATCCTAAATTTTCCCAAGGATATCGTAAGAATTGTCCTAAGCAGGGTTCATGGCAAATTCTTTTGTTTGGAATCTATTCACAAAATTACTAAAGAAGCAATAAAGGCTATGGCAGGGTTACCCTCCACCGGCAACAGACCTAACAAAACTAAGAAGGTCTTAAATGACATTGTGATAAACCTAACTGGTGCAACATTCGACAAAAGGTCTCTAAGGGTAAATGATGTAATGGATATCAATGTCAAATTTATCAGTATGATCTTAGGTTACAAGAACACACATGAAAATAGGTTAAACTCAGTTTCTAGCCTATGCATTAAAAGTGCCTATGATATGGTAAATGATAATGCAAGGATAGACATATGTGAATGGCTTAAAGATGAACTGATTGATAATTTGGGATAGATAAAGAAAGACAAGAAAGGAACATTCAGATTTGGAAACCTACTTGTTTGTCTAATGCTATATATAACCAAACAAGTACCTGGTATTGGCACCAAAGATTTTGGATATGATGTACTAGTAGGAAAACAACTATTAGTATTACTAAACAACATGGGAGAGAATACGGAAAAGAACTTAAATGAGTATTTTCGGGCTTTGAAAGCTCAAATGAAAGCAAGAGTAAGGTTATCACAAGCTATTGTAGATAAGTACCAAAAGGAAATTTGTTTTGTAATAAAGAAAGATGAAATTTGGATGGAGACAGTTGTTCCTAGAACCATCTGGGTCACTGAAATGGGGTATGAGACTGATGACAACATAATAGAAACCTATGCAAAAGCCCTCATAGAAGCTCCTAAGGAACCTGAAGAAGAATTATTTGGCAATGTTGAAACTATAGAAAGTCAAATTCAATCAAAGAAAAGAGTTAAAAAGGTTGAGGCAACCGTTAGAAAAGGAACCTGGCAAGAAAAAGCTATAAAAGAAGATGTGCTAAAGCAAACTAGTATAACTGAAGGTGAATTAGAAGCAATCCAACTGGAAACACATCTTTCACCGATAGGAACTTCCTCATAAATTGATATGCCTGTAGTATTTAAGAGAGTTGAGAGGAAGAGAAAACCTTCACCAACACCTTCTTCTACACCAAAAAGACAGAAGCAATAGGCAGTAAGGCCCCCAGCAAAGAAATTAACTCCAGAGAAAAAGAAGTTGACTCCTAAGAAGAAGTCAAAACAATTTATAGGTCCTATTGATAAATTACTGGATGAAATTACTGAGGATGGAAAGTTGAAGAATATCAGCAATTTGTATAACACACTATCCGCTGATGACAAGGAGAAAGTAGAGAACAGTGTATTACACTTAGATATTTTTGAGAAATTTTTGATGCAAGTTGTTGATGAAATACCGGCAAATCTATACAACAGACTAGAAGCTAGAAGATTAGCTATTGTTGAGCTTGATAAGAAAATAAAGATTGAAAAATTACTTGTTGTACATCCTATTAACTCACCTGATGAGATAGATCAATTGATCTCTGAGGCTAACTGGTCATTATTTTCAATTGCTCACTGGCATGTAGCACTAATGGCAGGGAGAGTGAATCAGATAACAAAGGAAACAATAGATGCATGGGATATATTCCTGGTAGAAAAAGAAAAACAGGAAGAGTATCAAAAACCTAAAACCTTCAAGGTATACCAAAAGGATAGGGACAAAGGAAAAGGCAAGGTTGGTGGACCTCCTAGTATAAAGATAACAGACAACTTACCCCCACTACCTTTAGATACTCCACCAATAGACACTACTGAAAATCAACTGGCAATAAAGAGTATGGACACACCACATGAGGATACAAATCCTAATTCTAAGGTGTTGTACACAATGAATATCGACACACAGGAAGTCAACATTATGGTTGATAAGGAAACTAGTGAGAAAAGAGATATGGCAACTGAGCCACCAGTAGAAGACACAACATCTGAGACAAATGTTGAAGATATAGTTGGAGACATAGAAATTGGGAATGAGCAACAAACTGAATAGACAATAGATATAAGAAAAACTGATAACACTGGTATTAAGCAACCGACAGAAAACATTTTAGGGGCAAGCACAAAGAAACGGGTAGAAAATAGAGAGTCACAAGTAGAGAAACTGGCAGTTGATACCACTAAAAAATCATCAGAGGCACCATGAAAGAAACCATCAATAGAGAGCACAAAGAAATAGGAAGAACAACAGGTTCATTCTCAAGTACATTCAGAGATAGTGCCACTAACTACAACTGAAAAACCTAAACCCTTGGTAGCTGAAATGGAGACACAAACTGATCCTCCAGTAAAAGAGGAAAGCAATGCTATTATCACCACCGATGGATTACAAATTGTGAAGTCAGTTGGACAGACATCTATAATCTCCATGTCTGAATTTAGACCAACAAATGTGACAGAGGTACTGCTAGATTCAATTAAGAAAATAACAGATTGTAATGTACTAGCATATAAGGCTATTGATGGCACCATACCAATTTTGAAAATGATAGCTCCAAAGTGCAGCATAGACAACAAAGATTCTTTGAACCAATTAGACACATTGTCTAAGTATATAATCGGTAATCTAATAACACTAGACAAAATAAATGAGGATACATTTAAGGAGAGACTGATAAAGGAAAAAGAAAAATTCTTTGAGGATATAGTTAAGAAGAACAAGGGTGAGATGGACACTCTTTTACTAGAAGTCAATGAAATCATTTTTTACTTCAAGAAACTATACAGGGATACATGCAAAATGGATGTATTAACAGAAGATCTTGACAAAGAAATCAGAAAGACACAGTATAAGATTAATAATATTGATGACAATCTGATTGGGACATCAAATTCATTTTTGGAATTAGAAAAGAAAATTTCAAAGAAAGAAGAGAAAATTAGGAAACTGGAAAATGAAAAATAAAGAATAAAGGACAAAGCAAAGGACTCAAAATGATGACTTAGTCCAGGTTAGAGTATCTTATTTCTTTAAGAAAAGAAATATTTGAAGCTCTGGTTCCCAGACTAAAGACTCCAGAAGAGAAAATGCACATACTCACTGGTACAGTGTAGAGAACCCATGAGGCTATAAAAGACAATAAAACATTCAGCAATGACATCATTTCAATTTTGACAAATATTTTTGAGAGTTTAACCCACTAGTTACAAAAAACCAGGAAGGACTCCATTAACAGCGAATGACAACTTTTGTCATTGATGTCAAAGGGGGAGTAGAGGCTATGAGAAAAATGATCAGAAAATGGCTCATCAACTCAGGGGGAGCTCATATTTTTTTTTGGTAAGACAATTCTTGCAAACTCATTTTTGGATGACACTTTTTGGATTTTTCTCATGAGTGTTGCCATCAATGCCAAAGGGGGAGATTGTTGGCAAATGCACACTCCAATGAGATATTGTAGGTGATTGAAGGTTTTGTCATTGATGGAAACCTTGCAATCATATGATATCAACACTGGTAGTGACAGACTCTATACCGACACACAGGACACCAGCAGACAAAGGAAGGATACCGGCACCCTGGCCAACAGGAATTTTGTTTATAATGTATTTTGTAATTAATTGTAAAATCATTGTAAGCCGACATGGCAAGTTGTAATATGACTCATATATGTATGAGATCATTTTAAGACATTTTGTAATAGTGTGATAGGTGAAATAAGGCAGACCTAATATGCAAATTATAGGTTAAGGGTTTATGTATGAAGCAGAGCTAAAACTGGTACTGGATCTGGCATAGTAGATGCTAATTTGAAGTAGTACAAGACATTGGATTTGTATAGTCCATTTTGTAAGTCAGTGTGACTTCTTATTTTGTATTTGAGTAGTGAGCTCTAGGCACTTGGCCTTCCTGCATGTGTAGGCCCCTATTGTAAGAGTAATATTCACTTATTGGCTAGTAAGAAAATATTGTGCGTCACAAATCCCACTAAGGTTTTTCCCACACTGGGTTTCCTCATTAAACTATTGTGTTATGGTGTGCTTTTCATGTGGTTGTTGTTATCTTTATTTGCTGCATTATTTTTGGTTTATCAGTATACTGTATTGATATATTTTACATGTTTTAAATCAAGTAAATTCTATAACCGGTTAGATATTGATTCACTGCCCCCTCTCAGTAACTTTGGGAATCCTAACAACCTTGCCTATGGAAGTTGGAATATAATAGAATTAATCATCAAGGTAATGTCATTCCATGTAATGGTTTATGTTTGGAATTTGTATTTTTCAATTGTGTTTTGTTTACTGATGATGTAATTGATTATCATGAAGGTCATTGAGGCATTAATGACCACCTTCCAAAGGGACTAAAAATTTATCCAAGACAATTTAGTAGGTTGACCTACTACGAGCAACTACAAATTGTGCATTTGTTTGATGTTATGCATATTGAAAAGAATATAACAAAGACATTATGGAAAATATTGGAGGGAAGGCATCACAAAGAAAAAATTGTCAAAATTTGTAGTGACATTCAGGAATCCAATCATGCAATGAAAAATGGCATTCAATCAAATAGAAATGGAGACCAAATTAATATAAGTGCCCTTCCTTGGTTATTAAAAGACAAGCAAAGCAATGCTATAAAAGAAGTCATACGAAAAATTTGATTTCCCACAAGATTTGTTGCGAACATAAACAATCTCATATCAAAGAAAAGTGAATTTGGGCCAGGGATGAAAACACATGATTGACATACCTTCATTAAGGTAATTCATGTTCTTGTGTATCTACTAAATATGTGTATACTACACATGTACTTTTCATTGTATTATATTAGAAAACAATGAAAAGATCATTTGGAAATTGTTGCAGTACGTTCTACCTCTATCTCTACCAGACAACTTTGACAATAATGTCAAGCAAGTCATTTATGTCTTGGAAAATACATGAGGTAAGTAGTGCTCTTTGTTCAATTTTTTGTATATATAATATATTTGCAATTTGATTTACTTGTTATGTAATATATTATATATTATTTTCTAAAGTCTCGTTTATATATTTTTGTGTCTTGAATCTCTTCTAGGTGGTTGTCATCTAAAAAAATCCATAAAGAAGATATAAAACATTGGAAGAGAAAAATTCTTCATTTAATGTGTGAAATGCAAAAGTGTCTACCTTCAACTTTTTTCAATGCACAAGAACACTACCTCATACACCAAGTTGAGGAGATTGAATTGTGTGGACCTATACACACTAGGTCAATGTGGATGGTTGAGAGGCACTTGAAAATTTTCAAGACTTTGGTTCGACAAAGAGATCATCCTGAGGGTTCTACCTTGGAAGAGAAAAATTCTTCATTTAATGTGTGAAATGCAAAAGTGTCTACCTTCAACTTTTTTCAATGCACGAGAACACTACCTCATACACCAAGTTGAAGAGATTGAATTGTGTGGACCTGTACACACTAGGTCAATGTGGATGGTTGAGAGGCACTTGAAAATTTTGAAGGCTTTGGTTCAACAAAGAGAACATCCTAAGGGTTCTATGGTGGAGGGATATATGGTATACTAGACTATGGTGTACATTGTTGAATATCTTCCTAAGTTTGTAGTAGAGATCCACGTAGATTGCATTTGGGATCCCAACCCCATTAACAAATTCGAAGTGGAGTACTTGATGAAGAAAGGTAGATTGAGGAAAGTGAGAGGTAATTATAAGATGTTATTGTAGTTAATTAATTCTTAATCTTCTAAATAAATTGGTTGTAATTTGTCTATTAATTATTTGTATAGTTGGTCGGAAGTGGGAAGTGCTACATTTGTATATTGCAAATAATCTTGATTGGATGATGGTGTAGATTGAATGATGTCAACATTTTGGTCACACATTAACATGGGAAGGTGTGGTTTCATTGGTTAAAGAAGCTCATCGTAATGGAGATTCCAATGTTACGCAAAGGGAATTTGATTTAGCATATAGTTGAAGAGATAAACAGGTACGTATAATTTTATTAATCAGCCGTATGTTTATCAACTCATGATGCAATAATTTTAACATGTTAGACATATTGTAGGTCAAACACCACAAGGCTATGTGCTACAATGGTCATAAATTTCGCACCAAAAAATTGGATGACAGGAAGAAAACTTGTGATTCTGGGATAACGGCAGTCTTTGAGGTGACCAATATTTCATCTACAAATGACATACATCCTCAAGAGTCTCAAAATCGATACTATGGCATTTTGGATGATAGACTTGAGTGTGACTTTAATTCCTTCAAATTAGTTATGTTCGTTGTCAAATGGTAAAAGCTACGATAGAATAAAAATGATCCTGATAGATCTATTATTGAACATGATAATGGATTTACAATGGTTAATACAAGATCATTGTAGCCAATTGGGGATGAGCCATATGTTCTTCCAAGCCAATGTGAACAGGGATTTTACTCAGAGGTTCCACATAAACCAGGTTGGTCATTTGTCATTAGACATGATCCAAGAGGAAGGTCGATAAAGTATAATGAGATGGAAGAAGAAGATACCAAAGAAGAAGAAGAAGAAGATGATGATGGTGATGATGATGATGATGATGATGATGATGATGATGATGATGATGATGATGATGATGATGATGATGATGATGATGGTGGTGATGATGGTGATGGTGATGATGGTGATGACAATGACGACGATGATGATCATGATCATGATCATGATCATGATGATCATGATGTTCATGATGATGAGTAGGATGAAGAAGAAGGTCAATGACATGAATGAAATGTATGACTTTTTTTAACTTTGTGTTTATTTATGGAATTTAGATTGTTTATTATCTGTGTGATGGATTACATGTTTATGATGATACATTTGACTTTTTTTGAACTTTGCGTTTATTTATGGAATGTGGATTGTCTATTAGCTATGTGATGGATGGTGATTTATGATACATATGTGATATATTACATGTTTATGATGATACATATGTGATGCCTATGATGCTCAATTACATATATGATGATACATATGTGATGCTTATGATTCTCATGATACATGTGTATTTATTGTTTATCAAATTACAAATGTAATGCTTATGATGCTCAATTGTTGGTGCTGATTTCATGTATATATTTTGTGTGATGCTGCCACCCTTGGTGTAAATAGGTAATTGACTATAGATATCGATACATGTGTATTTATTGTTTATCAAATTACAAATGTAATGCTTATGATGCTCAATTGTTGGTGCTGATTTCATGTATATATTTTGTGTGATGCTGCCACCCTTGGTGTAAATAGGTAATTGACTATAGATATCATCAACCCTTTAGTTAAGGATCCTGCACAGTCTACATAAAGTAAAGGTAAGGAATAAAAAAATATACAATGATTATGATGATTACATATTGTTCATGTTGTGTACTATATAATTTCTAGTATACGTATCATGTAATTTTTATCTAACATAAGATAATTGAATTACATATGCAGGAACCTAAACCCCTTTGATGAGGATCTTGCACAGTCTCATGGATTGACATGTATACGTCAATACACCATATAGAAATGGTTTATTTTTTAAAATTACTAGGAAAAGAAACTTCCTTAGTTCTTCAAACCTCAACATTAGCAGCAAATCTAATACAGTTATCAACACTTGAGGCCCCAATTGGACTTATTTAATTTTTAATCTCAACGTCAACTTCAGGGCTGACTACTTCTTCATCAACATTACCCTTATTTGCAAAATATCTCTCTCATTACCAACTAACTCTCTCATTTGATGGAGTGCAGGTACCACCAAATAGGTATTTTTTAGATGTGTCTTCCTTGAGTGAGGGAAATGTAGGAATAGTCGACAAAAGTGAGACATGTAGTAGGTCTAAAATAGGGAGATCAACTAGAGGTCAAAAGATTAGAAGAAAATTCAATAAACACATGGAATTTTTCCTTGCTCAAGGGGGGTCATGTTCTTATGATGATGAGACCAAAGGTGACATCAAGGTTCCCTTGAGGTACAAACATATAGAGAAACAATGGGTACCCAAGGAACTTCCTCCAATAAACACTGATTTTTGTGTTAACAAGAGGATATATCACATAGAAACTTCATCGTTACATGGTTTGGGCCTATTTTCCATGGACGACATAAAGGTCTATTACAACAAAGTTGTTGAATTGATGGAGTATGTCGGACCTTGTTACAATTACAAAAAAAAACATTTGTAGGTATGCACTATTAGCAAATTATATACAATAGAAAGATAATGATCAAATTATATGAGTGGCTGTATACATTGATGGAAGGCCAAAAGCAACAAGGAATATTGCAGGTTTTATAAATAGTACGCGACCTGGGTCAACTAATAAACAACCCAATAGCATATTTGAGGCATGCAAGGGAAATCATGTATTCGTATGTGTGATAAAATCAATAAGTGTAGGGGAAGAGGTGCTAATTGATTACAAACAAAGTTACTAACATGGTGGTGGTATGTAATATATATGATTTAAACCAACCTCCAATTAATGACTCCAATATACCATCTTATTATTAAGTTTTTTTTGTTTGTCTATTGGTTTCATTTCGCTAACGTGTTTACATTTTTTCTTTGTCACGGGGCAACCTAGATCCATCACATAGCACAGACAGGGATGTAGGTCCTGACACTTCTACCGAGTAGGTAAACCTCATTGTAATTGTACAAATTAGATAGAAGAAAATTGTTACATTATTATGTTATTTTATTGAGTGTTTTGGAGTAATTTTGATAGTGTTAATAATATTCTTGTCATAGATGGATGTCCGGGGAAAGGGAAAGGAACATCCCTTACATCCGCACCTCAGCATAGTATTAAGTGATGATGACTATGCAATATCCACAAACCATGTAGAAGTGATAAAAATGTCTATCACAAAAATTAATAAAGAGATTGTTGCTTTGGTATGCACGACCCCTCAATCTAATGAGATAAAAGATAGGGTGAATCAATTGATGCAAGTAGCAGAAAACATGCGAGTAAGCAGTAATGAAAGCTTTAATTATTACAAAAGTTCAATTATGGTTAATATTTTATACTCTTTTATGTCACTAACTAAAATATGTACATGTTGTTTTTATAGAATTTCATGTATCGTCATCAACCTGGTGGACATGATCAAGGTATTGCAAGAAGTGCAGGTGATGACCATGTTCTATACATTAAAACTACTCCTTTGGACTTGTGAACTTGCTTTTTTAATGCTAGTGTTATTTACACAGGCCTTTCCCTATCTATACTATTGCTCTCTCTTTAGAATGAATAATAATAAGTTTTGTGTGTATATATGATTGTAATAATAGTTTATAAAACTGTTAATAAAGTATTTAGTTGCACAATTAGAAGTTCTCATTTGATCTGATCTGATCACTTCTATTTTAATTTACTATTATTAAATTATATTTCAAAGTAGGGACATTACAAAGACCAATAAGACAATGTGAAGTTTGACAACATGAGATAGCACATTGAAGCAATCTAAATAAATAGATTCCATGGACTGTCTTTTGTAAGGACTATACTAGTTTATCACTTACACTTCCCTCTTGTCACAAATTTCCTTACCTTTGTCTTGCATCAAAACTTACCTTCCTTATTGTCCTTCATACTGTTGTATCATTAAGATTACCATCGAACACTTAATAAAGGTTCATATTTCTTTACAACTCTTAATAAAGGTTCATCCTTGTTTACAATTCTTGTAGTTTTCATATATTTAATGTATTATTCTTTAGGTGCTTCCAATGTTCCTATGGAAAGGCTGTCTCATTCGAGGTTATCCCCATCTATATTGCCATCTACAATGACGGTAATAGGAAGCATGCAGACATCATCTACTGCTCGTCATGTTGACCCCATTGATGGTAGATCCCTATTTTTCTCTCTCTTTTGTTATGTGTTTATTTACCTTGAAGTGTTCTTTCTTTTGGGGCATTTCATAGTGGATTCATTTTCTATAATAGGAGATGCACATGAGGATGCACTAGAGGCAAATACTAGTGATAACATACCATCATTTCCTGGATCTTCTTGTATTGCTAGTACAAGAACGTTGCAGACCACATTGGTGGTGAGCGATGAAGAATTGATTCCCTTGAAGACACAAAAGGTTCCAAGTACTTTAAAATTATTATTATATATAGTGTAATTGTAATTTACATACTGATCACACATTTTGGAATAATTATCCCATGATGTTTTTGCAGGAAATGATATTTTTTATAAAAATCTTAATGGCATTGCATTGTAGATGTTTAGGCCCACCATACGTAAAAGGTGGAACGTCATATGTGAACTAACCCTAATCCACTATTTTTATTTCACATCATTTCTAGAATAGTTTTCCTTTGATCCATTTCTTGAACTATATTAAAGGTAGCTTTAGTTCATTTTTTAATCTAATAGGTTTGTTTTTCCTTAAAAGGTGGAATGACCAAGAAAATAGGTTAAAAGATGAACTCACAAACTGTATGGTTGATCTATATGGAAATGACACATTCGACAAGACCAAGCTCCTTGAAAAAGCTGGCACATATCTAAAGTATCTGAGGGACTAGTACATAACACATTTAGAGAAGAACATAAAGTACGAGCATCCCCCCATGATTCCAGAGAGGGAATGGAAGGACCTGATTTTGGATGTGAAGGAGAGAATTGAAAGGAAAAAAGGAAATACACCACTAGACGCCAGAAGAAGGTATGTGATACTATTAAGAATGTAATTATGTACTAATTACTCTTTATATTTATATAATCTAACACAATTCAAACTTTTCATAGACTGAGTGATATGTCAAAGGAACCCAAGGCAAGACAAGAAAAGGACGGGCAACATAGACTCAGCTCTGGTTGTTATATGAAACTTGCTGCACGAATTGTAAGTATCAATAAATGAAATATCGCATCAAAATATTTATAAATTGCAAACAATTTTTTTTTAATCAAATAATACAAGCAAAATTCATGATACTAAGAAAAAATGCAGGGCTCTGATTTAAATAGAGCGCCCATAGAAGATGATAAGAGAATTGCCTACCAGCAAGGCTAGACAACCATGGTTAAACGGCTATGAGAATTGAGTGGGCAAACATGAGATTCTGGTGCATCCGTCACACAGGTAAATAAGCTATATGAAAATAATTTCAAATTGAATACCTTACCAATAATCTATTTGATGTTAAGCTCCAACATAAAGTGAATTTATTTGTTTGAATTAAGCAAGCAATTATAACAACGTGCACGACATTGGAATGCAGCATGATAATCGTTGAACACAACCTCCACATGAAGGTCCAGATGTGCATCCTAGTAATGGAGGTATTCATTTGCTATTCAATTTTTTTTATGTAATTATTAATACAAATAAACATCTTAAATTGTAATTGGTGTAGAAATTCATGTAACCTTTTTTGTTAATATTTTAGAGCATGTAGTCGGTGGTGACCAAGTGGAGCATGATCCAGGTAGACAACATCAAGAATGTGATGTTCCCCAGTCAGGTAAAGAGGACCACTGTTACTCCTTTAAACATATTTAATTGCAATTGGTGTATTGATTAATGTAACCTTTCATATTTCAACTCCAGAGGATCTAGAGGGTGTTCAGCATGTTGAGGTTGAGGCTAGACAAAATGATTTCAAAGATGATGTGACCCCATTAGGTAAAGAGTGCCATGATTATGTTCTTTAAATTAATGAAATACTTGTAACAAAAAAAAATGATTTGAATTTAACTCATTTCTTTGTTATTGCAGAGGACCCCCCTTTTCATTGGTGTCCTCATCCTTAGAAGAGGACTAGGCATACATTGAGATCATGAGCAGAGGGCTAAACAATTGAAGAGGGGAGAAGTGATGAAGAAAATGATGCTCCACTTAGACTTTTCATAACTTCAAAAAAAATAAAAAAATGATTGTAATCTACATTATTTGATAATGATTGATTTTTATGTGTAAATGAATGTAATTATGTGCTAATGAATATTCATGAATGATATGTGTTAATTATATTGATGAATGTTGCGTGTTAATCAGTGTTAATGAATGTTATGTGTTATTGAATGTTATGTAATAATTAATGAATGTTATATTTTATTAATGGATGAAACAATGAATGAATGTTAGATGTTAATGAGGAATTTAGAGTGAAGTTAGGGGGGAGGGGCCAAATGAGCTTCCACCTTCACATGGTTGGCTCTGTTAAGTAGACACACTTCTCAAAACCAAGCAAAGCTCAATAAGATAACACACTTTTTGATATTTCATTATGTTGTACAGTTAATCTTATTGAATAATATATATTGAATCTTAATTGCAGGGTCCAACGAAGCCAACACGAACAACAACACCACAAGTAAGTGGTTTGTTTTTTAAGTTTTTTTTTTATGATAATCTAGGAAGGTTCATCTGCAGTGTTATGCATAATTGTGAAGGTGAGAAATTTATATTTTTGGTGATTCTGACATTTATTTTTTGTTCCAAGTGGATGACTTGGAAGAGGTTAGTGATTACTATCAAAATAGGGGTCACTTTCATGAACTCATATCCATGTTTGTGATGAGCAGTAGCACTGGAAGGAACTTACATATTTATATATTCAAGATGATGAATATGATAATGCTGAAACTACTATCATGAACCATTCTCCAGAGGCATGGGATCATATGAAATTCAAAGATATTGTAGTTAAAGTGGCCAATGTTGAATTGTACTACAAAATTGTACACTTTAATTTGCAAGAACACCCATATCTTATTAATGACCTCTTGAATGTCCTTTCCCTTAGGGTAGACCACACACGAGTGGTTGACATCATGCGTAAGGTATAGATCTAAGCTCTTTTATTCTATTATTAATTTTAGGATTACCAAGATGTCTTTCACTTGGGTATATGTTATCTTTACCAGCCATTTGGTTTGGAAAAATTTCATGAGTATCTTTTTTTCTATTGTATTTGTTATCCACGCTGGACCTCTCCATCTTGTGAAGCTGTACATGGTTGCAGTATAGAGCAACAATGTAGCTGTTGTTTTTAATAAAGATAAATAGGTTTTACATGGACCCAAAACAAAAAGTTTACAATGTAGCTGCTATTAATGAGGCTTTGAATGAAATTTATGTAGAAGAGGAAGATTCTGATAGGCTTCGAGAATCTATAGATATGCATGATAGCTTTGATCAGATAGGGCTTTCTCTGAGGGTGAGAGGATCTTATCTATTAGTTCTTTCATTTAAGTTAAAGTGGGATATAATTTAGCATTTGAATAGTTTTCTAATGATCTTCAATTTCAATTAGGTTGAGAAACATGAACTAGTTGAATTCTGGTTAAAGGATTTTCTATAGCGAATTTTTGAGGAGGCAAATGATTCTTGAATTCTATCTGGTTATATTTATTGCTTGCTGAAAATTATGAAATGCTTACTTATAAATGTTTATGAATTTGTGCCTGTAAAAATTAAAAGTATGATTCCTTGATGAAGATTGCTTTTGAAAATACCTCATATAATTATATCAGATCAACAACAAACCAGTGCCTTCATCCCTTACTGATTTCATACTATTTCAAATTGAAAGATCCCACGTATAACCATGGAGATAGTTTTAATAACTGGTTTTCAAAACAAGCCCATCACATCAAAAGCATCTATATGGATTGTAACTGAAATATAAAATGCAGTTACTCTTATTGAATTTTAACTTTTCTCTGAAAGACCAATAAGAAAATTTGAAACTTGCCAACCAACCTTTCAAAATGATGCTCAAATTGGAAATTAGTCTCAATCACAATAGCATAAGATAGCACATTGACACAATCTAATAAAATAGATTTATCACATGGAACTAATCAATCAATTGAAAAGCATATACAATTCAGAATGAAGAACACTTGAAATTTATATTGAAAATAGATAATCAAACCAGATGATTTCAATATGTATCATCCATTAGCTTTGATATTTCTAGAAAACAAACTGCATAAGTGTTGTATAAAATTGTCTTGATAAGATCATAAAAATTGAGGTATCTCCCCCACTTGTTCTAAAAGATCCTCCATTTATAGATGAGGATTCATTTTCAAAGTGCAAGGGCATACCCTTTCATTAACACTAAAACTAACTAAAAACTAACTTCCTAAAAACTGTCTTTACAATATGAACATATTATAAAAACATAGAAAAACATGACTCTGGGCTCCAACTTAGACATCAGGTCTGGTCTCCCAACATCTTGTTGCACTTTTGGATATGCTTCAAGTACTTCTCTGACTTATATATGTCTACATCGTGTATGATATCCCTGACAATGACTTCCAATGTGAAAATTTTTTCCACATGTTTCACAGTCTCTTTCAATTCAATTCCATCAATTCGGGCAATATCAAGGGTGACATTGAGAAGACTATGACATTCTGAGATCCATACATCTTTATCCTTTATCTCACCCTTCTAATCAATTAAATCTAGGAAACCATGTTGAACAGTGTCTTTGCATTCATCATATTCAAATTATAATTATTCATCAAATTTATTGTGTTTAGCCAGCAACCTCTTTATTTTTTCAATTTCTTTTTTTTCTGCTTTGGCCATTGTTTTGGCATGCAACCTTGTTCCCAATCTATTTGAAATTCTATTGTGTGAAACTGCATTGTCCATGTTCTTTTGAAACACTATCTAGAATTCTTTCAGAAAGCCTTGTAAAACCTCAAATCTTTTATTTAGTAATACACCAACAATATCTGCCCTCACACTTTGCATCTGTTTTAATATCCTTTTATTTTCTTGCTGCAACTCCTCACATTTTTTCTTCCATTGACAACTATCCAGAGTAATAACCATTGGCACAAGTTGCCCACTTCTCCTTAGTGTGTATTCATACAACACCTTGTACTTGTTCCTCTCCCTCACTACTCTAACCATATGTGCTTTATTGAATTTTGAAATATCCACTCTGATATCAACAAAAACAACTGGATCATTTCACCAACTTTTAGTTTCATCATATGGCCAAAGGCCTTGTCAACATCAATGATCTTTGGTTTCTTGTGGGGAGGGTGCAGAGCCCATTACCTCAAAGATTTCTCATCCTAATCAAATGAACCAATAAATACATCATTTACACCTTGTATATCCAATTTGAATTCCTTTTTTTTTTAAAACAATAAACTGTCAAATATAAAAGAAGCACTTAGGTCCCATTTGGGAAACAAAATCACCCCAAACTCTATAAGAAGTTGCCTCCCCTTTTGAGGGGTCATTCTGGTTATCTCTACATTAATTTACTCTTTTAATTTCTTTAACAACTCAACCTCATTATCAGGCGTTATGTTGGGAATAGAGTCCCTCAATTTATTCCCTTTAAAATTGTACAAGAATGTTTTAAATACTTTGGAATGAATAAAAACATCATCAGCAACAAAAGCAGAAAACTCCTCTAACTGATAGTTAGCATGAACTTCTAATTTCATCTCTATTTGGCCTTGCATGTCTGGCTCTTCTTCCTTCTCTGGCACTTGCCATCTAGAGACAACTGCATTCTCATCAGATTCACTTTTTGCCTCCTCCTCCTCAGTTTCAATTTCCTCGAGTCTCCATCTCTTTTCTGCCAATTCATTATTTAGTTGATCAATTACCTCTTTGGCCTCTGCATCCTCCATGTTCCTAAAGATATCTTTAGCCTCAATACTGACATGCAAATAACCTCCCAAGTTCTGGCTCTTCTTGCAAGACTGAATGTATCCTTCAGGATCATAGTTTTTCCTGGCATAATGCTCATACAAATTGTATTCTTCTACCAGCTTCTTTTCAATTATTTCATAAGCTTTGGTTGACACTATGGTGAAATCACCAAAACTCAGTGTCCCAAGAAGGAAGGCTTGCTTACGCATGTCTGCAAAATGTTTAGCATTGGACACACTCAATTGCCTCACAATCTCTAGATAAGCTATTATGTATGCTACTAATTTTGGCAGCATGTAGGGGCTCCCCTCAAATATATATACTCTAAAACATGTAAAATCCTTATTCACAAACTAGTCCCCCCAGTTATGATCAACAATGTGTCTTTCATCATAATCCCTAGGTCTTAGGAACCCCTTGATCTTATTAGAGATAGACCCTTCACATGAAATCCCATATATCCAGTACAATGGCATCACAATAAGTTCTTCAAACTTAATATAGTTGGACCTCATAAATCAAGAATCCCAAAGAGATGTCCATAATTGGATGGGTTTCTCCTCACCTTCCCTGTTCTTGGTATTTAATTTTAGGCCCTCAAGCCAGAAACCCTTTACACATCCATAAAATAACACTAGATGTATCAATAGTGAATAAAATTTGAAATTGTGATGAGTATCATCCCTAAGGTTTAAAAAACCTTCATACAACCTCTCCACCAGATATGATGCATAGTTAAAAGGCCTAGGTTCATACATTTGTATATCAAAGGCTAACACCAGCAGCCCAGTGCTTTCCAAATCAGGCACCTCCACCCCTCCTACTTTCCCACATGACATATGTGTGTACTGCAAGTAGTGTCTGAACAAATCAATGCTAAATGGTGGCTTGTCTTCCTTTGTTACTTTTCCTGTCTGCCTCTTGTGAATGGTAAATTTCCAACTAGTATATGTAGTGTCCATTGTGAGATATTCTTCCTCTAACTCCCCAAAGGACAAGGGCTTATCAAGACTGGGGTCTACATTGAAAACCTTATTTATGGTACCCACATAAAATCTAATAAATGCTTCCCCATTGGGAGTTGAATGCACCTCTTCACTGAATTATAATTCCTCACCATAACCTCTAGCAATCTTATGTTTACTAAAACATTGGGGATTGTTGGCTTACCTAAACTTGTCATTCAAGGATTGTAGAGTGGCATCTCCTTGCTCCTTCTCAAATAGTGGAACATAAATAGTTCATGTCCCCTTACCTTGGTCCAGACATCTCTAACCTCTCTATACTTGTCTTCTAATTGGTCTCTCCCTGACAGATGCTTCTTTGACCTTCTAGATTTTGGGTTGGGTGCCTGCATTTGGTCCATCATGTCTTGGTTTAACTTCCTAATTGGAGGTACCTCTTCATTTTTTCCTTTCTTCGCCTTAGAGTCAGGGCTCTTGGTTTCCCTCTTCTCTCTTGATGAACTCGAAGCTTCCATTTCTGCAATTACAATCCTTTGCTCTATTTTTCAAAGGTACAATGTGTTCTATCTGTGTATTCTTCTTTCACCAATGTAGTATTTAGACAAGGCAATTTCTAGTTCCGCCATATTCTTTTGCAATAATGAACTTCTCATAAAATTTGCCTCGTGTGAACCATAGATGCATCTGCTCCAAATATTAAATAGGAAACTTTTAAAAAATTTGGTTTTGAATTCTGATATGACAATGGCTCGTTGAAATATGTCTCCCCGATGAATATTTCCCTTTTAGTGCTCTCTGAACAACCCTTTATCTACTTTGACATCTTACTTTCTCTTATCGGGATACCCTAAGTTGATGACTCCTTTTCCTCCTCATCATTATATCTCAAACCAATATTCTCATCAAGCGTCCGGTGAGCTCATTTAGCGTTATTGTGATAGGCATTGTTTCCCTGATGGGCTTCACCATTGGCATAGATCCTCCCAATGCAACCGACTTCATGGCCATGATTCTTCCCAATAGTGTCTTCACTCCACTCAATCAGTCCACTCCTTCATCGAGTATTGGGGTAATCTGAAATGAAAGATACCGATAAGAAAAGTCTTCCTGATAGAGTATGTTCCATTAGTATATGTTTCATCGATAATTTCTTTGAGCGTCGGGGTGGCTCAAAGTAACACATACCGATCACTTTGATTATACCGGTGCAACCGACTTCATCGCTATGAGTCTTCCCGATAGTGTCTTTGCTCCGCTCAATCAGTCCGCTCCTTCATCGGGTATCGAGGTAATCCGAAATGAAACATACCGATAAGAAAAGTCTTCCTGATAGAGTATGTTTCACCAATAATTTCTTCGAGCGTCAGGGTGGCTCAAAGTAACACATACCAATCGCTTTGGCTATACCAATGGACTCTTCTTTTTTCCACTCTTATCAGTATAAGTCTTACTGATACCCTCATCAACTATCGATAAAACAATTCTCCATTGCAATTATATGTTAGGAAATAGGAAATCATCACAAATAAGATAAAACGTAATAGCTCAATCACAAAAACATTCATTGCAACAATCTATCCTAAGCACACTCAATAGAGATATAAAAATGAAGCATACAAAACTAAATATTATGCAAACCGGATGACGATTTGAATGCTCCTTCCATGCAGCTCCATTGTTCTTCTTTCATCTTCAAATGGTTGGATTGTGGATCTCACCTACAAGTGCACACACATAATTGAAAGCAAGTAGACAAGATTTTTGATCAAGAGTACTAGAAATTCGATAGTCTGATTACCAATTATTAGGGATTAGGCCTTTGATTGAAGAAATTCATCCAATTTATAGACAAATTGGAGAAATGGATCAAATTAGCATGATTCAATTCAAATGGAAATTGCAAATCAATTATGTCAATTATGACAAATTATGACAACTTCTATGCAAAATTTGTCGATTGATAATTTATGACAAATTATGACAACTTCTATGTCAAAATTGATTGATTGTCAATTATGACAAATTTATGACAAATTGACATGTCATTTCCATGAATTTAGGAGAGAAATAGGAGGGAATTGAAATTAGGAATAAGAAAATTAAGAAATTAGAAAAATGAGGAATAATTAGCCAATTAAATGAAGATTTAATTGTAATGAGAAGACTTAGAATAAATAAATAATTATTAATCCTAAAGGAAGAAAATGATAAGCAAGGTTAAATGACTAAATCATGAAACCCTAGAAGGTGAATTAGCAATGCGAGGATGACAATTAGGTCCTTGATTGAAAATAATTGATGTTGATTCGATTATGATCATGATTTTGAATTGATAAATAACCAATGTGATAAATGATTTGTTTGATAAATGCGCCAATTGACGAGGAACAATGACAAATTGATCCAAATTGACATAATTGAGACAAACAACGATCGATGACAAATTGATCGCAAAATGACAAGATTGACAAGAGGACAAGGATCGATGACAAAATAGATTGCAAGATGACAAGATTGAAAATGACCACGATCGATGACAAATTGATCACAAAAATGACAAGATCGAACAATGACAACGATCGATGACAAATCGATCGCATGATGACAAGACTGAAAAGAGGAAAAAACCCTAATTAGGATTGACGATGTCCAAAATGAAAAGATTGATGATAATATTGATAAGATTGATAAGAGGACAAAACCCTAATTAGGATTGACGATGTCCAAAATGATAACAAATGAATACGCACATTGATGCGACAGGATAAGATCGATCAAAATCATCACTGAATAGTGTTGTCGACAAGACCAAATTTGAGAGCGAAATGAATGAAGAATGTAGAAGAATGACTCGATGTTCACAAATGATAAAAACCAAGTGTGAATCATAGGAGAAATGTTAATGCGACACAAAAACCTAAAATGAGGCAATGCGCAAATGTTAAAGTATGACTCTGCAAGCGTTGACCATTTTTAGGTGTCTACATTTTTCCCCTCTTTGAGACAATGCGATTTTAAGCGTTGTTTCAAAGAACAATAATAAAAAATGCCCCAGACAACCGACAATGACATATGCATGCCCCCTCGAGGAATTAGTCGGAAACATGCAGAAAAGAGGCCAATTGATCGATAAAAATGATTGGATCGAACGGACTGACAATCAAAGATCGGATGCATGAAGGACAAGAAATGTAAGGTGCACAAGACCGTGACCAACATAAGATGGAGAGGATGCACGTCCATCTATGCAATGACAAAGATCTATAAATGGGACCAAGAGGGTGAAAATTGCTCATTTGTACTAGCCAAAGAGGAGAATTTGTTGCTCTAGACAAGGACACTAGAGAGATGGCAAACATTCCAATGGCAGATCACCTTGGAGAACATGTAGGCACATTCAGACGATCAGACAACATAGGAGCAGCGGTATGGATCTCAAAAACCCATGTTTTCAATTTCATGAATTTTGAATGCTTGCGGGACATTGCGTGGCCCACAAGGGATGCAGAAACTGACTTCTGCGCCTGTGTAGAGCGAATCTTGCACTTGTGTTAGGTATTCTGTGCTTGTGTAAGGGTACACAGGCGCAAGAGTCAAGACACAGGTGCAAGAGGCAAGACACAAGCGCAATTGTGCATTAAAGACTCAATTTAGGTTCAAAACTGCATGCAAAGGACCTGAAAAAGGGGGGACAAGGGTAGGATAGGGTAAAATAGATAAAGTACACCCTAATTTGGCCATAAAACAAGGAAATGTAGCCCGTAGGAACAAACCCTAATACTGACAAAGCATGCCCCAATTGTGATACAGAGTAGACAGTCTTCATTGATCATGCGAGAGAATCGACCAGACTACTTCATGCTATGACATAGACTCAGGAGAATGAACAGAGATATCTTAGCAGGACTAGGGATATACTACATCACATTCATGCCTGAGATTAGGGCAAACACAGGATTGCTTACCGCATTGGTAGAGCGATGGCATTTGGAGACCTCCTCATTCCATTTGGCGACTGGCGAGGTGACAATGACTCTAGAGGACGTATGGCACATCCTCCACATTCTGATACATGGGGAGATGATAGAGTATGACCCAGTGACAGGGAGAGATGCATTATGTAGGCTATTTGAGTGTGACACAGATGATCTGGACATTGTTGAGAGGGAGATCGGCTGGGAGAACATGGCTTCCGAGTATGACCGACGATATGTGGTGATAGCAGTTGTGATAGCATGTCTTCTAGCAGGTGATAGACGAGGACATGGATTCCCTATTGGCTGGGGAAGGGTGCTAGAGTGGATGGTGACAGAGGGGACAGTGTATGCGTGGGGACCATGTGTACTGGCTATGCTATATTTTCAGCTGCATCAGATAGCTTATCAGGGAGTGCAGACTTTGAGCTGTGGAGTCACATTGCTTCAGGTATGGGCATTTGAGCACATTGCCATATGTCGACCGATTACAGATAGACAGGTAGTACCACACCGACCATATGTGTATTGCTATGGTGGAGCACTGAGATAGGGTCCGTTTGGATACATATTATACTGGCGACATGAGCTAGACAGACTAAGAGAGTTCATACGGAGGCCATATCGAGATTGCCCCAGATGGTCTGATGATAGTGATGAGTTACCATATTGTAGACAGGAGAGGTACCTGATTGGGCGACCAGTGAATCGCCAGAGAGTGATTGAGATGTACTTGCTAGAGAGGATAGTTTGGAGAGCGACAGGATGTACCTAGGAGGACTGCATGCTTTTCCCGATCTCACAGAGAGACGAGTCAGTGGGGGAGTATGATTCAGCCACAAATAGCATATGCCGACTTTGCAGAGCTACAGCAGAGACAGTGGTATTGGAGGTCAGATGTGGTAGATACTGGGACGACAGAGGAGTATGAGATATGGTTTGCACAATGACGGCCAGTGCCTTTGACTGATCCTGATATTCCAGTACCGAGGAGACAGGAGGACTTCCCACTCACAGGAGAGGATGGAGATGATGAGGACGAGGAGGATGATGAGGGTGATGATGAGGATGAGGGAGATGGGGATGATAGAGATGATGGTGGGGAGGACGAGGATGAGCCAGACTCAGCTGATTAGGAGACATTGCAAGATATTCCCATAGAGTCAGAGACAGCTAGGATAGAGGAGATGGAGATGTGCAGGGCTACCATAGCGAGTCGGCAGGACTATATTGCAACATTGGAGAGACAAAATGCTAGCTTGAGGACAGAACAAGATACAGCAATAGCTCAGGCATAGCGAGAGGGATAGAGAGTCACTGAGTTCATTGGGTCAATTAGGGATGCCAGTGCATGGGAGATGGCACAGATGCTGGTAGAGACTAGAGAGGAGAGACTGTATTGGAGGACACTATATGAGGGTGTTGTTCCACTAGAGCAGAGAGCACCTTCATATCAAGCACGATCGAGGATAGAGAGCAGGTCACACTCTCGGAGGTCATTGAGCAGCATGGGGGTGAGTGGACCTATGAGACCACCACAGCCAGGACCAGGAGGGACATCATCTACGAGACATGGTAGGGATGAGGAAGACAGAGGGAGCACCCAGTGACAAAGGCATGTGCTCCTTATGACAGACAGTGGACATTATGTAGTTTGACATGTTGTAGTCAGCCTATGGGCCATACTTAGGACAGACAGTCTGATTTTGTACTCCGATATTATTATGATATGTGATATGAAATGCATCGATATGATGGGATGCAATGTGTTATGATTTGTAGTTATTTTTCTATGTATGGATGACTTATGTACTTGTTTATGAACATGTATGGATGTATTTTTATGTATTTTTGATGCATTTATAATATGAAATGGATAAAATGCTTGATGTGATGCTTGATGTAATGCAAATGTACTAACCAAATGGATGCAGGATGCATCATGTGTGTGTGGAGATCAGAGCACTAGACCGAACGGACTATCCGAACTGATAGAAGAGATGCTCGTAAGAAGAAATAAGATAGAGGACAGTTAGAGACGAAGAAAAAATTGCTTTCAGTAATGCACTTTGTAGGTGAGAACCTTTATTTTTATGTAGCAAAATGGATGCGTAGCATCATGGCATTGAAGGCCAGAGCTGAAATGCAACCCTTTTTGCAAAAGACAGACACATCACAAACAAACGACAATCACAATCAAAAAAGAAAGAGACCATGAGCCATCCCGGTCACTCTAAATCACTCAGTGACATCGTCGAGCAACATAGGAACATGATCAAAGATAAATCAATAAAAAGATAAGATGCACAAATTCAAGCAAATCAAACAAACATCTTGATCTTCATTGACAAAAGTTGAAAGTGTTGATAGGACGATCATGCTATCTGGTTTCAGGAAATGCGGTACCCCGTCTAAGACAGGACACAGTTTGGTTTCAAGTATACCACACCCTGCATAAGACCCATGATAGTAGGAACAAGGACAAATGATTTCGATACTGATATTCGATTGATATGACAATTGTGATCAGTTTGAATGTCTGGTTTGATTGAAAAAGTTCATCTGTTAATGCATGATTTCACTAAAGCACAGTGTGAAATGGATTGCGAGTGTCGTTGGATGAATGCTCAGTGACCTGTCTTATGCACAAAAGGGATAATTTATTGCAAAAGGCTTGTTTTTGTTTTTGGAGTTGCTTTTCGAGTTTTATAATTTTTTTGTGTTCATTTTTTCGGGACTCTATTTGATTTTTAGAGATTTTTTCAGGACATTTTTTGATTTTTAAGACTTTTTTCAGGACATTATTCGATTTTTTATGAATTTTTTCAGGACATTATTCGATTTTTATGAATTTTTTTTCAGGGCATTTTTCAATTTTTAAAAATTTTTTCAGGACATTTTTCAATTTTTATGAATTATTTATTCAGGACATTATTTGATTTTTATGATTTTGCTACCAATGTCTAGCAAGGCAAGGAATATGACAGGTGAATAAATAGGCTTGCTAAAATGATGGTCGATAAAGGGAAGACAAAGGCCTTTTATCATGAAGACAATACAGATGCAATTTTCAAGGGCTATTGCGTGATGGGACAAGAGACTGGATATGACAATGTAAAGCAGGAACATGGCATGAGGGACATGTCAAGAGGTTTTTGAAAAATATATTTTACATTTCATGTCCTTATGTCAGATCAAGAGCAAGGAATGAAAAAGAGTTTATGGATAGTGATAAGATATGGTGGATAAGCAAGACCAAGAATGGATAAGGGACATGGACTGAAGGTCGGGATAGGATACGGGATAGTGGCAGAAAGTTGCAATAAGCCAGGGAATATGGATGAAAGGTTGTAATAAGAAAATGGATAAATGACCAAAAGCTATGATGGACTAAAAGCTGCAAGCATGATGCTCATGAAGATCCTCAGCCTTGTCAAGATCAAAGGTGGAAAGGGAAACTAGACATGAGGGACAATAGGATATGAAGGAGGAAATCTGCCCCCAAGTGTGGTGTGCAAAAAGTTCATAAATTACACATGACGCCTGTTTGCTAGGTTTTCATCATGGTACTTGCCCTAGGTGCCTGTTTGCTAGGTTTTCACCAGTGGACGAATTATTTTTCTTTATTTTTTTCTTTTCTTTTTTTCACCTTTTTTTTTGTATTTTTTTTTTTGACTTTTTCAATAGAAGATGGACACATGATAGGGGATGGAAGAAGGACTCAAGCATCTTTTTGTTTAGATAGTAGACTTGAAATAAATGAACCATGACCTTTAAAAGTATGCTCAAAGATGTTGGTAGGATAAGGATATGGAAAATGAGATGAAACTAAGGCAAGGATTTATGCAAAGGATTGGATCAAAGGGATCGAGGGATGGAAAATATGCATTGGATAATGGATGGGGTACTAGAAGAATTGGGCTTCAATGGACAAAAATGAAGGCAAGATCGACATTGGCACACACCTTGAGGGATGATGGACTGATGGAGGAAAAATGGATCTCAGATTGTGAGATTTGGATGGAGGAATAGCTTGGGATTTTGTGACATAAGGGCCCAAAATGGATGAAGAAGGTGATGGAGGAACATATTTGAGAGGTTTGGATGGAGGAATAGCAACTTTGGATGCCAAGTTGGATGTTTCTTTAGGCTTTTGTGCTTCAAGGAGCTGCTTAGGGATCCACATGGTTTTTGATTTTTCATGCTTTTGTGGTTCCTTGGAGTGCATTGCTTGCACAAGGGATTTAGGAACCCATATATATTTTGAATTTGCTTTATTTTTCTCAGTGGGCCTTTGTGGCCTTTTGGATATATTTTTTTCTTTATAGATCATATTGTTCTTTGTTTTGACATGTTGATTATATTGGACATGTTGATCCTTGAATACATGGGGATTTTTAGACTTATGACTTTTATACTTGGCATCCAAATTACTTGGAGGATGAAAGGAATGCTGGTGTGGATGGGAATGATATGGAGGCATGTGGGATGGATGGAAGGTTGTCCAAGATGTGTGCCTTTGTTGATGTTGCATAGGAGATGAAGGGGTATAGGGACCTAGAATGGATGGAAGCGATGATGGGGAAGGTGGACATTTGGATTTTGACTTTGAAGGGATACCAACGCCTTGAGTGTGAGCTCTGTAGCCATGACCATTAGTATACTCTTTGATATGAAGGGGTTCTTGCTTGTGAAGGTCTACTCCTTTTCCTTTATGAATATTTTGACATGTAGGATACTCTTTTTTTTGGGAAGAAGACGCGAGTCCATTATGAGGTGGATATGATATGAGAGAAATAATTAGATCTTGAAGTGGATTGGATTGCACCAAAGTGGAAGAACCCATTATGCATGTCGAGGGTTCATGAACATCTTGCACTAACACATTAGAATCATGAGTGGGATCAGGATCGTGAGGAGGACTAGGATTGTGTAGTGGACATGGTTCAATGACAAGCTCTTCAAGAGATGGAATGGGAGAAATAATGGGATCATCAAAAGAAATGTGATCTTGGAGTGTATATGGAGCATTAAGACAAGGAGATGGAGGAACAAAAG